>NW_026775574.1:14800000-16000000 GCF_030987335.1 Cornus florida
TATATAATGTAGAATTCTTGTAGTATAAAAAAACCTAGAAATTATTTTTTTCATAAGTAGTAAATAAACCAAAAAATTCAACTATTTCTAAAACAATAGTATAACAAGCCTAACCACTAAAAACTACTAAATACCAAAAATCAAGAATGAAACATGTTCGTTTATGCCTCTAACAAAAATTCCTAAATATTAATCATTCATAAAACAGAATATCGGGCCCTTAATGATGGAATTCAATCGAAAAACTGTCTACATCAGTAGTGAAGCTACTAGGATAGGGGTTTTTGGGTCAAAACTAACTAGTCAAAAAATTTCCTAAAAATGAGCCAGCTTGTCAGTTTGAACACTCCAGGCAGTCAAAAGAGAAATTTTTTTTGGCTCCAATCCAAACAGATAATTTATTCAACAAAGTTATTTTTTTTTCTCTTGTCAAAAAAGACAATTTTTTTTTTTTTTTTTTTTTTTTTTTTTTTTTTTTTTGTGTATCTTGACAAAAGAGATAATTTTTTCAATAAAGATATTTTTTTTGTATTTTTTTTTCCTGTCAAAAGAGATCATTTATACAATAGAGATAATATTTTAAATGGGTACCTTTTTTTTTTTTTTTTTCAATCAGCTCAAAAGAGGCAATTAATTGAACCGAAATAACTTTTATTTTGGATACTTCTTTTTTTTTTTTTTTTTTTTTTTTGGGTCCAGTAAAAATATATATACATATATTTATATTTAAAATATTATCTAGAAAAATCAACGTGCCATGCACGTGACGAGAAATGATTATTGATTTTTTTTCCTTCCAGAAATTGCTTTAGGGTCTTTTTTGCAGTATAATGAAGAAGTTGACAAAAAAAAAAAAAAAAATGTATATCTAACATGTTTATGTTGTGTTAAATACTTAATCAAGTGATTTAATAATTAGAGATATATTGAGTAGACTTATTCTGAAAAATACGGTACAAGAAAAAAAAAAAGATTAGTAAATTAGGCTTAATTAAAATACGAAAGTTACACTACTATAACTCCTCTCCAAATTAAGAAGAAGAGGATAAATCATCAATAATGATATCAAGGAGCCATGATTCCCATAAAGCTCTTATCTAGCTAACTCGTGTCCCACTCTATTGTATAATCTGGGACACCAAACTGGCTAAAGACCCAAATTAACATTCAACTGAAATTTTATGTCTTCAACAACAATGAATCATATGTCTTACAGGTAACTCCTCTCTTTTCTATCACCTTTGGAATAAACCAACTAATAATTAAAAATTATTATTATTAATTTTTTTTAAAAGAAATGCTATCAAATTCAAATCACAAATTCTATTACAAACTTTAGATAATAAAGTTAAAAAGTATCTCCATAAAAACCAGCAACAGAAAACTTGAATTACTTACTCTAAAAGTCTTTGATATAATTATGTACATCAGTGGATTATGATATAAGATGTGCCAGCTAATTGTCAAGAACCCAAACACACGCTTGAGATCCTCCTAATTATATGCATGTGAATCTAACTCTTTAGTCATATCTAAATCTATGTCCCTTTTGATAAAAATGGCACAACTGTTTACTTTGATAATGAAAAATATATTAGTGAATTTGTTATATCTACTATCATTTATTTTCATTAGAGATGTGATTTAACTTAATTACGTAACCATCAATGTGAAGAACTAAGGAGAATAGGAAATTGGTTAAAAGGTGTTTGAATTTAAAGCTAATTCTTTGTCAACAATCTATCCAGTTTTAAAAAATATTGGTAATTTGTTTAGTTTAGAAGGGTGTTAAAATGTATATAATATTTTCTTAAGTCCAATAGAAAGAGATATATATGTATGTGTGTGTGTGTGTGTGTGTGTGTATATATATATATATTCATCCATAAAAAATAAAAATAAAAAGATGTAATAATATTAATTTGGATTAGGAAGAGACTTAAAATGACAGGACGAATATTAAAATGTTAAAATTTTTAAACACCAAGGAAACCAATATATATATATTTTTATATATATCTATACATGATAGTAAAAGAAAAAGAAAAAAAACCTGAAACTCATTGGATGCATCATTGAGGCCATCATCCATATACTGTGTTACGTAATCCTAAAATCGCAAAAATTTAGTTCAATAAGGAAGACAGAGTTAGAGTTTCACGTGGAGATTTCAAATAGTACTTCTGTGAAAGAGGTCAAAGATTGGATAATGTTAAATGGTGATGATAGTGGAATCATTGTATTTTATCCAAAAAATAAAAAAATAAAAAAATAAAAAATAAAAACTCACGCTCTCTCTCATCTATCTATGGCTCTCTCTTTTTTTTTTTTTTTTTTTTGAATGATTTCTGCAACTCTTCATCAACAAGATTCAATCAACAACCAAATTAATGACTCATTGCTCCCAAACTTCTCTTCTTTGTTAACAACCATCTCCGGACCTCATTTTGTCTTTCTTCTATTTCAATGTTTTCGTGCCAAAACTTCCTATTGAATTAGTCCTTTCCTAACTTATATATATCCTTAGCACAATCAATTGATGTGCAACTTTTGCCGATCATTTGTGTCGTTTAAAAAAGGAAAGCCATGAACGTATATGTTCCTTGAAGAAAAGAAGCAATGTGCAGTTAAGATCAATATAATGAAACGTTGCATGTTTCTAAATTAAATTATTAATAACAAAAATTTAGTCCAAAAGGTATTAATTCACTGTTTTATTTGAAATACAAAGTAATACAAAATTGTTAAAAATATATATAAATAATAATAAATGTTTAAATTTCATATAAGATATCCTATCTTATAATAGAACCAATAGATATGAAAGTTTTGCCAAAGATTGTGTCTCTTGGTAAAAGATGAAAATGGTACGTGAAAACTATTTAAAAATATTTTTTAATTAAAATAAGCATTTTAAAGTGTATATAAATATTATATATTGAATCCACTTTTATCAGTAGTATATATATATATATATATATATATTATCCAAAGAGACCTAAAATATTTAAAATTAGAGATAAAGAGAGAAATCTGAAAGGGCGGTTGGGTCATTTGAAAAATAATAAATATTTACTTATAAAGTTAAGTTTATAACTGTAATTTCGTTTAAGAATGGAGTGCCCTAAAAAACGTGAAATACCAATATCACATCCCTAAAATATTGATTATTAAAAACCATAATATAATTTTTTTTAAGGACTTGATCCTCGAAGTTGAATAGCCTTTGAGTTATCCAAAATTGAAATGATATAAATTTGACACCTAATCCTTATCACAAATCAAGTGTTACGAGTGTTACGAGCTTGCCACGTCACTTTATGAATAAAAATGTTAAAAACAAATATATATATATATATATATATATATATATATATATTTATTTATTTATTTGAGAAACTCATAGACCGCTTTAAGAAACGACATCACTAATGACATTCCAAACTGTTTTTCCTTCGTTATGTTTTAGAAGATGAACCTTTGTTTTGTGGACTGATGGTTGGAAGGCTTTGCAAAGGATGATTTGAGTTTCTATGAGACTGGAAGGAAGAATAGAGAGATCTACCAACAAACAAATACAGATGAACAAGAAGAAGGTCGTCGTCAGGAACAGTGAACAAATACAAGCCCTCAAACAAATAAAATAAAATCAATAGAAAGAGATACAATATTATGCTATTCATCTGATGCTAAATTATAATTTTTGTTTGATCGGAGAATCAATATTCATCGTCGATAGGACATATTGTTATTTCAGCGAAACTACAACAAAAATCCCTTTTGGGTCGGTAGATACAATATCACATGTCCAATTTATATATTTTTAACTTAAAATATATAAGCTATTTAAAGGATCCAAGTCTGCTTTTTAAATGGTTCATATTTGAGGAAGGCATAATATTTTAAACGATAAATTTGAGACTCATATTTCAGAAGTCACATGACTAATATACATGTAAAATTAGATGTAAAAGAACAACTTTCTTTTAATAATGTGTCTTCTCAAGTTATTGCAATGTATCATAATACTATAAATATATAAACACACAGAATCACCAACAAATAAGGGGCACAGTAGAAAACTAGTAATTGACTAAAATTTTACATGTTTTGGACCAAAAACATTTTGGGAAAATCAACAGCATGCAAAAATTAATTTTCTGAAAATTTTAATTTTTCTTCCATCTAAACTCCTAAAAAATTTAAAATTTATTTTCCATTTTTCTCTCTCATGTCTTCATTCATTAATCCATTTATTTTTTATACTAAATTGATATATTTAATGACATCGTAAATAAAGTTTATATATATATATATATTGACATAAATTTTTCTTTCATTTTTTTCAGTTTGATATATAAATTAATAATATAACAGAAATTGTGGTGAAAGACCTATTTAATTAATCATTTGGTAGGTAGACCTATTTAATTAATCCTTTGGTAGGTGAAGTTTGGGCGAAACCGAAAATAAAGCAATTCGCTATCAACAATTCACGATCGATCGTGCTGACGTGGCCTTCTTATCTTGACATCTGGCTGTGGCACTAACGTGGCATTATGATCGATTGTCCTTTTCTCGTAATTGATCGTGACATGACTGATCGGATGACGTGACAATAGACATGACTGATTGAATGACGTGACAATAAGATCGATTGTTAAAGACCTATTTAATTAGCATGGAAATATGGCAAGAAAATAATTTAAAATTATCATTTCCTAGTTTGAATAGCATTAAACTTATTATAAAACTAAAGATATTATTGTAAGTTTATAAAAAAAAATTCTGAAATTAAATTTTTTTATTGAGTTAAAAAGAAAAAAAAAAAAAAAAAAAAAATCCTTTTCCTGTTTCATGAGTTTTCAGTACTGTACAAATTTCAGTACACTATTTATGTCCGACATCGTCCGTGCTTCCCAAACTACCCAACGAAAGTTTTCATTTGGGAAGTTTTGAAGCTTAAATTTGTGCCATACTAACCCAAATTTCAAAGTTCTGCCGTTATTGAGAATCTATCTCCTTCCAAATCTGACAATTTTAATTCCGTTCTAAACACACTCTGTCCCTTCTTTCTTTATTTCTTCTAAATTAATAATCCCTGTCAAATCTCCATTTTTGGTCTTTCTCACTCCCTGCTCTGATCTATGGAGACAAAGCTATCAGAAACTGCAATTCATGCCATTTTAGGCCCCAAATCCCTAATAAGTTCTTCAAGACATGACCCACGTTTCACACACAAAACCACTGTTAAACCCTCATTGAAAGTGCTTCAATTCAATCTAGGAAGAAAAGGGTATCGCCCAATTCAAGCTTCTTTGACTTCTCCCACCAGGTAATCCCATATCAAAAAATCTGCTTCATTTATGGAAATCCTCTTCTTTTTTTTTCTTTTTTTCTTTTTTTTTTTTTTTCTGCATTTTGTGCTTTAAAGATAGATAGGAATTTGATTATTGTCAATGAAGATGATCTCATTCTGCACACACACATGTATATGTTTGTTTAAGTTATTGTTGACCCTTTCATGATACATATTAAACCATGAATTGTTGTTCGAGCAATACAGACAATAGTTGGAATTAAAGGTTGGGTTGAACTAAGACTTGTGCATAGGCTTTGATTCACTGGGTTGATCTTCAAATAGCGTTTTGGGTTGAGTTCATATTAAACCATGAATTTTTGTTTGAGCAATGCAGCTAATAGTCTGAACTAGACATGTGCATAGGCTTCCATACATTGAGTTGATCTTCAAATTGCGTTTTGGGTTGATCTGAGTTGCAGTAAAATGCACATTATAACAATGATAGTTATTTGGGTAAATTACACTAACCTCTAACCTCTCTGAAGTTTGGGCAAATTATTAGTGGATGGAGCGTTTTACCTTTATTACTTTGACCTCCGTTAAAAGCGTGAAATGTCTTTCATACCCTTATCTAATTTAATAATAGTTTAATAAATAAAAATTTGTCAAACCAAAAGACTCTATTACCCTTTTTCCCCTTCTTGTAAACACTATACTAGCCTACCTATTTTATTATATATTTTTTTCTGCATTTTGTGCTTTAATGATAGATAGGAATTTGATTATTGTCAATGAAGATGATCTCATTCTGCACACACACATATATATGTTTGCTTAAGTTATTGTTGACCCTTTCATGATACGTATTAAACCATGAATTGTTGTTTGAGCAATACAGCCAATAGTTGGAATTAAAGGTTGGGTTGAACTAAGACTTGTGCATAGGCTTTGATACACTGGGTTGATCTTCAAATAGCGTTTTGGGTTGAGTTCATATTAAACCATGAATTGTTGTTTGAGCACTGCAGCTAATAGTCTGAACTAATAGGCTGGGTTGAACTGAGACATGTGCATAGGCTTCCATACATTGAGTTGATCTTCAAATTGTGTTTTGGGTTGATCTGAGTTGCAGTAAAATGCACATTAGAACAATGATTGTTATTTGGTAAATTACACTAACCTCTCTGAAGTTTGGGAAATTACACGTGGATAGAGTGTTTTACCTTTATTACTTTGACCTCCGTTAAAAGCGTGAAATGTCTTTCATACCCTTATATAATTTAATAATAGTTTAATAAATAAAAAATTGTCGAACCAAAAGACTCTATTACCCTTTTTCCCCTTCTTGTAAACACTATACTAGCCTACCAATATATTTTTTTTTTGTTGGAAAAAAAAAGAAACCTAATCAAATGTCATTAAAAAAAAACTTATTTTTGTAAAAATAATATAAAATTGGTATAAAAATTGACAGTTTCCATTTAATGGTATTTTGTTATTTTATGTCAAAATATAAGGTTATTGAGGTCTTTTAACACAAGGAAATGGCAACGTAGTCATTTTAAATTTTTTTATTAATGACGAGGGATGTTGTTGAGCACACGCGCCAAATCTTAGGGGAGGTCAAAGTTATAAAGGCCAAACGCTCTACCTGTGTGTAATTGCCCAAACCTTTGGGGAGGTCACTGTAAGTTACCCTAGTTATTTTGCCGTCTATCTGGCAATACTATAGTTTAGTCAAATAGATCTTTAGAAGGTGTGTTGGTAGGAACAAGTGGTATCTAAGCACTTAAATAAGCCCATTCAGACGGTAAATATCCAAATACCAGTGGAAAGTATGGAAAAGTACATCTTCCTGTATGATTATCGTATCGTAATGCCAGTTTCTAGATTCCTATTTCAGGAACCAAATTCTGAATTTCAAAATTTGACTCCATAAGAGTGAAGTTTTTATTTGTCTCTTTCACCTAATCGTTGGTGCATGGTTGAAAGTGAAAGCATGATAGCTATCTATTAGAACCAAGGGTTGCTATCTTAGAGATTGACATTTCCCGATCAACTTAGGGTTGTTATCAGATGGCCTTCACCATCATGATCTCTACATTATGAAGTGTACAAACTCTGATTAAATTTTCAAATTTAAATGGTGGTTAGTTAAGTGATAAAGTAGTAACTTCATTCGAGCACATCTTTATCAAAATCAAACAAAGCAGGTGTTGAAAAAAAATTCATTTAGTGGTTATTTCCTCTTGACCAGTTATTTTCTTTCGAAACAGAAAGCATTTTTTCGTTCATTCATCCAATTTCGAGTAGCATTTTAAATAGAAGTGTGTAGAAGTGGTAACTGTTATATTTTTCCTCAACTTATCCCCCTTTCGTGAACTGTATCCACCCTCTATGTCTCTTGAGATTAAATTGTATTTGAATGATCTGCAACATGACTTTGCATGTGTAAGCTTCAACACCCCCTTTTTATTGTGTTTGGACAGTCAGGAAGGGTATTTGGAATAGGGAAGGAAATGAAATCGATCAGATTTCTAATTATTAATTTGTATTACATAAATATAATTGAATTGTCAAAAAATTACAAAAAAGTAGAAATAAGACAGTAGAGCAAAGATTTCTTTTCTTTTCTGAGAATTTAGTTCCTTCCAAACCCAGCCATTTTCAATGACCACTTACTAAAATACATCCATTTTGAACCATCTGTTCTGTTCCAAATACTGATTCCTTGCTTACTGTTTTTTCAAGCGCAGCGATTGCTTCTTTCACCAGACTTTATTTCTCTTTATCTTCTTTTGTCTGCACCACCACTACTGAAACCGAGTACAGGTATGACTTACAAGGGGCGCAATCCACCCCCATAAATCCAAAAATTCAAAATTGAAAACACTTCCCAACAAAGGAAAAAGTTACCTCCTCCAACCACCACCATCACTTAAAAGGCTGGCAATCAGAAAACGACAAGGTATTTTTTCCAAAGTTAGATCTCACACAAGAAAAGCAGGACAGAGGTACTCTACTCCAAAGCGTCTAGGGTAAAGTTGCTCTCCACTGTATAGCAAAGAAAGAAACAGAGACTGTTTCTTCAAGATCCATCTGTGCCTGTCACTTATTTTGAACAACTATGGAGGCAAAGCTATCAAAAGCTGCAACTCATGCCATTCTAGCCCCCAACTTCCAAAATTCTTCAAGACTTGAACCACATTTTGCATCCAAAGCTTCATTTAACTGCATGAAAGTTGTTCAATTCAATTTAGGAAAAAAAGTGTGTCGTCCTATTGAAGCTTCTTTTTCTCCCATAAGGTAATTCAAGATAAGAAATCAACTACCCTTTTGGACCCCCTCCGTCTAGGGTAATTTAATAATTGTTATATGATTCTTTCTCTGCGTTTTTGTTTTTTTGGGAAAAAATTTATTGTTGTATTTTCTATGGTAAATAATAAACCATGATTCCTGTTCTACAGCAAACAATTGGAATCAAGAGTGAGATTGATGACCATTTTCTGGTTTTAAAGTGTATACTGACATGCATCACATATATCATGATTTTATGTACATATAAAAAACCTATCGAGGACCTTGCATGTAGGCTGGGGATGATGATTTCTGCATTTCAAAATCACACCCCCTTTTTATTGTGTTTGGACTGTCAGGAAGGGTATTTGGAATAGGGAAGGAAATGAAATCGATCAGATTTCTAATTATTAATTTATATTACATAAATATAACTGAATTCATTGTCAAAAAGTTGCAAAAAGGTAGAAATAAGATAGTAGAGCAAAGATTTCTTTTCTTTTTTGAGAATTCAGTTCCTTCCAAACCCAACCATTTTCAATTACCACTTATTAAATATCTAAATCCATCCATTTTTTTTTTTTTTCTTAGTTGGTACTCACACACACATGCCTCCACTGAGGCTTAAACCCCTGACCTCCCTTTTGGAAGTAGGAGTCTGGTATCGCTAGGTCACTGGCCTGTTCATTTTGAACCATCTGTTCCGTTCCAAATACTAACTCCTTGCTTACTGTTTTATCAAGCGCAGCGATTGTTTATTTCACCAGACTTTATTCTTCTTTTGTCTGCTTTTAGCCCCCGCAACCACCCCACAGACGGCCCACCATCACTATTGAAACCGAGTACAAGTATGACTTACAAGGGGCACATACCACCACCCCATATGTCCAAAAATTCAAAACTGAAAACACTTCCGAACAAAGGAAAAAGTTATCTCCCCCAACCACCACCATTACTTAAAAGGCTGGCAATCAGAAAACGTCAAGGCGTTTTTTCCGAAGTTAGATCAGCATATGTACACACAAGAAAAGCAGGACAGAAGCACTCTAAAGCGTCTAGGGTAAAATTGCTCTCTACTGTATAGCAAAGAAATAAGACTGTCTCTTCAAGGTCCATCTTGTGCCTGTCACTTCTTTTGAACAACTATGGAGGCAATGCTATCGGAAGCAGCAACTCGTGCCATTCTAGCCCCCAACTTCCAAAATTCTTCAAGACTTGAACCACATTTTGCATCCAAAGCTTCATTTAACTGCAAGAAAGTTGTTCAATTCAATTTAGGAAAAAAAGTGTGTCGCCCAATTGAAGCTTCTTTTTCTCCTATAAGGTAATTCAAGATAAGAAAATCAACTAACCTTTTGGACCCCTTCCGTCTCTGCTTTTTGTGAATGAGTTTTAATTTTAGTTATTAGAATTTAATAATTGTTATACGATTCTTTCTCTGCGTTTTTGTTTTTTTGGGAAAAAATTTATTGTTGTATTTTTTATGGTAAATAATAAACCATGATTCCTGTTCTACAGCGAACAATTGGAATCAAGAGTGAGATTGATGACCATTTTCTGGTTTTGAAGTGTATACTGACATGCATCACATATATCATGATTGTATGTACATATAAAAAACCTATCAAAGACCTTGCATGTAGGCTCAAAATCTGCATGCAACTTTAGTCCTAGCCATGTAGTTGAAAATCGAAGGTGCTATTTGCGGCCTGCTTGGGGTTATTTGGGAGAGTGGGCTCCAGACAAATTCCCATATAACTCGGTAAAATTGTGGCATTGGCATGTTATTCCACAAACACATGTAAACCTTGATGATATACTCGGGGAAAAAAAATCAGTAATTTTTTTTTCTTCTTTTCCTGATGATATCCAAGATCATATATTTGCATGCACAGCCCATAAACATTCATTTGCTTTAACTTCTGATATTTTAGTCAGAACTTGGTCTGTCAAGCTGCATACATTAATTGGTATAAGTGCTAGCATGTTTATGAACACTGAAATGTAAAGTGATAAATTGAAATTTTGATATATACTTGACACGGTAATAATTCAGAATGATAGTTTCTTGAAAACCTTTGTTATGCATCTGTTAGCAATAAAAATTGTTTAAATCTAAATTAATTTGGTTACTATCTCTAACTTATCAAAAAATAAAATTTGATTACTATCTCTAAATAATTCCGGAAATTTTCTATGATGTATACAACTTTACTGACTAATCTTTTCTTGCAAAAGTCTCGTGACAAAATCTGTTAAATATTGAAAAGTTTCACTAAATAAGAAAATATTGTATATTGCATATCTATATAGAAAAAAGAGTTGCTATTGGTTTAGGTCCTCATGAGCATTAGATTATAAAATAATACAAGCAGACAACAAGGTATTTCCACATATTTGATGCTTAATACTTTTTAGAAACTATGCTGCTGGATCATGATAAGTAAATGGCAATATGTTAATGTTTTTCACTGTATTAACTGAAAATAAACTATTAACTGAAAAGGTTTTTGTTCTGCATTTTCGACTTTATAAGTTAGATACCAATTCCCAACTTTGTATTTCCTTTTCACACAGATATGCAAGCAAGAAAAGAGTGGATGAGAGTGAGAGCTTGACACTGGAGAGTATAAGACTCTCTTTAATACGACAAGAAGACAGCATTATCTTTAGCATTTTAGAGAGGGCTCAGTATTGTTATAATGCAAACACATATGATCACAATGCATTCTCCATGGATGGCTTCAGTGGTTCGTTGGTGGAGTACATGGTCAGAGAAACTGAAAAGCTTCATGCCCAGGTTACTAAATTTCCTTAGAGAATATATATATATATATATATATATAATGTAGAAAATATATATATATAATGTAGAAAATTAGAATGGTGCTGTCAACAGTTTTCTAAACGGATTTTTCCTTACAAATTAGGTGGGCAGATACAAGAGCCCCGACGAGCATCCTTTCTTTCCAGCAGACTTACCGGAGCCAATGCTTCCACCTTTGCAATACCCACAGGTAAGTGAGACTACATGAACTTATTTTGTCATTATTCTACTAGTTGGTTAAGAATGAACTTCCTAATCTGAAGCTTATATGCATTCTTTTGGCATATAATGTAATTTTATTGCAGATATTATTTGTAAGTCAATTTGTATTGTTTGTTTGATCCTGTAACATGCTGTTTTTAGAAATGCACTTGAAACTTATCCTTGAGAGTTTGTAAACATCGACTGTCAGAGATAGATAGCTAGACATTTTAGTTAACAGTTAGTTTTACCATATCATATTGAAGAAACATTCTGGCAATGGTAATTTCTAGTATATTCTTTTTTTTTGGAGTGTGTTTGTAGAAGTCTTAATGTGAACTTGACTTTTAGTTTTCAGTTTTAAGAGAAACAAAAAGAATTATCTAAATGCTTTGTAGGAAACCAAATGGTTGATTTTGAAATTTATGTATAAGATAAAATCATACGGTTTGCATTGGACGTAGGTAACCCATACGACAGGGACCAACTGGATGTCAATCTTTGTCGTATTTCTGTTACATATAACTGACTTGCAAATATATGGAAGCACATCTCTGCACCTTGTTAACTTGAAAATACTGTTTGGGGACTTCTTGTTGGCAATGCTGTGGACAAAGTTAACAATGACATCACCTAGTCATTTACAATGTTGTATACCAATATGACAACGTAGAACAATGATCGAATTAATTTTTTTGAATTTGAATGCTCTTTTCCTCCCTTTTGGTTATGAGTAGAGCAATCTTCTAATAAGGTCCAAAGACAGACAAGTAACAATCCATCAGAAACCTAAAAGTATCTCATCCAAAAATTATATATGGATTTATAGACACAAGAAAGACTTGGACATCTAGAAGTGCATATATCTCAACATACGTTGCTGTTTCTTATACAATGAAACATACTCTCCCTTAACATACCTCTTGGTCCTCCCCTTCCAGAAACATCACATGAGATACAGGGGCTACTGCACTTCTCTAACATTTCCCAGGGACCAGTTTGGTCACCGTCTTGACATCTTCTGCATGTACCTGTGAAACAATATGATCTATTACAATTTTGATTTGTTTGTACCTTCTAGTTGAACTGCACATGATTATCCATTTGATTGATGTAATGAGTCATGTTCCTCACTCATATATCTGAAGAAAACATTTCTAGCTGCATTAGTGCTGAGTTGTTGCTTCATTGGCTGATATCATCTGTCTTTTGTTCTGACTTGTTAATAGGTTTTGCATCCTTGCGCTGATTTGATCAATATAAACAATAAGGTCTGGAATATGTATTTTAAAGGTCTTCTTACAAGAATGGTAAGAGGTGGGGATGATGGTAATTGCGGATCAGCTGCCGTCTGTGACACCATGTGCTTGCAGGTACTGTTGGAGCTGATTTCATTGAGATATATTAGCAACTTTTAGCTAACTTGAACTGTTAAACAGGGGAATATCACTCTGATGTCCTTAAATGCTTTTATTTACATTTATTTTATATAATTTATCTGTGCTCTCATTCAGTGGCACTAAGTGATATAGATAAGTACATTGTGTATCCACACTAGTATTATAGATCGGATTTCTACATAATGTTTAGATGTCAAAAAGCAGTTTTGGAGCAACAACCGAACTTATATTACTAAACTTTACAATAACGGTTTTAGGCAATTCTATTATTGGCTGATTACTCTCTTCATCATGCGTGGATTTCTTTGTTCCTCACTCACTCATGGTCTGCCATGATGCAGCTGTAGTTATGGAAAAATGCAGGGAAATGAGACCCACAGTTTGATAGCTACCTGTGGACAGCTCTCTGCCTGAAACCAACCTCATGTAACTATGGCTATCTGTTTTATCAGGCAATATATATGCGTGTATGTTACAAGGACAACAATTTGATAGTAAATGAGTTAAATGTATTTCCTTTGCATGGAAAATATCCTTTCTGGGACCCATTGTTGCTGAATGTTGCTTCTTAGATGAAGACCAGGAGTGGCATCAGTTTTAACATGGATTTGTTAATTCAACTCCCCTCATTTGTTTTTGTTGCTGTATCTACTTCTTTTGCTGTGCTAGATTATCAAACTATCGATCAGACAAGATAAAATTTAGTGGAAGCATCAAAGCAGGCTGCAAAAATTTATTTGGGTCCTTAGTACTTCCCCTTGGCCTTTTTCTTTTTAGTTGGGGTATGGGTAGAGATTGTATATCTTTAGATGAGATCATGGACTTTTTGGGATCTTTGGGTCCTTAGGACTTCCCCTTTCCCTTTTTTCGGTTTTTTTGTACAGCTCTTGGGACGCATTCCCTTCTTGAACCCTTTCTAATACATTTTTACTCATCAAAAAAAAAAAAAAAAAAAGCAGGCTGCAAAAATAACAATAGGCGGCTGTCTTCACCTTCTTCCGGCATTTATTCAGTTTAATATCTTTGCAGCTGACACAATAAGTTGAGATTGAGGTTTTGTTATATTATCTGTGTGGACAGTGTTTGTACTAAAAAATTATGTCAGCCTTTTGCTTTCTCAGCAATATATGAACAAGACAGTTTCTAGTGGTATAAAAATAAACCAAAATTAAATTTCATATTCAAATTATGGATATGTTCATTTCATTTCTTCATAGAATGAGTTTTGCTAAAGCTCTGCCTCTCTTATCTTCTGGTGGACTATCTTGTTTTCTTCATTGTGGTTGCAGGCACTTTCAAAGCGAATTCATTATGGCAAATTTGTAGCAGAAGCAAAATTTCAAGAATCCCCAGCCAGTTATGAGGCTGCCATCAAAGAGAAAGTATGCTTTCTATTCTAGATTAGTTCTGCTCATTTTCTTTATCTGCATTTATATTATAAAAAGGATGAGCAAATTTCTCCGTTTCTCCTTTATGTAATCCTGTGCTGGGGATGTTGTTGATCTTTCAGGACAGGGCTCAACTTATGGAACTACTGACACACGAACGAGTAGAAGCGGCAGTTAAGAAGAGAGTTGAGCTGAAAGCCAAGATGTACGGCCAGGAGGTGAAAATCAAGCCCGAGGAAGAGCCAGTTAATCCAGTATATAAGATCAAGCCGAGTTTAGTTGCCAACCTCTATGGAGATTGGATCATGCCTCTCACAAAAGAAGTTCAGGTGGAATACCTGTTGAGGAGGCTGGACTAAACCTCCAGTCGCTTTCTGGCTGCTTGTAAACCACTCCGGTGCAATGTTTTGAGCTTGTGTAATCAAGCATTAGAATGTTCGGGTTCGAATCTGAAGACAGCCACCTCATCCAGATAAAGCTGAAGGTTTGGTTTTTACCAAGATCAGCCCCTCCTACCACCTCAAATTTTCAGGAACAGCAATCTCAGGCTTTTTTTTTTTTTGTTTTTTCAAGTGCTTTGTAGATTAATGAGAAACAATTACTTTTTCTTCTTGTTATGCAAGTTTTAATCAATTTGGTGTAGCTCTGTCATTTTCTTTTGTTGCCTGACTGCACAATTTAGAAGGCATATGTTTAGTCATGCATTTCGTCAAAAATATTGAAAACATAATTGATAAATTCTTCTTTTTTAAAGTGTTTTCACATTAGTTGGAATCTTCCAAACTTCTAACTTTACCCTTGATAGTTTTTCATTATTTACTATACATATTTAATTTACTTAACATTTTATTCAATTTTTATTTTCTCTGAAGAGGCTTGTCTTATTCTCTAAGATTGTAATATTATTTTTATTTGAAAAGCATTTGAACAATTTTCTTCTATTTTATTGAGACTAATTATTAGTAATTATAAATTGACAAAAAAAAAAAATTGCTGGGAAAATGCTAAGCATGTTTGAATAGTTAGCAAAAAACAAAAATTTAGTTTTAAAGAATGAATCCTTTTTCAACAAAAAAGAAAAGAAATAATAATAATTGCAAAAAATCAGATAATTTTAAAAGAGTATAAATGGAAGATTTAGAATCTATGTTATAAGTTTTACTGGTTTTATTAAAAAAAAAATTACAAGTCTTTGTGCCATTTAAGATTTAAAAGGGCATGCTTGGATTATCATAAAATAGTTATCAGAAATTCAAAAAACATAAATATTTTAGAGAGAGACAATTCTATAAAAACATGTCTTTTTATAACCGAGTTTTCAAAAAAAACAGTTCTCTAAAAATATGTCTTTTTATAACTGAATTTTCAGAAATAATTTTCAAATAATTATTAAGTATAATTTTTGTACAATTTTTTTATTTTTAGTCGTCACTCTAAGTGACAAACCAAACAACCCTTTACATATAATGTGTGTGTGTGTGTATAAATATGTAACCTCAAGAAAACAAATTATCACAAGGCATGCTCTTTAAATAACTTTGCAACCAAGTATATGATACATAACCAACGTCATCTTTGGACATGATTTCTTCACATAAACACACAACCAACATCTTGACTTCAAGATTTATCATTATAAACATACTTAGCAAGAAATCAAACAAGAGAGCACAACAAAAATCAAAACTTAATAATTTAGACACCCCTACCTCAAGAATGCAACTCCAAAGTCAAAAATTCCAAACTCGAACCTCGCCAAATGCATGCAACATCGGTACCAAAACGAAGCCCTTGTCATGATCTATTACTTCTCTGCTCGGCTCAAATCTTCCTCAAACTAGAGGAAATCTAGATAATAAATAAATAAATAAATAAATAATAAATAAATTGCTAGGAAAATGCCAAGCATGTTTAAATAGTTACCAAAAAAACAAAATTTTAGTTTTAAAGAATGAATCCTTTTTCACCAAAAAAAGAAAAATAATAATAATTGCAAAAATTCAGGTAATTTTAAAAGAGTATAAATGGATGATTGAGAGATTTAGAATCTACGTTATAAGATTTACAGTCTTTTTCAAAAAAATTACAAGTCTTTGTGGCATTTAAGATTTAAAAGGGCATGCTTGGATTGTTATTTAGAAAACAATTCTCAAAAACTCAAATAATAAAAAATTATTTTTAGAGAAAGACAATTCTCTTAAAACATGTCTTTTTATAACTCACAATCATCTTAGACCACCATTTGTCGTAGCGAATTTCATAGCATCACATTAAATATATGCAGACAATCTCAAAAAGCTCCAACGTTAAAATAATATCCGGACTTAATGCATGATTATGATCCAGATAGAGACTAGAATTTTCAAAAACATAGTTCTTAAAACATGTCTTTTTATAAATGAGTTTTTAGAAACAATTTTCAAATAATTGAATCAAGTAATTTAGGGGAAAAAACACCCTCCGCCATTAAACAATTTACCTTTCTTGGGAAGAGTGAGCGTCATTTTTAAGCAGAGGATGAATGTTTGTCTCTGGAGTCCGGAGTCTCTCTTTGGCAAGCAAATCCTTGGCACGTCCAGTGCCAAGTGGTTGGTGGAGGCGCTGCCACCTAATACCACATCAATTAATGATGCCACATCAGCGCCATATGAGATGGAGTAAAACTTTTTACTGATATACTACTATGGATTACTATATGCTCTATTTATACTATACTTTATTCCTTAAAACATTTACTTAAACAATATAAAATAAAATATATATGTATACATTTACTTTACCATTTTGGTCTGAAACAAAAAGTCAGAAATTTTAAAATTTAAGACCTCTTCGTCTTCTCTTCGTTGTCTCCCTCCTTTTGGTTTTCCTGTTGTAGTAGTGCACCTCCTTTCTTCCTCCAATGGAGTCCCTTCCCTTGGTATTCCTCTAATTTTTATCTTCTTTTCCTTAATTATTTGAACGAAGTTGCTATTGATTTTGTGAAACCCTAAAGAAGCAACACGAATGTGACTGGTTTGTCAAATAATGGTTAGGATTAAAAGTATTGCGAGAAGGAAAAAGAAATCTTTAGCCAAAACAAACACTTTAATGAGATCTGGAGGTGAAAGGTGATAAAGAGGTAAAGACTATGTAACGACCCAAATCCGGGGATCCAGATTATTAACCGGGTCCTTACCCAAACCCGAGGACATACAAGGGTATTATGGTCATTTCACCCTACATTAGTACTTTAAGACCCATCAAGGGTAAAACGGTTATCCACTAAGGTTGTCCAATGATTTAAAATGAAATCCTGGGGCAACATAATCATTCGACGTCATTAAAATAAATCTAGAGTCCATAAAGATAAAACGGTCATTTGACATAGTTAAATAATACTTTGAAACATAAAATGGTAAAATAGTCATTTAGTACACTTACTATAGCTCCACAACTCATCAGAGGTAAAACTATCATTTTCTATACCCATTCTATACTTTAGTTGAAGTTTGGGGGTAATTATGTAATTATATTAAATTTTGGGGTCAAACAGTGAATATTGGACCATATGTGCACACACTTGGTGGATCTATACGCACAGATAACCATCTTTGTGCACACTTCGTCCATCCTATCGGTAAGATGGCCATTTTAATAGAGTTGCAAAGTTGAGGTACCATCTGTGCACACACATGAAGGGATCTGTATGCATAGATGAGAACATCTATTAGCACAGATGACTCCCAGATCTGATCCAAAATTAATGTGATCGAATAGATCACTCCTCAACCCATCCATATTCATCCCAAACACCAAGATCATAAGAATATAAGCCCATAAAAATCAAAATATGCAAGATTAATATATATTTACATCCATTAATCATGCCATTTATACATTATTTAAAGATCAAACTATACAAATCCTTTTTACACAATTGCAAAGAGTTTTAAGTACAAAGGTGAGGCCGTCATGGCCGTAAATACAACATCATAATATAATGAAAATCCTAGTGCTGTCTAAGTCTGTTAATGCAAGTCTTACGCCAAATCATCTCCGATTCCTTGAAAATGTTAAGATAAGGGGTTAGCTCAATAGCTCAGTAGGAAATGCGTAAAGTATCGGCTTTAGACTCACTTGAGTCGACAAATAAAAAACGGGAAAAAGAAGTCGGGATCATATTCGGGGAATTATCAAAACCATAATCCACACCATTCATATTAAAAAATTATCATCATATAATCAACCATTATCAAGAATGCCAATATGCCATGAAATGCAGTGCCTTCCCAATCATAGTCCCGGCCCAACACAACACACATCGAAAATCGCTAATCGACTTTACCGAGGTGAGATTGATTAGATATCCCTGGTTCCAAATCCTGCAACTATTTGGGGCTTAATAATCAATGTTACACGTCCAAATCTGGCATGCGCTCCCTCTAAGTCAAATTAGCCCCGGACTCGTGAAATTCAATTCCTTTCACAAAAAAACCATTTCTTTCACAAAATATTTCTCTTTTGAAAATATTAAAACATTAATTCTTTCCACAAAACTTTTCAACACAAATTTATAAAATCATTTCACCCTAATCCCCTTACCATACCCATGCCATGGAGGAAATCATGTATGAATGAAATCAACATATACATGCTTTGCAACTTTATCAATTTAACCTTACATGCTCATCATCGTCGTCGTCGTCGTCGTCATCATCATCATCATGTATATCTATGTAACCTCAAGAAAACAAATTATCACAAGGCATGCCCTTTAAATAACTTTGCAACAAAGTATATGTATACACAACCAACATCATCATTGGACATACTTTCTTTACATAAATACACAACCAATATCTTCATTTCAAGATTTATCATTATAAACTTACTTAGCAAAAAATCAAACAAAAGAGCTCAACAATAATCAAAACTTAATAATTTAGACATCCCTACCTCTAGAATGCAACTCCAAAGCCAAGAATTCTAAACTCAAACCTCACCAAATGCATGCAACACCGGTACCAAAACGAATCCCTTGTCACAATCTATAACTTCTCTGCTCGGATCAAATCTTCCTCAAACTAGAGGAAATCTAGAGAGAATGGAGAGGAATATAGAGAGAGAAAGAAATGTAAAGAGAGATATAAGGTGCCGGATGAGAGACGAAGAAAATGAGGTCCAAATATAGCCTCTAGTCCTTTATAAAATGAGTGGTCAATAATGAGTCACCCTTTAACCCTCCAAGTTACCATAGTGGCCTCCCTTTTCAAAATTAATTACACACATATCACATAAATATCTCTTTCTCACTTAACTACACTAACACTCATATAAACATACACCTTAATTAAATAAATAGATCAAGGAATCAATAGGAGGAAAAAAATAATGGAACCCACGTGGCGCGAACACCAAGGTGCAAAAAATAATATAAATAAATAAAAATACCGAGAAATCCATAAAAAAATCTGGGACATTACAAACTACTAATGTCGCAGTCGATTTTGGTAATGAGAATTCGTCAAAGGGGTCTGCTGAAGTATTCTTTTTCTATAGGTATATATCCACATTCAATTACACTTTAATATTTGTTATTTTTATTAAATTTGTTAACTGAATTTATATATATCCACATTCATTTGGGTTTACAAATTTAAATCGTAAATTGATTTAAGTTAAAGTGTAACAAAAAGTGATGCATTGTTGAAATGACATTGTGATGCATATGTATGAAATTATTGTGTGATAAGTAGGAGTGAATTTGTCAAAGATTATTGTAAAAAAAAATAGACTCCCTGAAAATATTGACGAAGAGCTCATGAAATAGCTCATGATGAGGCAAAAAAATCATGGAACTTAATGACTTTGAAAGAGAAGTCCCCATGTAAAGTTGAACTAAAAAGACCATGAATGATGTCAAAAGAGAAGGGGGAAGGAACCAAAAAACCCAAAGAAGTTAAGCTAATACATTATATTGTGTGCTAAACTATATTTTGCTTACATATCCAATGCATGATTTATTGAATGACTTTAATTTACAAATTAAATTTTAATCCAATGATAATGTAATAATTGATACATATGATTTGTTCGAATGATGTTCTTATGATATGTTTTAGAAGCACAAGGAAAATAAGAAGTAAAAAAGGGAGGGAAAAAAAGGTGCCTGGCAGAGAAGCAATCTTAAACTATTTGTGGGAGCAGTCTCACAATTTGATGAAAAAAAAGGGAGGTTATTAAAGAAATTGGTTTTTCTAATTTGATCAAACTGAAATGTAAATATCTGTCATGTGAAATTTACATGTATTTAATTAAGAACTTTGATTCTGAGGAAGATCGAATTAGAATTGAGGACATAGGGTATTTGGGAATAGATTCATATAGTGTGGAGCCCATCTTAGGCATACTTGCAGAAGATTGTAAAGTGCCAATAAATGTTAAAATTTTTAAAGTCAAATGGATAAAGGAAGGTGGATACAACACTGAGGGTGGAATACTCATGAAACGTTTGTACGATATAGTTATTCATATGACGGTTGAGTATGAATTCAAACGAGTTTATATCCTTTTTGCATGTTCTACTGTACTTATCCCAACTGGGTGAAATCATTGCCATTGGGGGTTGTTACGAGCCGTTGACGATGTTAATTCAATTCGGAGATACAACTGGTATTCTTATGTTAGAGGCTGTATGATTAACACAATGCGACCACCTAAAAATGTATGCCGTAATATTTTCAATATTGTAATTGAATATGTATCTATGATTGTAATATTTAAATACAATATTTCACATATATGTATTTAATTTCTTATATGTATCATGGAAATATTGTAGTCAATGTTTGGCGATACCCTATGTCGACTTGAACTAAAAACAATGTTGGGCAATGAGTGGTTGATTGGTTATGCGAGTGGATTATTCCAAGTGTATTTGTCTTGATGGTCACTATGTTCATGAATTCTGGAAATAATTATATTTCATCTTATTCACAAGTGATTAATTACTTTACAAATATGTCGAACAATTAGTAAGGAATTAACAGGAATAAATATTTTTTCCAATGCGACTCCATTACCTTCATGGTGTAACATAAGTTGGTTGTGTGCAAGAATGCCTCAAAGCGAAAGGCTGGCTTGGAAAAAGTTTGGGTACGATACAAGAAAAATGTGAAACCTGACTTGATAGAGTTGAAGAAATCAAGCATCGCTTATAGTTGCGTATCAAATGTTATGAATTTAAAATCCTTCCATGACTATGCCCTTATTATGGACTTACCTGATTACAACTATTTTTATCAACCAATACATTAAAGCACTGATTATTGTTGGTGGTCAACCGTTCGAAGAAGATGATTGATTACATTTGCTAGTGGGGGAAAAATTAATACGGAATCTCAATATATAAATTTTTTGGTACATTCCCAACCAATATGGCATACCTTTTCTTTCGGTAACCTTTAATTATTTTGAATTTACCAATTATCGAATTATATGACAAAAGAGTTTTATGAAGTTATGTTTGAAGAAGAGTTAGATGATTATGGAACCAACATATAGACAAATATACCCGTTCAGCCTGATCTGTATGTAAACTTAATTTAAAGGACACGTGTTGATTTCAATATGTATTTTAATATATTTATACTAACCAATTGGTTGCATAACATGGATTCTTGTATTTTTTTTTATGAGGTTCATGAAGTCTTGGAATGACAAAATTTTAGACCCTGAATTTTCACATGTAAGTAAATTGAAGATCATTTTCGTCTCCTAAATTATTTAAAATTTTGACTTGTATTGAATTATGTTTGAATTTTTTTTTTTTCTTAATGTTGTAGAGAGATGCATTGGCTATGCATTTGGAGCTCCTGCTTCAACTTTTGGAGGATCCCATAAATGAAAAACACAATGAATTGTACTACCTCGCAAGACTTTTGTAATTAAGTAGACAGTTTAAAAGTTAGGTTGTTACAAACAATGTTAATTAATTTTTTTTTTCACTGCATAATATAAATCACGAGCACAAAATACATTGACTTTTGATTTGTCAACTGATACATAATACATGTTCATCTACGTATGAAGGTGATGAAAAGTAGAATTACTCGCACAGTAAATAAAACTATGCCTCCAACAAAGAATGCAGTAATTTCATCTACGCATGCTTGTAGGATTAGTAATTTAAGTTATAATTTTTATCTTCGTATCTTCATATATTCATTGAAGAATATAATTTTTTTATTAATTTTAATGCAGTTCATTTTAATTGGTTGTATTTTAATGCAAAGTAACTTTTAAACAGATGACATATGTTTTTTTAATCAAATCACAAACATCCACATGGTAATATAACTTTAAAAAAGTTGTACCGTCACAATTTTATGAGAGGATATTATCATATACACATTTAAATATAACTGAACTCGAGAATTATAAAATATTACTATTGTTTTCCAATCTATTTTGATATTTGATTAAATCACATCAAAAGTAATTGCATATAAATGAGTTGTAAGACATTTTACTTAACACTTGGGGGGATTGTTATGAGTAATTGTGTAAAGTGAATTGAAATTTAATGTAGTAGTAAAGTACCATTTTCTTAAGTCCCATCTTCACTCAAACTTTTTTTAGTAATTTTTTTTTTTATTCTTATATGTTTAAACCGCCACCAACCAGAGTATCCTTTTCTCAAGTCCCATCACCACTTAAAAGTTTTTTTAGTATTTTTTTTTTATTCTTATATGTTTAAACCGCCACCAACCAAACATGTTCCTAACAAACTCAAACTCTGGAGGAAGGGGAAGAAGAGGAAGATGAGTAAGAGGGAGAGGAGTAAGGAACAACTCCTGGTCCAATCTACCAACCAACTCCAACAATAATGGAATTGGTAATACGAGTAGATAACCTAACCCTTGGTGTGGGACGATTATTCAACCTTATGAGGGGCTTGCAGAGACAAATGTGGGTGGTGGAGATGGGAGACCATGACTCTGTCATGAACTACTTAAATGCTTCTTCTCCTTTAAATCCTTTTGATAAGTGCTAAAATATGAACATTTCAGCCCCTAATATTGGGTATAATAGAACCTTTATCTATCTTTATTTTCTCATTTTAGTCTTAATTTGTTTTATTTTCGATTTTAAGTTCATAAGGCTTAAACGAGTTAAATCCAATGTCTTAAAACCCTTTAAAAAGTCAAACAAAGTCTTGGCGAGGAGTGGGAGCAACAGAAGGCTAAAGTGCAAAATTCACTATTCATCCTGATCGATCGAGCCTTATCCCTAAACAATTGAGCCTTCTTAATGATTAAGCCTTGAGCCTGATCGATCGACCCTTAAGCCTGATCGATTGAGTTCGCCGCAGAAGCTATACAAAAGCAAATCTAAAGCTCTTTCCGAACCAACTCCGGATGTGCTTGAAAGGGGAGATCCTTGGGCCGAGTTTTGACCATCCTAGTGCCAAAATCCGAGCATAGATAGAGGATGAAGCCTCCTTTGGGATGTGGATTGGAATTAATGAGAGGCCAAGCTTTAAAGACTTTTTCTTTCTAGAAATCCTCTTTCAACCATTGAAGATCTTGGGTTGTGCTTAAAGATGGAGACTGGAGTTTCAATGTTCATCTTCGTCATCTCTATGGCTAGCGATTTCTTCTCTTATGGCTTAGATTAAGCCCTAAGCCAAGTATTGTATTATTTGTCTTTAAATTTGGGGATTATTTGTGTAGATTGTTTAACCTTGCGAATTATACTTACTTGTACCTGTTGGAAACTAGTTATGAAAACTAGTGTTTCAAGTGTGAATGAAACTTGTCTGCAACTAATTTATAGTTGGGTGCCTATGTGTATCACGTTAGACTACGACGTGAATATCTTAGTGTAAAAGTTGCATGCAAAGTCCAAAAAATTCAAGTTTTTTAACATAACCTCTACCTATTCTTTACCATATTCTTAATGTTTAATGTGGTTAAGGATTGGTTAGAAATAGTTAATAAACTGTAATGAAGCATTGGATTACAATACATGTGTGAATGGGTGTGTTGGTTGAAAAGGTACAATAGAATAGACATAACCTATTGGAGTGGATGTGTCTAGTGGTGAACAGACACCATGTGAACTATTGCAACCTATTAGAGTGGATATGTTTAGTGATGAACAGATACCATGCAAACCATTGCAACCAATTGAAATGGTTGTGTCCAGTAATGAAGAGACACATACAAATGGTTGTGTCTAGTGATGAAGAAACACATATAAATGGTTGTGTTTAGTGATGAAGAGACACCCAATTCGAAAAGGCACTTCTATTTCTATAAATACCCCCTTGACTTGCCATTTGCAATTCGTTCAATTCATTTTCTTCTCTTTCCTTCTATAGACTTGAACCCAACCCCAATAGGTTCAAACCATAGGTCAAGTGGTCTGAGCCACTTAGACCCTAATCCAATTTCATCGTGCCATATTAAGATTGGTCCAAACCATTTGGTTCGGATTGCATCCAATTCAGTATTTATATATTATGGATACATTTTTTTTGAGTCAGAAAGAGTATTATACGGAGGAGGTTTGCCGTATCCATGAGTTTGTAGTGCTGCTTGATGAGCGCTAAATATTGCATATTTGAGTTCCTAAATATATATATGTTAAGACCTTAAGTAATACTTCTATCCAGTTTTAGACTGATTTATGTTTATTTCATATTTGTAGGTACTTTCTCAAAGAAACTGTTAAAAGTGAGACTTTAAGATGAAAAGACTGATATCAAAGCTTACAGAGCGGTTGCCGATTATCTGAAGCAAGCTTGGAGTCAAAATGATGAAAATTCTGGACCTGCTTCAATATTTTGGGCATAACTTTTCACTCGAAACTCCAAATTAAGCAAACTTAGCGGCTATGAAAAGAAGACTTGAAGCCCGATGTTTTTGTCTTAATAGTAATTTTGAGATTTGCACTTCAAATATGTCAAAATTAAGTTACAACTTTAGCACAAGTTGCCGACAGAAAATCAACTAAGGCAAAATAGCTCGAGCTTTGCCTGAAAGCTCGAGCCCTAGCCAAAAGCTCGAGCTCTAGACCTAGGGCTCAAGCACCATGAAGAAAGGATCGAGCACTGTTAAAAGGAAAAATTAAAAAATATTCTAAGTGTTGATGGAAAAGACGCTTTGGAAAATAGTTAAAGAAATTTCGCTAAGTATAAAAGTAGGGATCGAGCACCATTCCATTAAGCTCGAGCTCTGCCCTATCCTGAAAGCTCGAGCTCTGTGCTAAAAAGCTCAAGCTTTGCTATTAAGTCAGATTTTTAAGTTGCGGGATTTGTTCTAATTCAGTCATACTTCATCCCAGATGGGCCCAGATTATCCAAGAAGACCTAAAAGCCCATCCAATCCTTATTAAAAATTAATTCTTCTATAATAAAAGGCACAAAAGCCATAATCTGATTCCTCTCACTCACAGAGGCTTTTAGGGTTTTGAAGACAAAGATCCAAAGGAGTTCTTGGCGGTCCATGGCAATGAAGACCACACCAACACAGATGATATCTTGCGTCATCGTGAATAGCTAATTCCTCTCTTATGACATTGATGTAACCCAAATCCAAATACTATGATTTGATTGTTCTATACTTTGGGAATTTAATATATTATGTATTTTGATTGCATGATTATGGGCAATTGACTTAATTCAATTGGTTTTTAATGATTAATCAGTTTATGAATGATTAATACCTTTTCTTAGATTTAATTTTTTTTGAATTATATTTAACCTATTCATAATGTACAAGATTGGAGGCTAATAGCTTCTCGGACAATAAAAATAAAGATCATGCAATGGTGTCCAAATGTTTTTTTGTGAATGAATGTTTTCATAGTCTATGCCTAGGGAAGACAAGTTATACTGCAAAATTAGTTAGAAGTAGGTAGGTAGATAATTTCTGCCAACCGAAGACAGGTTATTATTAACTCAAGTTCATGAAACATCTTTCTTTAAATCTGAATTAAACGAATGTTATTGAGTTTAATTCCATATAATACATAATTGTTGAAATCTCAAGGTTGAACAGTTGACTATAGTATAAAGTTCGTGGTGAAGTCAATCCCTAAGTATTTCTACTCTTGATTAAAATCATTTTATTTCGTTTATTTTCTTTTATGTTATTGAATTGCATCATAACACAACAAATCAAATCCTCTTTCTAAATTAAAGTAGTATTAATTGAAGACTTGATAAACCACCATAGTTTTTGAGGTTCAATACCCTCAACATAGCCCTATCCTACAAGGATTCGTTCTATTGTGAATGGTATTTTATTATTGGTAAATAAAAACACACATCAATTTTTGGCGCCGTTGCCGAGGCCTGTGTCACGGATTTGTTGAGTTCGAGATTAATTCTAGTTTAATTTATAGTTTTAGGACTTTCTGATATCTCACCTTATTTCTTTTTTTTTTCAAGTATAGGAATTAAGGAGAAAGGGCGACAAAGCTTAAGGAGAAGAAACTACGGTTTCAGGACCTTTGTGAGTTCTTTTCAATTTATTTATTTGCTTGAAATTTTTCTTTTTACTTGTTACCATTGAACTTAGCCTAAATTGTTAGGAGAATTCTCTAAATCAAACATGACTAATGATGATGATAATCCAAATGAGACACATGTGCCACAAGCACCTATTCCTCCACCACAACCACAATTAAGGGATCACTTCATTCCCACCTCATATACATCCCCTTGTTGCTTTCAATTTCCACAATCTGATGCAACCCATTTTGAGATCAAGCCAGCTATGATCCAAATGCTTCTAACTTTCCATGGGTTTGTTACTAAAGATCCCTATAAGCACATAGATGAGTTTCTGGAATTGTATTCAACTACCAATTTGACCATTCTCTCTGATGATGCTTTTAGGATGAGACTCTTCCAATTTTCTCTCAAGGACAAAGTTAGAACTTGGTTGCACTCCCTACCTCATAATTCCATAAGCACATAGGATAAGTTGCAACAAGAGTTCTTGAAGAAATACTACACTGTGGGTAAAACCACATAAATGAGAAGAGAGATTATGGCATTCTCCCAAATTTCGGGTGAACAACTTCATGATACTTAGGAGATATACAATGATCTTATGAGAAAGTTTCCATACCATGATATCGCTAAATGGCATTTGGTGCAAATCTTCTATAATGGATTAGCTGATCCATATAGGAACATGGTAGATGCTTCCACTAATGATGTTTTCTTGCATAAAAGCCCAGATGACGCATGGGAACTGTTTGAGGCCCTAAGTGAAAATTATGTACAACATACTTCTTCCTCTAGGTCTAGGTCTACCCCTGGTATCCTTCAAATTGAAAGTTTGTATGAAGCAGAAAAATCTAAAGAGCTTACCACTAGGGCTGCAAATGAACCGAGCCGAGTCGAGCCGAGCTTTGGTTTACTCGGGCTCAGACGAGCTTGGCTAGGCGAAGCTCGAGCTCAGGCTCCATAAAGATTTGCCAAGCTTGGGCTCGGCTCGACTCGGGATCGTCTACCTACCAACTATCACCAATCAAAGAACATCTCCTCCACAAAATCTGATCTGCGTCTTCAATAAGAAAGAAATTCATCTGATATGGATCAGACAAGAAAAAAAAATACAGAGGTTCAAGTTATAATCAAACCTAACATGGTTAACGAAATTCATCTGATATGGATCAGACAAGAAAAAAAATACAGAGCTTCAAGTTAAAATCAAACCTGACATAATTATTGACTCCATTAATAATCTTTAATCTTTTCTTGAGCGAGCTCAAGATCTGATAGAGAACAATGGAGAGAGAGTTGTTGCGTATGGCTGTGGAGGGTTAAAGGTGAGAAACTAAAAAGGACATGTCGCTGTAGTTTCTAGTTCTAGGGTTACATTCTCATCTCTTTTAACTTTAGTAAACCAACGGTTGAGATGTATTAGATTCTAAGGCTGAGATGAAATCTTATTTGGATAGTGGACTAATGGGCCTTAATGAAATTATGTAAGTTGGGCTAAAGTTATACTTTTATGGGCTAAATCTTTTAGAAGTAGAGTAGCAATTAATATGGGCTTGTAGAATGATAATACAAATGGGCCAGTTAACGATCTTGTTCACGAGCCTAATAAGCCAAGCTCAATGTTGCTCAAGCTTAGCTTGTTAGCTTGAAAATTGAGCTCAAACTTGGCTCGTTTACTAAACAAACGAGCCCGAACCAGGCTTTTAACGAGCCGAGCCCGAGCTGTTCATGGACAGTTCAATTCATTTGCAGCCCTACTTGCCACTCAAATGGAAATGTTGAATCAAAAATTTGACCAAGTTTTGTCAGCTGTTAGTGCTCTTAGTTCTTTTCAACACTTATCTTTGCAAAAGAATGTGTGTTTTGTCTGCGTTAGTCCATCTCATTATGCTGCCAGTTGTCCTCTCATGGGTCAATCTTTTGAAAATCCACAAGTTGTGATACCCCTCGATTCTAGAGCTACGGGTGATCAAGTCCGAGCACAGATCCGAGGGATACCAACTGTCAATATGTAAACAAGTAGTAATAAAAACTGAATTAAGAATAAAATACTAATACGCTAAAAGAAATCTAAAATAAAACATCCTCAAACTTTAAATAATAAATTAATATCATTTAAATCCGTCCAATCCATACAACTCGGGAATCCATCTAGTGGACCCCTGATAATCCCAAACGATAAATAAAATTTACAAAATTTAAATCCAAAACTAAAAAGGAAAGAAAATCCTATGTAGTCGGAAGAGTGAGTGTCTGTATATGTATCAACACGATCAAGTTTTAAGCCTGGTACTGGTGAACACCTGAAAAATAGGAGTGGGTCAGGCCCACATGCAAGTTCCAACCTACTACAATCCATACATAAGCCCGATACGCAGATACATCCTAGATAGCTCGACAATATCTAAAAATAGTCCATATATATATATACACACTATAGGATACTCACTAACCTATAGTCATCACACCTGAGTAGAAGGTAACACGCAAAACGCCGTAGCGTCATCATGTACACCTAGACCTACCAGGGAACGTCATTAGGTCCAGTTATCCATCCAAGCAATATACGCACCCTAACCATGATCAGGAGACTCAAGCTTTTACCATGGTACCATAAATATATATATATATAAATTCCTTCCTACTACTGAAAAGTAAAACATCCATCCATTATGTCGTTCAACTGTTTTAGTTGACAGGATATACATTCATGTAGGATTTAACTGTTTTAGTTAATCCATTCCTTATGTATGAAGAGGTAGGACTTAGCTTTTTGATCTAATCCATCTCTGATATGCCACCGTCCCATATCAGTGCATATAATGCATAAGATCCACAAATGATGCACACTCAAACGAACATCAAATACATCCAAAAACCAACATAATAGAAATCAAATATTATTAAGATCCTATCAAGCATCCAGTATATGAATAGAATCATAAAAACTCCTTTTAAACTGTTAGAGTACTGATCAACAATTTAAATTATCTATATCCATCCAATTGACAAAACATAAATTAAAACAGTTTATCAATTACATCCATAGCATGGCATAATGACTACCAGAATTAAGAACTGTGCACATTATACTATACATCCCTAACCATACTCCCATACTGGTTCATTTAAATTATTAAAACAGAGACTAGTAATGAAATCCTCTTCAATCCCTAACGGCATGAAAGTTAACGTTTATATCACATGACGTCATTTTAATCCTCCATCTTAAAACCTGTGCCTGATATCATATGACACTGAAAAGTCTCACTACACATTGTATTAAAGTATAAAACCCCAACGGTACTTTATACTTACTCATGTAAACTGGTTAAAACAAACCAACAAATAAAATCTCCTCCACTCCTGTCAGCACACATCCATGTATTTAAATTACATGACGTCCACAACCACAACTTAACCAACCCTCTTGGAACTTAAATATATCTTAGAAATCATTGATATAGAGTTTTAAAAATACCTGTTATCTCAGTCCATTGAATTTACTAAAACAACTAGCGATTCAGTCATCTTTTTTTTCCTCCGGATAACATGCACACTAATATGTTCATGTTTCTTGATGCTCTTAAGATTAGCACCCTAGCATAAACCAACTTTCTTAAGGTTCTAATAGGTTAATTTTTAAGTATTTAGAACCCCCTTTACTTTCCAGAAACTCCGTTTAAGGCCCTAAGCTCAGAAAAATACCGAAAATACCCCCGAAGGGGTATCTATTCAAAGGAGCCGGTTCCCCCCCATGGGAGCCGGCTCTTTATCATCCAAAGCTGGCTCTCCCTCATGGAGAGCCGGCTCTACATTTATGGGAGACGGCTCCCTCTCCTAGAGAGCCGTCCCTCACCCTCCGAGAGCCGTCTCTCACCCTCTGAGAGCCGTCTCTGCATCCAAGACTTCGTTCTGCTTCGTTTGGCTGTCATCTGTGTTTCCGGTTAGGTTCAACCTTCTGTCCCCTTTGTTCTTAAACTACATGGGTTAAATTAAGCCCTCATAGTCCTAATAACTCCCCAATTTCCATATAGCATTGCTTGACAAAAATTAGAGCCGAATCAAAGCAATTTATGCAAGAAAACACAGTTTCAGTTTCAAAAGCATCAAACAGATTACAACCTAATCTAATATGCATACAAGTCTATTTTAAAAGTTAATTAGGTTCCTGGAGACTACTAAGAGTGCACAGAACATAAGTTTACAGGAAGGAGAGAATGAAACTTGCCTTTAGGTTTCGGTTTGAAACCTTTCAATGCCATCTCAAGTTTCAGAATTCTCCAAGATCGGTCCTTCCTCTGATCACTGTTTCATCCCTCTGTTACTTCTTAATTCTATCCCAGAGCAACCCCTTCTTTCCCCTTTAACCTTACAGGTGATCTCTCACGACCCTCTCTGATTCCCTCTGCAGCTTCTCTCTATTTTTCCTCTCAAGATACTATGTCGTGAATAAGGTTTTCAACCTAGCAGACCATACTGTCTTATATATATATAGGTTCTTTCTAAACCCTAATCCTAATTCCACGAATCATTAACAGTCGGCTAACCTAATTATAAAATAAACCCTAAACTTAATTATAACTCAAACAATGCACTAAACCAATGAGCACAACTGTAATTAGAATTTAAATAAATACCATTAAAACAAACACATAAAGTCAAACAAATAAATAATTACATTTAAAACAAATAAATAAAATCAAACAAATACATAATTATAAATCAACAAATCATGTAAAACAAACAAATAAATAATTAATTAATTTACACAAAACCACAATTAAACAATTACGCAACTACACACATAAGTCAAATTCCCATTAATAAAACAAAATGCATATAAATTAAATTTAAATTCCCATTTTATCCCTTTTGAAAACTAGGGGTATTACACAAGTGCAAACCAATGTTGTATTCTTCGGTTCGGGTTACAATCTAAATTCCAATACTTATAACCCTGGCTGGAGAGATCATTCCAATATATCATGGCAGAATCAAAGCCAAGACAATATTGTTCCCCAATCTAAGGTACAGTACCACAATTCATCAAATCCTTCGCAAAACAATTCTTTCAATCAGTCTTCCATCTACTGTCCTCCTCAATTTAGGAACCAAGTTATTCCAGATCCTCCTCCTCTTAGGTACTTGTCTGGGTTTGAAGAGAAGGTCTTGGCTGCAATTAGCAACTTTGACTCCACCACTCAATTGATACATTCCCATTCCCAATCTATAGCTAAGATAGAGGTTCAAATGGGGTAAATAGCAAGTGTTCTATCTCGCATTAAAGAAAGAACTTTACCAAGTCAGCCAATTATAAATCCAATCAGGCAAACTTACATGATTAATGAGACTAATCCTTCAAGTACTCGTCATGAGCAAGTTAATGCCATCACCACTTTGAGGAGTAGAAAGATTATTGATAATCAAGTTGAGGAACAAGAAGTAGAAAAAGAGAGACATAGGATTCCCATCAATCCCATTCTTCCAATTCCGCATCCCATAGATGTTCCCTCACATCCTACTCCATCGAGCTCCAAAAGAGTTAAAGTTGAAGTCATTTCTTCATCTACTCCAAACCTTGAGAGATCCTATAAGCTAAAAACACCTTTTCCTCAACGTCCCATGGAACCTTCCTACTATGGTAAGCAAGGAAAGAAAATTCAAGAAATGATGAAGGTCTTTAAACAAGTTAAAATCAATATTCCACTCCTTGATGCTATCAAACAAATCTCAGCCTACTCCAAATTTCTAAAAGACTTGTGCACCCAAAAGAGAAAATTAAAAAGCCAAGTCTCTTAGAAAATCTATCTCACTGAGCAAGTTAGTGTAATCATTCAACACAGCACTCCTTCTAAGTTCAAAGATCCTGGTGCTCTTACCATTTCATGCACCATTGGAAACAATGTAATAGACCGAGCACTTCTTAATCTTTGAGCGAGTGTTAATCTTCTTCCTTACTCGGTGTATGAGCAATTAGGCTCGGGAGAGCTTAAACCCACTTCAGTTGTATTGTAACTTGTTGATCGATTTATGAAGCAACCATGTGGGTTAATTAAAGATGTTCTTATTAAAGTGGACAAGTTTTATTTTTTGGTTGACTTTCTTGTCCTGGATACAGAACCTATTCACTATCCCAATAGATATATTCATGTGATCTTTGGTCATCCATTCTTGGCTACAACGAATGCCAACATTAACTGTAGGACTGGGGCTATGAAAATTTCATTTGGGAACATGAAGCTCAAATTAAATATCTTCAATGCCATTCCATATTCCTCAGAGAAAGATGAGTGCTTCTTTATTGATGTCATTGATGAGGATTCAGTCACCATCTTTCCAACAAAAGATCCTCCTCCTTTGATTTTGAGTCCTCTTTGTCCTTCTTATGAGTCTTCTTACAAACCTGAGCCTAAGCCACCACCAGATAAGCTTGAGTATTCTTTCTTGGGTCTTAATGGAACCACACTGGTTCCTCATGTTTTGAATTTTATAATCACCCATAGGACTGGTTTTGGGATGAGGGAGGTAGTTGAGTTGTTGAATACAGGCTAGGGAGTGGCCTAACTTCGAGTTATTGACGTTAAACTTAGCATGCTATTGAGCTATTGATGTTAAACTTAGCATGTTGTCAAGCTATTGACGTTAAACTTAGCATTTGTATGTTTGTACCATAGTTTGTTTTTATTCTTTATTTTTATTTTTCTAGGTTTTTATTTTATTTGTGTGTTTTCCTTTTATTTTTAGATTAGGTTTGTTTTGATTAAAAAAAAAAATTTGACTTGTGCATTATGATATATATCTGTTTTACTCCATATACTTGATACTCTAATGTGTGCTATGGAGTGTGATTCTTTTATCAGGTACTAAGGACTAAGTCTGGGGATGAGATGCTTATTTTGCCCTTCTGCGCTATAATTGCTGATCTTTGTTGGTTCTGCGTATTTGGTAATATCTTTCTAACTCTACATTTGTTTCACACATTGAGGACAATGTGCACCTTAAGTTTGGGGGTAAGGCAGTGTCCTTTAAAATAAAATTTTGCTAATGATATAAGATGATGGATTTTAACTGTTTAAGCATGCGTCTGAGTCTGTTGATTGTTATGATGTCTTTATACAGTCTGATGTTGGTTAAAGATGGCTTGTATGCTAAATTCATGTTAAAAGGGAATTTTTGAATTTTTTTGAAATCAGTTGGTGGCCTATGGTCCACTTTATCCGGATGATTACTGTTTGATGATTTTAATTTCTAAAATGCTTTACTTTGCACATGTTCACACTTACATGAATTCTGTGGGGTACAAACTTGAAGTCTTGTTCTATTTTGTGTTAAGCTGCGATGAGCAGGTGAATTTGATATTTTGAGAACCAAGGTATATAAAAAAGAGAAGAAAGAAAAACGGTATGTATGCAATAAATGAAAAAAGTTCTTCACCAATGTGAAAGAAGTAAATGAAAAAAAAAAAAAAAAAAAAATTGAAAATGGTTAAGTTTAGGTTTATACCTAGATTGCTTGAGCAATTAAATTCTTAGGGGTGTGTTATGACACCTAATGCCCTAACACCATTTGGTTTGGGAGCCATTGGCTGAAAACTCGTTACATAAGGGGTTTAGGTTGCCTAGATTACTGGAACAATTAGATCCGTAGGGGTGTTTTAAACACTTAATGCCCTAAAACCATCTGGTTTGGGAGTCATTGGCCGAAAGTTCGTTATATAGGTGATTTAGAAAGCTTAATAAACCTAAACATTACACAGCACCCTTTTTGAAAAAAATAAGCGCTGAATGAAATAATGCATATCTGTAGAAAAATAGGAAAAATGCATTAGGGATTGGAATTTGAAAAGTTTACTTGTGAATTGAGGAATAGCATGGAATAGATACAAGTATAGATAGTAAGCCACATGTTTAAAACTGTGAGTTCACTTCTAAAAAGGATTTTAGAGATTGACGTTATTGAATAAGTGATTAAACTGACATGTGGGGACCATGGTTGCTAAATTGAGATCAGAAGTTTGAAATTTTTTCCAATTGATATAGTTTGTTATACTTGCTGTATTTGATTGATTGATGAACTGTTGGGACATTATAATATGAAAGCAAGTTTGAATTTGTGTATTTGTGTATTTGTGGGTATTCGTGGGTACCATCACTGGAAACCCTCACAAGACTACAACTCGTCCACTAAGGGTAACATAGGGGTTGAAAGGCTTTTTATATAAGCTAAATGCAACTGTGATTCCCTCGAAAGTGGATTTTTAGTTTTGTATTGCTAAGGGACTAGCAATATGTAATGAGCGCTGAATATTGAATATTCGAGCCCCTAAATATACGTATGTTAAGACCTTAAATAATACTTCTATCCAGTTTTAGACTGATTTATGTTTATTTCATATTTTAGGTACTTTCCCAAAGAAACGGTTAAAACTGGGACTTTAAGATAAAAATACTGATATCGAAGCTTACAGAGCCGTTGTCAATCATCTGAAGCAAGCTTGGAATCAAAATGATAAAAATTCTGGATTTGCTTCAGTATTTTGAGTATAACTTTTCACTCGAAACTCTAAATTAGGAAAACTTAGCGGCTATGGAAAGAAGACTCGAAGCCTGATGTTTTTGTCTCTAATAACAATTTCGAGATTCGCATTCCAAATATGTCAAAATTGCGTTACAACTTCAAAACAAGTTACTGACAGAAAATCAACTAAGGCAAAATAGCTTGAGCTTTGCTTGAAAGCTCGAGCCCTGAGCCAAAAGCTCGAGCTCTAGACCTAGGGCTCAAGAACCATGAAGAAAGGATCGAGCACTGTTAAAAAGAAAAACCCAAAAATATTCTAAGTATTGATGGAAAAGATGGTTCAGAAAATAATTGAAGAAATTTAGCTAAGTATAGAAATAGGAATCGAGCACCATTCCACTAAGCTCGAGCTCTGGGCCAAAAAGCTCGAGCCCTGTCCTGAAAGCTCGAGCTTTGTGCTAAAAAGCTCAAGCTTTGCTGTTAAGTCAGATTTTCAAGTTGCAGGATATGTTCTAATTCAGTCATACTTCATCCCAGATGGGCCCAGATTACCCCAGAAGACCTAAAAGCCCATCCAATCCTTATTAGAAGTTAATTCTTCTATAAAATAAAGCACAAGAGCCATCATCTGATTCCTCTCTCTCACGGTGGCTTTTAGGATTTTGAAGACAAAGATCCAAAGGAGTTCTTAGCGGTCCATGGCGATGAAGACCACACCAACACAAATGATATCTTGCGTCGTCATGAGTAGCTAATTCCTCTCTTATGACATTGATGTAACTCGAATCCGAATACTATGATTTGTTTGTTCTATACTTTGGGAATTTAATATATTATGTATTTTGATTACATGATTATTGGCAATTGACTTAATTTAATTGGTTTTTAATGATTAATTAGTGTTTGAATGTTTAATACTTTGTCTTAGATTTAATTGTTCTTAAATTATATTCAACCTATTCATAGTGTACGAAATTGGTGGCTAATAGCTTCTCGGATAATAAGAATAGAGATCGTGCAATGGTGTTTAAACATTTTTTGTGAATGAATGTTTTTATAGTTTATGCCTAGGGAAGACGAGTTATACTGCAAAATTAGTTAGAAGTAGGTAGGTACATAATTTGTGCCAACCGAAGATAGGTTATTATTAACTCAAATTCATAAAACATATTTCTTTAAATCTGAATTAAACGAATGTTATTGAGTTTAATTTTATATAATATATAATTGTTGAAATTCCAAGATTGAACAGTTGACCATAGTATGAAGTTCGTGGTGAAGTCAATACCTAAGTCTTTATTCTTTTGATCTAAATCCTTTTATTCCGTTTATTTTCTTTTATGTTATTAAATTGCATCACATCACAACACAGCAAATCAAATCCTCTTTCTAAATTAAAATAGTATTAATTGAAAATTGATAAATCACCACAGTTCTTGAGGTTCGACACCCTCAACATAGCCCTATCCTACAAGGATTCGTTCTAATACGAGTGGTATTTTATTATTAGTAAATAAAAACATACATCACTATTACTGGTGGATGTAGACCGTTGTATCTTGGGAGACAAGCGCCACAGAGTCCGTCAACACCATGCGGGGAATAAATTGTCTTAAGGACATAGTATCCAATACTAGCCTCGGTCCAGGTTCTTTATTTATTATTATTATTTATTGTTTTAATTTGCATTTTAATTAAATATCAAGTTAAATATTTAATTAATTATTTTTAGCATATTATTAATTATCTCATGACATATTAGTATAAGATTAGTGATATCTTAAATATCATTTGAAACATGTATCTTCAAACAGTACCAAGATTAGTTATTTGTTTAATCTTCCATTAGTCTTCTTATGATCTTTACATTATCTTATGCATTGATTGTGGTTGATTGATCTCAATATCTTTACTTATTGTAGTCGTGTGGGTGATGGTTAAACAATAGTGTTTAATTAATGTAATTGCAATTGATTTGATAGTTCATGCTTAGATTTTGATTCAGCTTTCCAATGGTATCTATATATATATATATGTATACAATATTTTTATATTCACTTATATAAGATGATGATTTTTTTTTTTTTTTAAATGTTTTTGCTTTCTTTCAATTTAATACTTTTTCATTTGCTGCAAGCTATTCAAAATGCTTATACTTCACGAGAATGTTTCTACTTTGAAAATAACCACAGGATATAATCTTTTTAAATAAGACAATAATTAATAAAATGTATCATGCAAGTAAACCTTCTATGTTGTTGTTCAGAAGACGTCCTTAAAATACCATGACATTTAAATCAACCCAACAACGATCGTAATTGATGACATCCTCATTAACAATCCAACAATTTCAGTTAATGTGGTTGCCTTTAGGACAATACTAAGGAACATGTTCAGAGAAATAACGATTTTAGATTTGACGTGTTTCAATAATTGTAAGCATCTTTTTCTGGGCAGACTTCATAGTCGTCTTCGTATAATCATTTGCCCTCATCAACCTCAACAAATTAATCCCTGCCTCTTTGTGTAGAAAATAATAATGCAATGCACATTGGATAAAGAGACTCGTAAGTGTTGCCTCGGAGGTAAGCCAACCCTGATTCTTCGTCATGCATAATCCATTCAACCTACTATTTAATATGCAAATATAACTTAATGTAATCGTTATAAAATCTAAAAAATCATTGTGGTTTTGAAGTATAATATCTATAGTTTTAGTATAAGTACCACCGCTCTAGTGAATTTTGCATTAGGATTCCTTGAGAAAAAACACGAGTGGAGGTATTATCTCCTTTGGTCAATGACACTATGTGAGGCATTATCGTTGGAAAGTAATCGGACTATTGCATTGTACCATTCCCACGTGATTTTCCTTGGTGCATTTCCCAATTGATCCATTTCTTTTCATTAAGAAAAAAATGTCATATATATGACACATAGATGATGATACTTACATTATGAGTTAAAAATAGTAATTATTGTAATGTAACAGAGAAAATAAGAATCATATACAAAACTAATCATTCATGCTTGTTGTGATATTTTTTGAAACATATAGCATCAATTCTCCTCTACACATCATCAATTGCAAATTAGATTTCTATATCCATAGTTATAGATGTCCAATAGTTGCAGCAAAATTGGACTAAAAATATATTAACAAACAGACGCTGGAGTGTACGTTTAAATAGGCAACTTTTACTAGGACTGAAAATATATGTATAAGCAAATGGGTCAGCCACATGAATTTTCTTTCTTCACTCATATCTTCTACTAGATTTAATTTTTGGTAATATTTTTTATCACTTCATTCCATATTAGTTTTGGCCAATATCTTTGTCTCTTATTCTCTATGCAAATCAATCTTCTTTTCTTCACAGGTGCAATTATAGGCCAATGATATGTTCATACCACCTAAGCCTACTTTCTCCTACTTTCTCGCTACTAGACGCCATGCCTAGTCTCTCCCCAATCCTTTTATTATTGTTAGACAAGATATGATGACTGTAACAACCCAAACCAGAGGGTCTGAAACACTATCTGGGTCCTAACCTGACCCGACACTACCCAAGGGTAATTAGTTCATTATAAGGTGAACGAGAGAAATAATTTGACTCTGAATAAGTCAAGGGGAGTCTATTTAAGTCATCATATCCACATAAACTCATTTAGTGTGGTTCGAGATACAAAGACAATGATCTCACTTAATTAGGCCTTTACAGTTTGGAAGATTTTCGAAGCAGTCTGCACTAAAATGGTCATAACTTCCTCTACATTTGGAATGTTAGAATGAAATTGGTACCATTGGAAAGCTGAATCAAAATCATTTAATTTAGACTCAAATTTGATCCAATTTGGTTAAGAAATGAAGGAAATATAATTGTTTGAGTAGGGTAAAGAAAACTAGTGCGCTGATGGCTTTAGCCGGCTGAAACGATGTTTCATCATGAAAATATTATGTTCGGACCAAAATTATACTGTCAGTCAGCTGGCTTATATCACCATCCGACTGAAACTCACTGGGAGAGAAAAATGGGCCATTTTTGGGTGCTCAAGGCATTGGATACCCTCATGGCATCAATAGTGACCTCAATTTGGTTTCAAACATATCCCAAGTGATCTAAGAACATTTATGAAATATAAAATGAGTAAGAGATGCATCGTACATATACATTCACCAAGGTGAAATGATATTAAAAAACCCTTTAACTACTTAATTCCTTAACAAAGATCCCATCCATCAATATAATTGAAAAATAGTGTATAGGGTTGATAATTACAAGCTTTCAAAAGAATAAGTTACATTGTCATTTAGGTGATTACAAAATAACTCTCTAAACCTCTGAAATGATGCCCTGAAACATGGAGGTGTATATGTGTATGTAGATATATAGAGAGAAAGAGGAAGTTATAGAGAGAAGGGATGGCCAAAAATGGGAAAGAAGGAGGGGGTTGGCCAAGTCAATGAGATGTACATAGCTCTCATTGTGCCAAGTGTCAAATGATGGTTAATTCTAACTTTGGTTAAAGTTACCAGTATGCCCCTCCTTGAAAAACCATGTACATAAGTGTCCCTAAAATATCATACCATACACACACACACACACACACACACACACACACACACACACACATATATATACATACACACAACATACCAATAAGTAACCATTGAGGAAAAACCAGGAAAGGATTCCCGAGCACAAAAGTGTCCCAACTCCGAAAAATTTTAAAATCGATCCTGTCAATCCCAAAATGCATAAAATAATCAAAATGCAGTTCTAAAAATTTTGAGCTCAAGAAAATGTCTTGAACGACCCCCGGGACCCACGTGGCATGCAAAACGAGGTACAAAAAATAAATAAAATAAAAATACCGAAACAAGGGCATTGTTTGTTCGGCACCACCTGCTCGAGAATGGTTTGTGGAGAAATTATTGATGATTTGTGATCTAAGAAGATATTGGTGATTCTTCCACTACATATTTTAAACATATGTATGAAGGAAAATGGTCTTAGGAGATTGTTGATTCTTCCATCTATATATTTTAAATATGCGTATGAAGGAAAATAGTCTGAGGAGATATTCTTGGTTGTTATGGACTGAGGAGACATGGTTGGTTATTTATGGTCTTATAAGACACTTTGATTAGTTGATCGACACTTAGATTGTGTTTGAGGACGCATTGTCCAAGTTGGACGTCTCAGATATTCACGCACTAACATGATGGGGAGTGGTTACAGAAATATGACAACCACAAAATATGGAGTTTGACTTTTTTTACGCATATATCTAGCAATAAAATATGCTGTGATTTGATTTAATTTCTTTTCTTGTAATACGAGTATTTTTTTTTTTAATCTATAAATACTAGATATGTAAATGAGTTATTTATCTCATTCAAGCTTTTTACAAGTTTCTCCTCTCTTTCTTCTATATTGTATATATTTTATTATTAATCCTATCTTCCCTTCCTAACATTCACCTTATCATCCACATTTCTGCCACATCTCATTATGTATTTTATGAAAAACCATTTCATGTTTTATATTTTAGTACTGTTCAAATTTCAACACACTAGTTGTGTCTAACATTGTTCGCGTTTCCCAGACCAACCAACAAAGTTTTCACTTTAGAAGATGCAATTTGTGTCATATTAACACCCAAATTTCAAAATACTTCTATTTTATAGAAGGGTTAATTTCACTGACACCCCCTCAGGTTTGGCCAAATATCACATTAAAATACTTTTCGAAATTATTATCACTCACATTACAAATATGTGCTCCATTTTTCACTCACACCCAAAAAGTTATTTTTCATATATGTTAGGCCACTTTTTATATGTAAAATTACATTATACCCTTTTAACACTGCATTGACTTACAAAAAGAATTGAAATGACTTAGATACCATTTACAATTATTATTATTATTATTATTATTATTATTATATATCCTTATATGTAGGGAAACATGTTCTTATATTGGTTTGAAAACCCTCATTTGAACACACAAATCTTCAAGACAAATAACCAATCCGTCTACACTGGATCTGTATAGCTGACCAATCCTAATTTTAAATCCTACTTATGTTGCATATAAATTTTAAAACTCTTATGTGGCTTCTACTGAATCAAACTCTAAACCCACATACGGTTCAATCTTTGACTCTCCCTCATCCTCTCTGTGGCCATTATCTTTCAAAACCACTGCACCAGCTAGTTTTGCTCTTATATAGTGTTCCCAATCTATTCTCTATTCATATTAATATCTGAGCATGCTAATGCCATAGCAAATATTGCTGTAAAAAAAAAAAAAAAAAAAAAAAAAAAAAAAAAAAAAAAAAAAAACACACACACACACATCAAATACAAGAAATATCTTATAATTATTATTGTATAAGATTATTCCCTACTCTTATTATTATCTCTAATAAGCAATATAAATATAGTTATAAATATCAATAAAGCACAAAAATGGTGTGGCCTCCTCTCCTTCCTTTGCCACTGGCGACTCATCAAAGTTTTCTCACTATTTGAAATGGTATTAGTAAAACAATTTCCACCCATGTGAACCGATTAGGATAATTAATTGAACTAATCCAAGCAACAAAGGAAGTAATCAAATAATTTTCTGCACATCAGCACTTTCTCAATCATTAAAGACTGTAGAACCACCACCAACCACCCATAAGTGACCGACTTCAACCCCAACCACACACCCCCATATAAACGGGATCACACACATATCAGATAGAGGAAAAAGATGAACATATAATTCAAGAATGGACACTCTGTTTCAAAGCAGGGATTCATGGGATGACGTCACCAATCACAATCGGTGGCTGTGGTGTTAAGGTCTGTATGAATCATTCTCATATTCCTGCATCCGTTGGGCGGTGGAGACCTCAAACAGAATTGAGAATTAAGCTTTATTAACAAAATGAAGCAAATTATAGGATTTAGATGGACACACATACACACATATATTGGTGAGTCAACTACACTATAACTTGGAAATTGAACATTATGTAGGGATGATATCAAAATAATCAAACCCCCCCTCCCCCGGGGGGGGGGGGGGGAAACTGTATTAAAAGCTTTCTCGAAAATAAATTGTCTAGAAAATTAATTTACATGAACATGACTAATTAAGAAAGAGAACAAGTCAAAAAGAAAGAGAGAGAGAGAGATAGTAAATATACAAAGTAATTAAATAGCCAGGACCACATATGTCGTCATTAAGAAAATTTAAGATCCAGCAGTCCCATGACTTGGATATATGTAAAAGTATATATATATATATATATATATATATATATATATATATATATATGTCAAATTGTGTTCGGGTATGACATGTGCCGCGGGGCGAAATTCGGATAGGCTTTCTAAAATGTAGTTCGGATCAGCAGCAAGATATAGAGATGAAAAAAGAAAAGAGATAGGTGGTCGGTGGGTTTGTTAAAGGTCTTAGTCCTTGGAAGGAGGGTTTGCAGAAAAGGTGGAGATGGAAGAAGTGGGAGTGGATGTGAATTTTAGAAAGATAAATAAATGGGGGCGATTTTGTCTTTTAAGTTTGTATGATATTTTAGATTAAAATGAATTTTAAAAAATAGGGTTAAAATTCTATATTTTTAATGGTAAAAGTGATGAAAAAGTAAGCTAGGGTATGAGTGATAGTTATTTTCGAAAAGTGTTTCCATGTGATATTTGGCCAAATCTGACGGGGTGTTAATGAAATTAACCTTTTTAAAAAAAATTTCCTTCCAAATCTGATGATTTTAATGTGACAACTTAGATTCTTATTAGATTTGTAATTGTGACTAGTGGCTTAATTAATCATAATTGGAGATCTTATGGCTACGTTTGGTGTGTAGGAATGGAATGTAATTTGGAATGGAATAAGAATAAGAATATAATGGGATGACTATTCTTATTCCATTGTTTTGTGTGACACGGTGAATCATTATGGAATGGAATAATTGTTATCATTCTATTGTTTGGTTGATTATAATTAAATTTGGAATAGAATAATTTTTCTCAAAAATACCCTTTTCATTGGCTTACATTACTTTTTAATAAAATCAATCTAATTAATATTCTGATGATGAATTATGAGATGCTATAAGATGCTCAATACTGTAATTGAAAAAAATAAAGAAAAAACTTTAAATTAAATTAAATTATTTTTAATGAGATTTTAATCTTAATAAATGACTGCAAAAGAAAAAATATCTGAATTCCCAAAAGAGCAAGCACAAATCCAAAGCCACCTCCCAGCCCCATGGTCACAATAATGTTCTAGAATTGGCTTTAAATCTTGGACAGATTCAAGTTTTACAACTAAATCAATTCACTATGATTGAAGACACGCAAATAAATTTGTCAGTATAATTTTATCCAAAAACGGTTGAATACTTAATCTAAAAAGCTGATGTTACCAACGCGCAAGTGGCCTAGCGATATCAGCCTCTTACTTCCCAAAGGGAGGTCAGAGGTTCAAGTCTCAAAAGAGACAAGTGTATGTGAGTACCAACTAGGAAAAAAAAAAAAAAAAAAAAAAAAAACTGATGTAATATATATATATATATATATATATATAAAATATGGTTGAAGGTCTTACAACTTTTTGTCAATGGCAAATATATTTAGAAGAGAGGGAAGGTGAAAGACCTTTACCATGTCTAATAAAGAAGCTCAAAAAACATGAAAAATGGAATGTGAAAGATTTTTTTGTCTATGCAAAAGATTTTTTTGTCTATGCTTGGAATGTGATGGAGGACTTATTGGGAATATTACAAAAATATTTAATCTTACTATGGAATGGAATGGCCATTCAATATGTTTAGTAATGGAATGAATTTTCATTCTCTATTCTATTCCTGCTCACTAAACAAATAAATTGTTGGAATGGATATTAGTGGGAGTTTTTATTATTATAATACGGGGCAATTGTGTGATTTTCAAATTGGACGAGGAAGGGTTTTCATTGTAACACACGTCTTACATGCATATAGCCACGTATATACCTAGCCTTACACCTGTTAATACATGCACCCACCTTGACACACCTCATAAGCCCCATTGGTTTTCCTACGCATACAAAACAAAAGGGAGAAATACAGAGAGTAGGGAATGAGAAATAGAGTTGGGAAGAGAGTAGAACAAGAGAAGAGGAGTAAGGTGGTTCGGCCATGGAAGGAGAGACTCAAGGCTGGAAGTTTTAAAAAGCTATATCCTCATCTTCACACCATCAACCTCTTATCCTCATATCCTCATCTAAAGGTAGGGTTTGTTCCAACTTTTGTTTCTTTGTGTGATTTGGGTTCTTAGTTCATACCTTGTTGCCATGAAAATTATTCTTGATCTGAAATTGCAACTGCTCTGTCAATTACTTGAACATCCTCTTTGATCCAACACATCTTTATTGAGTTTCTTGTGCCAAAATTGTTGAACAACTTGTTGGTTCTTATATATGTGTAATTGATATGCATATAATTTCTCAAAGTTGCAAAGCATTCTCTATTCATGGCTGTTCTTCCTATTTATGTTCTTAGATCCCTTAGCAACATTTGTTAGTGCATTTCTTACTGGGACTTCTAGTCTCCCCTCATTTCAGGTTTCTATGATCAGTGAAGAATTGGAGTTGCTAATTTCATATAGCTGGAGACTATTATATTGTGCATACAGTGTTTGAGGAAATGTTTGTATTTGAAATATTTGATGTATTTGTGAGGTTAAATGTCTATGTTGTATATAAACCATTTTTTGGGCATCTAGAGATTGGTTGTACCTATCCTTCTATAGTAGTTGTGATAGATTTTGTATTTAGAGCTTAAGTAAGAAAAGAAGGATTTTGTATTATGCTGAAATTCAATATTTTCTCCAGGGAGATGTAATGTTCTGATTGCTACGAAATTTTTACCACAGGTTCCTCTGCATGTCTAATTACTCTTTGCAAAATTTCATAATTTTTGGCTGAACGTTTATTTTTTTAAAAAATCCGACAGCACTTGCTGTCCGCTGTTAGAAAACCAATTTTAAAATTGTTTATTTGAACAACTTCTCGACACCAGATCATTACCAAAATTTTCAGTTTTATACTACCATGAATCTACTATCAAAATAAATTGAGTTTGCCTTGTTTCGATTTGAAATGAATTTTCTATGGATTTTTAGTTAGCAGCTATGCAGATTTTGTTTTGAGGTTGTTTGATATTATTTGTGTTTGATTTAGGACCACGAATGGACTCCTAATTCATATTTGGGATAATTTTTGGTTAGTTTATTCAGTCTTTTTCCGAAATCATATTTTGTAATAGCCCCTGTTTCAGGTCGTGACATTTTAATTCCGTTCTAAATTCTGTCTCCCCTTTCTTTATTTCTTTTAAATTTAATAATCTATGTCGAATCTCCATTTTTGGTCCTCCTCACTTCCTGCTCTCATCTATGGAGACAAAGTCATCAGAAACTGCAATTCATGCCATTTTAGGCCCCAATTCCCTAAGTTCGTCTAGACAAGACCCACATTTCGCACACAAAAGAACCAGAAAACCCACCTTGAAAGTGCTTCAATTTAATCTAGGAAGAAATGGGTATCGCCCAATTCAATCTTTTTCAACTTTTCCCACCAAGTAATCCAATATAAAACAATGTGCTTCCTTTATGTAAATTCTCTCCTTTTTTTTTATTTTTTTATTTTCTTATTTATTTATTTTTCTGCATTTTGTGCTTTAAAGATAGCTAGGAATTTGATTATTGCTAATGAAGATGATCTCATTCTCTACACAGAAAAACACATATATTAATGTTCTGATTGACACTTTCATGATACATATTAAACCATGAATTGTTGTTTGAGGAATACAACTAATAGTTCGAATTACAAGGGGTTGAACTTAGACTTGTGTATAGGCTATGATACACTGGGTTGATCTTTAAATATCGTTTTGGGTTGAGTTTGAGTTGATATGTGATCCAATCTAATTGTCTGAGTTGTAATCATGCACATTAGATGTCTCTTTATTGGAACAAAGAAAAGGGCTAGCCTAGTGCACGAGTCTCCCGCATTGCGGGGTCTGGGGAGGGTCTGATGTATACAGTCTTACTTTCAAATGGATAATGTTTCTAGTTTTGAACCCGTGACTTCCAAGTCACAATGGAGCAACTTTACCGTTGTGCCAAGGCCCACCCTCCTCTTTATGTGAACATAGTAATTATTTTGCCTTCTATGTGGCAATGCTATAGTTTAGTCAAAAGGTCTTTAGAAGGCTTGTTGGTAGGAGCATGTGACGGCCCTGCTTCTTCAAGGTAGTGCGTCCTGTGATGAACCGGAGATTGACCCGATAGCGGATCCAGATGCGGAAGTAAGAAACAAGACAACGGTCTCCCAAGACACAACATGCTTCTAAGACACTTTGATGACCTTCCACGAGGTCTGGAACTCAATGAGAACTGACGTGGAAACAAAAGATCGAAAAAGTAACAATTTAGCCCCCAGGGGCAAAATAGTCATTTATGAAAATATGGATTTGGGTGCCACCGAGCACACCGCTGGAAAGACAATGAAAAATTAATCAAGATGGACTCAAGAATCGAATGATTCGGAGTCCGGACGAAGGAGAAACGGTATGACGAAGAAAAACGAGCCCTTAAGGCTAAAAGGGTAAACTGGTAATTATCCAGGAAGATCCGGGTGCAACCGAGCACACCGTTGGAAAGACAGCGAAAAATTAATCAAGTTCAAAAAAAAATTCACTCAATTTGGAGTCCGGACGAAGGAGAACGAGCGAAAACAAAAGTCGAGACGAGCACCCTGACAAGTGGCATGACATACTAGGGGAAGAAAAGTTCCAGCTAGAACTGAGAGCCGAAAAGAGGTCTAAAACGAATTTTTCTGGAAAAACATGAAGAAGAAACCCCTCAAAATCAAGTTTTCTACCCGACAACGCGGAGGAAAACAAAAAAAACTCACTGTGAAATATCCAAATTGCCCCTAGATCATAGGAGGTCAAGAGGGTCAAAAAGCTGCTACAGGATCTGTCCGCGACTGAGAGCAAAAACGGGCCATCAAACGAATTTTTTGGGAAAACACAAAGAAGAAACCCCCCCCCCCCCCCCCCCCAAAAAAAAAATCAAGTTTTTTACCCGACAACGTGGACGGAAACAAATAAAATACACTGTAAAATGCCCAGAATACCCCCAAGAAAATTAGGTCAAGAAGTTTAAAATCTTTCCGAGCTGTTGCCAAAGGAAAGGAAATGGGGTTTCGGGAGGTTTTTAAATTGTCTAAATTGAAAATGCAATCTTAAAATACACCCACAAAACTCCCGAAAGTTTTGGATCGGTCGACACATTTTTCAAAAAAAAGTCGATGAATAGTACCAAGTACTAAAATCTCAAGTTTTAAAAAACATATTTATAAACTTTACAATTAATGGTCCTTGGCCTCATGTCATACATACAAAACAAGCATCCAAAAAGTGTACTTAGGTACACATTACATATTTGGAATCAAGGATACAAGTTTTGACATATAAGACTACAAAATGACATTTCATGCTAACATTTGTATGAAATGGAAACTTGAAAGCTACAAGTCATCCAAGGAATGATGAGCATCACGAACCAAGTCTTCGTACCTGAAACAAATCCCTAGTAACTTAGGGGTGAGTAACATAAAGCTACTCGTAGGAAATGAGCATGCATCGATCCAACATTTTACAAAATTATCACCTTAAGGTGAAACATGTCAAGGGGCTCATGCTACCTAACGTCTATGTCAAACTGAGACTCAGGGAGCATTCTAAACTACCTTAGATCATTTTTAGCATAAATCACATCATTCATGCAATTTAACTATATAGAAACATACTATACAACGCAACAAGATATAGGTTCTCAATAGTATTAATTTGCAATCTAAGATACGAAAACAATTAAAGTGGGTCATGCCACCTAGCGTCTATGTTCCAAATGAGTATAAGGAATCATCCTAAGCTACATTAGAACAATAAAACACAAGTGACGATATTGATGCAATTTAACCAACATTGGAACTTCTAATACCACACATAAAGCATGATTTCTCAAGTTAACATCTTGAAACTCAAAATGGAAAATCAAATAAGGAACAACAAGTTACGATATCATCTAGTTATCAACTTGAAATGAAATGCGAAATCAAACCAGGTAGATACTTGGACGCCACGTTGGATCAGACCGACACCATAGTTACTTTAGGGTTACTAGCCCACGGGTAACCTCCCTATGTGCGTACTAGACTTGTAGAGGGACAATCCCCCATACTAGAACCATGTCTTAGCCTTAGTCAAACAACGATATCCCCAAGTTTCCAAAATCAACAAGTTGTGCAACAACGTATATATCAATATGTATAAGATAATCAACTATCTATCACGCACAACCAAAATTGGAAACACATACAATACATGTTCTAAGTTCATAACTACTATGGCATGAAAGATGTCAAATACAAAATATGCAAGTCATTACACAAGACAATGATATATTCAATAAAGAAAACATATTTTCATGAATATAAATATAACAATTATGTTATCCAATGCTCAAAATGTAACCAAGTAAATATACAACAAGTCCAAGTCCATGATTTAAACATAGAAACAACTTTCAAAACACAATTAAATCCATGGAGCAATTAGATAGAATTTAATTAAATAAAAATAATTAAATTCTCTAGATTCCAAATTAATTCCAAATAACCTCAAATTTATATATGTTGAAGGACATATCATGGTCATCACATATATAACATCAAATAACTAATTAAGTGATTAAAACGCTAAAAATAAAATTAATTAAGCTAATTAATTAATTTGCTCAAGATTTTTAAATAACTCCAAATGCTCTCAGATTAACATATGTTCAAGAACTCGCCAAGGCCTACTTTAATATCACATTACAAGTTTATTTCATGCTTGATACAACCAAGTGAATTAAACTTTCACAAAAGATAAATATTAAATAAAAGTTGCAATTCTTATTCAAATAATCCCAATTTAATATATATCAACCACCATACCAAGGCCTAAATTTCTAGCATGCCACAATTTAATTCTAAGTTGAATATCATCATTAGAATTAAATCTTACACAAAGAAAATAATTAAATTAAATTCTAGATTATGAACAAAAGCATGCATATAAGTTGTATAAGCATCATTAGCATGCAAGACAACAAAAATATGAAATTATAACACCCCTTACCTCCATTTGAGATGAAAATCTCAAATCCCCACCGAAAGAAAAGTGCTCCGAATCCGACGATACTCCTAGGTTATATCGGGGACAACACGGTGAACATTAAACTCCAAAGAGGACATACCAAAATCCAAACTTGACTTCAAACTCGAACTCAAAAATAGCCAAAAATGGATTCTAATAAGGGGGAAAGATGCGCGCAGTTAAGACAAGCATAAAACACGAAGGCACTACGACTTTTTAACAAAGGGAAGTAGGTTTACTTGAGAGAAGAAGGGTGGCAGCTCCCTTAGGCTGCCATGGTAGCTTCTGGTCGTGCATGAAGAGAGGGGAAGATCATTTTTTTATTTTATAACCCCCTATTTATAGGAAAACCCTAAAAGTACCCTAAAAGGGCCCCGCCTGTTCCGGAAAAGTGAAATTTGAGCAGACGTGCTCAAACGGCAAAACTCTATGAATGAAAAAGAACCGAAATGAGAAAATATGAACAACGGAAGAAACGGCGTCGAAAACTGGGTCCCGAGCATAGAGATATGTGCTGAACAAGTTCGACGGCAACCAGGGTCAGAAACCCTGAAACTGGGGAAAAACGACCAGAAAAGCATTTTAAGAATACACGACTCGATGAAAAGTGAAAATGAATCTCATATGAGGATCCAAGCTCAAAACGAGGCATTTTTGCAATAACTTTCATTAATTGCACAATGGCCCCTCCAAAAAGTGAAAACTGCACTGATAACCCAGAATGAAAATATCTTCCAAAAATATTTTCTTAAAAATCCCTGAAATAAAATATCTTCAAAAGATATTTACGAAAAATACCCCAAGAAAAGAAAAAGATTCTGAAAAACTATGCATCCATGTCCCTATGGACACCGGGAGCAACCAGAGCACTTTACTGCAAAAGTAAAGATACGTATTTAGTGGAAACCACTTAGAATGAAGATACGTGAAGTCAAAAACCAACTCCGAGCACGAAAAGTGAGGTTGTGCCAAAAAATAACAAACGGGGAAAAGACAAAATAGGGAAAAGGACGAAAAGTGAATAGTGTCGAAAAACGAAAAATGTGGAAATGACTCAGTCCTTAAAGGAAGTTGTCAATTCAAAGGAAAGAGTCTCAAAAACCATTTCCGAGCACTCGAAACGACACTAAGTGATGAAAAACCAAACACAGAATAGAAAAGATAACGGAAAAAATTTATCCGCAAAATTTGAGAAAAAAGGAAAGGAAGAAAATGACCGGGTCATTACAGAGCAAGTGTTGTCAAGCACTTAAAAAGCCATTTGGACAACTATCCAAATGTCAGTGGAAAAGCGCATCTCATTGTATGATACCAGTTTCTAGATTCCTATTTCCAGAATCAAATTTTGACTCGATAAGACTGAATTTTTTTTCTCTCTTTCATTTAATAGCTGCTAGTAATGCTTTTGGTGCATAGTAGAAAGTGAAAGCATGATGGCAATTAGAACTAAAGGTTGTTCTCAGGGACTACTTTGGGAACTTATATCAGAACTTCAGAGGCCTTTGCCATCATGATATCTTCATTACTAAGTGTACAACCTCTGATTAATTTTCTAAATTTTGAATGAAATGGATAGATGTAAGGTGGTTAGTTAAGTGACAAAGTTGTAACCTCATTTTGAATACATCTATATCAAAAACAAACAAAGCAGGTGTTGAAAAAATGCATTTAGTGGTTATTTCCCCTTGTCCTGTTATTTTTGAAACAAAAAGCACTTTTTTCATCATTCATTATTTCATTTAACTTTCAAGCAGCTTTATAAATGGAAGTTTATAGAAGTGGTAAGTGCATTCTACAACATGGCTTTGCGTGTGTAAGCTTCAACACCCCCTTACATTGTGTTTGGGCAAAGAGATTTGGAAAAGGAAAGGAAATGAAAAGGATCAAATTTTTTTTATTTGTTTGTGTATATATAAATGAAATCATTACCGAAAAGTTGCAGAAAGGTAGAAATAAAACAGTAGAGGCAAAGATTTCTTTCCCTTGAGTCAAATCATTCCAAATCTGACCATTTTAAAATATCTAAATCCATCCATTTTGAACCATCTGTTTTGTTCCAAACACTAATACACTAGCTTCCTGTTTTATCAAGCAGGGATTGTTTCTTTCACCAGACTTTATTTCTCTTTATCTTCTTTTGTCTTGCTTACCCTAACAAACCCCAACCCCCCCCCCCCCACAAACCCTAAACCACCAAAAAAAAAAAAACCACCCCCACCATTTCTCTTGAGGGTTCAAGTCCTTTAGGGACAAAGTGGGTGTGAATGAGTTTCTTGTCAAGGAAAATAAAAAATAAAAATAAAAAAGAATACATGTATGACTTACTAGGGGTGCATAGCACTCCATTTATACAAAAAAAAATCGAAAAATATTCCCAAGGAAGGAAAAGTTTCCTCCCCCAACTACCACAATCACTTGAAAAGCTGGAAAGTAGAAAACGTTAAGGCGTTGTTTCCAAAGCTTAGATCAGCATGGGCACACACAAGAAAAGCAGGACATAAGTAATATAAAGCGTCTAGGGTGGAATTGCTCTCCATTGCATAGTAAAGAAAGAAACAGAGACTCCTTGTTCAAGATCCATCTTGCGTCTGTCACTTATTTTGAACAACTATGGAGGCAAAACTATCAGAACCTGCAACTCGCGCCATTCTAGCCCCCAACTTGAACCATATTTTCCATCCAAATCCAAAGCCACCCTTAAATGCAGGAAAGTCCTTAAATTCAATATAGGGAAAAAAGAGCATCGCCCTATTCAAGCTTCCTTTTCTCCTATAAGGTAAAACAAGATAAGAAACTCAACTACCCTTTTGGAATCCTCTGTCTCTGCATTTTGTGAATTGAGTTATAATTTTAGCTAAGAATTTAATTATTGTTAATTAAGATGATTTCTTTCGCTGTATTTTCTTTTTGGTAAAAATTTTGTTGTTGACCTTTCTTTGGTATAATATTAAACCATGATTCTTGTTCTACAGCGAATAATTGGAATCAAGAGTTAGATTGGTGGCCATTTGCTGGTTTTGAAATGTATTCTGACTATGATGATTATATGTACATATAAGAACCTATAAAAGGCCTTGCATGTAGGCTGGGGATGATGATTTCTGCAATTTTTGAAAAGTTGAGGGGGGGCACATGCTCCCCCGAACTGGCTCCGTCCTTGACTATAAGTGCTATCATGTGTATGAAGACTTACATGTAAAGTGATATATTGGGATTTGAGATTTATTTGTCACAGTAACTGTCCAGAATGATAGTTTCTTTAAAACCTTTGTTATGTATCTGTTAGCCATAAAATTTGTTGAAATCTAAATTAATTTGGTTACTATCTCTAAACATTTCTTCAAATCTTATATGATGTATGCTACTTTACTGACTAATCCTTTGTTGCACTGAATAACAAAATATTTGTATATTGCATATCTTTATAGAAAAAAGAGTTGCTATTAGTTTAGGTCCTCATGAAACATTAAAGTATAATCAATGGTAGCAGACAACAAGGTATTTATGCATATTCGATACTCATGCTTGTGACACTACGGATTTTTACTTAGGCTTTGAATCATGATTAAAGACTTGATTTTTATATTTGGAGACTTTGATAATATTATTGGGGTTGTTATAGTTCATTTTGGAGGTGGGTTATAAATTGAATTAGATATAAATTGTGGGAGTTTTATGGGAGACACTTATAATATTATTTATTTAGTGGTGGAAGGTTGGGAGATGATACGTGGCAGCCTTAGGTTTCACCTAGTGACACATGTTCTCCCCGTAGACATGTTTGTGTCCTATATCTCACCTTTTGTATTGCATCACTATTACAGGGAGAAGAGAGACAATAGAGGGACAAAGATCAAGAGAAGGAAAGGAAAGAAGTAGGAGGTCCGGCCATGGAAGGAAGAAATCAAGGCTGGAATTTTCGGCACCAACCTCATCTTCTCATCATCTCCATGTTTGTATAAGGTAGGGTTTATACTAACTCTTGTTGCTATGGTGATTTTATGTCAATTTCTTCATGTTGCCATGAATAATTGCTGTACCTAATTCTTGTGTATATTATTCTGTTTTGAGTTGCTCCATGCTTTGGTCATTTTGATTCTCCACCATCTATTGAATTCAGTGCTTTGTTGAGAGGTATCTTGTATACATATGTTCATATGCCATGTACTCATTCTTGGTATCATGCTCCTTTGTTGAGAGGTATCATATGCCTTCATGAAATCTCTTAGCAACATTTGTTAGTGTACATCCTGCTGGGACTTTTAGTCTCACCCTACCATCATTGCAGGTTTCAATGATCATTGGAGAACAATTGGGAGTTGCTGAAAATTATATCATTGGAGACCATTTAGTTTTGTGTATAAAGTGTTTGAGAAAATGTTTGTAGGACTTTATACTTGAGGAATTGGATGTCTTTCTGTGTTTAAGTGCTTTTGTTGTATATAAAACATATTATGGACATTTAGAGACAGGCTGTGCATATATATATTTTTCTACAATATCTGTGATGGATTTGGTATTTGGAGCCTAGACAGAAAACAGTGATTTTAATTTTTCTGGAATTCGATATTTTCTCCCCAAGGCTGTAGTGATCCAAACGTTTTATCACGAGTTCCTCTGTTTGTCTAGTACATCTCTGTAAAAATTCGTTATTTTTGGATGAACAGATTTTTTAAAAAAAATACAACAGTGCCTGCTGTCCATCTTTAAATCGCTGCTGGAAAACAGATTTTAAATAATTAATTTGACTAACTTATTGACACCGGATCACTACAATAATTTCCAGTTTTTTACTTCCGCGAATCTACTTTCAAAATAAATTGAGTTTTCCCCATTTCCATGTAAAATGAATTTTCTATGAATTTTTTATTATCCGCTGCACAGATTTTTCTTCTAATTTAGCCCTGCTGTCCTATTGAATTTTCTACTAAGTTTTTAGTAACCACTTCACAGATTATTGAGTGTCATTATCAGATTGGCGCAACAAGGTTGTTTGGTAATATTGGTATATTTAATTGATGTTTGATTATGTTGTTCGGGTGGTTGTCGGACTATGAATTTGTCATAGCCCCTATTTCAGGTCGTTGCAATGCTGCTGGATCATGATAAAGTAAATTGCAATATGTTTATGTTTTCACTGAATAAACTATTAACTAAAAAGGTTTTTGTTCTGCGTTGTTGACTTTATAAGTTAGATACCAATTCCCGACTTTGTATTTCCTTTTCACACAGATATGCTGGCAAGAAAAGGGAGGATGAGAGTGATAGCATCATCTTCAGCATTTTAGAGAGGGCACAATATTGTTATAATGCATACACACATGATCACAATGCATTCTCCATGGATGGCTTCAGTGGTTTGTTGGTGGAGTACATGGTTAGAGAAGCTGAAAGCTTCATGCCCAGGTTACTAACTTTTCATAGAGAAAAAAATAAAAATTATAAAATGTAGAAAAGCAGAATGGTGCTGTTAACAGTTTTCTAAACAGATCTTCCCTTACAAATTAGGTGGGCAGATACAAGAGCACCCGATGAGCATCCTTTCTTCCCAGTGGACTTTCCGGAACCAATGCTTCCACCTTTGCAATACCCACAGGTAACTGAGACTTCATTCTACTAGTTGGTTAAGAACAAACTTCCTAATCTGAAGGTTATATGCATTCTTTTGGCATATATTGTAACTTTTTTTTTTCCTAGTTGGTACTCACACACACGTCTCTTCTGAGACTTGAATCCCTGACCTCCCTTGGGAAGTAAGAGGCCAATACCGCTAGGCCACTGGCCCGTTGGTCATATATATTGTAACTTTATTGCAGATACTATTTGGAATTCAATTTGTATTGTTTGTTTGATCCTTTAATATCCTGTTTTTAGAAATGCACTTGAAACTTATCCTTGAGAGTTTGTAAACATTGACTGTCAGAGATAGGTAGCTAGATGTTTTAATTAACAGTTACAATTTTGCTATGGCACAATGAAGAAACATTCTGGTAATGGTAATTTGTAGTCGCTTCATCATAATCAGATGAAAATGAAAAGAAGGCCATTCATTAAAGTATATTATTATTTTTTTTTTGGAGTGTGTTTGTAGAAGTCTTAATATGAACTTGACATTTTAGTTTTCAGTTTTAAGATGAACAAAAAGAATTATCTAGATGCTTTGTAGGAAAGCAATTGATTTATTTTGAAATTTATGTACAAGATAAAATCATACAGTTTGCACTGGACACGGTAATCCATACAACAGGGACTAATTAGATGTTGATGTTTGTCGTATTTGTGTTGCATATAATTGACTTCCAAATATATGGAAGCACATCTCTCCACATTGTTAACTTAAAAATACTGTCTTGGGGACTTGTTCTTGGCAATGCTGTGGACGACGTAGTCACTTAGAACAATGACATCACCTAGTCATTTATGATGTCATATACCAAATACTATGTGCTGCTATCTGATTGAATTAATTTTTTTGATGTTGAATGCTCTATTCCTCCCTTTTGGTAATGAGTAGAGCAATCTTCTATTAAGGTGCCAAAGGGATACAACCCAAGTAAGACAAAGGATAAAAGAACAATCCATCAGAAACCTAAAAGTATCTCATCAAAAATTATACATGGATTTACAGACACAAGAAAGACTTGGACATTAGTGCTAAGTTCTTGCTTCATTAGCTGATTCCACCTGTCCTTTGTTCTGACTTGTTAATAGGTTTTGCATCCTGGTGCTGATGCAATCAATATCAACAACTAGGTTTGGAATATGTATTTTAAGGATCTTCTCCCAAGAATGGTAAAAGGAGGGGATGACGGTAACTGCGGATCATGTGCTGTCTGTGACACAATGTGCTTGCAGGTATCGTTTGTCCTAAAATGCTTTTATTTACATTTATTTTATATAATTTTTTTTGTGCTCTCATTCAGTGTCACTAAGTGATATAGATAAGTACACTGTGAATCCACAGTACTATTAGAGATTGGATTTTTACATAATGTTTAGATGTCAAAAGGCAGTTTTGGAGCAACAACCAAACTTATATTACCAAGCTTTACAAGAATGGTTTTAGGCAATTTTATTGTTGGATTGATTACTATCTTCATCACACGTGGATTCCTTTGTTGCTCACTCACTCATGGCCTACCATGATGCAGCTGTAGTTATGGAAAAATGCAGGGAAATGAGACCCACTGTTTGATGGCTCTCTGCCAGAAACCAACCTCATGTAACTATGGCTATCTGTTTTATCAGGAAATTTATGTGTGTGTGTGTTACAATTAATGACAATAATTTGATAGTAACTGAGTTAAATTTATTTCCTTTGCATTTAAGTAAGGACAATAATTTAGTGGAAGCATCAAAGCAGGCTGCAAAAATAACAATAGGCTGCTGTCTTCAACTCTTTTCTGCATTTATTCAGTTTAATGTTTTTGCACCTGACACAATTAGCTGACAATAATTGAGGTTTTGTTATATAAAGCGTGTTTACAAGTTTTGTACGCAAAATTATGCCAGCCTTCAGTATTCTTAGTGATGTATGAACAAGGCAGTTTCTAGTGGTATACAAATTAAACCAAAATTAATTGCACAATCAAATTATTGAAATGTTCATTTCATTTTCTTCATGGTAGGACTTTTGCTAAATGCTTTGCCTCTTATCTTCTTGGTGGACTATCTTGTCATCTTCATTATGCCTGCAGGCACTGTCGAAAAGAATCCATTATATTATTATTATTATTCTTATTTGTTGTGTTGTATCTGTTTAGTTTTTCGTTTCGTCAAAAATATTGAAACATAATTGCTGAATTCTTCTTTTTTAAAGTGTGTTCATATTAGTTGGAGGAATCTTCCCAACTTTTACCCTTCATAGTTTTCAATATATATTATACATATTTAATTTACTTAAAATTTTATTCAATTTTAATTTTTTCTAAAGAGGCTTGTCTTACTCTCCGAGATAGTAATATTATTTTTATTTGAAAAGCATTTGAACAATCTTCTTATGTTTTATAGAGACTAATTATTAATAGTTAAAAATTTATAAATTGGCCAAAAAAACCAATTGTTGGGAAAATTCTAAGCATGTTTGAATAATTAATAAAAACAAAAATTTAGTTGTAAAGAATGAATCATTTTTCACAATAATAATAATAATAATAATAATTGCAAAACATCATGTAATTTTAGAAGAGTATAAATTGAAGATCAAGAGATTTAAAATTTATGTTATTAAATTTACTGGTCTTATTGAATTTTTTACAAGTCTTTGTGGCATTTAAAATTAAAATATTTATATTTACTGACAATTTTTTAAAAAATTCCTTTGTTTTGAAAGAACACATCCACTCTATTGAAGAGTCAACCCTCAATATTTCAAATAAAATTGTAATGTCTTACTATTTAAGAATTGTAATTAGTGGTACTTTTTTGAAGAAAAAAATTGTTTTACTATATTTGACTCAAAACATAATTTCATTTAGATTACACAGCTAAATTACAAGAACACCCTCCGCTATTAAACAATTTACCTTTCTTGGGAAAAGTGAGCGCAGCTTTTTATTTATTTATATTTAAGCAAAGCTGAATGTTTGTCTCGGATTCTCCTCCATGCCCCAACCCTCACTGTGTTCAAAGCATAGCTATAGATAAATATATATATATAGAGAGAGAGATGATAGAGAGAGATTATGGAGAAAGCTCTTTTAAAAGTTGGAAGCAGTAAAGCCGGAAGCTATTGGCTTTCCAAGAAGGCTAAGGAGGAGTTCACCAACATCACTGAAGAAATCACTGTACGTACAAAAATTTCAATCTTCTCTTTCTTAAACTCTGTTTTTCAGTTTTTGATCTGTTTTTTTAGTGGGTTTGTCCATTGGATAATTTTGGGCTAATTATTGGATGAACACGCGGGTTTGTGGATATTTGTATAAATGACATGTTGAATGGAAAAACAGTTGAAATAAAAGGTTTAATAATAAAAGGTATATGTATAATGGAAGAGATGTGTCATTATTATGTTATAGGATAGGGCTTAATTAAAGTGCGCACATTGGTTAATTTTCGGCCAATTATTAGGATGAACAGAAGGGTTTATGGATGTTTGTATAAATGACATATTAAATGGAACAGTAGTTGAAATGGGATGGTTTAAACATAAAAAGATGTATGTATAATGGAAGAGATTGAAATCTTATAATTTTATGATGACTCGTGCCAGTCTTGGTAAAATTATATTAAAATTATGTTTGGGAATAAAACTGTGGTAAAACGCTTGAGTATCAGTGTCATTGACGCTAGTTCAAGTCGTAGAACATTCACTTTATTAAATAACAAAGGTTAGGTCTCTGTGTCTTCCCTCCCCAAGATTCTGTCAGACTAGAACTGGGTAATGCCTTTTTTAAGGAAACTGTCTCTTGATTTATGATAAGTAATTACTGAAAAGGAAAAGAAAAGAGAGAGATTATGTTTGGATATTATATTAAGCATTCTAGCTTAGGATGTGTTTGGTCACAATTTGAAGTTGCATATCTCAACAGAAAGGAGAGAGAGATTCTGATTGGACATTTGTGTTAAGCACTATGGCTTAGGAAGCGTCTGGTCACAATTTGAAGTTGCATATCCAGCGGACGCGATGGACAGACTGCAAGAGAGAGTATGAAAGAAGCTCATGGCACATTTGCACTTGCCCCTTGAAAATAAATGATATCACCTTGAAATCATTGTTGGGCATTGTCTCTTCATGTAGAGCTATCAAATAATTGTACCACATCAAATCTTGGTTATCTGTGACTGGAAAATTGTCAAATAAGAGGATTGCTCATAATGAACTTCTTGACCACAACTGAGCTGCACTTGTCCACAACCACCACCACCACCAAGCCTTTTCCCAATTACTTAGGGTCAGCTACATGAATCACATGTCATTCCGCTCTATATAAGGCCATAGTGTCAGTCAATCCACATGTTATCATATCTTTCTTTACTAACTCTATTCACGTTAACTTTGGTCTTCTTCTCCTAGTATTATCCATTTATCCTCAATGTGGACTATGTCAATTTTCCTATACGGTGCACTTCAAGGTCTTCTTTGCACATGTCCAAACCATCTTAACCGATTTTCTCTCATTTTATCTCCGATTGGTGCTACTCCAACCATGTCCCAAATGTGATCATTTCTAATTTTGTCCTTGTCCATGAGGCACATTATTATTATTTGTAAATTTGATCTTTTGACAATATCATAATAACTGGCTTCTTTCTGTTCTTGCTCTCTAATATATTGGTGCAATTATGACTGATACATACCTCTACATAAATGGCCTGTTAGCTGTGAGCTGTAGGTCTGATTTTCCTCATTTTATTTTTTTATAAGTTGTTACTAGAAGTATAGAAATAAGATATAGTATAATGATAAACATACATCATTGCAATATATGGTGCATCCTATTTAGTGCAGAACTGCTAGGATCCACCACCAAAATCAATGATATTGTCCAATAACTACCTTAAATCAAGCATGGATGTGTGTACCGTATAAATAAAGGGGAAAAAAGAGCTATTTAAACCTATTTCTTTAGTCGATGAGTGTAGCCAAAGTGTTTTTATCCATTTGATGAAGTGAACAAGATCAACACTGACTCTCATCCACTTCATCATGTGTGGATAAAAACCCTTCTACTATGATTCTGGTTTAGGAAAAGGGTTTAAATAAAAAAGCTAGTCCACTGCACGAGACTTCCACCATGACTAGCAAGTATAATTTTAAATAAAATTACTAAATAAATAGGAAATAGTTCTAAAGTTAAATAAACGGAATAGCAAGTATAAATTTAAATTGTACGTATGTGTGTGAGTATATATATATATATTCGCCGGATAATGATATATTTGGTAAGTAATATTTATATTAGAAAGAAATCGAGTATATGAACAAGGGCTTTCCTGCAATATTCTGGATGTAGGTGATGCTCTTTTTTTCCTTAATTGAATTGAAGGACTTTCCTGCAGTTAAGTGTGGCTTTGGATGGAAAATATGGTTCAAGATTTGGTGAATTTTGAAAGTTGGGGCTAGAATGGCATGAGTTGCAGCTTATGATAGTTTTGCCTCTATATCTATTCAAAAGAAGTGATATACACAAGATGGATCTTGAATAGAGATTCTCTGTTTCTTTCTTTACTGAACAGTGGAGAGCAATTCCACCCTAGACGATGTATATTACTTTTGTCCTGTTTTCCTTGTGTGCGCCTATACTGATCTGAACTTTGAAAATAACGTCTTGACGCTTTCTACTTTTTAGTGTTTTAAGTGATGGTGGTGTTTGGGGGAGGTAACTTTTTCTTTCTGGGCAATTGTTTTCAGTTTTGAGTTTTCGTACATATGGGGGTGGTATGCGCCCCTCGTAAGCTATACCTAGGGACTTGAACCCTCGACTTTCTACTTTGGAAAGTGAGAAAGTACCACTAGGTTACAACTCTTGTTCATGTACTCGATTTCTTTCTAATATGAATATTACTTACCAAATAAAATAAAATAAAATAAAGAAGAGAAATGGTGGTGGTGGTTGTGGTGTGGGGGGTAGGGTAAGCAGACAAAAGAAGATAAAGAGAAATAAAGTCTAAACAATCCCTGCACTTGATGAAACAGGAAGCAAGTGTAGAAGTGTTTTGATAAAATAGGAAGCAAGTGTAGCAGTGTTTGGAACGGAACAGATTGTTCAGAATGGATGGATTTAGATTTTTATTCTTTTTTTTTTTTTTTTTTTTTTGGATAAGTAAGATTGTATTAGAAGCGGTCAAATTAGTAAGATTTAGATATTTTAAAATGGTCATTGGAAATGGTTGGATTAAGAAGGAATTGAATTCTCGAGAGTAAAAAAAAGAAATAAATATTTGCCTCTTCTGTTTTATTTCTACCTTTGGGCAACTTTTCGGCAATGATTTCAGTTATATATATGAAACACAAACAAATAAAAGAAATTTGATCCTTCTTATTTCCTTTCCTTTTTCAAATCCCCTTGTTGATGATCCAAGCAAAATGTAAGGGGGGTGTTGAAGCTTACACAAAGCCATGTTGTAGATCATTCAAATATAATTTAGTGGTGCAGGGCAGTAGCAATAAACTGCTGTCCGGCAACTGTAGCAGTGCAAAACCACGAAGGAAAGGGTTTTCCAGCAACAAACAAGCAGAAAAACATAGAGATAAAGCAATAGAATCGAAGTTGGAACATAGATAGGTGAGTTCTAGGGCAAAGAGACCAATGGAAAGTGTTCAATTGAAACATGAAAACAATAAAAGAAATTTAATCCTTTTTATTTCCTTTCCTTTTTCAAATCCCCTTGCTGATGATCCAAGCAAAATGTAAGGAGGCCTTGAAGCTTACACACGCAAAGCCATGTTGTAGATCATTCAAATACAATTTAGTGGTGCAGGGCAGTAGCAATAAACTACTGTCCGGCAATTGTAGCAGTGCAAAACCATGAAGGAAAGGGATTTCCAGCAATAAACAAGCAGAAAAACAGAGAGATAAAGCAATAGAATCGAAGTTGTAGATAGGTGAGTTCTAGAGCAAAGAGACCAATGGAAAGTGTTCAATTGGAACATGAAAACGTGACTAAATTGGTCCTAGTTACTCTTCGGAACGGAGTGGAAGAAGCCCGAGAGAAACTCTAAATATGATTTTCTGGAATAAAAAACTGCATACAAAGTCACTTAATAGTCTATTTATACTAGGGTTACAGCAGCCCTAGCATCCTTGCCCTTGATTACTTCAATAACTAATAGATCTTAACCCTCCAAAGTAGTTAAAAACTCACATGACAGTCACATGACTATTTAAAAAGTCTAGGACTATAACTATCATCTACCAAATAACATAAAACATAAAAATCAAATAAGACACAAAGAAAATAAGCAAATAACTAAAACCCTAAGATAACTAGAACCCAAGCCTAGTTGGCTAGTGGGCCCGATTAGTCTTGGAGAGCATTGTAGATGCTCCTGCATCCTTTAGTCTCAAGAGACCTAAGAGGATGGATACAGTTGCCACTTCTATAAACTTCTATTTAAAAAGCTGTTTGAAAGTTGAATGAATGAAAAAAGTGTTTTCCGTTCCGAAAGGAAATAATAGGACAAGGGGAAATAACCACTAAATGCATTTTTTCAACACCTGCTTTGTTTGGTTATGATTCGAAACGTAGTTACAACTTTGTCACTTAACTAACCACCTTATATTTATCCATTTCATTCAAAATTTGAAAAATTAATCAGAGGTTGCACGCTTTGTAATGTAGAGATCATGATGGCGAAGGCCTTAAAAGTTCCTGAGCTCTCCTTTCAGTTTACATTGTTGATTGGGAATGTCAATCTGGATAAGAACCCTTAGTTCTAATTGCTGTCATGCTTTCACTTTCAACTATGCACCGGAAGCATAACCAGCAGCTATTAAATGAAAGAGAAAAATACAAATTTCAGTCCTATGGAGTCAAAATTTGAAATTCAGAATTTGGTTTTGGAAATAGGAATCTAGATATTGGCACACAGATACAGGAATCATACAATGAGATGTGCTTTTCCACAGGCATAGAGAGAGAGAGTTTAGAGAGAGAGGGAGATTATGGAGAAAGCTCTTTTAAAAGTTGGAAGCATTAAAGCTGGAAGCTATTGGCTTTCCAAGAAGGCCAAGGAGGAGTTCGCCAATATCACTGAAGACCTCACTTTATGTAATTTTCAATCTTCTTCATTTTTGGTAGTTCTACGGAATTTCCAGTCTTCTTTTCCTTACATTCTGTGTTTTGCAGTTTTTGATCTGTTTTTTTAGTGGGTTATTGATTATGATATAGAATGGGGCTAAATTAAACTGTGCCCATTGGATAATTTTCGGCTAATCATGGGATGAACACAAGGGTTTGTGGATGTTTGTATAAATGACATGTTAAATGGAAAAATAGTTGAAATGGAAAGTTTAAAAATAATAAGATATTTGTATAACAGAACAGATGTGGCATTATTATGTTATAGAATGGGGCTTAATTAAACTGCGCACATTGGATAATTTTCAGCTAATTATTGGGATGAACACAAGGGTTTGTAGATTTTTGTGTAAATGGCATGTTAAATGGAATATTAGTTGAAATGGGAAGGTTAAACTATAAAAATATGTATGTATAAAGGAAGAGATTGGCATCTTATAGTTTCCTGAATTGATAGAGGTTATTATGTCAAATGAAAACCTATGAATTGTATAACTCAATCCTTGGTAAAATTATATTAAAATTATGCTTGGGAATAAAACTGTGGTAAAACGCTTGAGTATCAGTGTCACTGACGCGAGTTCGAGCTGTAGAACATTCACTTTATTAAAAGGAAATGCCACATCTGTTATGGATATTTCTTCTTTAGCGGAAGTCCTTGGGTGTAGGGTGAGTTCTTTTCCAATTCCATATTTAGGCTTGCCTTTAGGGGTTTCCTCTAGAACGGTGGGGTTTTGGGACCCTGTGATTGATAGGTATGCGAAGAGATTAGCAGGATGGAAAAAACAATACTTGTCTAAGGGAGGGAAAGTTACGCTTATAAAGAGCATTTTATCGAGCCTTCCCACATATTTTTTATCTATGTTCCAAATTCCTTGCTCTGTTGCTGATAGGATTGAGAAAATTCAAAGGGATTTCCTTTGGGGTGGGAGAGGTGATGAATTTAAGTATCACCTTGTCAATTGGGAACAAGTTTGCAAGCCAATGAAGTTTGGTGGTCTTGGTATCAGAAGACTGGTTCCCTTTAACCAAGCTCTTCTGGGTAAATGATTGTGGAGGTATGGAAGGGAAAGACATCGCCCTTGGCGAAGGCTTGTTTCATGTCGATATGGGGAAGTGAGTGGTGCTTGGTCTACTCGTCCAGTTTTTCTTTTGGGAGGAGTTGGGGCGTGGAAATTCATAAGGAAGGGATGGGACACTTTTTTTACTCATATCAGATTCAAAGTTCATGATGGCAGATGTGTACGCTTTTGGGAGGATCTTTGGTGTGGAAACCGGCCTTTATCTTGTTTATTTCCCAGGTTATACAGTATTGCAGTTGATAGACTTGCCTACGTAGCCAACTGTTATCAACTTGATAGTAGAGGGATTACGTGGGACGTGCAATTTCGACGCTCTTTTCAGGATTGGGAGGTGGACGAGGTATGTGTTTTCCTGGATTTGTTGTATCGACAAGAGGCAGTTGGCAGAGGCATTGATGATATGACATGGACTCCCTCTTCCCATGGTCGCTTTGAAGTTCGTTCCTTATTCTTATGTCTTTCTGATTTCGATATTGTTGATTTTCCATGGAAGACTATTTCGTGTTCTATGGCTCCAACTAGAGTGGCATTCTTTGTTTGGACCGCTGTTTGGGGTAAGATCCTTACGATTGATAATCTAAGGAAATGGGGCAATTGTCTTGTTAATTGGTGTTGCTTGTGCAAACAAGATGGTGAGTCAGTTGCTTACATTCTCATGCATTGTCCTATAGCGAGGGATTGTTGGAATCTTATCTTTTGTTTGTTTGGTATGCATTGGGTTATGTCTCGTTATCCTAAGGATTTGATTTGTATATGGAGAGGATGCCGTGTGAGTAGCGTTGTTCGCACTTATTAGAGAGTTGTACCACATTGTGTTTGGCGGTGCATTTGGAAGGACAGGAATAGTAGAATGTTCGAAGGGAAAGAATCGTCCACGGCGATTCTGAAACTTCATATCATACGCTCTCTTTTCAGTTATGTGAAGAGGAAGTCCTGTTCTTTTTCCAAGATTTAATCATTTTTTTGGCTTCTCTGGGATCTTAATCCCTAGTTCAATTTTGTATAAGGGATGCGTTCCCCTCTTGAACGCCTATTTTATTTCAATTATTACTTATCAAAAAAAAAAAAAAAAGATTCTGTCAAACTAGAACTGGGTAATGCCTTTTTTAATGGATCTGTGTCTTGATTTATGATAAGTAATTACTGAAAAGGAAAAGAACGGAGTGAGATTATTTTTGAATATTATGTTAAGCATTCTAGCTTAGGATGTGTCTGGTCACAATTTGAAGTTGCATGTCTCAACGGAAAGGAGATGTAGATTCTGTTTGGACATTATGTTAAGCACTATGGCTTAGGACGTGTCTGGTCATGATTTGAAGTTGCATATCTCAACGGACACAATGGACAAGACTGCAAGAGAGAGTATGAACGAAGCTCATGGCACATTTGTAGTTGCCCGTTGAAAATAAATAATATTACCTTCAAGTCGTTGTCAGGCATTATCCTCTTATGTATAGCTATCAGATAATTTTACCACATCAAATCTTGGTTATCTGTGACTGGCGAATAGTCAAATAAGGGGATTGCTCATAATGAGCTTCTTGACCACAACTGAGCCGCACTTGTCCACAACAACAACAACAACCAAGCCTTTTCCCAATTACTTGGGGTCGGCTACATGAATCCCATGTTACCAGCTCTATTTAAGGCCATAGTCTCGGTCAATCCACGTGCTATCATAACTTTCTTTATTAACTCTACCCACATTAACTTTGGTCTTCTTCTTCTCCTAGTATTATCCATTTATCCTCAATGTGGGCTATGTCACTTTTCCTAACTGGTGCACTTTAAGGTGGACTTTGCACATGTCCAAACCATCTTAACCGATTCTCTCTCATTTTATCTCCGATTGGTGCTACTCCAACCATGTCCCAAATGTGATCATTTTCTAATTTTGTCCTTGTCCATGAGGCACTTTATTTTTATTTTTAAATTTGATCTTTTGACAATATCATAATAACTGGCTCCATTCTGTTATTGCTCTCTAATATATAGTCGCAATTATGACTGATACATACCTCAAAGGGCCCGTTAGCTGTGAGCTGTAGGTCTGATTTCCCTCATTATATTTTTTTATAAGTTGTTACTAGAAGTCTAGAAATAAGATATGGTATGATGATAAACATACATCAATGCAATGTATGGTGCATTCTATTTAGCGCAGAACTTCTAGGATCCACCAACACAATCAACAATATTGTCCAATAACTACCTTATATGAAAATGAATGTGGGTACTGTATTAAAAAAAAAAAAAGAAAAAAAGAAAAAAAAGCTATTTAAACCTATTTAATTAGTCGATGAGTGTGGTCGAAGTTTTTTTATCCATTTGATGCAGCGGATCAATTAAAGCAATTAAAATAAATAAGAATAGCAAAGTATTCATTCATTAAACACTCGAATCCACGAGAAGAGGTTGAGAGAAACTCTCGATTTTCTGATATTGATAAAAGTAATAACTGATCCCTAAACTATTACAATAGCATGTATTTTTAGGCCTAACCAAATTCTAAACGATTTAGGAATTAAAACAATGAAAACTTTCCTAAAATAGATACTAAACTAATAAGAAACTAAAACAATAAAAACTTTCCTAAAACATACACTAAACAGTAGGAAATTAAAACATTCTGAAAATAGAAACTAGAAAACACTGTTCATACAACTGTTCTTTCGCTGTTTACATGTACTACATCAATACACGAGAGGAAGGTAATCAAAAAAGAAAGAAGAGCCATGTAATTTGCTCAAGGAATCCTTCCACACGTTGAAAATCGTTTAACAAATATTAAATGATCAAGTATACCCTCTTTGTTTAGGCTTATCTTCATTTCATACCTTTTACTTTTACTCTCTCTAAAATTTATCAAATCTCTCTCTCTCTCTCTCTCAAATTCTCTCTTCTCCATCTCCTTTGGCCAAATTTTATGGTCCTGAAATTGGGTATTCAAAATGGTTGAATATTTGGAAGTTTTTGTTGGAGGTCTAGACAGACTCAATTTTTTTTAAAAAGAATTGGTATAGAATAATTTTTAGTAATAAGTTTTATCATCCTATTTTTTTGTTATTTTTAGACTGTTGGATTTTAGACTTATTTTTAGCTTTCATTTGCCGTCAGGTGTTCTTCAGAGAGAGCTAAATTACATTAATTTATACAATATATCAGGTTTCTCTTTTTGCCTTTTGCTTTAAGCATTCAATCAATTCAGCTTCCGCTTCATCAATATATTTCCACAATACATGCAACGTTGCATTGCATTCTTGATTTAATGATTTTATAAATGTAATATGTTAACTAAAATAGAAAATGCAACACATTCATATATTGCATCCTGGATTTAATGGTGTTAAATCCTCAACCTAATATATATATATATATATATATATATATATATATATATATATATATATATTTAATTATATCTAAAAATGTATCCAAATATGTATCAAAGAGGATTCGAGTCTCTCTCTCTCTCTCTCTCTCTTTTAAAAAAAATAAAATTGCTACATGGAAAGGCCCTCTCAAGTCTTCATTCATTGATCTATTTAATGAAGTCATAAAAAAAGGATTTTTTTTTTTTTTTTGACATAAAATTTTCTTTCGTCTTTTTCTCTTTTCTTTCTAAATCAAGAGTTCTGAGTTGTTTCACAAGATTCTTACAGAACTTTTGAAATACTTAAAACTTTCTTTTCATTTGTTTCTTCTTCTTCACCATCATAATCATCCGTGTCTTTATCCTGTACAAATGGGCACATTTCTTCAAGGAATTGTTTGCACTCAAGACAATTCAAACCTTAGACCTGATACTTCATGAAGCACCAGGGCCAAGTTCTTATCCACTTGAGCCAACCCCTTAGGGTTATAGGTCAGTGATATGTTCATACCACATTAGTAAACTTTCTCTTATTTTCTCGCTACTAGGCGCCACACCTAGTCTCTTCATAATCCTTTGATTATTAATACTATCTTCCCTTGTTATTCCTAACATTCACCTTATCATCCACATTTCCACCACATCTCGTTATGTATTTTATGAAGAACACATTTCATGTTTTGCGTTTCAGTACTGTGCAAATTTCAGTACAATATTTTTGTCTAACATTGTACGTGCTTCCCAAACCAACCAACATAGTTTTCACTTTAGAAGCTGCAATTTGTGTCATATTAGCACCTAAATTTCAAAATTCTGCTGTTATTGAGAATTTATTCCTTCCAAATCTGACCATTTTAATTCTGTTCTTAATTCTCTCTCTCCCCTTTCTATATTTCTTTTAAACTTAATAATCTATGTCGAATCTCCATTTTTGGTCCTGATGACTTTCTGTTCTCATCTATGGAGACAAAGCTATCAGAAATTGCAATTCATGCCATTTTATGCCCCAATTCCCTAAGTTCATCAAGACAAGACCCACATTTCGTACACAAAACCACCACAAAACCCAACTTGAAAGTGCTTCAATTCAAGCTAGGAAGAAATGGGTATCACCCATTTCAATATTTTTCAACTTCTCCCAAGTAATCCAATATAAAACAATCTGCTTCCTTTCTATACGTTCTCTCCCTCTCTCTCTCTCTCTCTCTCTCTCTTTTTTTTTTCTTTTTTTTTTTTTTTCTACATTTTGTGCTTTAAAGATAGCTACGAATTTGATTATTGCTAATGAAAACACGCACACATTAAAGTTATTGTTGACCCTTTCATGATACATATTAAACCATCAATTGTTGTATGAGCAATACAACTAATAGTTTTAATTGAAGGTTGGGTTGAACTCAAACTTGTGCATAGGTTTTGATACACGGGGTTGATCTTCAAATAGAGTTTTGGGTTGAGTTTGAGTTGATCTATGATCCAACCTAATTGTCCGAGTTGCAGTCATGCACATTAGATGTCTCTTCATGGGAACAAAGAAAAGGGCTAGCCCAGTGCACGAGTCTCCTGCCATTGAGGTGTCTGGGGAGGGTCAGATGTACGCACCCCTACTTCCTCATGGAGAGTGTTTCACAATGGAGCAACCTTACCATTGCGCCAAATCCCAGCCTCCTCTTTATGTGAACATGGTAGTTATTTTGCCTTCTATGTGGCAATACTATAGTTTAGTCAAATAGGTCTTTAGAAGGCTTGTTGGTAAGAGCAAGAGCTATCAAGCACTTAAATAAGCCCTTAAAGAGCACAACTATCCAAATGCCAGTGGAAAAGCACATCTCATCGTATGATTCCATATCCGTGTGCCAATTTCTAGATTCCTATTTCCAGAACCAAATTCTGAATTTCGAATTTTCTCTCCATAAGACTGAAATTTTTATTTTTCTCTTTCATTTAGTAGCTGCTGCGTATGCTTCCGGTGCATAGTTGAAAGTGAAAGCATGATAGCAATTAGAACTATGCACAACCTCTGATTTATTTTTCTAGATTAACTTTTCATTTAGTAGCTGCTGCTTATGCTTCCGGTGCCCCAATTTCTAGATTCCTATTTCCAGAACTGAAAGGAGAGCCCACGGACTACTTTGGCAACTAATATCAGAACTTCAGAGGCCTTGGCCATCATAATATCTTCATTACGAAGTGTACAACCTCTGATTAAGTTTACAAATTTTGAATGAAATGGATAGATGTAAGGTGGTTAGTTAAGTGATGAAGTTGTAACCTCATTTTAAATGCATCTATATCAAAACCAAACAAAGTAGGTGTTGCCATCATGATATCTTATATCAGAACTTCAGAGGCCTTTGCCATCATGATATCTTCATTACGAAGTGTACAACCTCTGGTTAATTTTTCAAATTTTGAATGAAATGGATAGATATAAGGTGGTTAGTTAAGTGACAAAGTTGTAACCTTATTTTGAATACTTCAATATCAAAATCAAACAAAATTGGTGTTGAAACAATGCATTTAGTGGTTATTTCCCCTTGTCCTATTATTTCCTTTCAAAACGGAAAGCACTTTTTTCATTCATTCATTATTTCATTTAACTTTCAAGCCGCTTTTTAAACAGAAGTTTATAGAAGTGGTTTTTGTATCCATCCTCTTGTGTCTCAGACTAAATTGTATTTAAATGATCTACAATATGGCTTTGCATTTGTAAGCTTCAACACCCCCTTGCATTGTGTTTGGATCATCAACAAGGGAATTTGGAAAAGGAAAGGAAATGAAATGGATCAAATTTATTTTATTTGTTTGTGTATCATTTATATAACTAAAATCATTACCAAAAAGGTAGAAATAAAATAGTAGAGGCAAAATTTTCCTTTCTTTTTTTACTCGAGATTTCAGTTCCTTCCAAATCCAACCATTTCCAATGACCATTTTAAAATATCTAAATCCATCCATTTTGAACCATCTATTCCGTTCCAACCAAACACTGCTACACTTGCTCCCAATTTTATCAAGCCCTGGGATTGTTTCTTTCACCAGACTATCTTTATCTTCTTTTGTTTGCTTACCCTACCAACCACCACCATCATTTTTATCTTTTTATTTTAGTTTATTTGATAAGTAATATATATATTAGAAAGAAACTGAGTACGGGTACCAAGGGTTGTAGCCTAGTGGTATTTCCTCACCTTCAAAAGTAGAAGGTTGAGGGTTCAAGTCCCCTTGGGGGGGGGGGGGGGGGGGGGATATTGTTGTCAAGGGGAAAGAGGCCCCCCCCCCCCCCCCCCCCCCAAAAAAAAAAAAAAAAACAAAAAACAATATGTAAAAAAACTGAAAACAATTCCCAAGAAAGGAAAAGTTACCTACCCCAACCACCGCCATCACTTAAAAAACTGGAAAGTAGAAAACGTCAAGGCGTTGTTTCCAAAGTTCAGATCAGCATAGTCACACACAAGAAAAACATGACATAAGTAATATAAAGCGTCTAGGGTAGAATTGCTTTCCACTGCATAGTAAAGAAATAAACAGAGCTTCTCTGTTCAAGATCTATCTTGTGTCTGTCACTTCTTTTGTACAGTTATGGAGGCAAAGCTATCAGAAGCAACAACTCATTCCATTCTAGCCCCCATCTTTCAAAATTCATCAAGAGTTGAGCCATATTTTCCATCCAAAGGCACACTTAATTGCAGGAAAGTCCTAAAATTCAATTTAGCAAAAAAAAAGAGCATCGCCCTATTCGAGCTTCTGTTTCTCTTATAAGGTAATACAAGATAAGAAACTCAACTACCCTTTTGGGCCTCCTCTGTCTCTGCATTTTGTGAATGAGTTTTAATTTTAGCTAAGAATTTAATTATTGTTAATTAAGATGATTTCTTTCTACGCATTTTCTTTTTGGTAAATTTTTTATTGTTGACCTTTCTATGGTAAAATATTAAACCATGATTCTTATTCTACCGCGAATTGGAATCAAGAGTGAGATTGATGGCCATTTTATGGTTTTGAAATGTATTCTGACTTGCATCTCATATATTATGATTGTATGAACATATAAGAACCTATAGAAGGCCTTGCATGTAGGCTGGGGATGATGATTTCTGCATTTCAACATCTGCTTGCAACTTTAGTCCTAGACACGTAGTTGAAAACTGAAGGTGCTCTCTTTCTGTGGGTGATCGGGCACTGGACAGTATGCTACCACAAATTCCCATATAAAGGTGTAAAGCTGTGACATTGGATGTTATTTCACCCACACATGCAAACTTTGATGATCTACTAGATCCTGCATTTGCATTCACAACCCACAGACATTCATTTGCTTTAACTACTGATATTTTAGAAAGAATTTGGTCTGCCAAGCTGCATGCATTAGTTGGTACCATAAGTGCTATCATGTTTATGAGACTTACATGTAAAGTGATAAATTGGGATTTGAGATCTATTTAGCATCGTAACAGTTCAGAATGATAGTTTTTCGAAAACCTTTGTTTTGTATCTGTTAGCCATAAAATTTGTTGAAATCTAGATTATTTTGGTTACTATTTCTAAACAATTTCTTAAATCTTATATGAGGTGTAATACTTTACTGACTAAATCCTTTGTTGCAACAGTCTCGTGACAAAATCTGTTGACAATTGAAAAGTTGCACTGAATAACAAAATATTGTTTATTGCATATCTTTATAGAAAAAAGAGTTGGTATTAGATTAGGTCCTTATGAAACATTAAAGTATAATCAACACACATGATCACAATGCATTCTCCATAGATGGCTTCAGTGGTTCGTTGGCGGAGTACATGCCGAGAAACTGAAAAGCTTCAGGCCCAGGTTACTAAATTTCCATTGAGAATATTTTTTATATAAAATGTAGAAAAGCAGAATGGTGCTGTCAACAGTATTCTAAACAGATTTTCCTTACAAATTAGGTGGGCAGATACATGAGCCCAGATGAGCATCCTTTCTTTCCGGCAGACTGACCGGAACCTATGCTTCCACCTTTGCAATACCCACAGGTTATTTCTTTTATCATTATTCTACTAGTTGGTTGAAATTGAACTTCCAAATCTGAAGCTTATATGCATTCTTTGGCATATACTGTAACTTTATTGCAGATATTATTTGCAAGTCTATTTGTTTTGTTTGTTTGATCCTTTAACATGCTGTTTTCAGAAATGCACTTGAAACTTATCCTTTAGATTTTACAAATATTGACTGTCAGAGATAGGTACCTAGACATTTTAATTAACAGTTATAGATTTGCTACTTTGAAGAAACATTCTGGCAATGGTACTTTGTAGTTGCCTCATCATAATCAGATGAAAATGAAAAGGCCATTCATTGAAGTATATATTTTTTTGGAGTGTGTCTGTAGAAGTCTTAATATGAACTTCACTTTTTAGTTTTCAGTTTTAAGAGAAACAAAAAGAATTATCTAAATTCTTTGTAGGAAAGCAATTGATTGATTTTGAAGTTTATGAATAAGTTAAAATCATCCAGTTTGCACTGGACATTGTAACCCATACAACAGGGAATAGTTGGATGTTGATGTTTATTGTATTTCTGTTACATATAATTCACTTGTAAATGTATGGAATCACATCTCTGCACATTGTTAACTTGAAAAATACTGTTTGGGGACTTGTTCTTGGCAATGCTGTGGACAACATAGAACAATGACATCAACTAGTCATTTACAATGTTAAATCTAATCGTACACCAAATACCATGGACTGTTACCTGAACGAATTAATTTTTTTGAAGTTGAATGTTCTTTTCCTCCCTTTTGGTTATGGGTAGAGTAGTCTTCTATTAAGGTGCCAAAGGGATACAACCCAAGTAAGACAAAGTATAAAAGAATAATCCATCAGAAACTTAAAAAGTATCTCACATAAAAATTATACATGGATTTAAAGACACAAGAAAGACTTGGACATCTAGAAGTGCATATATCTCAACATGCATTGCTGTTACTTATACATTGAAAGTTCCTCTCCCTTAACATACCTCTTGGTCCTCCCCTTCCAGAAACATCACATGGGATACAGGGGCTACTGCACTTCTCTGACATTTCCCAGGGACCAGTTTAGTCACCATCTTGACATCTCCTGCATGTTCCTGTGAAATAATAGGATCTATTACAATTTTGACTTGTTTGTACATTCTAGTTGAACTGCACATGATTATCCATATGGTTGATGTAATGAGTTGTGTTCCTCACTCATATATCTGGAGAAAACATTTGTAGCAACATTAGTGCTGAGTTCTTGCTTTATTAGCTGATACCATTTATTCCGACTTGTTAATAGGTTTTGCATCCTTGTGCTGATGCAATCAATATAAACAAGAAGGTTTTGAATATGTATTTTAAGGATCTTCTCCCAAGAATGGTAGAAGGCGGGAATGATGGTAACTGCGGATCATGTGCTGTCTGTGACGTGCTTGCAGGTATCGTGTTTGAGTTGATTTCACTGAGATATATAAGCAACTTTTAGCTAATCTGGACTTTTAAACAGGGGAATATCACTCTGATGTCCTAAAATGCTTTCATTTACATTTATTTTATATAATTTATTTGTGCGCTCATTCAGTCACTGAGTGATATGGATTAGTACACTGTGAATCCACAGTAATATTAGAGATCCGATTTCTACATGATGTTTAGATGTCAAAAGGGAGTTTTGGAGCAACAACCGAACTAATATTACTAAACGTTACAAGAATGGTTTTAGGCAATTCTATTGTTGGATTGATTACTATCTTCATCACACGTGGATTTCTTTGTTCCTCACTCACTCATGGTCTTCCATGATGCAGCTGTAGTTATGGAAAACTGCAAGGAAATGAGGCCCACTGTTTGATAGCTCCCTGTGGTGGCTCTCTGCCTGAAACCAACCTCATGTCACTATGGCTATCTGTTTTCAGGCAATATATCTATGTGTATGTTACAAGGACAATAATTCGATAGTAACCAAGTTAAATTTATTTCCTTTGCATGGAAAATCTCATTTCTGGGACCCATTGATATTGAATGTTGCTTCTTATATGAGCAACAGGGGTGGCGTCAGTTTTTAACATGGATTCGTTAATTCAACTTCCCACATCTGCTGTCCTTATCTAATTGTTTGTTTTTGCTGGTGTATCTACTTCTTTTGCTGTGTTAGATTGTCAAATTAATGATCAGACAAGAAAATTTTTGTGGAAGCATCAAGGCAGGATGCAAAAATAACAATAGGCCGCTGTCTTCCCCTCCTTCCTGCATTTATCTTTTGCGTATTGTGCGAGTGTTTTGTACATAAAAGTATGTCAGCCTTTGGTATTCTCAGTGATGTATGAACGAGTCAGTTTCTAGGGGTATACAAATTGATCAAAATTAAATTGCGCAAACAAACTATTGAGATTCATTTCATTTTCTTCATAGAAAGACTTTTGCTGAATGGTCTGCCTCTCTTATCTTTTGGTGGACTATCTTGTCTTCTTCGTTATGGTTGCAGGCACTCTCGAAGAGAATACATTATGGAAAATTTGTAGCTGAAGCAAAATTTCGAGAATCCCCAGCCAGCTATGAGGCTGCCATCAAAGGGCAAGTATGGTTCTTAATTTCTTCTTTTCTCCTTTATGTAATCCTGTACTGGGGATGTTGGTTTTGCAGGACAGGGCTCAACTTATGGTACTACTGACATATGAAACAGTAGAAGCAGCAGTAAAGAAGAGGGTAGAGCTGAAAGCCAAGACGTACGGCCAGGAGGTAAAAATTGAGCCAGTGAAAGACGCGGTAAATCCAGTATATAAGATCAAGCCGATTTTAGTTGCCAACCTGTATGGAGATTGGGTCATGCCCCTCACAAAAGAAATTCAGGTTGAGTACTTGTTGAGGAGGTTGGACTAAACCTCCAGTCACCTTCTGGCCTGCTTGTGTGATCAAGCATTATAATTTACGGTTTCCAATCTAGAGACAGCCACCTCATCCAAATCAAGCTGAAGAAAGTTTGGTTGTTACCAAGATCAGCCCCTCCTACCACCTCAGATTTGCAGGAACAGCATTCCGGGCCTCGTTTGTAGTGCTTTGTGGATGGATGAGTAAAACAATTACAACTTTTTGTTATGAAAGTTTTAATGTGTAGCTGGTCTGTCATCCTGTTTTGTCGACTGAATGTGCACAATTTAGAATGCATATATATGTATATATATCCTTCAATGTGTTATGTAAGTTCTGTATCCTTCAATGTGTGCTTTCATGGCTTGGCCAAGGCTGGTATTGGGCTAGTGGTTTGTATATCATTTACTTGAGGACCATGCACCCAAATGCCTATCAAAGAAGTGTGCTACAGTTGTGACTGTCCGCCGATACTGTGCAAGCACAACCCTTATAGATCGGGGGCTCAAAGATCTAAGGGTTACCTTACGTAGTCACGACTGCACTTGGCAACATGCAATTCTATCATTTATTTCTGGTAAGAGTTCTAAATAATCAAGTAAATTAAACTTAGTGACGGAATTAACTTTTTAGGCAGGGTAACAATCAACCATGTACAAATTTTGAGACGATTCGTCTCAATTTTTGTAGATATCATCTGTTTGGCATACTCTCTTCGGAGTGATTTGTTTAATTCACAATTTTTAATTGATCATGCATGTAAAATATAAGGAAGTAGAGATTTTACTTTCTTACCAATAAAAGTAGTAAATCAAATAACTCACTTTCACAATTCGACCTAATTATCATTATTCTTTCTAAAATAATGCAAGACTCACCTTAATCTGTTTAGATATTATCTGTTTTGTGCACTTCTCCCCATTTTACTCCAAACATTATCTACGAAATATTCATATTTTAGCTCTTAAAAACATTGTCTACGAAGTATTCATATTTTAACTCTTAAAAGTGATTTAGATGGTTGCATCAAATTTTGCAGGTAAGGTGGTGTAATTTATCATTCATAAAACTAAGGTCAAAACCTTGGTTGTCATAATCAACTTTTGAGCTGGAATATATGTGAGCTTGACCCTACCATGTGCAATGAAACTTTTTTCCGGTCACATTCTTAAAAATGTTCTTCTTTCTCTTTCCTTTCTTTTCTTGTTTTTCTTCACCCCCTTTGTATGTTTCTACAAAAAGCTTGGTGTTGCATGTCTAAAGTATTTTTCTTTTTTCCTTGGTGGTTCGTATCTTTTTAGTCATGCATATCGTCAAAAATATTAGAAAAATATCGTCAGTGACCTAGTAGTATTAGGTTTTTACTTCTCAAAGGAAGGTCAGGAGTTTAAGTCTCGGTAGAGATATGTGTGTATGAATACCAATTAAAAATAATAAGAATTGATAAATTCTACCTTTTCCTACTTAAAAATGTTTTATCCATTAAATTATTCTTCTTCTTCTCCTTAATTTTGAATAACATATATATTAAATTTATTTTATTTTAACATTTCACTTATGAAAAAAAAAATTATTTTACATTTATATTCAATTTTAATTCTCTCTAAAAAGTCTTAGTTTATTTTCTAAAGTAGTAATATTAGTTTTATTTGAAAAGAATTGAACTATTCTCTTATATTTTATAAAGACTAATTATTAATAATTGAAATTTATAAATTGGTGAAAAAAAAAATCAATTGCTAAGAAAATATTAGACATATATATATAATTTTTGCACCAAAATCTCAAACCAATTTATTTAATTAGAATTTCTATCCCTGTAAGTGAATGCGACCCATGTTTAAGGTTTATCCACGTGATTAAATATCATTATTCCTTATAAATATATCCATTATCCTATTTTTATTGTAGTAATAATTAGTCACATGTATCATGGTTTACCAATTACCATTTTTGTCACTCACACTTAAATTACACAGATAAATAACAAGAACGCCCTTCGTTATTAAACAATTTACCTTTCTCGGGAAAAGTGAGCGCCGCTTTTAAGCGGAGCTGGATGTTTGTCTTTATACCCCTCGTTGGAGGCTGTGGTGAGTGAGGCTATAAGACACTGCCTTCAAACCACAGCCATAGATAGATTTTTAGAGTGAGAAACAGAGTTTAGAGAGACAGAGCTATTATGGAGAAAGCTCTGGTGAAAGTTGGAAGCATAAAAGCCGGAAGCTTTTGGCTTTCCAAGAAGGCCAAGGAAGAGTTCACCAACATCACTGAAGATCTCTCTGTATGTACACATTTTTCATTCTTCTTCTTTTTTCCGGTTATTTTACTGATTTTTCAGTTTTCGATCTGTTTCTTTTAGTGGGTTATTGATTAAGATATGAAATGGGGCCTAATTAAACTGTGCCCATTGGATAATTTTCGGCTAATCGTGGGGATGAGCATAAGGGTTTATAGATTTTTATAAAATTGAAATGTAAAATGGAACAATAGTTGAAAAAAGGGAAGGTCTAAACATGAAAAGATACATGTATGTTGGAAGAAATGTGGCATTGTTATGATATAGAATGGGGCTTAATTGAACTGTGCCCATTTGGATAAGTTTTGTCTAATCATTGGAATGAACACAAGGGTTTACAGATGTTTCTGAAAACGACATGTAAAATGGAACAATAGTTGAAATATATATGTATATATGTATAATTGAATTATGGAAGAGATGTTGCAACTTATTGTTTCGTGAATTGGTAGATGTATTTATGTCAAATGAAAGCATATGAATCATATAACTTGATCCTTGTTTGTGAGTCATGACTAGTGTCAGTCTTGGTAAAATAATATTTTCATAATGCTTGGGAATGAAACTGTGGTAAACCACTCGAGCCTTAGAGCAGCCACCTTGTGAAATAACAAAGATTAGGTTTGTCTCAAGTCCTTCCTTCCCAAGACCTCTGGGTAATGCCTTTTTTTGTGTGAGTTCAGACTAGAACTGGGTAATGCCTTTCTTTATGACACTATGTCTTGATTTATGATAAATGACTACTGAAAAGGAAAGGAAATGAGAGATAGATTCTGTTTGGATATTATGTTAAGCACTCTAGCTTAGGATGTGTCTGGTCACAATTTGAAGTTGCATATCTCAACGGAAAGGAGAGAGAGAGAGAGATTATGTTTGGATATTATGTTAAGCACTATAGCTTAGGATGTGTCTGGTCACAATCTGAAGTTGCATATCTCAACGGTGCAACAACAAGACTGCAAGAGTGTGAAAGAAGCTAATGGCACATTTGCACTTGCCTGTTGAAAATAGATGATATTACCTTCGAAATCATTTTCGGGCATTGCCCCTTTATGCATAGCTATCAGATAATGGTACCACATCAAATTTTGGTTATGTGGTGACTGGCAAATTCAAGTTAAACAAGGGGATTGCTCATAATGAACTTCTTGACCACAACTAAGCACTTGTGCATGATGCACATTGTTATTATTATTATTGTGTAAATTTGATCTTTTGACAATATCATAATAATAATTGGCTCCATTCTGTTCTTGCTTTCTAATATATAAGTGCAACTATGACTGATACATACCCCTACATAAAGGGCCTGTTAGCTATGAGCTATAGTTCTGATTTTCCCTTTTTTTTTTGTTTTAAGTTGTTACTAGAAATAGGATACAGTATGATGATAAACATGCACGATTGCACTATATGGTTCATCCTTTTTAATGCAGAACTGCCAGGATCCACCACCACAATCAACAATATTGTCCAATTTCTGCTTTGGGTTCCCCTCATGGTTTCAAAATGCATTTTAACATATTGACAGGAACCCACAAAGAATATTGCATGTAGTTTATATTTTTAGCAGGTTATACTATATTAGGAGCTTATAATGAATGTTGCTGTAATTTTTTATTTTTTATTTTGTATAAATTTTTAGAGGCTTTAGGATTCAAATTGAGGTTTTATTTACTACCATATGGGGCCGAATTTGTAGTGTCTCTGAATATTTCTATGATCTCTAAACCCTAACAAAGTGCCTTATTGTTGTAACGCTGACCCAAGGGTGCATGAGGGTGCATGAAGAAGAAGAGGAGTGAGGACCATCATTGTCCTTAGGATGTCTGGGCAACCCTTATTATATTTTATACAAGTGTATAGTCAGACTTTCACTTTTCAATTTGCAATTGATTACTCAAATAGGCTTAAGCATGTCAAAATCAGATAATTTCATCTGCCAAACGCAATATTAATGTTCACTTTGCAAATAGTTATTCCTTGATTTGATACTTACTGAAAGATTGCTTACTTTGGCAGACTTTCTCAAACACTGTTGAAGAGAAGGCGAAATGGGTTTTCAACAAGCTAAAAGGTTTGCAATCAGATTCTATTTAAGTGTGCTTATGATAGTTTAAACATCAAGATTATCAATTTATCATGCTTTGAGTCCTTCATGCTGTTAAATATACAAAATGAGAAAAAATTTCTTTAACGTAAGTCAACATACATCCTGCATTGGGGTTTTTGTCTGGCTGAGGAGCAGGAACTCCTTGAGCTCAAGTAGGTGCCCTCACGATGCACTGTGGACCTAATAGATAGATGATGTTACAGAATTAATTTTCTTTTGGGCTACCTCATGACTCGTTATGTATAACTTCATAATAGATGTAGAAATATAGGAGGGACCGAACAACAAAAAAGCAGAAGGCTGATCATGGTAAAGGATAAACTACGTTCAGTTTGACATTGGAGTATATGTTATTAAATTGTAGGCAACTTGATCTTAAGGGGAACTCATCTTGTTTGCTCGCAAGTGATGGGAAATATATTGTCACCTTTTCCTTCTTGGGACATCCAATCCATAGTTTGTAGCTGGTTATTTAGGTTATGTGCTATGGAAGAGTTAAAAAGGAAGAATTATACCACACAATGCAGATTCTGTTTTCTTGGAACAAATTTTTCTTTCCTCCTCTTTTTTTACCCTTTTCTTTTTGACTCGTGTTGTTCACTTGTTCCACGGTGCAGAATCTTCTCTGTATGATTAGTTGATTGTCTATTTATTATGTTTGCATAGGGAAGCCACTGAAAACATTGCCAGATCTCCTTCGAGAGTACAACTTACCACCAGGCCTCTTTCCCCAGAACATTACATGTTACGAATTTGATGACACAAAGGCCAAACTGGTTGTTTACTTGCCCTCTACCTGCGAGGTCAGCTTCAAGGACTCCTCCGTCATAAGGTATGCCACTCGGGTAAAATGCATTCTGTTGCGTGGTAAGCTCACCAGCATAGAAGGAATGAAGACAAAGGTCTTGGTATGGGTTAAGGTCACAAATGTGGCAGTTGAAGGATACAAGTCCGATAAGGTGTGGTTCACTGCTGGTGTGAAGAAATCAAGGCCTAAGGTTGCTTATGACACACCCCTTAATGCTGTAAGAGTTGATGAATTTTGATATTAGACTATTAGATTAGATATCTGATTCAGTTGGTGAATAATTCTAGTGAACAATTTTAAAAAAGTTGGCTACATCAATTGTTCTTTTATATTTGGACAAGATAAAAAACGACTGTGTTGTGAGTTGTGACTTCCATCATTTGCCAAAGTGAATGGGACATTACATTTGTTTTGCATCTCATTTTGATTTATTTATTTTATTATTGGTGCGCCATAGGTTCAAACTTTGGCATATCAAACATAAAAAGGTAAAGTACAAGAAAAAAAACCCGGTTATATAAAAATTGTGCACAAAACACCCCTTTTGTTTAAGTATGAAAGATGCAGTGAATGTTGAAATTGGATTTTGCTTTTATTTATTTGTTTTATTTTATTTGGGTTCATTTTCGGCTAAGTTGGTTTTAATATTTGAAGGGTGGGTTGCATCATTTTCGGTTAAAATAGGGTTAAAAAATTCTATACTCCTATTATTCACCCAAACAAGAGAGATGTGTCTGCCTTTGCAAAATGAAATTAAATCTCTTTTAGCCATCCTATTCTCTTCAGTCAACTCGGGCATCTCTTTAGTTCTCTTTGCAGAGATATCAAACCCTAATTAGATGTGATGCAGCTTCAATTCCTGCAGCACCAGTACAATAGCTGTTCCGAACCGTCTGCTTACAGCACTTGTAAGCCCATTGATGGTTACTCCACCACGATCCCAACACACTACTATGGTTATTATTGTAGACATCCTCTTCGTACTTGCTCCGGGATGTCTCATGGCCGCCTTCTATCATCCTGCCGAAACAATCATATTCAACCTCCCTTTCGCAGCTTTGTCCGAGTAGGATTACTGTTGGAAGTTGTTCATCTGTAACCGTAGCCGAATTGCCATACCTCTCTGTTATCTTCTCCGTTATTTGGACCTTCAATTTGTCCTTGTTGATTTGGTAGTTTTTATGAAGGAGCTCAGCTTGGGATGGACCTGCTTGAATGTGAATTTCATGATTCCCTTTCTCAAAAGCTTCCCATGCATGGATTTTAAGCTGTTGGAAAGCTAATGCTTGTCCACTTGCTCTACTTTGATTTTCTCCGGCATAGAATTTCTCGTTCGGATCCATATCTGGCAAAGGATCCTCACGCATGGCCCTGGTTTTTGGATCATAATGTGCCGAGTCCACATCCAGGTTGAGAAGATACTTTGCAGTGTCTTCTCGGATCCGCAGGTTCCTAACTGTGCCTGTGCTCCCACCCCCAGTAGTCCGAACACGCTTCTCAGCCTTGGCGAACTCTGCCGGCTTACTCTCGTCCACTCTAAAACCATCTTCATTGTTGGTTTTGGAAAACACCAGGTCCGTGACATGTTGCTTCTTCAAATACTTTCTTCTGGCTTCATCTCTGGCTTCATATCTTTCAACAACATTGGCATAACTCGCTGCATTATAACCATTCCAACGATCGCGTTTGCCATTATAATCCAGCTCGATGGTCTCAATTTTCTCGTCAGCTGCGATGGTCTTGTCAGTCCATCTCGCGCATGATTTCAAGTCGTGTGTGATGACTCAAAAGTTTTTGAACCTCTGTCATACCAAGACTTGGTGTAATTTGGGTCTGGCTTCCATTTTTTCTGATGTTTCAAAGACGGTGTCTCTGCATTGAGATACCAAGGCGCAGATGACATGGACTGGGGTATGTGAGGATTGATTTCTCTGCCATCCTCGTCGACCTCGGCCAGAGCAAGCCCGGCCTTTCACGCGTCTTCCATCTCCACCTGTTTTCGGTGGTCCGCCCTAGATTTGAACGTTGATGATGCAGTCGCCATGCTTCTCTTTGTACATGAGATGCCGTGAATGTTTGAATTTTTTTTTTTTTCCCACGGTAAGAGAGAATATATACACAAATCCTTGTGAGTCTGAGTTCAGTCGATTTGGATTTGGATTTTATTTTACTTCGTCCGTTTGGATAGGGTTCAAGGTTGAATGAAGTCATGTCTACATGAGAGTAACAGATTCTAATTCTACCAGGAAACATCTCTTCAAATAACCCCTCAATTTATTTTTATTCAATTTGGGCAATTTATTTATTTATTTGTCTTTCCCAGACGTATACATGTTATATGGCCGAATGTTTAAAATTGGATGTCAACGCAAATTATAAGCAGCGACTCCTAAACCTTTTTTCATTTTTGTTATTTTCTACAATGACCCCTAACCTAAACCTACAATAATTTGATAATGTCAATACCTATATTTTACAAGGCTATTTGTTAATTTATTTTATTTAAATGAAAAGTTACATTGAGCCATGGAAATGGCAAAAATTGAGTAAAATTGCATACATTTAAAATGATGTTTTAAGGTTAGCTAATCAAAGAATGATTTAAGAACCGGTTACAGAATTCAATTTATGTGAGTGGGGTGGTGGGTCCCATGATATAATGTCACCTGTAAAACCCCTCCACCCCTTACATAAATTGAATTCGGTAACTAGCCACTTTCGTCCCTGAAACACTACTCAACAACAAATAAATTATCTGCAGAAGATCATCCATAATCCTCTTGTTTAACAAGTCACTGAAGCATATACTCATCCAAGGGCATGGGAGATTTCAAAAGACACTCCATATTCAAAATAAAAAAACACTGCAACTAAAACATTACTATTGATCCACATTCACAATATTTTGACTAGAATGAGTCTCATTTCGCATAACTAAACTATGAAATATTTTTGGTCAGAAGTTTTACCGGTCAAGATAACTGGAATTAGCCACCAACATTTTAGATATCTTTCCCAAAGAGGTAATGTCTGCATTTTCATTTCCGAAGCAGTATGCAGAATTTACAGCTTGATCAATAATTAGTGGGCATCCAGGGTTCCAAAACTGCTGGTGCCCAGGATATATCCATCCAATGATAGGTCGTATTTAAGAAAGGTCACGCCTCTCATCGTATAAAAACGAGTCTCTAATTAAACAAAACCTGTATCAGTATTAAGCACTACCATTTCTCCCTGTTCTGATCTTCTATCATTCCAAAATTTTGTCGTGTGTTTTCTACATGTTTTCCATTTTAGCTGCTGAGAGCAATTTAGAAAGCAAAAAACAGGTATTATTAGTGGTATTGGAAGGCGGATGAAAAATATCATTGAAACACAAAGTCAATCGTAAACACTATAAGACTAGATTTTGCTATAGTAATTTTACCGGATGTCAAAAGTTCTTGGTGTACCTTGGTGTAACTCATTATCACAAAGGAGCTGCAGTTGTCGTGTCACGAATGATCTCACATATTGATATAACATTCTCTATACTCAACAAGAATATGATGCACCATTCCAAGAGATCCGACTTTCTGTTTTGGAGGACTTCTTGAAGAAAATGAATGTTGTGCTGTGAAAAAGAACAATTCAATTAAAAGGTCTAACAATGGTCACATAAAAGAATATGAAATAACATTATTTCATACACTACTACATAATTATATGATGCATCATTTATAACAATACATAATTATAATAGTTTTTATCACAGTTAATGGATCATACACTATATTTAGGTAAATTATGGACATTAGCATTAAATTTATGCTGTAAACTGTATGATGATTGATGACATTCAGACAGCCATAAATACCATATCCAAAGCCACATTTTCAAGCATTAGAATGGTCGCCATGTAAGATATAACATTTCAAGCAAGTGTATATATAGTAGCCACATCACTCATTAAAAAAAAGTTTATATATGAGCCACATTACTGTTGGCATGTCAATTTTTGGGCCAGTTATTAGTTAGCAATCAAAACCCTTCATGTGCAGTTTCTAGTTTCTATAAATTCGTTGAAAGAAGACAGATTTCTTCTAGTATCTTTTACTCAACACCACCTCCAAAACCAAATCATCCAAATATGTGCTATCTTAAGAAATCATCAAGCAAGGAAACTTTTAATATCCTACAGGCACCAATCTGAACGTTAATAACAGGACTGAAGGAAATATTAGACGTAAATGATACCTCAACAAATTTCAATTTGAAATCAAGGTTTCCGAAACGTTGCGTGATCTCATATTCCTCCCTAAGGTACTCAAAGATTTGAGCATATTTTGCATCTCTCCAAGCAATTTCTGATCTGAACAGAGAAGGGCATAAGAAATTTGAGATATTGCGACATTAATATTCAAGAAACTCACTCAGATAATAAAATAAACTTGAGCAAAAATAATGTAAAACATTTCTTACTCAAAAATATATATATAAAAGTTCAGAAAAGATGCAGCAAAATGTTTCTCATACCAGGGCAGAATGCGGCAAAATGTTTTTACATTTCTCCATTCTGAACTACCATAAGTTCTTTTCTTTTTCTTTTTTTTATATAAAGAGAAACTTTAAGTTTCATATTTCAGTACATAAGTTTCATTTCCAGAGAAAAACTTAGATTATCAATTGTGTGTGCCGCGCGGCCGCCGGGGGGGGGGGGGGGGGGGTGTTTGGGGTTGTGGAACCATAATACACTTCTTTGTACTCCTTATATGCAGATATATCTGGCCTCTGGTGATATCATATGTGAAACAACCATTTGCATCTGTGTGAGATTACCTCTCAAAAAGACCGACTTTGAGAATTACATCGGCGAGATTCGAATTTGCCTTCCCAACCAGTTGAAAGAGTTTCTTCCTATTCATTGTGAAAGTTCCAGTTTTCTCCATTCCACGGTTTATATATGTGAATTCTTCAACCATACCATCAACCTGAGAGAGAGGGAGTAAAAAATTTATTCCAACTTCTAATTTAGTTTACGCCAAAACTAGCATTCCAAACAGCAAGCTATGCAAAAGATATATAGTCACATTTAGAGGCAAAATGACAAGCAATACGCATGGTGAATGCTATGTAATTTTGTTTCAACCATAAAGAAATTAGAACCATATATAACAGTTTACAGGCACTACCATGCCTTTTTCCTCCACCAAATAACACAGAATTATCGAATATATATTTCTCAAAACTATTTACCTGTGAAACAAAATAATCCAGAGCAATACTTTGCCCAAGCACACAACCAATAATGCGGATACTATCAGTGTCCAGATGTTTTAGAACAATATAGTCTGGACCTCCCTGCATATCCTCAACCAACATTGGCTTCTCTTTTACAGCATAATCTATTAACAAACGAAAGTGGAAAATGAACAAAAACATTTTAATAATATATAAATCCATCAACGAATGTGAGTTTACACTGCATGTATAACAGTGACCATACGGCAAAATATAGAGTATCATCTGGGATGGATATTGCGTAGTATGAAAATCTAATTGCTCATACAACCATAGAATCAACAAGACTGTTTGAATCATGTGGGTTCAACTCTTACCATCTGATCAAAAGACAACTATAAAAAGGATGCAAAAAATTTGTAGAAGGTTGCAGTACGAACAAGTAGAAATTGAGAAAAAACAGTATTTTCTCTAAACACACATGCTCCTTGATATTATTTCTGAAGTTTTGTAATTTCTGGAACAATGACCAACTAAATTATGACAAAACAATATATAAGGGAGATTCCTTTATCATGTCAAGTGAGAGGTTAGGTAGGCTCAAACAATGTAATAGTCTAATATACATAGAGCATCAGTTGATCCTCACCAGTCTCAGAAAACCTATATATGAAAGAAATCTGCCAATTCAGACCCGTGGTCTTGTGGCCTTCTAGTAGCTAACTTCTTCCTTATTTGACAGTTATATAGCCAACTCCCCATACCCTTCCCCTTCCTCCCTCCCTCCCTTTCACCCCCTTCTCTTAGTAAAGAAAAATTAGTAAATAAATAAAAACAAAAAATGAACGCCTTCTTACAAATGAATAAAACAAGGATAACCACAGATAAAAATATATATATTTAAATGCTAAATATTATAGAGCTTCCACAACAACCAGCTATATAGCCAACTCCCCATACCCTTCCCCTTCCTCCCTCCCTCCCTTTCACCCCCTTCTCTTAGTAAAGAAAAATTAGAAATAAATAAAAACAAAAAATGAACGCCTTCTTACTAATGAATAAAACAAGGATAACCACAGATAAAAAAAATATTTAAATGCTAAATATTATAGAGCTTCCACAACAACCAGCTGTAAGCAATTAGCTTGAGTGCCATTTCTAGCAACTCCCAAAGGACCAAGGGGGAGGTGGAGGTTCAGGTCCTGGTGGTTATCTGTGTGCATATGGTGTACTTATTAATATATATTATGGAGCTCCCAAAAATTATTTCAAAAGGATTACAATTTTAAAGAGACAAAAGATATTCAACTAAGAAAATCCTCCAAAACACAAGGTACATCTGATAAGCAGCCACTTCTCTCACATGTTGTTTAAAAATTGTGGAAATATTTCATTAGGTACTACTAACAGATTAATTATTATTATTATTATTATTATTAACAAAAAAAGTACAGAAGATGTGGAAGTGAAATCCCTTTCCAGAGTCCAGATTAAAGTGCATATAATTTGTCTTGCTTCTGTTTCTTATAACATCTCATGAACCAGAGTCAAAGGTCATTCGGCAATGAAACCCACATAATCCGTTGTCTATCAAGAGCAAAAGCTGAGTAAAAAACTCAAGAAGCCAGTTCCTGATCCAAAATAACCCATAATATCCAAAGGTGGTTAAGTTTACAATTTCAGTTCTACAAAATGAATAAACACCGTCATCATCACTGTCACTAACATGGTCACAGTGTTCCAAACTGTTTTGGGGTAAGGTTGCATGAAAAAATATTTAAAAAGAAAGACTAAATTCCAATTATGAAACTTCCATGATACTGGCATATAGTCATACAAAAATTATAAAGAAAAACACACAAATGATAATTAAGAGGCATAATGTAGTAAATATCAATTTCCCAAGAAGAAAAGAAGATATATATATATATATATATATATTGGGGGAGGGGGAGGGGACTGACCATCTTTCTTTATCTCTGGAAGAAATCCAGAAGCATGTCTTCTAATGATTTCCAGGTAAGATTCAACCTCATCATCCTCCATGTTGAACAGGACAGCCGACCCGTATTGGGATACAACCATGTAACGCCAGTAGTTCACATTCTCTTCAACTCCAATTCCCTGAAACCGAAGGTTTCAAGTCAGCAGAAGGGCTATGAATAATATATATTTGAATCTAAATTAAGAAGTTCAGGACGATTCTCTCAGTCTTTTTGGAACTCAGTTATAAGAACAGGCACAATATTGTCAACTGGAACAATGACTATACTACATAACTCCAACCTGGTCCACTATTGCAAACCAATACAGAAATTTAACATGACATCAATCACGGCATAACCCAAAAATACCGTCTACAAAAAAATTTAAGCATGGACACTTAAAAGCCTAAAAATTAGTAACAAATGGGTATAAAGCTTCATATGTCAGGCCAAAAGCCAGTAAGAATCTATTCCATTGGACCAACTAATTGAATAATATTCAATTTCTTGAACAAGAAGAAAAACCAGAGCAGTATAATTATGAACAACTTCTAAATATGCTGTGTCAAGTTTTTCCTCTGAAAGATAAACTGTTAAAAACTGCTTAAAAAAGAAGGGTAGGCTACATTAATGCAAAGTAAATGAACCAAAAAAAAAAAAAAAAAGTCTCGTTGATAACGGTACGAAATGAAAAATTGATGTAAGAACCAGGGAAAATCAGAAGAAAACAGAAAGAACTGGGGAATATAAATAGATGACAAAACGTTTATTGACTCTTCTTACAGTAGCTTCTGAAGGGAAATTGCGAAATCTGAGGGCAATATAATTTGTTGAGCGAGAGGTTGGAGGAATAACATTGCTTGAATTCTCGGCTTGCATGCTCTTCAAATCGATACTGCCAAAACCATGAATCTGAGAAAACCAAACCATAAAGAAGAAAAAGAAGAACAAGGAAAGATGAGAGTGAGGGAGTAAGCCCCAAAAAAGCAAAGCATGTGAAGAAGAGGACGTACAAGAAGATTAAATAAACAAACCAAAAAACAACACAAAAATCTATAATAATGATCCAACGAGTAATATGGTCAGTTGGTCATCTTCTAACAAACAAAAACCTGTAAAATAAATTGTCAGACAATCTGAAGGAAAACATGAATTTTCTTCTCTCTTTCCCTCCCCCCACCACAATTCCCCTACTCTATTAAGAACTTTGAACCTTTATTCTTTTGGTAGAAGTTATCTTTTTGAAAAAAAAGACCACACCCTTTGGACAGGGATCGGGCACTCTGGTAATTTTAGCAGTGTCACATATCCTATTTTTTGGAAGTCATGAGAAAATCACACATTCAGACACATTCAAACTTGAAGCACAAATCCGAGTCCATGTAACATTGGAGTCCATGTAAATGATTTATAATACTCATTTAAATAGAAAATCCCTAACTACGAAGGATAATCAAAGAGGGGTGATAGCAATTTAACATCAGTTCATTTGTCATGTTCCAAATATAACAATTTTTTCAAAGTTAAAGCTTTAAAGAGCTAAAAATTCAAACTAAGACAAAAACTTGCAACTTCAGTCAGATAATTGCTGGAACCAAACATGGAGAATAGGATAATAAGGTCTAAGCAAAATGAAGGTTCAATTTAATTTCTACGGAAATGAAAGCTCGTGAAAACTTTTTGAAGTAAGGACTGATGTTTATTCCACTTGGGTTCCACTAGAGTCTCATGTGAACTTTTAAAAAGGCATCCGTTGGAAGAATTAATACAGAAGTTCTTACGAAGAAAAAGGGAAGCTGAAGTTGACCGAAGGGTGGTTTAAGAAAACCAGGAGAAAGACATGTGCCCAATAACTGTTAACACCGGAGTGCTCACAGGAAGAATTAATCAGAAAAAGGTCAAAAGTTCAGCATCTGCTTAGTGAGTGAGGGGAGGTATGGAGGCATAATGTACTACGTTTGCAAGGACATCTGTTAAATTTGTCATGTTCAATTCCAAGGCCTACAACAACTATTTTCAGTCCAAAAACCAAAAAGGGTTTTCTAACCTCTTTTTCGGAATCAACTCAAGTGGACTTGACTTCCCTATGACAGTGCAATTTATAAGTATCGAAAATTGGCAACAATAAGTACGGTAATAGAACTCTCAAAAACTATGCTAAGTATGGCTTTTCCCATCCTGTGAAATGCTCCCAATGAGTTTGCTCTGAATAAACAGCTTTTTAGCTGAAGTGGTAAATTGAGAATAGTAGCTCATTATTTTGCAAAAGTAAATCTATCTACACGAAATATTAGAGCACATCACAATGTCAATAAGTGTAGACCTTTCTCTGACATAATTTTGCCGGCAACACCTCTAGTCACTTGAAGGAAACAATGCTTAATGTCAACAACAGTACTTCCGATTCATCAAATATCCTAAATCTACCAACACTAGTGACTATCAATGCGCATTATATGCAATCCACACCCAAAAGTTGTAGCCATAACTAATACTCCAATTTTTTTATCTTTTTTATTTTTATTTTTAATAAGCAATAGCTAACATTCTTTTTTCTTTTCTTTTTTTGTGATAAGCAATAACTAACATTTCAAATTTCAGTCAGTTCACTCAATAATACACCAATGCGAGCAGAATAACATCAAATAAACACAAACAAACGCCCAAACAAAAAAAAAAAAAAAAAAACACCCAGAGATTGCATTATCCAAACAACCCAACAATGAAAGACAACTTTTGCATATAAATATATGTCCAGTGTGTGCATATACAATTATATTGTAGGTCAGAAATGAACCTGGTACACAGAAAAAAGGCTTTGATGGGGATTTTCCCTGTATCCTCATCTTCATCGGACTCCGACACGTAGTCCTCTCCATAATTCTCGGAATCAATTTCGTTTCCATAGTTGATGTATGGTGATGGGATTGCAGAAAACACCCTTGAACCGAGGAATTGAAATCTGGGTTTTGAAGAAGGTAAGAGGTGGTGGAGAGGTGTGAGAGGACGAGAAAGGATGGGGCTATGGCTAGGGTTACGACAAGCGAGAGATTTGGGTATTCTGGCGATGTATGAGAGGATGAGGGAAGATACCCATCTCCCCATTCACTGATTAATTCCTTTCTACTTTGTTAATCGTCGTTTGGTTCAGTTCTGTGTGTTCATGGTATAACTATTGGTTTTCAGTTGTTTCCCTCGTCCGGACTCTTTTCTCTTGAGAAAGAGGAAATGTCAATGGAGGTTGTGCAGAGGAAATGGTCTTGTGATCGAACCCTGATAATGAAGTATAGGAGTGGAGACCAATTACCAAAAGGAGAAAAATGTAAATGGTGAGAGTGATAAATTCATTAAAATATTTTTGAATAAGGTTATGTTTGTTTCTAAGTAAAATGTTTTTTTGAAAAATATTTTTTTTTTTTGGAAAATATTTTCTTTTTTCAGGTAAAATATTATTTTATTATTATTATTTTTTTTTTTTTTTTTTTGTGTTTAGGAAAGGTTTCTGCCAGGTCTAGTCTATCAGTGACATGCAGAACATCTTGTTGAAAATAAATGAATTTTTGTTAAATTTTAATTTTTTTTTTTCATAAATATTTTACAATAACCAAACGTCAAAAAATAAAAAAATATATTTTATAAAAAATATTTTACATTCAAACAAACAACCTAAATTTCACTTAATTCCTTTAATTTTGTCTAATTTCACTTATCTTTCTGATTCTAATTTATGTAACAAATTCTTCATGTCTATCATTTCATTTTGCATTTCTAATATCTAAAATAACAACAATCATTTCATAGATAAAATGGTAAAAAGTGAGATTTACCTAATATTTTTTTCTTCATTTTCTTCTTATAGGTTAACCTAAAAACCAAAAGTGATTAACAATATATATATATTATATTTTATTGTTATTTCATATATAATGTTTTTATTTTTTCCAATTTCTATAACTTAGAATACCAAAAATATTTTTCTTTAATGAATTCATCACTCTCACCAAAACTTGATTCTGGCATCATTACTCATAAATGATAAAGAAGAGTTTTTAATGGACACTATTCATTAAATTGAACAAAAATAATTAATTGATTCTTGCATCATCACTCATCAAACAAATATTAAAATAGGTTAAAATAGTGGAATCAATTAATGCAACTCATTCCCTGTACAAGTGGGTTCATCACTTCAAATTGTAAATTATTCCTAATAATTAGTCCATGGTTTCATTCCAAATTAATTTTTATATTCATCAACATCATCAGTGTTAGGTCTCCATAATTCATGATTAGACACGTACAATTCTCAGACAATCTTCCCTTACAAATAATATGAAAACAATTATCGAAAATATTCTTTTAAAATAACCTCATAAAAATAATGTAACTACAAAATTCTCCTATCACATATTTTTATTTATAATTATCCCGTTAATGTAATAGGATAAAACATTACATGTGATGTGACTATTACCCCATATATTATCAAGCCAAAAGAAAAAAAATATATCTGTATAATAATGCTATTTTTCATTATATTTTATATTCAGTAATATCTTATTTCGCAATCACATTTTCTTTATAAAAAAAAAATCACATTTTCTTTTTTTTTTTTTTATTCCAAGTAATATACTTTTGCTGTCGCTCACCTGAAAGTCGCGTCACAAGAACCCTAGCATAGAGGCGGTAAAGTGAGATCCAGTGGCTGAAGAACTGAAGAGAGAGAAAGAGAGTAGAGAGAGAGCAAATGGCGATTTCCGGAGATTTTAGGGTTTCTGCAACACTGGGAACTCATCCAACGAATCCCCTTCGGAGCTCCTTGCCCCCTTCAAAGGTCGAAAATCTTCCTCATTTTGGTTATTAGCTTTATAGTTCACATAAAATTTACTCGCATATATCTAATTTGACTTGGGTTCAATGTAATCCTTCAACTACTTAGATTTAATTTGATTCTTCTATGACATTTTAACTAGCAATTCATTTTTATTCAATTGATATTGCAAGTCATGAGTTACGTGTTTGCTGAGGTCTGATGTTTAACTAGCTCTTGTATGGGTTTGTGTTCAAATTATATACCAGAAGATGAAATTTTAGAAATGTAGTGTTAAATCCTCAGACAATTACCATGCCTGTTTCATTTTGTGATTCTGTTTGAATATTTTCATTTTTGTCCTGGAAAAACACATATGGGGCTTATTACTTCAAGCGGGATTTCTTGTGATTGTTCATGGTCCGTGTTTTCTCATCCGAATTCCTCATCTGGGTGTCATAATTGGCCTTTGATGCGGAACGGATGAATTATTACTGTTATTGTTGCTTACATTACATTATATAACATTCTCAGTGTCCAAACCCGCCACGAATTTGCCTGCTCAAACTCCCAAGGTCTTGTTGCCGAGGTCTTCCAGCACATCCGTCATGTATATGCGGAACGGATGAATTATTACTGTTATTGTTGCTTACATTACATTATATAACATTCTCAGTTTCAAACTTGTCACGAATTTGCCTGCTCAAACTCCCAAGGTCTTGTTGCTGAGGTCTTCCAGCACATCCGCCATGTATGGCATAATTTTAAGTTATAATCATATTGGCCTTTGATGTGGAATGGATGAATTATTACTGTTATTGTTGCTTACATTACATTATACAGTATAACATTCTCAGTAACCAAACCCGCCACGAATTTGCCTGCCCAAACTCCCATGGTCTTGTTGCTGAGGTCTTCCAGCACATCCGCCATGTATGGTATAAGTGTTAGTTATAATAAGGATCAACTAGGACAGGCCTAAAATGTTTGTGGTAAAAATTCAAACTGATTTGATTTAGGAATTGAGACTCACATAATCAAATGTTTGTTTGTCTTCTCTTCGTGCTAAATTTTTGTGGTGCTTGATTTGTATTTTAAAAACATGGTTGAAACATATGCTTCTGTCCCTCAAAATAACAGGCAATTTTGAAAGTATGAAACGACTTGCACGTTCTTGGGTGGTTTGTTAGTCATTTATTTTTTAATATTGTCATCTAAGTTGCAATTTTTATTTCTTTTTAAATTTGGTGGATAGGAAGTAGGATCAAGAAGCTCTTGGTCACGAACTAATATGGATCCTAAGAATATGCAATTTTACCATCCAAAAGTATTGCATTGTTTCAGATCATGGTCGTCATGTAGAAGAGCTGAGGAGGGTAGAAATATTTTGGATGGTAAAATTGCATAACCCAATGGTCACACTCTACTCCTAAAAAGTAAAAACAGTGTTTCAAGTCTTTGGTTATTCTAATGACCAGCCGATTCCACTCTTTCCGATCATATGTATTATGCATTATTTTCAATTTCAATTTCAATTTGTCTTATGATAATTCTAGGTTGTAGCTTTTTCTACCATTATCATTTTATGAGAAAGCTGATTTTCTTATATAATTTTAAGTGCTTTATTTATCAGTGTTGTTAATCTATTATGTTGTCCCAGGTGATTCTTGTTGCATAACTTATATTTTCTACTCTTTTTATTTATCTTTCATTAAATTGAAATGTTACTTTGAAAATGTTTGTCATGGCCACCAATTTTGGAGGATATCAAAGATACATATATATATATACATATATATATATATATATATATGTTCCTTTTTTACAAGTGTGATAGGCATTGTAGCTTGTTTTTATGAATTTCTTATATTTTGGAATTCTTCGTTGTATCATCCCACTGCAACCTGAAAGATAAAAAAGTTATAGAAAACTGAATGACTGCAGTTGTTTGTAATTATAAAAAAAAAAAAGTTTGTGTATTGTGAAGTGAATGCAATTTTAATTCTTAAATGGTAGGAAACATCTAGTAGATTTGACATGACAGTATGTCAAACAAAATTGGGGATTCTAATTTGATGGTTGCATTGGTACAATGGAGCATCATATGTATTTCTTAAAGACGATTTTGTGCTGCATTATAGGTGGATTTCGGTGGTTTCTTGAAAGGAGGATCTAATGTTTCTGAGATTGCACCCAAATGGTCCCGCATAGTGCTCAATTGCCATAGCAGCGTACGCTGTTACTATAAACAACCTCATGGGATTACTGAAGAATACAAGTTATCTACAAGTTCCATCAGCCCAGAAGCTGAGAGTTTCCTCCTTAATGCTATAAACATGAGTTTTTTTGAGCGTTTAAACTTGGCGTGGAAGATAATGTTCCCGTCACCAACGTCAAGGAGAAAATCTAATGCAAGGATTGCCAAGCAACGTTTGAAGATGATTCTCTTTTCTGATCGATGTGCTGTTAGTGATGAGGCAAAGCAGAAGATAGTGAGCAACGTTGTGAACGTGCTATCAGATTTTGTGGAGATCGAATCACAAGACAAAGTTCAGCTGAATGTCTCTACAGATCCAGATATTGGGACTATCTATTCTGTGACAGTGCCTGTTCGTCGGGTGAAACCAGACTACCAAATTGAGGATGAGGTTGGAGCAATAACAAATATAGAATACAAAGATACTGGAGAAACTTCTGGTTCGGTCGATGTCAGGTTTGATTTCTATGTTCCAAGTGAAAACTACAATGACTTCAGCATGTAGAAAAAGGGTACACCTGAGCATAGGCGGGGCGTGACACTAAGCTGGAAAATAGAAAGAAAAAAAAAAGGGGTAAACAAATAATGTTTTTCCTGGTAGTTAAGAGGCTCTACTTCTGAATGTTTGGGCTTTTAGCCATTGAGACAACCTAAATACTTTTGTATATATTTGAAGTTTCTTTTTAGGTGAGTGATGAATTTATAGTTGTGATTTTTTTTTTTCCTCCGAAAAGTAAAAAAGTTGGACCATTTCTCGATTTGTGATGGTTGTGGTCTCATTGCATCTTGCATATTGTATTCACTACTCAGGTTTTGTTTCTTAACCTCTCTGCATATAAATGCACATGCAGGGCTTGGTTCTTCAAAGGATAAAGGCTGCTCATTGACAAATGATTTTTTTTTTTTGGTGGAAGTTTGTGTGATTAGTATGGTTTGCAAGCGGTCATGGTAATGGATTCGGACAAAGTCAATAAAAATTGGCCAATACGAGTCACGTATCAAATTTGAAAAAAAAATTTGTATCGGACGATACACTGAACCATAATGATTAGAGTTATGGTACATGAATGTTATGGACCAAAATTGAGGGTCATTACTCCTAGGCTCCTAGCCAATTTATGAAATTGAGGGTCATTACTCCAAGGCTAGGACTCCTAGGCTCCTAGCCAATTTATGTCCTTGGTTAGTGGGATAGTGGAACATGTTACATGCATCTCCAGTGGTACCATATACCGTCAATATCTTTTATTTTTTTTCTTTTTTTAATGGAATATATATATATATATATATATGTATGTATGTATATACACATACATACATACATTGAAAACATCCATAATGGGGATTGTTTGGTGCAAAGTGTATATGTTTGAACAGATAGGTGTTAAGACGTGGATTCTAATATGTGAATGTAAATTTTGTGCAAAATTAATGCCAAATATTCGTATTAATGAAAGGCAGGTCCAAAAGAAAATGACGATTTTCTGCTATAATTTTTTTCTTCCTATAATTGTTTGCAACATAATGAATGCGGAGATTGCATGTATCAATAGTGGATTATGGAATGCTTTAAAAAACCCAACATCACAAATTGCTCGTGAACAACTAAGTTAATTTGCAAATCTTATTTCTACCATAACACTAAACATGCTAATAGTTAATTTTAGTTAACGAAGTGAAATATATTGAAATCCTATTCTAATGCAAAATATTTAATTGCAGGCAGGAAAAAAAAATGACGTTTTGCAATATTGAAGATCATATATTAATTTGTACAAATTAATACCTTGAGTTAGTGATAATTAATAAAATACAAACATATGCTTGTGGCAAAGAGGATAAGTCACAATCTAAATAACTATTTAATATTTTTATTGTAGCAGTGCTGAGCTTCATCTCGTGCATCTAGAGCCCTTATCTTCCGTACACCCTTATTTATAGCTTCTTTTTCCTCAGCCGTTAAGTTTATCACCAAAGCCTTCGATATATTCACTCTGTTTCTGAAATTTTTAAAAAAAGACCAATTAGACAATAACAATAGATATAAGTTATAACATAACACGAGCACAATGTTTTTTTTATTATTTTAATTCTATTAAAAAAAGACAAACATAATGCAAAAAAAAAGATAATAATATCAAAGATACAAAAACAATGCAGATAAGGTAATTTCCTATAGGGATATATACTTAAATAATAATAATGCAACAAATTAATTATCTAAGAAAGAAACTATAAGCTCCAAGATCAATTCTAAAATTACTTTCTTTTACCCTAGAAGCCCTTAAATTCATGGAGTGATATTTGGATTAGGAAAAACGTGTATGAGAAACAAAAATAAACAAAGGAAGCATGAAAAAATTACGAAAAGATGGAACTCTGACTTAATATTAAATGAAACCGGTGTAATCTCCTAATCCTACGGTGCACAATCTTTAACAAAAAGGACGCCAACATAGTTTCATCAACATTCTTTATTTTAACCTAGAAGCCATGAAATTCATGGAGTGATATCTGTATTAGGAGAAAAATATTTGAAAAAAATACAAACTTAAACACAGGAAGCACAAAAAAGTTTACAAGAAGATGGAACTCCAACTAACTATTAAATGAAACTGGTGTGATATCCATATCCTTAAGGCACACAAGCTGTTTTTTTTTTTAAAAAAAAAAAAAAAAGACAGTTGCTGAAGTACTTCACGTGCCCAAGTGATAGCAGTTGCATCTCCTTAAGCAACCTGCTTAAAGAGCGAGAGTTTCTGGCAAACTAAGCAGAAAACGCAAAACCTCACATATGAATCAACTCCAGAAGTTAGTGCTCCATTCCATGACTGAGTTTACGCATAAGATTCAATATGTTAACTCAAACCGGTAGAGCAGGATGACAAAGCTTTTCAAGGAGAAAAATGAACCGAGTATTTCATGAATAGATCCAATTTGATGCGAGGCTCATTCATGTTCGACCATTTAGATAATGAAGCAAGCTCAAGGATTTTATTAAAGCTCTTTTAAACATCAAGCTCAAAATTCTCCAAGTGAACCACGCCCTGACCCAAAGATCAGGGCATGTGGAGAGTTCGATAAGCTCCCTCACAACGCAACAATCCTATGAGAGCATAAAGATGTGTAGAGAATGCATGATGAGACAGCCTGCTTCAGTAGTGCAGTGTGAGGTGAGGATCCTTAAGAAAGCCTATTTGCACGACAAGAGACTCTACACCGAAACCCTTAATTGGATTACACAACACCCAAAAAGAAATGTAGTCTAAGCGATGGGATTGGAATATATAGAGCATTATGAAGAGCACACATCAAAATTTCAGTGGACACATCCTTCATGAACATAGTGTATTAAGCCTCCAGTTGGGGGTGGAAAAAGCTTCTAAGCCTCAGAAGTCAAGCTAGAATGCAGAACGAAGAGCTCTTTACTATATATTAATGAATCTTACCAAGTATTTCTTAAACAGGATGCTGAATCAAATCTTTGTTTCAGAAAATTCCCTAAATAAACTAACTCGATAAAAGGAGTATGGCACTTCTCAATTTGATAAAGGAAGAAGATCTACTCATCTCACAAGGCATTAAAGAAACAAAGTCGTTTACCATTCCACCAGAACATCTAAGTATTTGACAGGTTTCACTGCGGAAAGCCCCTCGCTACACAACACAAGTAGCGTCGGCCACTTTGACTCGCGTAACACTTGCTATATCTACAAGAGTCGGTGGATCACATCCACACTCATTGAAGACAGAATGTAGGCGGCTCAAATCCAAAATATTGGAAGGCGCGGTTGAAGAAGAAGATCCAGTAATGCAAGAGAAGAAAGGGGATTGGTTCTCAGTTAGAAAGGCCTTAAGACCTACTAGCTTGCAAGATGGTAAAACAGGACCAAAGCCTTTCACGAATGTTAAAGGTGTTGTCATCTCAACAAGCCGGCACCCCTTCTATAACCCTCATTTAAACATCTCGCATGGCCACTTGTGGGCCCATTTTCCATCTTATCCAGAAAAAGGCCAGCCAACTCATTGAGATGACCATCCATTTTTCAACTGGAGGAAATTGCACGAGTTGGCAAATTGACACATGGAATCTTGTGCTAAGTCCATATGATGCGATACAAAGTGCCATCACATGTTAGGAATACTGGAAGCAAAAATTCTGATTGTCAAGCATGAACTAGATTCAAGATATCACAATGGCACGTAGATCGCGAGCTGCAATCATTAAAATTGAGTAATTGTTTCATATACAACTATACACTTTATACAAGGTGAGACCAATAGATAATGAAAAACAAAAAATTACATGAAAGTTTCAAGGGAAATAAAACATACCTTTCAAAGAGCAAATCCGCCGATTTAATTCTCCTGTAATCAAAACAAATTAAGATATAAGAGACATTAATAGTGAATATTACTCCACAACTGTTCCAACGTAATTCATAATTCTTAGATATACCTGTTAGATACATCAATACAGTACACAATTTATCTCTCTCTATATATTCTTAACAATACCCATAACAAAATTATGAACCTTGTATGATTTCAAGTATTGTTAATACAAGCTGTGAACTAGTCAATTGAGATCTGAACTGAACAAGAGAGTGAAACATACCACTTGGCAAGTAGAACACCGACACTGGCACTCGCAGCAATAGTCACCGGAATTGAAACTGATTTACGAAAACGAAATTATTTGTATCAGTGAGTGAGAATTGAAACGCATAGAATCGAGACAATGAAGGTAAGGTGGAGAGAGAGAATTACTCAATTGAGTGAGCGCCGACATCTTGGTGGCAAAATTACTCAATTTAGAATGGAAAAGTAACAAACGAATTTCAATTCTTCTGATTTGCTCCTCCTGAAAACCCTAGCACCGTACAGGATAGCTTAAAAATCTCCACTGCAGAAGTTCTCTACGAACGAAGAATTAGCAAACTTTGACAACCGCCTTTCGATTCTTCTGATTTGCTCCTCCTGAAAACCCTAGCACGGTACAGAATAGTTTCAAAGCCTCCACTGTGAATGGTTTTATAATATACTCAAAAGTATATATGTAGAAGAAGAAGAAATCTTGTAAATATACTCAAAAGTATACATGGTCCCACTTGGAGAAGGAGAAGGAATTTAAAATTGACGAGCCGGTTTGGAGTCTTTGGACGCAAAGGCTCGAAATAATTTGGGGCCATAGGCCAACAAAAATAAAGAAGTGATTTTTTAATAATATATTAATCGTAAATAATATTCATTTAAAAATAATCCTTATTACTGTATAAAATATAAAATTACTAATTAGATTCTTGTATTTAAGTTAGGTTAAAATATGCTGCGCGCACACACACACACACGTGTGTGTATATATATATATAAATTTATAATAACAAAATTTAATAAAATTTAAAAATAAATAATAAAACCTAATTTAGAAAACCCAAATAAAATTTAACGAGTATTGAGTGAAGAAAAAAGAGAATTATAAACTTGTATGTTCCGTTTGGTAGGAAAGAAAAAAATTGAATAGAATGAAGATAATAAGGAATGACTGAGACATCCAAAATAGATTAAAGTATTTCCCTTTTTTGTTCGGTTGGATGGAAGAGAATGGAAAAAACTGACAATTTAATTTGATCGGTAGGATAAGAGTAGGGGTGATCACGAATCGGATCGGTTCGGTTTGGGGTAAAATTCAATCCGAACCGGTCCTTACGGATTGGAGAAATTTGAAATCGAACCGATCCGTGGGGAACTTCAATCCGAACCAAACCGATCCGTGAAATAACGGATCGGATCGAATTGGGCTTTTCAAATAACCCAATATAATTAGACTTTATGGCCCATTAAAATCTCAAATTAGTAATTAAAACTAGAAAAATAAAATAGATTTGTAAATCATATACCAGGTAACATGCTAACCCAGCAATAGATTTGTAAATTATATACGCAATACAAATTATCCAAATAGATTAATGAATAGAAAAACAAATAGAAATACAGTAAGTATATTCAATGTTGTATACTATAAATATATAGTTATATATATATGATATATTAATACATTATTTAGGCAACAGTTCGGATTGATTTTTTCAGGGTTCAATCCGTTAACCGAATCGCGAATAGCGAATTGCTATTTTTCTAAACCATCACTGAACCATGAGATCTAAAAACAGAACCAAACCACACAAATCGGATTGGTTCGGACCGAATTGACGGATTATTTGCACACCCCTAGATAAGAGGAAAGATAAAATTTTAAGTTATTTTTACCATTAAACCCATCCCTTACTTTATTTATGGGATTTATTAAATATTTATGAAGGATGATGTAATAATTTAAAACTTCTATAATAGACTCACATGTCTTCTTTTCTATCTTCCGCCCATATTTGGGTGGATGAAAATTTGTGAAGGGGATGACTCATCCTTACTATTATCCTTTCTTTCCCTATATCATATCTATCAAATGAAGAAAATCGTTTCCTTCCTTCCTATTTTCCTTCCACCCCTCTTATTTTCTTCCTACCAAACATAGGAGTAATGAGAAAGAAGGAAGACCACTTGTTGACAAGGGAGAGAAAATATGTGAGAAATAAGAAAAATAAATAAATAATAAAAGATAAAAACTAGAAAAATAATATGGAAAGTTTCACCACTTTCTCAAACAAATACATATTTCATCTGGACAGTGCTTAAGTCCTGCCCTATCAAAGACAAATTGTGTCATGCAGATTAGGTGGAGTGATAAAAATTTGACACTGGCCTCCAAAAGTGAAAAATGGATTAAACATTTTAAATGGGTTAACCTGGTCTCATTTATTTTTATAATTTTTAATATTATATTATTTCTTATCATATATGTCAAATTTTCTTTCAATCACATCACTTATGAGGACACAATCTGTCTTGATAGGGCAGGACTCAAGTATTTTCCTTTCTTGTAAAGGATATAAATTTACGAGCCCCAATATTTCTATATTGGTTAGAGTTCAATTAAAAAAGGTAAATGAGGAGGATAGGGAAAAGAGAGAATATAAAAAGTTATTTTAGGATATAAATTTTTGTAGCCCAATATTAAATTTCAATATTGATTAGTTTTTAATAATATTAGAAAATAATTATAATATAACTTATATAAATAAATTTATAATTTTAAGAGCCTTCCAAATTGGAGGCCCTAGTCTCACTGGTAAGTTCCTTCACCACCGTACTTCTGTCATTGTTTTTCTACACCTCGTGTAAAAATAAGAAAAACCTGCAAAAACTAAATTAAAGATGGTATAGAATAAACAGGGTCGAACCATACAAGATTTAAACTTGTGAATCAAAATTAAAACCAAAATTTAAGGAAGATTAACTTTTAAAATAATTTAATGATTTTTCACTAATGAACTAAAAATAAAATAAATAAATAAGACTGATCAAATAATAAGAAAAATCTCAAGTAAAGAATCCACCACCACAGCTTAATATAAATAAATATGTATATTTATCTTTATGTAAAATTTTATATTGTAAGCAAATCACTTCACCAGTCCAATTACAACTTTGAAAGATAAAGGAAAATAATAGCGTGAAATAACAATTGCTTAAAAACATTTTTTACTTAATCTGATATATTTTGGTAAATAGAAATAGGCATTCTCCGAATTACCATTAATTGACAAATACAAAGAATCTTCTTTCTAATTTCTTTATCAAAATAAGAACACAGAATAAAAGAGTAAAGTAATGCTCTCAAAAGAAAATTTCATAAAAGAATTAAACTAAATTTAATTATATTTCAACCATGGTGGCTTCATCACTCTCTTGGGGAGAGGAGAGAGGTGTTTAAGCTAGCATAATAAGAAAAGAAAATAAAGAAAATAAAACAATATTCATAACAAAAAATTATAAGAAATAAATTGAAGATAAAATTTTTAGGGTTAATTACAATGACACCCCCTGAGGTTTGCTATAATGACAGCTATATATAAGTTGAGTCTTTTTTGAACGATGACACCCCTTAGGTTTGATAATGTAAACAAATGTACCCCAATGGTCCTCACACATGGTGAATTGACATTATTGTTCTTTGACTCATTCAATTACCTATTTATCCAATTTACCATTCTTTATTGTTGACCATAATACCCTAAGTAACCCTACTCATACTAGTAAACCGAATATCCACCTCCACCACCATTTCACAGCCCCCATAGCCCCTTTTGTATCTCAATCTCACCAAAAGCTCCACAATCCAAACACCCCCAAACCCTAACCCAATTTCAGAATTTTTGCCACCTATGCCACCGGCAAGGGCAAAAGGATTGCAGTTGAGACACTTACAACCTTTGGGTTCAAAATTTTGATGGAAACATTCCCAATTGATGAGATTGGTCGGGATGAGAGAAGATTGGTTCGCTTGGAAATTCTACAAGTCTTTCTCTTGGGCTCCGGCGACGATGACGACCAAAGTGATGAGATTGGACTTCGGTGATGTGATTCTGGTGTCGGTTGGGTTTATGTGTGTGTGTGTGTGTGTTGTAGGTGGCATAGGGAGAGAAAAAGGTGAAGGCAGCGGCGTTAGGGATCTGTACTAGAGGTTGGAGGTGTCGATGGCGTCGTAGAAGAGATTGTAGCCATTCGATAGCTGGGTTGCGATCACATTCTCGAGTTCTTACACACAATAACTGGTGGTGGAGGAGAAGTGGTGGCGGCGGCTGTAGTGGAGAAGTGGTGGTGGTAGAAGGAGGGAGATGATGGCGGCGACTGTGGTTGGGGAGAGACGGCGACTGTGGTTGGGGAAATAGCGGCAGCGGATGTGGTTGGGGTGATTCGGCGGCGACAGCTGATGTGGATGGGGCGACGACTGATGTGGAGGAGTGGAGAGAGGTGGGGAACGTTGCAGTGGAGAGTGAGGGTGGAAGTTGTGGTGGTGTAGGACCGTAGGAGAGACGGCGACTGTGGTTGGGGAGATAGCGGCAGCGGATGTGGTTGGGGTGATCCGGCAGCAACAACAGATGTGGATGGGGCGACGACTGATGTGGAGAAGTGGAGAGAGGTGGGGAACGTTGCAGTGGAGAGTGAGGGTGGAAGTTGCGGTGGTGTAGGACCGTAGGTGGGTAGCGATGGTGGTCATATATATATATATATATATGTCTTTTTCTTGATTTCTGGGTGTTTTCTGGATTGTTTCAACTGGGGATGGTGTTAACCCATCTGGGTTATCTTTAACTTTATTGCAATTGATCTGATGGTACTGATGTAATAATGTATATAAATATAAGGGCAAATTTGACTTTTCATGAGTTCTAATATTTTATTATAAAAATGAATTAAACATTGAAGGGCAAAGTAGTCTTTTACAGCATTTTAAGGGCATGTTTGGATCAAAATTCTCACAGGGGGTGTCTGTGTCAAAAAAATAACTAAGTTATATATGATTGTCATTATATCAAACCTCAGGGGGTGTCATTCTAATTAACCCAAAATTTTATAACTTTTATTATTTTATCTCACTAACAATATACATTAACCTCCTCTACATATGTCCCTATTTATAGAGTTTGAATTGAACGATTGGGAGGAGAAAATTCTAATTACAGAAGTGAAATAAAATAAAATAAAATCTTCCTAAAATCTTGCTGCTTTCCAATTTGGTCTGATCTTTGCTGATTTGATGGAAAGTCAAATTTCAATTTGACTGATCGTATAATCTCATAAACTTGTTATTTTTGTCTCTTTCTTCTTATTCTAAAATCAACCGTACAAAACCTAAAAAGCAGGAACATTTATCTAATAAAAAATATTAATTAATCATTTATTTTTAAATATAAAATAACAAGTTTTGTGCACTTATCACTCGTCGACATCATCCAAACACCTTTAAGTCCTCCACCTCCTCTGCAATAGCCCACGCAAATTGTCGATTTGCAAAATTCCACAGAAACCGGAGAGAGTTTCAGCGATATATAGAGAGAGACATTTCAGCGGTATTGTGTTGAAATCGAAGGAGGCACCATTGCTTTTTTTTTCCGACTTGAACTTTAGATTTCTTCAGATGCATTACTTCACACGAGGACAATCTATCTCTGTATACACTTTCTCTCTCTATATTATTCTGCTTCGTCTCTATTCTCCTATATGTATCTTCTCCCTCTAGAATAATTGTGGATTTGTAGTTTCTCTCTTTATCGCTGAAATTGATCCTTCCATCGCCACCTCAGTCGTCACGAGAACCTCCACAACCACCGGTGTCATTACCGTTTCCTTCTTTTTTCTTCTCTTGTGGCAGTGGTTCTTCAAGCCAATGTTATAATTTTGGAGGCTAATTTTGACATTGTGAAAGTATTACTAATCCATTTTCAATTCTCTCCAAATCTTCTCAAATTTGAAGGAATACAATAATGAAGAATTTGAAGGGATAGTTATCCCTCCAAATCCTTCCCTTTCATTTCTTGTATCCTCATTAAAAGTTATCCAAGCACGACAGTTCTTGTCATTTCTTTTCTTTTCTTTCCTTATTCCCTCAAATCATTCCCTCCAAACGTGGCCTTTCAGACGTGTGGATGCAACAATTTCCACCATCAAACAAATAAAGAAATATATATTGCTCTTTCTGTCAACTGTTTAAAAAATTGATGGCCCGGTTTGGACAAGTATTTTACGGGTCAATTATATTAACAAGAACAAACCAAGCTGTTAAATGAACGGGTCAACCTGTATCCAACATGATGAATTGAATTTATTTATTTATTTGAGACATTTAATAATATTGTAATTGGTAAAGAAAAATAATAATATTGTAGTAAATTGGTGTAGGCTAGATATATTTTGTTTTTTTTTTTTTCAACTTTTTTTAATTACTTAAAGAAAGAGAGGAGGGGCTCGTCCAATGGCAACTTTTAGAATTAGAAAGGTTTTAAGACTAACACCAAAAAGCCGAACTCAAGCTAGTACACTTGTATGAGCAAGACTTCGAAGTACAACAAATGATTCCAATTTTAATATTGAACCGATTTACAAGTCTTTTATTTATTTTTATCTTTTTTTTATTAAAAATGGTATAGAAATAGTAGCTTCATTAAAGAGCTTGACCATTTTTTTATTGGTCGTGGTGGTGTTAACCCTCTTGGAGGGCTCAATAACTCATCATCCGTAGTGACAGACCTAAAAAATTGGGAGGGAGGAGCTTATATAGAGGGGGGTTTTTCATAATTTCAGTGGAAATTTTTTCAAAATTATGAGTATAAATGCAAAAATAAAAATTTTAGTTATGGTAGATCTGTGATGACCCTGTGGGCGGGTGTGTCGTGGGCGGATGCAAAACACTGGCAGTCTACCACACTGGCGAGATATGGTGCACAATCTCACATCGCCTAGGTAAGGGAAATGTGAAGTACTTATATATAGGTGTGTCACTCCAATTGATATGAGGCCTTTTAGGATAAAGATCAAGAGTAAAACCGTGTAGGTTTAGGCTTAAAGCAGACAATATCATACCATGTGGTGAATTAAGTTGTTACAAATGGTATCAGAGCTTGACCCAGCCAGAAGTGTGCCGACGGGAACGTCGGGCCTCCAAGGGGATGGATTGTGATGACCTTGTGGGCGAGTGCGAGACATTGGCAGGCTAACACACTAGCGAGTTACGGGTGTACAATTTCACATCCCCTGAGCAAGGGAAATATGAAGTGTTTATATGTAGTAAAGCCCAAGAACAAAACCGTGCAGGCTCAGGTTCAAAGCGGACAATATTATACCATGTGGTGAAAAATTACTTACAATATGCTTTCTTACATTCTATCAAAACTCTCAAACAAATTTTAACGGACACGGTCACAAGGTGAAATAAAAATTAGATTCAATATATAAAATAAAAAATAATAAAATTTCAAACTAGTGTACCGGCTTTCTTAAGGCTCATTCATGTTCGACCATTTAGATAATGAATCGAGCTCAAGGATTTTATTAAGAGTCTTCTAAACATCAAGCTCAAACTTCTCCAAGTGAACCACGCCCTGACCTAAAGATCAGGGCATGTGAAGAGTTCGATAAGCTCCTTCGTGAAGCAACAATCCTATGAGAGCATAAAGATGCGGAGATGTGCGACAAATGCACGATGAGACAACCTATAGTGTGAGGTGAGATCCTTAAGAAAGCCTATTTCTACACCAAAGCCCTAAATTGGATTACACAACACCCAACAAAACATGTAGTATAAGCCATGGAATTGTAATATATAGAGCCTTATGAAGAGCATGTATTAAAATTTCAACTGACCACATCTTTCTTGAATATTTAGGAGGGGCACAAGTTGGCAAGCCATGTGATGTGATACAAAGTTTCATCACATGTTAGGAATATGTAAACCAGAGCGGAAGAAAAAATTATAGTAATCAAGCTAAAAATAGATTCAAAATATCACAATAACACGTAAATCACAAACGAGCAATTAAATTAAGTAATTGTGTCATATAGAAACACACACTTAATACAAGGCAAGACCAATAGATAATAAAAAATAAAAAATTGCACGAGGTTTATTCAAGTTTAAGGGGAATAAGCTTGAGGTACACACATATCATCCAACTTATTTTGTAATAGTAAAAGTTTTTCAATTTCAAAGTTTCAATATGGTGTTACCAAACATACCTTCATTTTATTTGGAATGAAATCCTTTTCGGATTTGAAATTGAAATTGAAAAAGAAATTGAATTAGAATTTAAAATGAAATAAATTACTTTCGATATAAAAAAAGGGTTGAAGGAAAATAAAATTTGTATTCGTAGTATATTTAACACTTTTCACTTTATTTGTAATCAAATCCTTTTTTAATTTGAAATTGAATTGGAAAAGAAATTGAATTGTAATTAAAAGGGTTTAGTGCAAAAAAACCCCTTATATATAAGACTTTGTGCAAAACTTACCCTTACTTTTTGAAAATGTGCATTCAAGCCTACAAAATTCAAAAAAGGTACAGAACTAGTCCATCTGACACATTTTTACAAAAAGTAAAATTGAAAATCCTATTTTACCCTTTTAATTCCCAATTTACCCCTACCCATTTGTGCATATTAACCCATACCTATTTCCTCCTCCCTCTCTCTCCAGGGTTATGCTATTATATATATATATATATATTAATTCCTTATGTTTTGTTTTTTTATGCAAATTTGATTTGCATATTTCTTCCTTTAATTTTAATTTTTTTGCAATCTCTTTCTTTTATTTCTATTTTTGGCAATCTAAGATCTTCCATATATATATATATAAATGTATGTAGTTTTTAGGGAAGATGATCAGAACCCTAACCCCTCTCTCTTGCCACGCCCCCATTGTTGTTTATCACGAACACATGAAGTAAAGAAATTGTCAATTATTTACTTCAAACACTCATGATATATTACAATGGTGCTACGGACCACGTTTACAAGTTCCATATTTAAGAATCTGATGTGGGTTCGGTGGATCTGGAATTTGGATCTCAAGAATTTGGAATTTGGAGACGAGATAGATGGAGGGGTGGTGGGAGCGAGGTGGGTGGTTTGGTGGTAGGCCAGAGGTCGTAGTCGATGGTTCGATGGAGGAGGCCGGTGGAGGTTTAACCAGTCGCGGGGTTGAGTTTTGAGACGAGAGAAAGGGAGTGGTGGTGGGTACCGGCGAGGAGTTCTTTGACGGGGACAGAGACGGAGCCGATGTTTTAGTGGCCGAGGATGCCGTGGTTGGAGTGGAGTTTGAAAAGGAGGAAGAGGTCAGTGGGGTTGTCCAAGTTTCCTGCTATTTTCATATTTGCCGATGTATCTCTATCTTCTCTTTTCCGGTTCCTTCCATATTCACGGATTCATACTGTTGTCAACACTAGATTTGCTTTCTCTCTTTACGATGCTACTAACAGAAAAATCTGAGATTACTTAAAATAGAACTAAAGAAAAGAACAAATCAGATGACAAAAAATTTGAAATCAAAGGAAGAAATATACGTGATCTCAGATTGGAAACTTCTCAGATTACCAAGAATTGAAAGGAAAAAATAGACATAATTATTGTCAAAAATTAACAATTGAAGGAAGAAATAAACATATATAATACATGTATAGATATATTATTTAAGTATAGGTTTTGCGTGAAATCAGAGTTGACGATGAACCTGCATCCAGAAGGATATGTTATTTATTGTCAGTTCTTTCACGATTTTGTAGCTAATGCCTAAAGAGAAGTCAAAAAATGGATTTTCCCCTCAATATACCCAGGCAGCATAAAAGATTCTTAATTTTTTTTGTCAATCTGGAATCAAGATTGGGGTAGCATATTTTTTTAGGGCAAACTACAATAACCTCCCTTAATGTTTGGATTAATTGCAACTAAACCTGAAGTTTGTCATTTTGTCGCAATGTGCCCACTGAAGTTTTCTCCATTTTGCAATGACTTCCCCTTCGTACAAAAAATAATATTTTTTATTAGAAAATTAGTTTGAAGTTACTAAAATAACCACCAACAACATAAAAAGACGCTATTACCCTTGTAATGTAAACAAATGACAATAAAATTCATGTTAAATGGACCAAACTACCCTTAAACCACTCACCGTTGTCTCTCTCTCTCGCCCGCCTTCACCACTTCACTGCCACCATCATTTCTGCTAAATCTATATGTAACACCCAAATCAAATAATGTATTTTGTGTGCAAAATTCACACACACACACACACACACACACACACACATAATGCATATATGTTAACAAATTCATACAAATTCATCTATATTCTCGCTCCTCTCAACCCACTGCCGCCACCATCTCGCTCCTCTCCACCTCATCTTCTCCACCCACCACCGTCACAACCACCATCTCTCTCCTCTCCACCTCATTTTCCACCCTTCACTGCCGCCATGGCCATGATATTTTGTTGATCTGTATATATTCTTTTGGTGGTTTATTTTATGGGTTTGGCTTTGTATGTTATGATATCGTTCTCTATCAATTTTTTATTTTTTTCAATTTCTTACTTTGTTTTTACAGTACTTTGAATTTCAAACCCTAATTTCTTTTGCCCAATAATCTATATATTGAAGCTAATCACAACCATAATTTTGAAACTGATCTAGTTTGGCTTAGTCTCCGTCGTCGGCTTCGGCATCTTCACTAATCACCACCTCTGGAAAATAAGCTCGTACCGTCGGTACGGTGGGTGTCCAATTCAATCAGCATCCCTCACCTTTCTATTCTTCTCTTCCACGATACACTGGGTATCCAATTCCGACGACAGGGTACAATACCAGGTTCGGGGATTTTTCTCCGGCCATAGTCGATTGGGTCTGTCGGGCATCGCGGGTAGCATTCTTCTCCGGCCATGGTTTGTTGGTCGCTGTTTTGCATCGCTTGCAGGTTCGGTGCTAGAATTGTGTTTTTCTCCGGCCGTGGGTTGCTGCACCGTCAACGGTTGGTGCGGTTGTCATCTTCTTTTCTTCCGGTGAAATGGGCGTCAAAATCCAGCTGGTTTGTGGGTCGCGGTTAAATTCCGGCGCCATGGTTTGAGTCCGATTCCGATTGGGATTCGTCTCCGGCGGGGTTTGTTGGGTCTTGCTGGTCTCTGTGGCAACCATCGTTGCAGAGTATGTGTTTGTATATATACATATATGTGTATATATATGTTCTTATATATATATATATATATATATATATATATATATATATATATATTGATTAAGTATAACAATTATTGGGGGTAAAAGAGTCATTTGATATACTCAAATATTTGACATTTTTAATAATATAATAATGAGGGTAAATAAGTAAATTTATACCAAATTCTGACATGGGGAGGTCTTTACAAAAATTTGGCAAACCTCAGGTTTAGTTGCAATTATGTCAAACCTCAGGGGAGGTCATTATAGTTTGCCCATTTTTTTAAGGTTTTAGATCTTTTTACCTAACTATTTGGAAGCTCCTCCAATATACATCCTCCCAAGTAATAGCTGCTAAAGGAAACAAAAAATACTGCCAAAGCCATACAAGACATAACAGCGAATGTATATGATAAAGGGTGAAATGGTCATTTTACATAGTATTTAATTTTATTATTTTATTTCACTGAAATGAGGGTATTATTGTCATTTTAAGTCTTCAGGGGGCTATTTGCACCAAATCAATAGTATAGGAAGGTTTTTTACTACACAAGGACTATTATGCACTATTTTGATAGTAGAGGGATTTTTTTGCACTTCACCCTAATTAAATTAGTATTAATTTAGTTTGAAATAAATAAAATTTTAATTAAAATGAATTACTTGGGATATAAAAAAGGGAGTTGAAAATAATTTTGACTAAATGGGTTTTCAAAGTTCAAAAGCATTTTAAGGCCTTGAAATGAACATTACGGGCCCAAAAGCAAAAATAAAATCAAGGGTTAATTACAGTGATACCCCTTTAAATTTGACCAAATATTATATTGAAATATTTTTCGAAAATAATTATCACTTAAAGTACAAACGTTTAGTCTATTTTTCACTCACACTCCAAAAGTTACTTTTAAGTTATGTCAGACTACTTTTACATGTAAAACGACATTATAACCCTTTGACTTTGTCAAAATCCTCTTTAACCCTAAAAATTCATTCAAAAGACCAAAATACCCATATATATATATATATATACATATATATATAATAAAACAAATCATTAATTAGCTAGATAAAATATTAAGGGTTAATTACAGTGACACCCCTTTAAATTTGACCAAATATTATATTAAAATATCTTTCGAAAATAATTATAACTCACGGTACAAACTTTTGGTCTGTTTTTCACTCACACCCCAAAAGTTACTTTTAAGTTGTGTCAGACTATTTTTATATGTAAATTGAAATTATAACCCTTTAACTTTGTCAATATCCACTTTAACCCTAAAAATTCATTTAAAAGACCAAAATGCCCATATATATATATAAGAAAACAAATCATTAATTAGCTAGATGTTATGATGGTTCGAGATGATTTGATTACGTTGGCCAAAATTCGAGATGGGAAGGGGTAGCTCTCGTCGCCTCTGGTTCTGTTCTTTATCGGGCTTCTATTAGCGATTACCAATACTCGCAATAATTGGTTGTCTTGCTCATTTTATCATCAAATACCATTATTGAGTTCTCTGCATGTTGAACTACCAAATTTCATCTGCTTACAATCAATAATTGAATACGAATTGATATGACAATTGATGGAATCGTGAGTCCTTTATGTTACGCTAATGCATACACAATTACACATGTTTATATATCAATTATATATATATATATATATATATATATATATATATATAACAATCAAGTTCAATTGGATATAATATAAAATAAAGGAATTTCAATCACCTATTGAAACAAAAAGATTTCAATTACATACATTTATATATCAAAATAATATATATGTAACAATCTAGTTCATATGGAGATGACTGAAGCAAAGGGATTTCAAAAAAAAAAAAAAAAAAAAAAAAAAAAAAAAAAAAAAAAAAAAAAAAATCCTAATTTTGGTTGAGAAAGTGGAAGATGAAATAATGTTCGGCATATAATGTTGGGCATCGAAGTGGGACTGGGCGGACGATGTTGTAGACCTCGTCGGCGAGGATGGCGTCAAGCCAGCGACAGAGGTCCAAGCATTTTGCACTGTTTATCCAACCAACAACCCTTTGTTCATTGTTCACCTCAGTGTTACAAGCCCACAACCATCACTATCGTCTATTCAAGCCTTTAAAACCATAAGGGCCTGTTTGTTATATGTTTTACTTTGGTGTTTTTGTTGCAGGGCTTCATTTTAGGCCCAAAAACATGTTTGGTGACACTTATTTTGTTTTAAATAGTACAAAAATATTGTTTTAAACAGTGCTGAATTTGGGTCCAAAAGTGAAACACCAAAATGGTGTTTTTGGTTGTTTCAGTACTGTAGCCCAATAAAAAATACTGTAGCGGATGAAGTAAGTTGGTCCAATACTGTAATGGATGAAGTAGCCTTAAAACGGATTTGCATCATTTTGGCCCGATGTTTTCTCTCTCCTCTGAAACCCTAGAGAAGCGATTTGGGAGGCGATTTGGGAGGCGACAAAAAGGAATCGCGATATACTGTGAGTACTGTCTTCTATTTCCCTTTCTTTGTTGTTTCCTTTGATGTTGTTTCCAAATCTGCAAGCACGAAGTCCAAATCTGTAAGCTTGCACGCAGTCCACGAGATGAGCTGATTCCACACCCTCGTCTCGTCTTGTCGCCCCACTCATCGTGCCCACTCTCTCTCTCTAAAACCCATACTCTAAACAAACAATTTCTCTCTCTATAAGATAGCTCTGCGACTGCCCATTACTCCAAACCACAAAATAATCCTATATCATATTTCAGTCTCTCTCTATATATATATCATTGTCACTGCTTATCCACATATAATTTTTCTTTTTCGTTTCATTTTGAATTTGAGAATCAGAAATTCGTTCAAAGTGGGGCTATGATGGCTCTGAATTTACTCTCTCCAACAGAAATCAAGACCATTTCATTTCTGGACTCCTCTAAATCCAATCTTCACCTCTTCAAGCTTCAAGGTTCCCCTCTCTCTATCTCTTTCTCTCTCTCTCTCTCTCTCATGTCTCCCTATTTTGAGTTAGTGAATGATTAACATTCCACTACATTATGACTACTTGCACTCTTAGAATAATTTAATTTTTGTACCTTCTGTAATTATTTTTATTTTTTTTTATGATTTTCTGTTTATACCCACTAAAGAAAGATTATGTTTTTGTTGTTTGTAGGAGCACTATATTAGTTGCTGTTTTATGGATTAATTCAAAGTGGGTGCTTAACAGCTGTTGATTTTTATGTCTTGTGGTTATATTTTGAATATATATGCTGCTAAAATAATGGGTTGCCAGAATTTTTTGATTCCCTGATGTCACTGTTATATCTTGGTATTTTGATACACTTTGGTGGTTTTGGTCTGAAAATATATTGGATAAACTACATTTTTTTATCATGTGGAGAGGTGGGAGTACACTGGCTTTTGCATTTGATTCTTGTTTTGTTTATTGGTTTCTTACATATGAGAGGAGGTGAAACAAGGACTTCTCGAGACTTTCTTGAGTTCACTCAAGAGATTTTCATAAATACAATCAATCTCTATTCATCAATAATAATAATAATAATAATAATAATAATAAATCAATCTCAGGAATATCAAAGTACAATCTTATGATTTTTGAACTCTGTATATTTTAAAGTTTTCTTCATAGTATACAATAACCTGAATTGTAGAGTTTTACAAAATTAGTTTTCTAATATTTTCATGTACTTTAAAGCTTAATTGTGTATATCACCTTTTTTATTGGTATTATTCAATTCTGCTTGGTTCTAGGGATTCAAGTCTTTTAGTTTGTTGGGTGGAGCTGGGTACAATCATAATATATTATGTACAATTCTAACATGTAACAATGATTGTATTTGCTTCTTTATGTTCCTCTGTTGCAAGATTTGATTGTGGGAATTCTGAAGTATGACTGGTAATTTTCTCCTTTCACTTAGTAATTTAAGTTTATCTCATCATGTATAATTTAAAATGTGTGCATGATGCAATCTGTCTTACCAAGAGAGGACGATCAAAACATTGTTTACAACAAGATTGAAATTGAAAAGTAAAGAAAACAGCCAAAAAAAAGAGAGGAATTAAATGAATCTTAAAAACTGAACCAGAAAACTGATTTAATAATGATTCTCCAAGCCTTAGGTAGCCTAATATATAAGAATTTTTCTATGTTACATGGACTTGGATATATGTACCCGTGCAAGTGTGTGTCCATGTGTTGGACCTCCCTAAATCCCAAATCTTAGGATATATGGAGCTGCCTTGAAATGGGTCCAAAATTTGGATACATTACATGGACACATCTTGTATATTTAAATACATAATTTGCTATATAATAGCTTAATATATGATGCAGTTTATCATTTAAAATTATACTTCATCGTATTCAAGTTAAATAGAATATGGTGAAAAATGGAGGATTCCATCTATCCCAAAATTAGGGAAGACGTTTTTGCATGTTCGATTTGAATACGTGTGTTGGACATATCCTATACTCATATCATGTCCTATTGTGTCGGTGCTGAGGGTGCGACTGTTTGTCCTGGTGTTGGACCTCTCTAAATCCCAAATCTTAGGGTACATGGAACTGGCTTGAAATGGTCCAAAATTTGGATATGATACATAGGCATTAGAATTACAATTATTTGGTTTGCTTTGCAGAGTAAAGAGGAGGAACAAGAGGTGCACAATAACGCAAATCATGTATTCAGTTTACAGAAGGATACATTACATAACAATATATAATAAGCCCTAAACTAATAAACTAAGGAAAAGACAATAGTAACCTCAAATAATAAAATAAATCGTACTTTAACCCCCTTAAACTCACGATGTAACAGAGAGAAGCATTGCGAGTTTGCCTAGAAGAAAACGAAAACACATGATAGTGTGGGACTTTGTGAAGAAGTCAGCCAACTGCATAGTAAAAGAAACAAAGGGCAGAGAAATAGTGCCAAGTTGAAGGTGTTGGCGCACAAAATGACAAGCAATCTCCACATGCTTCATGCGCTCATGAAAGACAGTTGTGTGCAATCTGAATTGCAATCTTGTTTTCACAATACATAGGAATAGGAACAGAAAGAGTAACACCCATATCACCAAGCAACCATCGAAGCCAAACTATCTTTGCTGCCATGGCATGATACTCAGCAAGGAGCGAGCAACAACTGTCTGCTTCTTGCTTTTCCAGGATATAAGAGAGTCACGTAGAAAAATACAAAAGCCAGTAGCGGACTTACGATCGGTTGGAAATCCGGCCCAGTCAAAATCAGAAAAAGCTCGAAGTTCCAAAGCAAAAGTGGAGGAAAACAACAAACTCTGATTTAAAGTACCCCGAAGATAACGCAAAACTTGGAGAACTGCAGCCCAGTGAAGTGTAGTAACAATGTGTACTGCATATGTAAGATCAGCATCAGCCTGATGACATATTTGATGGTAATGATCATCCTCAAAGTGATGGTGAAGATGATGAGATTGTTGAGCATGTGCCTTTGGCTCAGCTTTGAGAAATGAATCAGTTGCGTAATACTATTGCTGATCAAATTTGGAATTCTCTTCAGCACTCTTGATCCTTCTGAAAGTGATGGTATATTTTTTCTTTTATATGTAATATATTTGTTGCTATTGTGAGCTTGCAATATATATATGTAATATAAATCTTTTTTACAGATATATAATTCAACTTAAATGTTATTATTGCAGATATGAAGTGTGTTGATGCTCTCTTGAAGGCCACATGTGCTGTTATGAAGATGATGTGTCGTTGCCATTGTCATCCACTTTATGAACTTCTTATCAATTTTTAGTGACAACTATGTATTGTTAATGCTTTGTTCCAAACATTTTATGTACAACTTAAATTTGTTTAATTTGTTGGTTGAATATTTAAGGACTTGTAAATGTTATACACTCTATTTCAATTATGCTTTCAATTGAGTTTGTTTTTATTTTAATGTTGTGTTGGACTATACAGGTGTCAGGATAATAAAATTGAAGCAGGTTATTGCAAAGAACTTGTAAATAGGTTATTGCAAATTTTTTTTACAAATATTGACTCTCATGTAGTATTGTAAAATGTGACTAGAGATTATTTATTTTTAATGTTGAGTTGGTCTATACAGGTATAATCATTATAAAATTGAAGCAGTTTATTATAAAGAACTTGTAAATAGGTTATTGCAAATTTTTTTACAAATGTTGACTCTCGTGTAGTATAGTAAAATGTGACTAGAGATTATTTATTTCTAATATTGAGTTGGACTATACATGTATAATGATAATAAAATTGAAGTAGGTTATTACAAATAACTTGTAAATAGGTTATTACAAAAATTAATATATATATAATTTTGTAGGGGTTTACATTTTTTTACAAAAGAGAAGGCAATAATCTGTATTTTGGAGTTAAATTCCCACCAATGCAGACTTATAAGAGTCGAAAATTATTATCAGAGCTGTGTAGTATTTTTTTTTTCTTCTTTCGCTAATGCGAAAAATGAGCAAAATGAATGAAATACAAACCTATGGACAATCATTATCAAAGGAACAAACTATACCAGGAAATTTCAAATAACTTAAAGTGTAGTTTCAGATCAAGATAACATGTTGTGTGTGTGTGTGTTTGTGTGTTCAAATTTTAATATATTTATTAAAAATATATATACTATTTATATAGAAATAAATTTATAAATAAATTTAAAATTTATAAAAATAAATTAAAAACAATGATAACCAAACATGTGTTTTGTTTCTGTTTTATTTTGTTTACAACAGTTGAAACTACCAAACATGTTTTGTTTTTAAAATTCTTGAAACGCATGACTTACCAAACATGTTTTGCATGTTTTTGTTTCCGACATTTCTACAGTAAAAGATCGTTCCCAAACGTGTTTCCGATTTTTGCCAAAACACCCCAATAGTAAAAACGCTATTTCTGTTTTAGTCAAAAACAAAACGCGTAAAGTAAAACGCATGCCAAACGGGCCCTAAGGTTATGTTTGTTATTAATTAATGAGGGCATTTTAGTCCTTTTAATTTTTTTTGATATTTTGGAATAAAAAGTATTAAAAATTTTGGGGTAAAATTATTATTTTGTATATTTTTAACGATGTCAGAAAAGTAATTTGAGGTCTGAATAATAGCGATGATATTTGACCAAAAGTGAAACTAACTCTAAAATCAAAGCAACAAAAGGGGCAGGAAGACCCCAGACTCAGTTGCGTCTGCAGCAAACCAGAGGAGAGGAAGTGAGATGAGCTCCTCTCTCTCTATGGCGTCTGTGTACCTCAAGCTTCGCAGGCCTGCAGCTGTCAATCCGGTGGTCGCAGTGGAGGTCTACGGCCGGTCGGAAAATTCCATTCCACCAAGCCCTGTTGTCTCTTCCATCATGCCGAACCCTAGCCTCTAGTCTGTTGGCACGCTCTTTAATCATGCCCACCGGAGAAAATTTTTCAGTGCCGACACAGATCACAGGTATATTTCTTATTATTTCACTCCGTTCTTAATTTTTATTTATTTTTTTGGTTGAATTTACGGTATAAAGATCGGTTCGTGTGTGTGTGTGTGTGTATATATATATATATATATGTGCTGTACAATAGAATATATATAGGAGTATAATTTTGAATTAGTTAATTTTACAATTTTTTTTTCCTTCTAATTTTGAATTAGTTAATTTTACAATTTTTTTTTCCTTCTAATTTTGAATTAGTTAATTAGCAAACCAGAGGAGAGGAAGTGAGATGAGCTCCTCTCTCTCTATGGCGTCTGTGTACCTCAAGCTTCGCAGGCCTGCAGCTGTCAATCCGGTGGTCGCAGTGGAGGTCTACGGCCGGTCGGAAAATTCCATTCCACCAAGCCCTGTTGTCTCTTCCATCATGCCGAACCCTAGCCTCTAGTCTGTTGGCACGCTCTTTAATCATGCCCACCGGAGAAAATTTTTCAGTGCCGACACAGATCACAGGTATATTTCTTATTATTTCACTCCGTTCTTAATTTTTATTTATTTTTTTGGTTGAATTTACGGTATAAAGATCGGTTCGTGTGTGTGTGTGTGTGTATATATATATATATATATGTGCTGTACAATAGAATATATATAGGAGTATAATTTTGAATTAGTTAATTTTACAATTTTTTTTTCCTTCTAATTTTGAATTAGTTAATTTTACAATTTTTTTTTCCTTCTAATTTTGAATTAGTTAATTTTACAATTTTTTTTTCCTTCAAATTTTACATTTTTTATTTTATTTTAGCAGGATATCTGCAAATAGGAGTTTTTATTATATATATTAAATGAGATATAGGGTCCGGGCCGGGCAGGGATTGGCCCAAGTAATATTGAGACAAGCCCAACCCATCCCTTTTCCGGATTAGGAGCATATTTGCCCAATTCGATGGACCACCCATTATTGGGCTGGTCCGCGCGAAGCTCCGGCCCAGCTTACATCCCATATAAGACGCGCACACGTGTGCTCTCTCTCTCTCTCTCTCTCTCTCTCTCTAAACTAACAACTGAGTTTGTTTCTTTGAGGTGAGTTCTTTTCCATTTGCAGTTGAATCAGGGCACAGAAACCCTACCGGGAAGCACAAAATCTCTGAAGTGAAGCACTTATTCGGTGAGTTTCTACACCCTTACACACACTCTCTCCCTCCCTCTCATTTCTATATCATCTTTTTTTTTTGTTCAAAATTCCTTAATATTGATGAATTTCTATACATTGTTTTTCAAAATTTTGGTCTAACAGTAGTGTATTTCTGCATTTTTTCTTCCTCAGCTCCATCTCATTTCTGTAAATTTCATTGAATCAGCGCACAGAAACCCTCCCCGGAAGCACAAAATCTCAGCAGTTATTCGGTGAATTTCTACACCCTTACACCCTCTCTCTCCCTCTCATTTCTCTATCATTTTTTTTTTAACCCTAGTTTATATCATCAGAATTTAGATTCCTTTCTTTATTGAATCTTTTTTCATTTTTCCTTAATATTGATGAATATCTATACATGTTTTTCAAGATTTTGGTTAAACAAAGCATATCTTCGTAGAGAATGAAGATTTTTCTTGAATCATTGAAGCACAAAATCTGAGTTTCTACACCCTTACGTACACTCTCTCCCTCCCTCTCATTTCTAAATCATCTTTTTTTTTTTCCCTAGTTTATATCATCATAATTTAGATTCCTTTCTTTATTGAATCTTTTTAATTTTCCAAGATTTTGTGCAAAACAAGAAGCAGTTCTTCAGTGAGTTCCCACACCAATTCCTTAAGTTCCCCCATCTACACTTGAATTAGAAAAAAAAAAATCAATTTATTTTGAACTATGATGTCATTCTTCAGAGATAAATATAGAAAAATAAATCAAGACCTTGGGCATTTTGATGAATATTGAAAAAAAGAAGAAGAAAAGAACTATAACACTTGCATTTTCCTCAATAGGTACTGTTGTGCCCATTCTGTGTATGTTGTAGTTACCCTCACAGCAGGAGCGGACATATTCAGGATTCCCTTTCACTTTCAAAACGATTAGATTCAGTTTTGGCAACACCGAATTTTGTGGCTAACTGGACCTTTTACTGCTTTAATACCTGCAAGATTAGGGCTCTATATGATGTACAGTGACCGGGCTAGGGAAGTACTTGAAAAAGAGAGAGCCCGCATCAGTCAGTCCCTCCAAGCTCTGTCATTGTCTGAAGTGGAGGAGATACGCAAGCAAGCACAGGCCATCGTAAAAATATTCAAGGGAGGCGATGAGGAAGAGTCGGGGGATGGTGAGCCTGGAGAGGAAGCTAGAGGGGACTCTGCTGATGGTGAAGGGGTTGAGGGAGGGTCGGGGGATGGTGAGACTGGAGAGGAAGCTAGAGAGGACTCTGCTGATGGTCAAGGGGTTGAGGTTGGGTCGGGGGATGACGAGGCTGGAGAGGAAGCTAGAGGGGACTCTGCTGATGGTCAAGGGGTTAAGGTTGTGTCGGGGGATGACGAGGCTGGAGAGGAAGCTAGAGGGGACTCTGCTGTTGGTGAAGGGGTTCATGACTAACATACAGATATTGAGCTTCACAACAGTACTGTATGTTTGAATGATGTTATATTACTGTGTTGGTCACTGTGCAGATTGTAGTCCTTATTCTGCCTAGTTTAACTAAGCAATCATCAAATGATCTTGACATTAATGTGTGCTTTTGGTCAGTATGCAACTGAAGTCATTCATTTTTGTGCCTGGTTTAACTAAGCAGTCATCAAATGGTGTTGACATTACTGTGTGCGTTTGGTCACTGTGCATATTGTAGTCATCGTTTTGCATATCAGCAATCATCAAATGATCTTGACATTATTGTGTGCGTTTGGCATATTGTAGTCACTACTCAGGTTAGCCATTTTTAGTGACTTTACTGCCATATTTTGTTAGCTTAAATTTATTGTCATCAACCTATGTGTGCATATAGATGCACGTCATTGTTGCTATGGACCAGAATTTAGGGTCATGGTGGAAGATGCATCTGCTGTACATGATTGTCTAGTATGGCACTGTATTAATGAAAGGCAGGGTCAAACAGAAAATGACACTTTCAGCTATAATTTTTTCCCCTCTAATTCAATTATAAAATTGAGTTTCTTAAACAATATACTAGTATATATATATATATATATATATAATTTGTAACTTCAATCCCCGTTTCAAAAAATATATGTGAACATCTCTGCTATATTATGTAACTACATTTTATAAATTGAATGCAGAGATGTAGTTACATAATATAGCATCTTTATTAAACAGAGCATTCAATTTATAAAGTGTAGTTCCATAATATAGCAGAGATGTTCACATGTATATTTTGAAACGGGAATTGAAGTTACAAATTAAAAGAGGGGAAACCAAACACCCAACCGCCATTATTTGGACTGCAAAAAAGACATAGTTTAAGAAAACTGAGATTGTTCTACTCAACTTAGACTTCAAGTCAGTTTATTTTGACTACTAGACCTAGACTTACGAAACGTATTATATTACTTTTGTCATTTTTATTACATTTTTAAGTAATGGAGATAAGACTTTTCAAACTCCCACAAGAAGAAAATGCTATGCCATCTTTATCATTCTTGCTTTAATTCCTTATAAATAAGAGTTCACTTAATTGGTTCTTTAAAATTGTCTAATAATTGGACTTGCTTTCTTGAAATACAGAACGAATTAAAATTTAAATCAGCCAAGTTTAATTTTTAGTAGGTTGCTTTTTATTCTGACTCCCTGACCTAGAGTCTGAAACATATTATTTATATTACTTTTTTTTTTTTTTTTTTTTTTTTTTTTTCATTTTTGTTACATTTTTCAGTAATTGGATAGAAAAGTTTTCAAACTTGTAAAAATAAATAAATAAAAGGGACCAGGTTATTAGTTCCAAAGATTTATTAATTAATTTCACTGACATCCCCTCAAGTTTGACCAAATATCACCTTAAAATAACTTTCGAAAATTACTATGACTCATGTTGTAAACGTTTGTTCCGTCTTTCACTCACACTCCCAAGAGTTAATTCTAGACCTCTTATACCATGTAAAATGACTTAAATACCCTTTGGTCAAAATCAACTGGTAGTTATGGGTGGTGGTAGTTATGGGATGGGGATGGTATTGCAACTGGTAGCCGTGGTGGTGGTGTTGCCGTATTGCAACTGGTAGCCGTGGTGGTGGTGTTGCAACGGCAATACCATCCCCATCCCATAACTACCACCACCACAACCACCTCACCCCACAATCGCCTGTAGTCACCACCATCATAACCAACAACTAACAATTACACCATTACGATCTCCACCACCAAATCTCCATCGAACGCACACCATCAACCCATCAATGACGTCGATCTATTGAGAACAAGTGTGATTTGTTGTTCTGATGGATTGTTGTGTCTTGAGGTGGAAGAAATTGTAGTTAGTGAAAAGGTGAAAGGGGAAACAAAAAGAAAATTAGGGTATCTCATTCTCTTGATTGTTCCATGAAAAATTAGGGTTTGTGAATTCAATCAATGAAGAGAGCAAATTAGGATTTGAACAAATTTGGATTTGGTTAATAAACTTGGTGGTCGGAAGACTCAAAATTGGCGTCGACGCCGTGTTCTTCGTCAGATGAAGCAATCCAAAGGATATGTCCTAAGCTGTGATGACGAATTGAAGAAATTCAAAGACATGCATTGATGACTCCGCTTGGGTTTTAGATTGAAATTTCTTGGAATTTTCATCAATAAATTAAACTGAACCGCCAAAGAAACACCATACGCATATGTATATATATATGATTCTATTTTCTTACTATTTTCCTCTCAGTAGTTAGGTGATATTGTAACGACCCACTCCACCACATGGTATGATATTGTCTGCTCTGGGTTTGAGCCCGCACGGTTTTGCTCTCGGGCTTTACTCCAAAAGGTTTCATACCAATTGGAGATGACACACTTACATATAAGCACTTTACCTTTCCTCTACCCAGATGATGTGGAACTGTGCACCCGTAGATCGCCAGTGTGGCAGCCTGACAGTGTCTCTCGCACCCGTCCACAAGGTCATCACAGATACCTTCAACAAACATGGAAACTTCATGTATAGACTTTCAAGTTTTCTTAATTTTTCCTTTTCTTTCCAAATCCTTCTAAGAAAAGGAAAAGAAACCAAAAGAATTGTTTATGGAAAAAATAGTAATAATTAAAAAAAAAAAAAATCATTGATAATGAAGGGCGACGGCTAGTGAATTAGGTGGTGGACATGAAAGAAGAGGTAAATTAGCTAAAAGGTCAATTCATCATGGTAGTGTGGTGGTGGGAGGTGGCCGGCGCCAGAAGTAAGAGTGTGTGAGTGACCTGTGAGGGTGATGGGGGTAATTTCGTCCATATACCATTATGATATTTTAAATTAAAAGGTATTAAAAAATGAGGGTAAAAATGTCATTTTATACCCATTTTGAGGATGTCATTGACGGAAAAGTGATTTGAGGTGTAAGTGATAGGATTTTTCGAAAGGTGTTTTAAGGTGATGTTTAGCCAAATTTGAGGGAATGTCAGTAAAATTAACCTAAATTTTATTATAGCTTTGCATCACTGTGCACGTGGTAGGCACTTGCGAATCGAGGCAAAGTATTTTGGTAGAACGCTTCGATTCAAGTGTTTTGTTTGTATATTAAAAATAATATACTCGTGATCGTAACTTGTTAATTGTTGAGTTCATGAAGATCATTTAAAAAAATGAAGTGTTAAAATTCAACTTGTTTGGCCCGTTTGACATGCGCTTTGTTTTAGACATTTTGTTTTTGGTTGAAACAGAAACAGTTTTTTTGCTGTAGGAGTGTTTTGGAAAAAAATCAGAAGCACGTTTGGAAACAATGTTCTTCTAAACCAAAAACAGTGTTTTTGGCTACTGTTATGGTTTTGGATTATGAACAATTGTTAAAATAAGAAAAAATAACTTTTGGTATTTTGGTTTTCGGCCACGGTTCATGAAGCGTTTTAATATTGTGTAAAATAAAACAAGATTGCATCAAATATACTTTTATTGCCAAAATTGACACTTTAATAGCTCAAAAACAAAAATAACTGAAACAAAAGGCATACCATTACTTGAAAAAAGAGAAAAAATTCAAGCGAAAACTTGAAATTAAAATTAGTAGAATCAGAGTAAAACAACTTTTATTATTAAATTTTAACTAAAAAAAAACTTTTATTATTGAATTAAAATAATAATAATTATACTATATCCGTCCCTTATTAGCTTTTCAAAAAAGACAACTAATATGAGACATGTAAAAAAAGAAAAATAGACCACGGTATTAATTTTTTTTGGGTTAATAATGAATGAATATCAACCTCAATTTGAACTAATTATATACTCTCAAATGACTGTTGAGCGGGAAATTTCCAGGCCGAAGTCGTCTTCGTCCTCTTTCATTCTCTGCTTCCCTTTTCCATTTTCACTCACTTCTACATCTCCACTCCATATTTCCTTCCACCTAGAAAAGCGTTCGCAGATAATCAAAGTGGTTCAACCGAAGAATCTGAGAGTCCTTAGCCAAACAATGTTCTGACGCTCGAAGCACAAAAAACTAGGGTTTTTGTTTACTGATCCAATGTCTGGTCATTTCTTCTCCAACTTAGGGTTTGAATAATTCAATTGAATGCTCTTTGATTCGGCCTCTCTTTGATGTCTTTAGGCTCGCTTTAGCAGGTTTCAAAAATGAAGGCCACTTGTTTGAAGTTCGAAAACCCGATTCAAGACGCCATTTCGAGGATCAGGTTCGCTCCGCAATCCAACAATCTCCTCATCTCATCCTGGGACTCCGTAAGTATTCTCTCTACTTCTGTGTCGCTTGTAACACACACACAACATGTTTTCCTATTTGTAATTACTTTCATGTGCAGAGTCTTCGATTGTATGATCCGGACAGCTTTAAGCTTAGATTAGAAGCTCCTTTGGAAGACGCACTTCTTGATTGTTGTTTCCAGGATGAATCTGTTGCTTTTAGTGCTGGTTCAGATGGATCCCTTCGAAGGTTTGTTGTTGCATTAATGCAAGGATTTTTTTTTTTTTTTTTTTCCCTTCTAGAAATATATATTTTATTTCCATTTTATGCCTTTAATCTGCTTAATTAATATCATGTTATACTGAAAAGTTGAGTTGTTGAGGTCAGCAATATTGAGAAATTGCTGAATTGGCATGAAAGTTAATACGAGTAATACGAAGAGGCTAATTGAATAATTTTAGACTTATAAGGCATATAACAAATGGGGATACGATTGCCCATCTTGAAATTTTTTGTGTTGGGTAATATTACCATTCATATTGATGGAATGTGATATGAATTGGTGATGATTCTTAATAGTTAAATAGTTTCGTCTGTTCGATGATAATGACTCTTGAAATGATTATTACTTCCAATGTAAAGCAAATGAAATTATAACATATTACTGGCCAAAAAACCACTCTGCTCCATAAGGACTGACTAGGAACCTTTGGGAGGTGCACTTAAACATTTGCGCGTCATCTTTTAAGTTCAATTTCTAATTTTCCTCCGTAGTTTGGTCTAATGAACGCATTCACATCTCACATACTCATTACCTTATTCTATGATAAGGAGTATCATGAAAGAATAAGAAAATTGTGTGTCTGGTATTTTTTTTGTTTATTTGCATTGCATATTTAAACAGGACAAACAAGTTCCCTTATTTTTGTCTGCTACATTTTCAGTAGGTTCTGTGAAGGTTATTAGACGGCATTTACTGACATATTTTTGTTGTTTCAGGCATCATTTACATTCAGGAAGTCATGATGCAATTGGAAGCCATGAAGATTTAATGACCTGTGTTGAATATTCCGTTGAAACAAGTAAGCTGTTGGTGTCACTTAACTCCCATTGTTAACAGTTCCATTTTTAAAGTTTAAGCCATCATTTGTCCTTGTGTTTGGGTGTGTGTGCATCTGTCTGCACTCTGCATTGTGGCATGTCTTGCTACCTCTTTTTTCTACATTGTGATTTTAAAGCTTGCATAAAATTTTATATGCTAAATTCAATATGTCTTGACGCAATTAAAACTAGACCTTTTTCTTTAATAAATTAAAGATTGCATTAGAGAAGTGCCAGAAGGGGCACAATCACGCAACCTATATGCACATGCAACATAAATGACACAAAACTAATATTTCAAAATGGACAAGTCTCTTAGGAATCTTTAAAATCATGTAAAGATTATGAGAACCTCCTAGACATCAGAAACTGAGAGGTATCTAACATCAGTTTCTTATCCATATGTAGACATCCCTATTTTTTCAAAAGCCAACGGTTTTGTTCACTATACATGCTTCATGGTTCATGTGGGGTATAGAGGAGTGATAAAACAAAGGATTTCTCAGTGACCCTTCTTATTAACACAATTATTGGTCTAGCCCTTCAGAAGAGATGATAACGAGGGTCTTGTTCCATAAGGGTAAGCAGTAAGTTGGGATGCCATAAATCCGAAATACTACCGCGCTTTTCTAAGCTTGCCGGACTCTCTTGCTCATCCAACTACCCACCCAACAACAAAGGAGCTCTTAGATTGGCCAAAACATGAAACCCAATGCACACCAAACAAAGAAAAAGCTTCTCAGACTTCAGAAAATGAGAAGTATCTTACACCACTTTCTTAATCATATATCTAAACATCTCCACATTTTAAAAAGCCAATGTTTTTGCTCCCTGCAAGTACTTCACATGAGACCTAGAGGAGCGATCAAGCTTGTCGGACTGTCTTGCTCCCCCAGCTATGCGGCTAACAACCAAGAAGCTCTCCCATTGGCCAAAAAATAGAAGTCAATGCACGCCAAAATCCATACAAAGAAAACAAGATGCTTCATAGCTCACGTGCTCCAACAAAGATGACTTGTGATTTTCTCCTCAGCCTTCTTACATATGCAACACCAATTGAACTTCACGTTGCCCTATTCTTCAAATTGTTTATCATTAGAATAGCATCCAAGACTGCTGTCCACACGAAGGAGGTTCTGGACAGTAGTTTGACCTTCCATAGCAACCGACTCTATCAGTGTTGGACCTCTAAATATCCTCTTGCTCTTAACTTATGGGTGGTTGTACAAAATGTTGAAAAGGCCTTTCACTGAATTCGACTCTGAATCCTGAATTCTCCGAAGATTCGTGACTTCCCTACCATGTTGCTCCCTGTTAACTTGATATACTTGAAAGAGATCCAACAATGCTTTTTTTTTTTTTGAAGGAACCTCTGCGCACAAAACATCATGCCAAAATTGCACTCTAAAGGCATTAACAACAGGAACCCCAAGAATTATCAATTGAACATGATATTTTTGTGCATTATCTTAAGCCAGTAATAATCAATTGTTCAAGGCTGTGGGAATCCTAGGATGAGGATGTAAAAGTGGAACTTGCATCCTTGTGAATTTATTTTATTATATTCATTTTCTTTGTGGAATGCAATGCAGCTTATCAAGAAAATGGTAAAAATGTAAATCAACCTTTGGAAAGGGTCTCATTCTAGTTTCATTGTTTATTTTATGTAAGAGCCCCCACGAACTTGTATCTGTAGATAAACAAAATGAACCTTACTTTCTTCAATTGATAGTAAAAAACTCGGTGTCATGTTGCCTTTCTGAAGCCTCAACAGTCTTCCTGTTCTTGTGATAGATTCTTTCATTGTTTCCTTCCATATGCATCAGCAGGCTGCTGTCTTAACCATTTTCAAAGCTAGCGATCCCAAGCTCAACCAATCATCTCCTAAATTTAGTCATCATTGCCATCAGTGAGATCTAATAAAAGAATACAAGCTAAAGGTCTTAAATTCTTGCTGAGGATAATAATTAATATTAAATAGTTATCTCTCTCTACATGCCTTTCTAAGCATGTATTGCCTTATAATAAGTGCTTCTACTTGGAGTCTTTCAAATGACTACTTTCCATCTATATCAATCATTATGTTGGCACTTACCACAGACCATGACTCTGCAACGTAGTCAGTGGCTCATATAGAAGTCTCATCACTCATAATAATGTTCACATTTGCAACTCCTCATTTTTCTTTTCTTGAAACAAATTTGACATGATTTCCAATTTTTTTTTATTTTTTTTTATTTTTAAATTCTAGGTCAAGTAATCACTGCTGGTTGGGATAAAAAGATAATGTCCTGGGACACACGCGCAACACATGCTCATCGATGCTTGGACACTTTAGGTGCTGAGGTGGTGTCTATGTCAGTCTCTGGGTTTAATTTGTTTGCTGCCATTAGGGAATCAGTAAACATTTACGACTTACGTAAGTTCAACTACTCAGCCGCCGAAAAAGAATCACATCTGGACATCCGAATAAGATGTGTCCGCCCAATTCTTAATTCTGAAGGTATTATAACAACCATGTTATCATATTGGTAATGATTTATATGCCTTATACAAGTTAGTTTTTTTTTAATGCTCGGAGATAGCCTCAACCAACAGCATTGTCATTATTCATCTGTTCATACAGGATTTGTGGTTGGATCGGTTGATGGAAAGGTCAAACTGGAGTATCTCTATCCTTCCAATTCTAGTGCCGTGGGGTCAGTTTCTGTTTGTGGTACTCTAAATCTCTGGATAGTGATTTATATGCAGAAATATCATATATGTGATTTGATTATAATGGGTTGAAGCTGTCTTATAAGCTTTGTTTGTTTGCAATGAAGTCGTAAAAAAGAAATGGAAAAACAAAGAAAATAAACTTGAAATCTTGCTAGTGTAGCTACAACCAATATGAGAGGATTACAGGTATTCACTACTTTCCCTGCATTCTCCTCAATCACTTGGAGCATAATGTCTCAAATGTTGTTCAGACGTGACTCAAAAATTGTTCCTGCAATCAGTACTTGTGTCACTGCATCATGATACCCTTGGTCTTCACTTTGATCACTAGTGTTTAGATTTGTCCAGGATCTGGAATTTCATATTTTAAACTTTATTGAAGCTCTCTAGCACTACAAACGTCTGGCATCAATTTTTATTTTGCTGTAATGGCTACATACCTTATGCAGTTCATGATACATTGCAGATATGCTTTTCGGTGTTATCCGAAGTCAAAGGATGGAAGGCATCATCTTGTAGCGGTGAATGACATTGCATTTAATCCATTGTATGTGTTCCCCCATTATTAGCTTATTATCATAGATGGGACAAGTTGAATCATACTTTTTTTCCTCCTTCTTTGATTAGCTTCTGTGGTGCTTTTGTCACTGGTGATAATGAGGGCTATGTTACAACATGGGATGCTCGAAGCAAGAGAAGATTATATGAGGTACTTTTATCTGATTCTAGTTTACGTGTTGTCTATTAGACAAGGTTAACTTAATTGTAAAGCTAATAAGATATATGCTTTGCAAATGAAGATGCCTAGTGCCCAAAATGTGTAATTAGTGCATCATAGTTTTTTTTTCGGAAGTTCAAACAAATGCACGCACACCCACAATATATTGCCCCTAGCGGGGCTCAAACACTCTACCTTCCCTTTGGGGAGGAGAGATGATACCATCTGGGCTAGTACCCATTGGCTTTTTAGTGCATCATAGTTGATGTGCCTTTTAAATTTACATATTAATATTTGCTACAAAATTCCCAAATTTGTGCAATTTTGTTTTGTGTACAAAATCACTCGTATCACTTCAACATATGTGGTAGTACGATACTTGCATTTGTTTATCTTGCTAGTTTTTGCTAATTACAAGTCATGATGTACTTTTTCTAAAATATATATCATGTCAACTTTTTTTGTTCTTTCTTCGAAGTTTAACAGCTTTATGCTTCTTATGTCACGAGGAAATAATTGTGATCCTAAATATGCATGTGTAGTTGTGTACCATATGTTTTGTTTCCACTCAAAAAATGAACCATGTTTACCCTGATATATATGGCAACCCTTCTTTTACCAATTAATGGTTGTTTAATGTGTCTCATAGCACTCTTAACCTTCTACTACTTTAGTTGCCTAGGCACCCCAACAGTGTGGCATCCTTATCATATAGCCGCGAGGGGCATCTTTTGGCTGTTGCATCAAGCTACACATACCAAGAAGCAAATGAAATGTTAGTCAATCTTCTCTCACCTAATGCCTTCTGAAGTTCAATACTATGTCTCTTTTCAATGAGGAAAGCTTGGTAATAATAATCACCAGTTTTTTTTCATACCGTGGCAGCTAATTATCATGTTGCTTGTGTAGAATTTTAACTGTACTTCATTTTAAGAAAACTTTGGGTGATGTCATGGTATCGTCAATAAATCAAAGATTACAGTCGAACTTTTAGAAGAAAATTTGATATTTTATTGGCTCGAGTTTTTGAAGTGGGAAACTGTGTATGTAAACTTGAATGGTAATCACAAAACAAAAGGCAGAAACAGATGTGAATAGGATAATGTAGAATGTTGATATCCTATGTTGTTTTAATGGATAAACTCTCTTTGCAGTGCCAAAATTTTAACCAAACCATAATTACTTCACCACCAGATCACGCTTAGAGATGAAGGCTGAAAGCCTCAAACTCGTGTTATTTGGTTCATAATCGTCGTTTTAGCCAACTTACCTTCCATGCAGGTTTAGTGTGCTTGTTTTTTTATCTTTACCAATCTTTTCATTCCTGTACAGGGATGATCCAATCCCCTCTATCAACTATGTTGTGCTCCATTATTTATTTAGGCTATGTTTGGCAGGCATGGAATTGGAATTGGTGGAATTGGAGAAAAGCAACTCACAAAATTGAACCAAATTTTTCTCCAATTCCACCTATTCCATTTCCAAGGCTCCAATTCCATGCCGCCAAACACAGCCTAAAAGCTTTTGAAATTCCACATCGTCAAATAAGGGGTGTCAACAGATTTGTTTTTTCTGATTCCTTTAATCTCGTTGTTATGCTCTTCTCAGGACATACTCATGCTCTCTCAATTTTGTGCTTGGTTTCTCATTACCAATGAAGGTTACTTGTTGGGTTTCACATGAGCTTTCCATTTCCACATTTATTAAATTCATCTACTCTCCCCATCAACTGCTGCATCCCTGTGAAACTTACATTTTGGAAATATGATATCTCGGTGGTCCACTATACTAATCTAGAAAACTTTGCCAGTTATCGCCTTATAGCATTGGCGTATGTTTAATTTAGAAAGTAAATTTAGAGTAACATTTATGAATAGGAGATCCATAAAGCTTGTTCTTGACATCTTGTGGCTCCAGTAAAATGTTACTGATTCTTCCATGTAAATCAAAGCTTTGGGGCAAACCAAAGTGAACTCTTTTTTTGCCTGTGACTTTCAGAGAAGAGCCTCCTCAAATATTCATACATGAAATAGATGACCGCTGCATTGGATCAGCTTCAGCCGGAAGTTCCAAGTAGAGTTTACGTGTGATATTGCTTAAAGAAAGGTGATGGCTTACATTTATATATGGATAATCTACTGCATTAGTTGCTTATCTTAAATTTTTTGAATGGTCACCATATTAACTTGTTGCGCTTATTCCAATGGCAGTATTCGCTATGCTTTGTGGGTGATTACATCAGGAAAACTTTGGATTGGTGGATATAAGGCATTATAACACACTGAATTTTCAATTTAAACCCCTTCATCTGACTTTAAGTTAAGTTAGTCTGATCCTGGACCCTGAAATCTAAACTTTTGGCTCCGGAAAACAAATCCGCCTGTTACATAGAATTGCACTACCGGAGTGTAAAGACGAGTCTATTTCATTGATGGCTTCCTCTTGTAGGATTGCAAGGTAATAAATGAGGAAATGTTGTATCAACTATAATCACAGCGAACACGCTACTTCTTGGGGCAACAAGTAAAGGAATGGCATGTAGCTGTGTACAATTTTAGGAATCATTCTTGGTGTACAATGTTCTTGATTTAAGTATTTAACTAGTTAAATGACACACTGCCTACTAATCAGCTTCTGATCATACATTCTAAATTATTGATGTATTGTTTTTGGTGTAAAATTCTTCTTACCTCTGACTTTTTAGCAGAGTTATTTGTTTGTTAATTTGTTTTTTTTTTTTTTTTTTTTTGGTAAGCAAGCAAATATTTGTAACTTTGGACATGCCTGGTAGCTTCTCATATTTATGGACTTGATGTAGCAAGTTGTTTACCGAACTAGTTGTCATTCATCACTTATGGGTTACGAATCACATCAATTTGGACTCGAATCTGATTCTATGCACAGCACGGTGCTCTGCACATGTGAATGGTAGAGATCACTTTAATTTGTGTAAATTGATCTCCACCCTCCATTGAGGATCCCGGTTTAAATTGATATCTCAAATGCTTTTAATGGGCAATTATTAGTGAAACACACGATAATTCATGAGGAGTCCATCTGATTTTTGTTCTAACTGGTTGAAAATTCGAAATTGGACATACGTTATTAGGACCAAAATTTTGAACTTTAAAGCCTCTATTTCCTTCCCTAAAAAGGAATGTGAACGTTTTTTTAAAAGATTTTTATCAAGTATTTAAGTCGTTATAATGTTTATGTGTTATTTACGGACCAGGGATCCCCTCGTGTACAGTTGGCAGCAAACCTAAAACTAATTAAGGGAACAATTGCGGATTGTTTTAAATACAATATATCTCTTTAAGGTTTCATTTGGTTAGATGAAAATAAGTAAGAAAAAAAAAAAAGAAATTTAATAAAAAATGAAAGAAAAATGAAGTGAATGAAAATAAAATTTATTTTTTAGTATGCATGTGGGTAATCATGAAAATTTATTCAAGAAAATTGTAAGGAAATATTAATTTGTTATTTTGGATAGCATAAAAGTGAAATTAAAGTGATTGAACATACCAAAATTACCCTTATGATTTCAAATACTAAAAAATAAATGAGTTTGTCTTTGATGATATATGTTTTTAGCGAAGAAATAGTAAAATGATTATTAAATTTAATAATAGAATTATTTATATTTAAAATAAGACGTCATAATATTTTCTTAGGTAAAATTAGAACTAATTATTAATTTAAGAGAAACGAAATTAAAAAAAAAAAAAAACAATTTGATTGTATGTTGTTGTTGCCAATTTTATATAAATTTTGAGAAAACAAAAAAAAAATATTTGTTTCGTAGAGAACTTGTAATAAAGAAAGAAATTATTTTGCAAGATTAAGTTAATGGGTAAAATAGAAATGCCAAATAAAAAAGGCACTTATTATTTCTCTGTATTATGTGCAAGAAAAATTTTGAGAGAAAATAAGCAGTATGAAAACATTATGTTTCTTTTTTTATTTATTTTTGTAGTTGATTTCACCTCGCCAAATGAGTTACAATATTAATTCAATTCAATCAAAATTACAAAATCAACTCCTCTCTCATATTCATTGTCTCTTTCTCCCTCTCGGATCGATGCTGTGATGAAACTGGAAGAAATTTCAGACTAATTAATATAGGTGTTGGAGAGAGGGAAGACAGAGAAGGAAATTCCATCAATTATTTTTGCCGATCTTTAAATGATTGGGAACTAGTATTATTATTGGAGTAATATTTTAAAAACAAATCTAATTGAATTAATATGTTATATTTAAATAAATATATTATATTTAAAGAAATGAACAAATATTGTCTTAATTAGTTTTAAGTTGCGGCAAACTGTGAGAGTTTTGAGGCACAAAATTTGTCCTGTGATCTCTTCCAAGTCCCTTTATGGATCAATAAGCAAACTCATTTGTTGAAATTGCACCAACTATAAGGCCTAAATTAAGAGGGAAAAGTAAATTTCAGACTAATTATATTTCAGGGTGTTGAATACATTCAACTTGGATTCACTTGGCGAAGCCTTCAGGTTGTTGAATGCCCTGAACGGTGTTGGTGCATTTAGACACAACTTTGATTATCCACTTTTAAATCGTTCAATTATTGGTGCATTTAAACAAGGCTTCGACTCTCCACTTTTATATTATTGAATGCATTATCAAACAGTCCTGGTGCATTTAGACAATTTTAATTCTCTCTACTTTCAGATTGTTGAATTATTGGTGAGTTTAGACACAACTTTGATTCTCTACTTTCAAGTCGTTGAGTTATTAGAGCATTTAAACACAATTTTGACTCTTTATTTTCATACGTTAAATATATACGGTGGTACTCTTCGCTATCGTGAATTAATCATTTTTTGAAATTTTTTTTTTTCCCAATTTATTAATGTGAAACATATTTGGTATAAAAATGAAAACTACAAAACAAAAGTAATCAATTTCTAGTTGGATTAAATTGATGTCAATTATTTTTATTTTAAAAAAGGAGCACAATTCAATTAATCCATTTAGTGCCAAAAGTAAAAAATAAAAAATTTAATCCATTTAATGTAGGAGTGTGGGACCTTAGCAGCCCACGTGCGGATTCCGACTCCTCGTGAGGTCCGGTCAGCGTTCTTTTAACGCAACAAAAGAGATAGATATATCGATGAGAATATTCCCACTTTAATATTTCATAATTCGCAAATTGAATCCAACGGCTGAGATCAACCCGACACAATACCTTTTATGTACTGTAGTAGCGAGTTTCAGAAAACCCTAAATAGAAAAATCCCAATTTGCTCCTGCATAATATAACCACACTTTCTCTCTCACATCAATTTTCTCTCTCTAGAAGAAGAAGAAGAAGAAGAAGGCATGTCGGACGAGGAGCACCACTTCGAGTCGAAGGCCGACGCCGGAGCTTCGAAGACCTATCCTCAGCAGGCTGGCACCATTCGCAAGAACGGTTACATTGTCATCAAAAACAGACCTTGCAAGGTTCCCTTTCTTATTAGCTTCTCGATCTCTATACTTTTCTATATACATGCACACACACACACACACATGTATATATATATCGTCTTTTAGATCTGTGTGTTCTAGGTTTTGTTTTGGATCTCCAAAAGTACGTTTGTGGAAGTATATATGATCGTGATGCTAGGGGTTTTTTTTTTTTTGTCTCGGACTGAATATGCGCAAGCCCAATACATATTGTTCGATTGTAATTTTTTTCCTTCTAAAGTTCAGATCTAGTGTAAAAGACAATATTGCATTCGTAAAAAAAAATATAAAAATTCACTCCAGCCTTTCTTTTGTTTCTTTGCCTCTATTTTTGTTTTATAGACACCATCTTTTTGAAGATTTGCTGGGTAGAAATTTTTTTTTTCCTGGTCTACTGTCTCTTTTTTCTTTTCTTTTCTTTTTTTTTTTTTTTTCATGGCAAGGGCGAGTCAGTTCCATCTTTTTCAAGAGTGGTTTTCTTGCAGTTAATGCTCTCTGGTTTTGCTCCATTAAAAATTGTGTCAGTTGTCTTATGGTGGAACATAGTCATACAATCAATTGTGTAAAAATTAGATTGCCTAATTGAGTTTTAGCCAATAAGTCGTTTAAAATTTGCTAGAAGGGTAAGAAGTAAATAATTTTGCGATCACTTTGTTTTTCTGTAAACTTGATTGCCATAAATAATATAACCTATTATGTGGCTTGTCCTTATATATATATATATATATATATATATATATATATATTCGCGTTCATGGACTAAGGAAGACTGTTTCCCTTATTTTTTAATTTTTAGCTATACAATTCTCAAACAGTGAGTTTGTTTATTGAATTCCTGTCTTGCTTGAACCTTTTGCAGTCACCAGGAGCTGCTGACATATTTTAGGACTGTCTAATTATATTGTTCTCTCCGAAACAGGTTGTGGAGGTCTCAACTTCCAAAACTGGCAAGCATGGTCATGCTAAATGTCATTTCGTTGGAATTGACATTTTCAGTGGAAAAAAGCTTGAAGATATCGTTCCCTCTTCCCACAACTGTGATGTAATACTTTTATTTTTTATTTCCTTTTAATCATTTTTATGTTGTTCCGGTGTGCTGCATTTTGTCTCTTTTCCTGTTAGGACCTTAATATGTTTGTTTTTGAATTACAGGTTCCCCATGTCAACCGCACTGACTACCAGCTGATCGACATTTCTGAGGATGGATTTGTACCTACCAACTTTATCTTGTTTGATTGCCTGTGTTACTTTTTGTGAATATATTGGTCTGATAATTCTGCCAAATGTTTCAGGTGAGTCTGCTGACTGAGAATGGTAATACCAAGGATGACCTAAGGCTTCCAACCGATGATAATCTGCTCTCGCAGGTTAGAGAATGTGGTTGTCTATGTTATTACATATGCTAATCTATAATTTTATATCTCTGTGTTTTTCAAAAACAATTGTATATGTTGGTGTGCCATGGGGTTGAATTGCTGTATTTTTCCAGCTTTTAATAGTTTATCAATTAATATTTATGAGTTATTTTATGTATTCTGTATTTATAGTTTATATGTTAATCTTTTCCTAGTCTTCTTAAATTCGTGAAGCTATATGCAGTTGGGATACTGGGTACAGATGGGTCCATATCATTCCCATTCTAAGCATTTGTTTACGATTTGTTGCTAACTGTGTAAAATATATACTGCTTGAAAAGTATGCCCTTCTCCCTTTTAGCTTTTGTTATTCTAGTGCTTACATATTGGTTGTGTTAAAATATTAGATTGTGTACTTTAGTAGTCTAATCATTGCAAGTGTAGCAAGTAACATCAACTGGTCCGGATTTGTCTCAAGCTCTGTTTTCGTGTTAGAAGTGTGTATCAGCTGGATGATTAAAAAATGTTGAGTCCTTTCTTTTTACCTGGTTACTGTGGGAAATAAAGAGGTAATTTGGGATTTTGGTTAAAGTTGGTTGACTGTATTTACTGAAATTTGGTTACTTCCTCTGAAAATTATTTTGTTTAGTACCTTCCTTGGTGTCTTTAGATAGGGATTGCAATTCTTCATTTCTCGGCTTCTGAGATCTTCCGCCCTTTTGGCAATTTAAACAGTCCATTATAGAATATTAGGATCGTAGCTTCTGCCAATAGATTGGTATTTTTTTTTAATGGTATCCTGCATAAAGCACTTGACTCCCATGGTTTAGAATGCAATAATCAACAAGGATCGTTTAGACTAGGATGCGACACCTCCCACACGCAAGAACGCCAAACCTGAAGTTTAAGATACATCTACTATACTTCTTATATTTTACAGTGTTATCATTCTTTCATTCCTTCAATACAGTATATTTGTCTGAAAATGTTCTACTTACTACGTATAACCTGAAATAATGGCAATAACAATAATACATAACAGGCATATTATCATTCTCTTTCTCGAACTGGCTGGTCCAAATGTTGAATGGGTTTTTATTAGTTGTTCTGATTTTCTTTTTAGTAACTCTTTTATGTTTTTTTAATGAACTGAAGTGGAGTTGAGGAGGGTTCAGATCCGCTAGTCCGGTCTGTTTACAATAACACTGATTGCATATGCTACCTTTGAATTTGAAACCAATGTCATTGCTTGTTAATGCAGATCTGCTATGTTAATTCTATAGTTAAAGCATTTTAAGATTATATAGGGGTGATAACTGATATCTGCGGTCTGAATATCAAATCTTGGTATTTTCATTCTAGCGTTAACTTTTATTGAGGCGTATGAGATGCATACTTCCACTTGGATATTTACAGTAGTATTTCAATGTGGTTGATTTGTTTTGGTGTCATAACTCCAGCCCTGTATCTGATGATCTTTTTTTTTGCGACTTTTTTCTTATTGAAATTCACAACTTGCTTTAGTTTCTTGATGAATTTATTTTAATTATTTTATTCTTTTTGTTGTCTGAACGACTAAATGTTCTACGAGTAATTGTAATTGTTGAATATATTACAGATCAAGGATGGATTTGCTGACGGAAAAGACCTTGTTGTGTCTGTGATGTCTGCCATGGGAGAGGAGCAGATCAACGCCCTTAAGGATATTGGCCCCAAGTAAATTTCTCAAGTTATAGACAATGATTGGGGCTTAAAAATTTCAAATTATGGTAACTTACTAAGGGGTTTAATATGGGACACCATTTTGTGGAACATTCGGATGGGATGCTCCTCAACTATTAAGAGATACTTGTCTTTATTATCTATTAAGGATTGCATAATGGACGATTTTGTTCTGTTATATTACTGCATGAACCATGTCTCTATTTTTATGGTGCTGTGAAACGAATTTGCCACCAAGATGGTGTATACATCTTTTTTGCTCCTTTTATCTGTTGTGCAATTGCAATTTATAGTATTCTCATTATCCTTTGTATTTGTCGCCTCTTTTAATGTCATTTTGTTTTCTTTCGATTCACTTCCTCTCATACATGTCCCCCTCTGAGATGGAAAGATCATTCCATTGGGTAGAGGCTCTTTGGTATCTTGGAGGTCTGTTGTTTGGATAATAGAGTAGGTTTTTGGTTGGAAATCTTGCTCTGTTCTGTTTTACGCCATAGTTGCTGCTTATATCGATTTTTAGGTTCCATTTTTTAAGCAAGCTGAACCTTAGATAGCCGGTATAAAGATGGGGTTTATCCATTTACTTCTAATGCTCCAACTCTAATGAGGGATCTATGTTTGACCCCTAGGATTACAGATTTTCTTTCAGGAGATGGAAATCTTAGAAATGTTTTTTTTTTTTCTTGGGTTAATTCCACCTACACCCCCTTGAACTATGCTAATATTCCACACACTCCCTCTATGTTTCATAATAAACATAATTCCACTTACCTCCTTATTAAGCAACTGACGGTGTAAGCATGAACAAATCTGTACAAGGTTAATTTTGTCCTTCCAATACTTAAAATGACATTTTTAACCTCATTTACCAATGCAAATTTACAAAATTACCCTTAACTTATAAACTCAACGAGTTTAACTGATTGCTTGATTGCTTCAACTTTGTAAGTCGCCGGAATTGAGCCCACAGTATTAATCCACGCACTCAAAAGATGGTGACCAAACAAGTCTATGTAGTCATCGTAGAATTTACCGTATGATCTAAAATCCCCTTCTTTGCTGAAAATATTCTCTGTATCTTTCTGAACTGAAATCTCCTTCTCGATGTAGAACCCTCCCTTTCTCAACTAGAAATCTCTCTAGTTGGAATTTTTTTTTTGGAAATCTCTTTGTGTTTCTAATAATCTCGCCATTAACCCTCTCTTTCTTCGTCGCTGGTTCACGATGGTTATAGATAAAAAGAAGAAAACACATACAAATGATTAATTATGTTCTATTGAATTGTTTTATCAAAACAAAAACAGAGACCAGCACATCCAGTCAATGTTGGGATGCGTTTTATCTTTAGATTTTCATCCTAATTTTTTTTTTTCCTGATTTGATTTGGAGACAAAAAAGAAAAATAATAATGAATGGAGTTGGGTTTCCGGCGAGATCAGGTGAGTTTCGGGGGAGGAATTGTCGGCGGTGAGCTGATTGTTTATGAACCTTGAGATCAATGGAGATGGAGTTTTCCGGCAAGGTTATGACTCAAATTGCTGAAGGGTGACGGCAGTCATGCACTGCCATCGGGTCCGATCTTCTTGTTGTCGATACAACCTCCTCACATGATTCAGATTTTGGGTTGAAGACTTAGATACCTCCTTCGATTTCATCAATCTTCATTCTGCTCTCCCAAACAGACCTTACAACTACACCGTTTTTTTTTTTTTTTTTTTTGTCGCAATTGGATCTTGGGTCTGCTAGTGGTGTTGTTTGCAAAGGGTGATTGTGGATGGTGGTTGGTGGTCGACCGTGGTGGTGGTAGGTCGAGGTGGAGAAACGGCAAGATCAGTTTTTTAACTCGCCAGAGATCACTTCACCCAGTTCAGTCTAGCGATCCCAACTCCAGCGAAGTTCAGTTCAATCCAGTGAAAGCTCGCAATGGAGTAAGGACTGAAGGTCGAACGGCGGTGTGTCCTTGCAATTGAACGGAGGGCAGTGAACTGTCCTTGCAATTGAACGGAGGGCAGTGAACTGTCCTTGCAATTGAACGGCGGGCAGTAAGGAGAATGGCTTGGCTGTGATAAGAACCATCTTTTTTTGTGGTTGCTGTGTATTCCATCGGTGGCATAGTTTCTTCGTCGCCGGCAATAATGAAGAAGAAAGAAAAAAAGAAAAAGAAAAGAATATATATATATAGTGTGTGTGTGTGTGTATGTGTGTGAGTAGAGAGAGAAATTTAATGGTGTTAAAGTTTTTTCCCTTTAATTATAAATGGGATAATTACACTTACCTCCTTTGGGGTTAGGTCTAATTACAAGCGGTACTCCTAACGTTTAAAAAATTACACCGCCCTTCCCCAATGTTTGCTCTGTCGTAACACTTAGCCCCCTCCGGTGAAAGTCAATGCCGGTCAAAGATAATTTTTGATGACATCAGCACTTTTTAACTATGTAATACCACATTTGCCCTTACTATATTTGTAAAGACATTTTTACCCTTACTTTTGTATTAAAATAACCCATATACCCAGAATAAAAAGACAAAAAAGCCCTGCATAATCCACACTAGCTCTTCTCTCTCTCTCTCTCTCTCTATATATATATATATATATAAATATATACTGGTCACTATATATATACACACATATATACATGTATATACATTGGTTACCATAACTGTCTCTCTCTTGATCTATATATGCATAAATATTATATACACACACAACATGAAGAAAGGAAATTGGGGAAAAACAAACTAGAGATAGGTCATTCAATAAAGAATCAGTTGGGTGCTTCTCGTTGACGAGTTATGCCGGGAACCCATCTTTCCAACAAATCCAATGAGCTGAATCCATAGTCCAAATTAATCTTCCAGTCTTCATTGCCGTAGTCCACCAATCACAGAGCCACATCAGTAAGCTTCGTTTAGACAGTGCCAAACACGCCACATATCGCTGATGCCACGCGCAACCACTCGCCGGCAACTGTAACTCGCGTTAAGTCCACGCGTCTCATGTGACGTCAGTCTCTGACGTCCCGTGCTCGCCGTCGACCGAGCAGCAGCCAACAGCCACCGGCCCACCAGCCAACTTCAGTGGTGTGGGTCAGATCCAGGTGCCGTAACTCTCCGTCCGCCGTCTTAGATGAAATTCAGGTCATCAAAGACGCTGAACTGGCCGGAAACGGCTCTTTCGGCATCGTCATCGACCGTCCCGAAAAAGCCCTGCATGATCCACACTTGCAAGCCTCTGTTACCTGCTGGAGATGTCACTGCTTTTGTTCCATGGCATCATCGGAGGTAAGTAATTGTGTTATGGCGGTGGTGGTGGCTATGGCTGTCGTGGTAGCGGTGCAGATGGTGGTTTTGTTGTGTCGGCTATGCAGATGGTGGCAGTGAAGACTATATGTTCGGCAAATCTAGGGCTCAAGGAGGTAAAACTTCAGGAAAAAGAAAAAAGAAAAAAAAACGAAACAAAAAGAAATCTCTATTTTAGGGGGAAAAAAAAATTATTAGGGTAAAAAAGTAATTTGACAATTAATTATCATTATTAATATAATATGGGGGTATATTAGTACTTTCACAAAAAAATCTAACATAAATAACCGGCGATAACATTGAAGGGAGGTCAGTGTAATTTTTGAAACGTAAGGAATACTGCCTGTAATTACACCTAACTTCAGGAGGTTAGTGAAATTATCCCATTATAAATTTCAATTTATAATCAAAGAGTAAAATAGTAAAATTATACATTTCCGTTGATAAATTAGACAGCGGTTACTGATAGAGGGTTATTGACAGTGGGTGTAGATGGAATTATGAAACATAGAGGGAGTGTGTGTGAAATATCAGCATAGTTTAAGGGGTATAAGTGAAATTAACCCTTTTTTTCTTTTTTTCCTTCCCCCCCATTTGCCTTATTGTCACATACTTTTGGAGTTAGAGGAGAGATAATTTTAGGCAACGAGGTCCTTGGTAGAATAGCCAAGAATTATGTGTATTGTGAGACAAGACAAGAAATCAACACAGGGTTAAGGAATAAAAAAAAAATTAATAATAATAAAAATAAAAAAAAATAATAAAAAAAACGTAAGTGTATAGTAAAGAAAATGATGGTAAAATGTGACTAGAATGGAAAAACAGGGCAACATTTAGCCCACTAGTTGGAAAAGCTTGTTTGTTGGCGAGGCACTACGCATGTATTTAATATCAACAGTCTCGTATACCATTTTTTTTTTTTTGTTAAAAGGGTGAGCAACAGTCCCGTATACTTACTTTGCTCCAAAGCCCAAAAAACACCAAAAGTACACTTTTCATATATAAAATATTGGTTATTAAATAAATATTATTGAGACATTATATCTGTTTTAATATAGTTTTTCATTCTAATAATTTTAGTAATCAATACAACTTGTTACAAAATAGATTCGTCGTTGAGCAATATGAGGTCAACTATCAACTCTCTGACAGGGCTTTAGCCCAACTGAATACATAATGTATCATAGAACTTTAGTCCAACGTGTCATTACCCAAGCTATCGTGCATTTAATTCTTTCCGTCTTTCAAATTCACAAGATTTCTGTGATTATTCCTTTTAACAATTGAAGAGCATAGAGTGGGTATGGATTAGTAAATTCTTTAGTAACATCTGAAGAAAATGTAGTAGGCCACATTGTGGAACACATATACTGACCCCACAAAAATACACTGGTATCTACCTGCCTAATAAGTTGGAACAAATGTTGAAAGGGAAAAAATGATAAAAAGTCTCTAGTATCAACCATTGAACCAAACACTTAAAAAGGAGAGAGAGACTAACTTAAAAAACCAATTCGGGTATCGTAACATCAAGTTAAATGCTTCACATGGTACTCCAAACCCAGCCAATGTAACAACCAAAGCTGCATGCAAAAAAGGAATAATTAGTGAGCCGAGAAGGCATAGTTCCAGTTCCGTCGAATGGGTTTGAGAAATCAAAGCGAAGAAGACAGACAGTATGAGCAAGCTACAGGAGTAACAGGACAACCAATTAGTGACTGATTTCAAGGGAATAAAGCAAGTCCAAGCCAATTTGGAACCTTGCATGTAGGTTCACCTGGTATCCTCCTGCTTGTGTTCCTTATCCTATTTAAGGACCAACTTCCATGAGAATACATAACTTTAGGAACCCATCTCTTTTATCTCAGAAACCGGATGACTGTTCCAAGCCAGTCTTCTGGTATGTTGTCCTTCAATTCCCCGCTTAGGGCCTTTAACGAGTGTTCTGTGGCCGCCTGCAAGTAGCCGATAGTGTACACGAGTTCTCGACTGAGAAGTTTAGCAGAAGAAATGAGATTATAGCAGGACATGGCCAAGAGTCACTCGTTACCTTTACAATGTAGACATCGATTCCAAGTTTTGCAATCATCGCGGCTTCTGATATTTTTGTATTCATTCCCCCTGTAGTGTCATGGTCTGCTACAGTAAACTCAACTGCTGATGACAACAGAGTAAGGATTTGAATCAGATTTCCATTCTTTTAAATGAGAGAAAACCCCATATACCTATCTCTAACAACCACAACAACAAAAACAGGGAAAAAGGGGTGAATTTCTGAATTTAAAATTATCAACTATAAGCGAGAAGTGGCAGCGGATATGACATTTTAAGTTTTAACTGTATAATACTGGCGATTTACCATTTCTTTCAATGGCCAGAACCATCCTATGTTTAGTCCAGATAATCAGCATTTTAAGTATTCGATGCGGTTTAGATCTCAGATGGGGTTCACACACATTTTCGTTCTTAGTTGTTGAAGGTAACACGTGGTTTGTTATGGCCATGATAATGGAAAAATAAGGTTTATGTAGCCGATCCCAGGTAGCTGGAAAAATACTTGGTTAGAGTTGAGTTGAGCTGAGCTGTTGTGAAGGCATGATTTCATCCTCCATAAGAGAGTGATCGATTGAGGGATCATCGAAATCGGAACAATCACCACAGATGACGGCAAAAAAATTAAAAGAAGTCATACCATGAATACCTTTGGATGCCCATGTTTAATTTAAGTGCTAAAAAAAAAAATTAAAGTGCTATTATGCTTCAAGAAAAAAGGGGAATAAAAATCAAATCAAATGCAATGCAGAGTAGAATAAGTTTTCAATTTTCAAATGTTGGCGACCTTTTTAATTAATCAATATAATGATGTAAAGAAGTATCCTTTACTGACCATTCATGTTTGGTAATGTTGGTTTCTCTACATACCAGCTCCCATTTTCACGAACAGCTGTTACATACAGAATTGTTCAATTTAAAATATGCAAAATCAGGCCCATCAGTTGCAAAAATCTGGGGTTTAAATTTTAAACTGGCTCCTTACCAATCTCCCTGAGGAGTACTGCATTAGGATCTGTTGGTGGACGGTCATATACGCCTAAAACGTCTGTCTTCAACCCGCATTGTATAGGATAACATGCATAAAAAGCTGCTTCCGCAAGGATTAAAAGATGATACGTGAACAGTTATTAACACAAGGAGATGTGAGATTATGCCAGACAAGATATTTGGAGAGCCAACTTGATATATACAGTGATACATTTGATCGTGTATAGCTTAACTAAAATTATGGTTCTAGTCATAATAAAATGACAAAAAATGACTCATTTCAAAAAGTTGGACCAAGGAAGAAAAATAAATTTACCATAGCGGAATTGACGCGAGTCATCCAGATCTCGAGATGCATGGACAAACCTACTTGCAAGTTATAAATTGGGGCATTGCCTAACAACATAAATATGAAAGAAACAAGGTAACATACACAAGGTGGTCGAAGATGATTTTAAGTACAAAGCATGTTTGACTTCCATCTCTTGAAAGTATACTCTAAGTTTTAAAAGAATATAGTGTAGGACGTGGGCGTTCCCCAACAGGAAAAATCCAGGCGCATTGAACATATAATTTGAAGGTTTGGTTCAGATGCATAGACAGCAATTAGAATCAAACTATCAAAGCATGCACCAATTCTATATTGAATATCGTCCTCGATATGATCATGGTGGGATTAGGACAGGATCATTCAAAATCGTATAATTGCAATATGACCATATTGGAATTGCCATTGGATTGTTCGGGCATTAAAAATTGTAATTTTTATGTTTTGTCATGGTAGTTGGAAGTTGGAACTATTAAGAACGTTAACTGGTTTTCCACCTTTTGTCATAAGTGTGGTTATGTAGTATGTAATGAGTATTTAGTAGATTGTGTAAAAAATATATCTTGGTTTCTTTTATTATGAAATAGTTTTAGTGTTAAATAACTCGGATCTTTTGTGAGGAAAAACAACGAGAATACAAGAACTCAAATCTTGACTCTCCATGCATTACTTGTAAATTGTAATATTGTAATACTGATTGAGGGCTCTACCTCTTTTAGCTACACTCTCATATTTACTTGGATGAACTTGTACATAAATACATATTTCATACGACCGTATAATATTTCTACATTTTTCTCTTTTGCATAATAGACATGTTCTCTGTTTGTTTCAAGGATTTTTCATCTATACATATAGTTTTAGTTTTCCCCCTCATTTTTTAGGATCTTACAATCCACATTCCCCCTCCATCAATCCAACTTAGTACCCCAAGCCTAACCACCTTGCTTCCTAATCAATTTTACTTCCACTCGCGTCTGGTAACAACTCACATATCCATGTCAAAGATACAAAAGCATATTAGAAATCATTCAGTAGACAGTGGATACAAGAAAAACAACGTATTCAGGCTTTAGTTGCGCTGCAAGATAACGTATGATCACATCTCCACTCAATATGGTGCAACCCTGATTTAATAAAGTTATAAAGTACATGTCAATATCAATTACCAGATGACCAAGAAGCTGACGACCTAATGAAAGAGATCAAACCTGTATACCATCAAGTACTGCATCTCCATGCAAAACCTAGAATGTCAAATAACAAATACCATATTACCATGCCAATGCCAAAGGAAATAAGACAACAAAAGATAAAATAATAACAACTAACATAGAAGAGTACAGCCAAAAAAAAGTAAATTGATTTATTTTGAAATCTTCAATTTTTTTTATTTTCTATTTTTAATGGTTCATTCAAAGAGTGATCATATCCAAATTAATGACAATATAGTCATTAAGGTCCCCACAACAATACATTAATGCGAGGGATTGTTCCATCATGCAAAACTGATAGAAAGATAAATATGTACTAAAAAATAAAACTTTTATGATGGTTCCAAAATTGTGTTTTCCACCTCAAAATAATGTTGATACATACGATGAACATTTCTTCGCAAGCAAACATGGTAGAAAGAAAATAGCAAGCTCAAATAACTTGAGTATGGAGGTATGATGCAGATAAATAGTACAAATCAGTTCAGCAAACACAGAATGATGACAAGTTCTCAGAAGTTCTAAATATGAACAAGTTGATTGAAACTACTTATTTCTGGTTCATATTTCACGTAAAAACATGAACATTCATATTTCATGTAGAAGAAACACAAAAATGAGCAAAAGCATTTAACAAGATCAAGCTTCAAAATCTCAAAGGTAATTAAAATAATTCAAACTTACAGGTACAAAACCAGAGTCGATAGCTTTAGCCACCATAGACACATCAGCTGAGGGTAGCTGCATACAAGTCTAGATTTTAGGCTTTAGGGTACTACTAACAGGGAATGTTCCCAATACTAAGGGAAACACTAAAACAATAATTTCCCACATTTGATGCATATAATTCAACAAATACAGTGTTTCTAGACGTGTACTAACATCTCTTTCACAAGTTGACCATCCACACGAAAATGGAGACATTCCAATAGAAGGAATACCCTCTGCAAGAAAAACCAAAACATTTATTAGAGTGAATCCTTGTAGTCCAGACGACATTTAGTATGAGTAGGGTTGTTAATGCTGATAATAGCAGGCATGTAATGAATAGGTCATATAACATTAACACGTAACACCTAATTCTAAATTCCTGGAGGTGAATAAACATTATTGTGCTAATACAGGAGTGAGATAACACATTACTAAGATCTTAAAGCAGAGGCTGGGTCAAAGACTTGAAGGTTCTACTTGACTCAAAATTTTCAAATTGACACGAAAAGATGTTGAAACCAACGCACGATAGCCCGAGGCTATTTCACAGATATGAATCATTGATCTGAAACTGCATCAGGTTTGATCTCTCAGATTTACCCGACGAGTACTACAAAAAAAAAGAAGAAAGGAAAAGAAAAAGAAAGAGAGTTCTGTATCCAATAGTTTTAAACCCCCTTCCAGATGCTTGAAAATTCTAACTTTTCTGTCATTATAAGTTTTGGATAATAAAGTTAATAGGGAGGAGAGAATTGGTGTGATTTCTTGAACTCTAGCGACCATGAGGAGGCTTATTAATACAAACCCATGTAAACAAAACTTGTATGCATCTCAACACACACAGATACACATGCACAAACATGTAAGCATAGTAATTTAAGTTTATAGCCATGGCTTGTAATCTAGTCAACTTCTGCCAGCTCCTAGTTACTTCCTATCCATGAATCTGAATATCATACTGGTTTTTGATGAACCACTATGAAGTGGGAAATGCCTACTAGGCGTCTGTATTTAACAAATAGGGGACTGAAATTGGAATTCTGACTTCTTTGGAAAAGATCCTATCACAAACACGTCATAATTTAATTAGAATTACCTAGTAAGCAGAAATGCAAACAATATAGAGGCGGAAAACAGGATTGTGACATAACAGTTGCATTTTTTATTGACCATATGTGTACCTCTGGCCAAGGCTCTAACAATTTCAAGATTGAGCGACGTAACCTGAAATCATGGATACAAACAAATCAAAGGATGAATCTAAGTCTAGAAGAAGAAACAAAGTAAAGGTTGCAAAACTCACAGAAATACGTGTAGCAACAAAACCAGCCTTGACAAGAGGTTTGTTCAATCCTCCTTTATGAACCCCAGATTTGCTAGCCTGGAAGTGCCCAAAAGAACCTAAAGCGAGCAAATAATAATGTAAACTCAATCAATGCAGAAGTGCATGATATTGAGCTATGTTACACACTAAAATAAGTTAAGAGAATAAGTTAAATCACTGACCCAATAAGCTAAATCTGAATTCAATATCTTTAACTCATACAGTATCACCATATATTTTAAACATATAAAGCAAAGACCAATTGACCTTAAATGAGCTAAATAAGCAACCTGCTCCATGAACAATAACGACACCGCTAGAATCCAATACTCGTTCATCACTGAAATCATCAACAGAACATGATGCTTCCGAAAACCCGGGACGCTTGCTCCAATCCATCCCAGTAACCTTCCCAGAAGAAGAACCCAACATCATCACTTGCTGCAGATGGAAGCAAACCATTTTGAGATTTTCTTCATTTATCTTCTCTAACTCGTTCTTGCAAGTAATTGCCGCACCTCCTTAATTTATATATGTTAAAAAAAAAAATGTCAATAATACGCAAATTTGTGCACAAGTCTCTCTCTATATATAGAGTTCCTAAGAGGTCTCTCTCATGGAAAGAGCCATGAGCTCTCCTATTTTTTTTTTTTTAAACTTAGATGATTAAATAATTGAATTGACTTTTCACACATCTCAAAAAAACTGTTGGTTAAATTTGAATTGGTATTTTCTCCATCACAATTATTGTGAAGAGACATCTACAATAATTAGTCTTGTTCATGGCCATTATGGTGGTCCTCTTAAGAGCATTTCTTATATATATATATATATATATATATATATATATATATATGTCATACATCAAATGAAAGTCGAAGAATAGTAGTTTAAGCAAGTCGATCACATCAGATTGCATTTCATGCTCGTCTTCGTTTCTCTCTCTCTATATACACACACTGTATATGTCATATATCAAATCAAAGTCTAAGAATAGTAAAATAAGAAAGTCGATCACATCGAATTGCATTTCTTGCTCCGTTGCTCGATTCTGTAAATTAAATGTATATGCGTCCATATCAGTCTTAGTATCTCTATCTATTTGTGTATTTTACACACACAAATATAATTTTATACACAGAGATTAAATCGAAGTCGGACTTCCGTATTTACACATATATGTATAATTATATATATATACACACACATACATATACAGATCCAATCAGAGTCGGACTTCCGTATATAGATCAAATTAAAGTCGGACTTCAGAGTTCAGATTGCATTTTCTAGCTCGATTTGTGGATGATTACATGTACGAAAACCAATTGCTACTAGTGAAAATACTAAATTGAAGTGAAGATTGCTGACCTAGTTTGACGATGCAACGGATCGGTTTGGCTAGATTGATAGTATCAGTAGTGGAGTTGATGGATGTGCTTTGCTGCTTCATTTGATCCTCCTCTTCCATTTCGGGTTTCCACGACTGTGCTAGCTTTGCTTCAGCTTGGACTCAATAACACTTTAGATATTTAAGGCACCATTCAAGACCGCGGGCTGGACTTGGGTTCAGTCAGGTCTCCACTAAACCGGTCTACCCAAAAAAGGAAAAAAGAATTCTACTTTCATATAAAGTTTTTTTCTAATTAAAGAAAAAAAAAAGTTACTATTTTTGGTAACTAATATTTATGGATATTTGGGCATTATTCTGTAATCAGTTTCGTGGGAATCCAACTTTTTAAGAGTATGAATTTTAATATTTATTTAATTTTATTATTATTATAGAAATTACCAAATATAAGAAAGTAATAAAATTTAAGTTACGGGGAAAATAAAAATAAGAACATGTTTAACATGAAAAGCTGAGAGCGATCCGATTTTAAAAAAATTGATGTGGCTTTTGAAACCACCTCAAGAAAATGTTTTGACCAACCTGAGAGCGATCCGATTTTAAAAAAATTGATGTGGATGAAGGAGTAGAAGACTGCATATATAGCAAACCTAAAAAATAAATAAATTGAACGGGGACAAAGAATGAAATATATGTGACAGATATTGCTCAACATTTCAAGGTCACATTGATTGCTTTACCAAGCAAAAGTCCTTACATTTCACTAAAAATATAGTCAACTATTGATTTTGTAAGTTATAACACCACGTTCACTGTTCTTTGTCAAAATGGCAAGCGAGTCCCTCGTCGTCGTGGCCACTTGTTGCCCAAATACAGACTGTCGATTCCAAACGGCAAATGCCAATGGTAATCCCGTAGTTTCGCAAGTCGTCGGGGACATTATAGTCAATTCAAATTTTACATCATGGCATCCTCACTCCATCTTCATTTCCATTTTTATATAATTCCTGAGCCAACACTGAACTCCCCTTGTTCTCATCTGCTTGGTGGACTTTTTACTGAATTTCAGATCCTCAAACCAAAAAGTAGAGAGAGAAAGTTAGAGACATACTTCGTCTTCAACTGTTCCAGAGGTCTAACTTATGAATAACTTCAACTAAAGAATCAAAAGAGACCAGAGTCAGAAGGCTGAGACTCCATCGACATCAATGGCTGAGAACGAAGGATCATCATCAAGAGCTTTGTCGGCTCCTTTCCGCCCCACGATCACTCTCCCGCCACGTTCAACGATGGAGAGTCTGTTCACAGGTGGGGCCGGGGCGAGCCCGGGGCCGATGACTTTGGTCGCCGGCTTATTCTCCGAAAACGATCCGGAATCGGAGTGCCGCTCTTTCTCTCAGCTGCTCGCCGGAGCCATGGCGTCTCCGGCGGCGATTCCCGTCCACCGGCCGAGCTTTTTTGCTGCGGAGGATTCTTCTTCCAACGACAGAGAGGCCAATGGTGCCGGCGGCGACAGTTTCCGGTTCAGGCAGAACCAGCCGTCCGGTTTGTCGGTTTCTGATTCGGCCATGTTTACGGTACCTCCTGGTTTGAGCCCTGCTAGCTTGCTTGATTCACCGGCTTTCTTCTCGTCTGGACAGGTATTGAAGCTACAACAGCTCTGCTTTTTTACATAGGCATATATAGTGTTTGTGATATTGGTTGTGTGGAATTAGAGTTTTGGATGTGGAATTGGTACCTTGAAATTGGAATTAAAGAAAAGTTAATTCAAATTCTAAACTATTTATTTTCCAACTAAGGCATCAATTTCATGCTACCATACATAGCTTAAAGACTTTCTTTAGGTTTTATGGAAATTTTGTACAATTATTATCTATGTCGGATTTAGTATTGATTTAATAGCTGAAGCTGCTTGCTTTAGCTCACTAAAGGCTAGCCCAGTGCACCAGGCTCCGGCCATTGCGGGTTCGTGGAAGGTCAGATGTTTGTAGTCTTACCTCTGCATACGGAAATGCTTGCTTTAACTTACTATAAGTTTGATTTCGGTAATGGAATGATTGTAAAAGTTACCTCCAGATAGTTGGAGTACTTGGAGTCATTTCACAATAAGGGAATGCTGCTTTTAATGCAGTACTACTCAATTATATATTTACTTCTATACTGAAAATTTTGGTGACAATCCCTTATGGTCTGAGGTGTATATTTTTCCTATAAGTTGGGAACTCTCTAATTTTTTGGGAGTATGTGGGAGAGTTTGAAATCAGTGTCTTTTGGTCTCGTGGTGTGTAAATCCATGTCTGGATTGTTTCGTCTTGGTGATATAGTTCTTAAGTACACTATACTTATATATTTTATGGTCTGCATTCTCTTTAAATTATTTTGCTCTTAGTGAGATAAGCACTTAGTGCGATACTTGGTATTTTGCCAGTATTGGTTAGATCAGAAGTGCAGATGTAGCTACCAGAATGTCAAATTGGAACTTGAGTTGGCTGCCTTTTTCAATGGGGCATGGGCAAACAATCAACTTTTGAGGTTATAATTACATGATTATAAGTTCTAGTTTTTTTTTTTTTTTTTTTTTTTGTGTGTGTGTGTGGGAACTGGAAAGCATTTCATGTAATTATAATGTTAGATTTTAATATTCAAAAATCTTTTCTTTTGCACATTTTATCAAAAAAGAAAGAAAAAGATAAAGTAAAAGATGCTTACATTAGCTCCTCACGTATTTGATCCGATAATATCAGAGTTAGAAATTGAGTTTGTGCCAGTATAAGGAGTCATGCCAAAAAGTGGATAAAGTCTATTTCTTTCAGTTATGCAGCTCAAAGTCTGTCAGAAATCCATCTTCAGAGAACCTTGTAGGTGTCTCTTTATCTTCCTGTTGGGAGCTCAGTAATTTGTGAAGAATGCGATGAAGTTGATTGAGATAATTTAGATCAATATATACAACTTATTCTTCTTTGTCATGCCTCTTTAAGAAAGAGGATAACCACCAATTACTGAGTGATTCTGACTTGGAGGATTGGCAGGGAAGCTGAAAAATAGGGACAATGGTTGCATACTTGCATATACAGTGATGATTTCCTACCTCAGTTACTCAAAGCTTCACCCCTCTTTCAGCTATTTATTTTTATGATTTTTGAGATGTGTAGGGCACCTTTGGGATGTCCCACCAACAGGCCCTGGCACAGGTTACAGCTCAGGCCGCACAATCTCAATCCCATATGCATATCCAATCTGAATATGCAATGCCACAGCTTCCATCGTTTTCTTCCAATACAACCACACAACAGCAAATGCCACCCTCTGTGCCAGACACTAACATCACGAATGAGTCATCAGAAATCTCTCATTCTGATCAAAGATCCTACAGTTCTTCCTTTACTGTTGACAAGCCTGCTGAGGATGGCTTCAACTGGCGGAAATATGGGCAGAAGCAAGTGAAGGGCAGTGAATATCCTCGAAGTTATTACAAATGTACTCATCCGAATTGTCCAGTCAAGAAAAAGGTTGAACGTTCTTTTGATGGCCAAGTAACTGAGATTATCTACAAGGGTCAGCACAACCATCAGCAGCCACATGCCAATAAGCGTGCAAAAGATACTGGAAATCCAAACGGGAACTCAAGTCTCCAGGGAAACACTGAATCGGCTTTGGAAGGAAGGTCTGGTAATTTGAACAAATCAAAAGAAGGGGTACCTGTTTATTCATTGTCTATGAAGGATCAGGAATCTAGCCAAGCTACACCCGAGCATTTGTCAGGATCAAGTGACAGTGAGGAAGTGGGTGATACTGAAACCAGAGCAGATGAAGGGGATGAAGATGAACCTGAACCAAAGAGAAGGTTTCTACCTTTCCTGGAAGCATTAGACGTTCATACTGGAATAGTTTTTTATTTTTCAATTTATCTTGATTGCTACCTTGTTCTTAATGTATGTTGCTCAGGAATACTGAAGTCAGGGTTTCAGAGCCAGCTTCATCCCACCGGACGGTGACAGAACCTAGGATCATTGTACAGACAACAAGTGAAGTGGATCTGTTGGATGATGGCTATAGGTGGCGCAAGTATGGCCAGAAAGTTGTTAAAGGAAATCCTTATCCAAGGTAGTATTCTTTTTCCTGATTTACTTATCATTAAAAAGAAATATAAAATATGAAAATTTTTATGGTAGTTCAATCTCGATTCCAGTTTCATCGTAGGGAATTATACGATCCTGTTTCTTTACATTTCATGGTTGAATTTGTCACCATTGAATTATAAAACTCGTGATGCTTGCTAATATGGAAACTCCAGCATTTATAATCAAAGTCGTTATTGCATGGAGTGCCCTGCAGTCGTAAACCTTTTAAAAGAAGGGGGAAAAGGGAAAAAAAGGAAGAGGTAAAGAACAGAGATTATACTGAAGACCAGTATTTTATTGGGAGGTAAAGCATACAACAACGTAACAAACATTAAATCTCAAGTACTTGGGTGAGCTTGACAGTCTTTTTATTTATTATTATTTGTTTTTAAACCAGTTTTTTGGCATAATATTGAGATGTATTTATCATCTTGTAAATCACTACATGTTTAAGCTCTCTTGCTTTACTTGAGACTACTGAAACCAAACATATTTTTTGTTTAAATTATGTGCGGTTGCCCTCAACTAGTTTAACATTTCATCTTAGCTTAGGTGATACTTCCTAATGCCAGAAAATTGTGCCACACCATCTAGGGGGGGAAAATAAAGCAAAAAGGAAAAAACCATATAATTCTATCAGACTACCTTATTAATTAAAGCAAGAAAGGTGCAGTCCAGAAATAAGGAGAACATATCTCCAGCCAAACACTCTAGATGAATCCATGATGCAGTACAAACGATGTAGAAAAACTACTTTGTTTTTCCCTGCAAGTAGACCTGCCTGTCCTAGCCGGGACAACATCATCTCGCAAGACGTATCATGACACTGTGATGACTAACTTTACTCAATAAGCTTTGTCCATTAATATCAGTTGCTTTATTAACCACTCAAACATCAAATAGAAGTCCTTTATCTTCCGGAGCTTCATATGCTATCTTTCTCCTTCTACAACCATCAACTACCAAATAATTTTGGTTTCTTGGATTTCAGTATTTGGGTTTTTCTCAAAAAATATTGTCATCATTTTTCTTTCTTCTTAAATGAGATTGTACTTATAGTATTCAATTTGTTGCAGCTATACATGTTTTACGTTAGGTCTTGTTGCATTATTTTAATTTCTCTTTTAGAAGTTTAAAAAAAAGTCAAATTCCATTTCATCTTGTAGATCTATAATATGCTTAACTAATTCTGTGAATATTTATTGTTCAACTATTATGTAATATGATAGTAGACTAATTCGATAACACTCATTATTGATCATTCAATCCATGTTATACGTGTTCAATAGTGCGTTTTGTCAATTTGATGATCCAGTTTGATTATTCTTATTCTTCCAGATTTTTCATGTTTTTCATTCTATTTTTTTTAAAAAAAAATTTGGGCTTATATGCATATCATCGAGTATTCTCTGTACTGATCTGTGATGCTGCAATAGTGTTGTCTCGTATAATTAGCTTTTAACAAGGTACAGCTGTCAATAACAAAATGATCCATCAAAGACTGCTATTTCGATACATTTTCTGTTGCTTTAAATGTTTTCGTACATTAACAGTCTTTTACTAGCTGCGTGATTTGTGTTTATTTACAATCCTTGTTTAAGTATCTTGCTGCCAACTGCAGGAGCTATTATAAGTGCACAAACCCAGGGTGCAATGTCCGTAAGCATGTTGAGAGGGCTGCAAGCGACCCCAAAGCTGTCATAACAACGTATGAAGGCAAGCATAATCATGATGTACCAGCAGCTAGAAGCAGCAGCAGCCACAACTCAAACACCAATAACAACACATCGCAGGTAAAGCCACACAATGTCGTAAATCATGCTACGACTAAGAAAACAGATTACGGAAGCAATGATCCACAGCCTGTAGCGCGACTGCAGTTTAAACAAGAACAGATAAGATAGCTTCTTTGAGTCGCGGTCATGAAAAGAGACAGGAGGACAAAGGAAGAACACGAAAGGTCAGCGTAAATCAGTAAAAAAAGCTTTTAAGTTATATTTCGGTGGGATATACTTTTGGAGGCCATAGTTTAGATCCAGGCTCTCTCTCCTCGATTGCAAATGAACAAAAGAAACACGAAACGAAAAGGGAAAAAAAGAAAAGAAAAAAGAACAGGCTAGCAAAGGTTGAATTTGAACAGAAAAATTGTTGTATGTAAGCTAGTTGGCATACTGTGTTGTATTGTTATTCTTATGTGCATTCTTTTGTAAATGGTAAGTGGGAGTCATGCTTGTGTTTTGGAAGCTAGAACAGATCGTATTAGGGAGTTAACTCTATTATAAATCCTTACTGTCAACCACTCTTTTATATTATGCGTTTTGTCCAGAACATTATGCAACTACTAGTTTTCTGATGAGTTTGATGTCTTTTTGTGTTGGGGTCGAACAGAGGGTTCTTCACATGATTTGTGTGTGTGTGTGTGTGTGTGTGTGTGTGTGTGTGTGTGAGAGAGAGAGAGAGAGAGAGAAAATGACGAGGACACCGAAATAAACAGGTGGGTCCATTCTAGAGATGCAACAAGTGGGACCCATCCACATTACACAGCTAATGCCTAATGGGCTAGTTTAGACCAGATCTCTGAATTTTGTTCAATTGAAGTCTTGGGTTGAAGACTTCAAGCCTAAATAGCGGGTATCTTTCAACACGAATAATGATTTTTGCGCCCCAAGTCTTGGGTCGTAGACTAAAACGATAGGAATAATTGATTTTGTCCCCAAGACTTCGGGGTACCAAGTCTTGGATGGATGCATTGTGGCCCTGGGTAATACATTCAACGATGCATTGTGGTTGGGAAGACTTCGGCCTAAATGGTTCTTCCTATAATAATTATAATTCTTGCATTGAAGACTTTGGCGTACCATAATGCGCCCCTTGGATGCATTATGACAGCATGTAATGCATTCAACGATGCATTTTGTGGTCAGCTCATGTCTTGGGAAAGACTTGGGCCTAGAAGCTCATTTTTCATGACTATAGAAATTAGAGTTAAATATAAGTTCAATGTTCTTTATATATATGAGTACTCCCCGTGGAATAAAATTTTTTTTCTGCACTTCCTATTGTGACCATTATATTAGATTTAATGGTCACATTCTAAATCCACCAATATACTTTCCTTTTAACACAAAATCACTACCACTATTTATTATTTTCAAAATTTTCGACACTTCATTTTTAATACAAAACCACTATCACTCTTCACTTCTGAAAATCACGTCTCATCACTAAAAATTTTCTTTGAAAAAAAAGAATTATAAGTGTTAAAAAATTATTGTATACCTCCCTAAATGCATCCTATTTAAAAATTAAAAATTCAATTTATTTTTCTCAGACCCCTTTGTCACAAATTGTCTCATCTTCCTTATTATTATTATAATTATTTGTTGATGCGAAAATCCTCGCAACTCGAAACGATGGCGTTTACTTGCAAAATAAAAGGACATCATCTCGAATGGCACCGATAGGGTGTCTGCCGAGGACTCTCCGACGATCAAGTTAGTACTTGTAATCGTATTACATAATAATTATGTATATTCTCTTTAGGGGTTTTTTCTCGTACCTTCTTTAACGGCTTGGTGCCCTATTTATGGCTGTCGATTGGAATCATATTGGTCCCGCGGGAGATCCGCTTGTGCGAGATCAGAGGAGATCGTTTGTTGCCAGATTTGTCGGAGATATGATTTACTCCTTTGACGTTCTCAAATTGTGCCAAGGTGACACCCTGTTAAACCACGTCGTCATTCATTATCCTGGATAAGAAATGTCATCATTCTTATCTGATGGAAATCTTTAACTTTGATAACGAAATATGTCGAAGAGGTCTGGCGGCTGGTCAATGTAGGTTATTTTTCCCTATCAGTTGCCCCCTATTCCCAAGCTTACTCGTCTAACTTTGGGAATGTAAATTTTTTTGCCCCCAGCACTGTTCCCAAGGGAACAGTACTGTTCATTGGAACAATAAATTTTTTTTTTTTTTTTTGGCCCTGGGTACTCTTCCCTTGAGTAATTTTCTCCCTTGAGTACTCTTCCCTTTGGTACTATTTTTGGTACCCTTGGGTAATCTTCCCTCGGGTATTATTTTTAGTATCTTTGGGTACTCTTGTGTACTCTGCCCCTGGGTACTATTTTTAGTACCCTTCGGTACTCTGCCCCTGGGTACTATTTTTGGTACCCTTGGGTAATCTTCCCTTGTGTACTATTTTTTGTACCCTTGGGTAATGTAATACCCCTAGTTTTCAAAAATATAAAATGATAATTTAATTTTGAATTTATTGTGTTTTTATTTAATTATGTGACTTTTGTGTTTTGGGTACTTAATTGATTAATGGTGAATTTGTTTTATGTGTATTTGCTTAATTGATTAATTGATTATTTTTGTGTATTTAAATTAATTATTAATTAGAAATTGTTTTAATTTAATTGTGGATGTGTTTGGAATGTTTTATTTAATTATATTTATTTATTTGTTTTCCTTGGTTTGTTTGTTTTAAATGTCTATTTAATTGTAATGGACGTAACTGTTTGGTCATTTGTTATTACAGTGTTTGCGTATACTTAAGTTTAGGGTTTTGTTTTATATAATTAGGTAAGCCGATGTATAAGTAGGCTGGGATTAGGATTAGGGTTTTTACAGAAGCCTCTATATATAGAACAATATATGTCTGCAAGGGTTTGAGAAACCCTCTTCACGTATTATCTGGAGAGGGGAAAATAGAGACTCTGGAATGGTTTTGAGAATAAAGAGAGAGGGTCTTGGGAGATTAATAAAGGGAATTGCTCGTGAGTTGAGCCAAGGAGCAACCTAGGTGGAGAGCAGTGGACAGAGGAGGAAGGAATGGTCTTGGAGTTGCCGGATTATAGAGACGACGTTTTAAAGTTTCAAACTGAAACCGAAGGCAAGTTTCATTCTATCTCCTTCTTGTAAACTTGTGTTATATGCATTCTATATAGTCTCCAGGAAGTTAATTAAACTTTAAAACGGAATTTTGATGCATGGTAACAGACTTTATACTGTTCGTATGTTTAGGTGAACTGAAATTATGTTCCTTGCATAAACTGTTTTGTTCGGTTTTAAATTTTTGTCAAGCAATGCTTGTTGATATTTGATGAGTCCTTAGGATGGTTGGGACTTAATTGAAACCTAAGAACTTTAAAAAAAATCTAGATTAGAGGGTTGAACTTTGCCGGAAGCAGAGAAGGCAAACAGAGGAAGCATAAACTGTTTCGATTATGATTTATGTTTTTGTCAATTAATTTATACTGGAATTGGAGAAGTTTCTAGGATTGTTAGGACTTAAATTGAACCTTAAAAATCTTTAACAAAAGTGGGACAGAGGACTGAAACTTTGCCGGAAGCGGAGAAGGCAAACAGAGGAAATGGAGAAGGAAAAACGGAGGCTGAAAGAGTGGAGGAGGCTCCACCCTTCAATGGAGCCGGCTCCATTGAAGTGGAGCAGGCTCCACACTCTTGTGGAGGTGGCTCCAAGAAGGTAGAGCAGGCTCCAAACTTTTGTGGAGCCGGGTCCTCTTTTGTAAATGCACAGTAAATGCGTTTTGCTGATTTTTTTTAATTTATTTCAGGGGCTTAAATGAAATTTCTGGAAAGTGATATGGGGTTTTAAATGTTTAAAATTAACCTATTAAAACCTTAAATTAGTTAGTATATGCTAGTGTGTTAATATTAATGGACATCATGAATTATTAAAGATTAATGTGCATGCTGTCCAGGAAGGAGGAAGACTTAAATTTCCAGTTTATTTAGCCAATTGAATGGACTGAAATGAAAGATATTTTAGGAATGTTATATCAAAGATATATAACGCATAATTAAGACCCAGGAATGTGGGTGTGTGATCTGGAAAGAAACGTCATGAAATTTAGATATCAATTTACATGCCGTCAAGGATTGTGGAGGATTTCATTACTAGTCTTTGTTTCAGTGATTTAAGTGAACTAGTATGACAGTATGGTTTGGGATTTCTAGTATAATGTCCTCAGTTCATAATTCTGATAATCATTATACCATGCTATAGATGTTAATTGATAAACTGTTGTAATTTCTGTTTTGTCAATTGGAAGGATATGGATAATTTAAATTGTTTATCAGTACTCTAACAGTTTAAAAGGAGTTTTTATGATTATAATCATATACTGGATGTATGATAGGATCTTATTAATATTTGATTTCTATTATGTTGGTTTCTGGATTTACTTGATGTTCATTTGAGTGTGTATCATTATTGGATCATATGCATTATATGCACCGGTATGGGACGGTGGCAAATCAGAGATGGATTAGATCAAAAAGCTAAGTCCTACCTCTTTATACATACGGAATGGATTAACTAAAACAGTTAAGTCCTACATGGATGCATGTCCTATCAACTAAAACAGTTAAACGACATAATGGATATTTATTCTATCTTTCTGCATTATGAAGAAATTTATATATATACTTATGGTACCGTAATACAGCTTGAGTCTCCTGATCACGGTTAGGGTGCGTATATCGCAAAGGTTGAGTAGCTAGATATAGTTGATGTTTCCTGGTAGGTCTAGGTACTTGGCCGCTGGAAAGCGTGTTTTATATGTCACCTTCTACCCAGGCTGAACTATGTTATAGGCTAGTGAGCATCTTATAATTTGTATATATATATATATATAATATATATATATATATATATATATATATATAGACTATTTTAGATATTGCCGAACTGTCTAGGATGTATCTGCGTATCGGGTTTATGTACGGATTGTAGTAGGATGGAACTTGTATGTGGGCCTGACCCACCTTTATTTTTTCCAGGTGTTCGTAAGTACCAGGCTTAGGGCTTGATCGTGGTGATGCAGATACAGTCACTCACTCTTCCGACTACATAAGATTTCTTTTCTTATTCTAGTTTTGGATTTTAATTTTGTAAATTTATTTATAGTATAGGATTATTAGGGGTCCACTAATTGGATTCCCGAGTTGTACGGATTTGGAGAATTTAAATAATATTAATTTATTATTTAAAGTTTGAGGATTTTTATTTTAAATTTTTTTCAGCGCATTATTATTTTATTCTTAATTCAATTTTTATTCTTGCTTGTTTACATATTAATTGTTTGGTATCCCTCGGATCTGTGCCCGAACTTAATCACCTGTGACTCTAGAATCGAGAGGTATCACAGGTAATCTTCTCTCGTGTACTATTTTTAGTACCCTTGGGTATTCTGCCCCTGGGTATTATTTTTGGTACCCTTGGGTACTATTTTTAGTACTCTTAGGTACTCTGCCCCTGGGTACTATTTTTGGTACCCTTGGGTACTATTTTTAGTACCCTTGGGTAATCTTCCCTTAGGTAATATCCCCTTGGGTACTTTTTTATTGGGTAATCTTTCCTTGGTAAGGGAATAAATTGTACGAGCTTCACTCAGTTCGTCACTCCTTTAATAAGGAAATTAAATTTTACGAGCTTTACTCAGCTCGTCCCTTTAGTAAGGGAAGTAGGCTTTACGAGCTTCACTCAACTCGTCCCTTTAGTAAGGAATTATATTTACTATCCTTTATAGTATGAGGATATTGATTACGGGATTCATTCAACCAGGGTTGTAATACTCCTATATTTTAAAGAATTATTTAATTAAATTAATTACCTTTAAATTAATTTAATAGATTTATTTATTTTAAATTAATTATTTGTTTAATTGTTTATTTGATTTATTGGTATGATGATGTGCTTGATTGTTGATTAATTTGTTGGCGTGTTGGTTTTTATTTGTATGGTATGACTTGGTTGTTAATTCTTGTTTGATAATGTGCATCATGTATTTAGTTATTTTAATATTAAATGTTTATTTATCTAATTATTTGTTTAAATTTAATGGACTGAGTTTGGATTATTTGGATCAAAGAATTTGAGTCTTGGGTTGGAGAATGAAGCTTTAAATGATTTGGGATGGTTTAAAGGCCCATGGATTTATGCATGAGTATATATATATATATATATATATATATATATATATATATATATATTATGCATATTAAATGAATTATATATGTATAATTATATAGAGAATTATATATTTATAGTAAATATATATGTATAGGACTATATGCATATATATGGTAAGTATAGTTAAAAATGATTTATAAATATATATTACATAACATATATATTTATATTTATATTTTTTTATGTATATTAATATAGTTGGAGTCCTACATGGAAGAGGATTTGAATTGGCAATATATTATTTATCTATTTATATTTATATGTGTCATGTATATTAATATAACTAGAGTCCAACATGGAGGAGGATTTGAATTGACAATTTATATTATTTATTTTTATTGTGTGAGGAATATATATGTGTGTGTGTGTGTGTGTGTGTGTGTGTATATTTTATTTAAAAGTATTATTAGTTTTTTTGGGTAATCATACTAGGAATAGGATTAGGGTATTAATGTGTATAAATATACACATAAAGTTATATTGTTAATAGATTTTTCACGTTAGAAAAAAATAAGAGAAGTAGAGAAAAAGAAGAAGAGAAAACTGACAAAGAAAAGGCCGGATCAGAGAAAGAGGACGTCGGATTTGGAAGAAACAACCAAGGTTGAAGCGTCGGTTTCGTTTTGAAACCTTCAGACAAGTTCTTTTCTAACTCTCCTCTTAGAATCCATAAGTTTATTACTTTGGGTATCAAAATCTATAGATTAAATTGGCATGTTAATCATCTAGATATCGGATAAATGCATGTGAAAAAATTGATTAGTAGAAAAGGAAGAATCCTTCTTCAATTAGGAAACTTTTTTCAATTCCCGTTTTAGTATACTGTCTGTATCTCTCTCCTCGAGTGTCAAAACTACTCAAATCCTACTTAGTTGAATGGAAATTCGATTATCTACAATTTTGTATTTCACGAAAATTTCGTGAAACGGATGTTTACCTTGTCAAAACTGGGTTGGAAGATAGTACGAATTTTGTATATATATATATATATATATATATCTTATCCCATAATTGTTTTAACCAATTTGGATAATTTATATTGGTTGGGTGTTGACCTAATAATTCTTAATATCTATATTTAACATGTAACGTATTATTTGGACATTACTAAATTGTGTAACCTATGTGTTATATACTCCTACGTGTTATACTGTCACACATAAATAAATAAATATAACCTAATTAACTAATAAGTTGTTCATTGATATTTATCATGTTTATATATGTGATGGCGGTGTTGATGAAATCATAATAGGTTGTTTACTTAAATTAATTATATGTTTGTAACTTACATGGAGTGCCTATGTATGATTTATTTCATAGCTAATTGTAAAGTTTGGTACATGGTTAAATTGGAGGCATGGATGAGTTGCTAAAGGCATAAATAAATTGTCTTATTAATTGTATGAATAAAATACATACATGGGAAGTATGGATGAATTGCTAATTAATAATATGGATAAAAACATACTTTTGGAGGTATGGATGAATTGCCAAGACATAAACAGATTGTCATTTAATAGGCATGGTTGATTTGCCAAAGTATAAATGTATTATTTGTAGAGGCATGGTTGAGTTGCTATAATATAAATAAACATACTCTAGAGGCATGATTGATTTGCTAAAACATAAATAAATATTTATGGAGTCATGGATGATTTGCCAAATTATAAATAAATTGTTAGGTTTGTTAGATGATTAAATATATATCTATGGATATTGTGTTTATAAGTTGGAGGTAATAAATATTCTTATTAGAATAAAATAATGTTTAAAGGATAATATAATATTTTATAGTATTAATAAAATAATACTAATATAGGCATGAATGAGTTACCAAAGTATAGATCTTGGTTACGTGATCTTTATAAATAAAATCATATATACATTGGTGGAAATTGGGATTTAGATTGAAGGAAAATATTTCTTAAATTATTATTTATTATTTAAATGGTTAAATAATTGTTTAAATATGGAATTTAGGTTTAAAGGAGTTTTCTCTTAAAAGTGGAATGTACTTGATGTTCAGTTTAAATATAGAGGTAGTCTTATCATTGTTTATAGTCTTCGATTTCAAGGAATTTATTAATGAACATATTCTTTATATATTTATATATATAATATATATGTATCATCTTATATTAAAGGTTAAAACTTTAATTAGGATGATTTTGGCTAGAGATGTTTTATTTATTGGTTTTCAGAGGCTTGGTAGAAGGAACTTGTTCATGGGTCTAACTCACGATTTATTTTTCAGGTTATTAGAAATACCAGTCTCGAGGTTGAGGATCCGCAGCTGAGAGACTGTCATTCAACTACTCATCTTGTTTACTTTTTTAGTATTGTTATTTATTGTTAGATGTTTGGTGAATTAATAGTTTATGGTTTAGGAGTCTTTGACTTATAGGATTCCCGAGTTGTATTTTAGAATTTTTAAATTCATGGAATTTATTTTTGTCAAGGAGGATTTATTTTATTAATAGAATTTCGTTCAGCGATTTATTCATTCTTTTTATTCTTCTTGTATTCTATGTTTGTTTAAATACTAAATTGTTTTGATATTCTCGTATTTTCGGGTGTGGGCTTGGCCAACCTGCACGTGAAAATTCAGGGGTATCACAAGGGTCATTTTAGTACAAGACATTTATTTACTATCCCTTATAGTATGGGGATATTGATTACGGGATTCATTCAGTCCGGGTCGTTTTAGTACAAGACATTTATGTACTATCCCTTATAGTATGGGGATATTGATTACGGGATTCATTCAGTCCGGGTCCTTTTAGTATAGGACATTTATTTACTATCCCTTATAGTATAGGGATATTGATCACGGGATTTATTCAGCCCGGGTCCTTTTAATCCAGGACATTCATTTAATATCCCTTATAGTATGGGGATATTAATTACGGGATTCATTCAGCCCGGGTCCTTTTAATACAAGACACTCATTATCATCCCTTGTATCCCTTTAGTAAGGGAATTAGATTTTTATCAAGCGTTGGGAATGCCAACTCCTACTGAGCTAAGCATACTTGATGATTACTTTCTTACCCCTTTTAATAAAGGAAGTGGATTTGCTCGAGCGTTGTGAGCTCTCCCTTTAATAAGGGAGTAGTTAACTTATCGTCTCTTTACCGAGGGAAAAAGATGGAGTTGACCCTTCGTTCCTTTATGGGGAAAGATGTGCAGTCTGAAGGAGGGTGACCCCTTTAATACGAGGGGTAGTCGTCTAGTCTTTTTAGTAAATGAATGAAACTTTAACTATCTCACCCTTCTATGTAGAAGGAGTAGTCGGCTTCTTGTCCCTTTAATGAGGGAAGAATGTGTTGTTGACCTCTCGTCTTGGACTACTAGTGCCACCAAGGGGTCGCTAAAGGAGAGAGATTAGAAACCCGACTAGCTCGATATATCAAGGTTGGTACATCAATCTTCTAGACCTTGTTATCATATGCAGATCGACGATTGATATCGTGTGATCCACTATTCTGCCCCCAATGGTGGGATCTTGGGCAATGACCCATTCTATAGACGTTTATACAACGGACGGGGTGCCTGGTATTGCAACAATTTACAGTTGTCTAAAAATATTAAATAGTGTTAGAAATGATTACTGAAAATTAACCTACCATGAATTATCAATCCAAAGTTTTGCATTATTTGAAGTCAATAGGCAATTCCTGCAAAGGAAAAAAGGTGACGACTGTCGTCTGGTAGCTGGAGGCTTGGTGTCCAGCGATTGGCGTGATAGGGGCGTGGTACCCAACGACTGATAGATGATGGTCTGGTGGCCAGTACCTCGTTGGGTCCAATGATCGTCCTTCACTTAGGAACCTCTTTGGAAATACACACCTCATGGGATCTAGAGGAACATTAGACCTCCTTGGACCTGAAGGCCTCGATACATTCTTGGGTGTAGAAGGCCACCCCGATTGCACGAACGGATGGAGTAATAAGACTTCATTGCTAGAGACATCCTTAGGGGTAGAGGCTTTACTAGTAGGTAGAAACCCCCTTGTTGGTAATGATCCTCTTGAGGGGTGGAGACCAACTCACTTATGTAGGCGCAGAAGGACCAGACCTTAGTCTTCAATGATCAGGCCTTGGTAGTTGGCTGCTGCCAGATATGATATAGAGTTTGGTCTTAGACGACTAAACCTCAGTAGTGAGGGGACCAAGCATCGCTAAATGGAAAACACCACACTGGACTGCCTGGGTCGATGTGCCAAATTTTGATTATTGTCATCATACACTGGGTGGTATCACGCAACCCCCTGTTTTGCCCCCAGTATAATGGACGGGTAGTCAGGATGTAGAGTCCCGTCCTTATATAAGAACATGGAAACCCATTGTCAACTGATGACTTTGGGATGGTTTCCATGATCGGAAACTTTCGTCTTGCCGTCCGAGCCAAGTTGCGTCAGGATTATTATTTTTTCAGAGAACTAATCTTTCCCATAAACGGTGCTAGCTGTTGATGCGAAAATCCTCGCGACCCGGAACGACAGCGTTTACTTACAAAACAAAAGGACGTCATGTAATACCCCTAATTGGTATTTAATTTACCTAATTTCAAAAGGATAGTCTTGGTATTTAATTTATTATTTTAATTGAATTTTAAATTGTTTAAATTGTTGATTGGCGTGTTTATTTGCAATAATTGACAACTTGTTATTTAATAATGATTTTGTGAATTTATTAATTATTAAATTGTATTTTATTTTCTGTTTTACGTTAACTTGGAATTTTATTGTTTCTTTAATTGAATTAATAATTAAATGTTTTAATTAATGACTAAGTATAAAAGTGTGGTTAGGGTTTTAGTTCTGTTTAGGTTTAATTTAATGAGCCGACAGGGTTTATAAACTAGGTTGTGTTTATGGGCCGAGTTTCAGACTTTGGATATAATTGGACTTAGGTTTTTGGTTGCCTATAAATATATAAGATAAGTCTGCTTAGGGTTTTAAGAAAAGTAAAACCTATACACGTCTGTGGAGGCAGAGAGAGAACAAAGGAGGAATTTTGCAGTAGGAATCGCCGGAACCTTAGAAGACGACGGAGAGATTTTGAACAAAAGTCTCAAAGGCAAGTTCTAATCCTATCTCTTTCCCTTAGGCTCGTGTTCTTTACACGACTAATACAATTCCAGGATTTAATAAGGATTAAATAAGGATTTAAATTGAACTGTATTACATATCCTAAATGCTTAAAACTGATTGTGTTTCTAAGTTGTGTAATGGTTGTTTTAAGTCCTTTGTTGTTTTAATTTATGTTAATTCATGGAAATTGATGAGTAATAATTTTAATTAATTCTATATTATGTTGGGAATCACTGAAATTTATTTAGATTGCAAGGTTGATGTGTTAAAACAGTTGGGGTTCGGGATTGCATAAACTGCTAGTATTAAATTCTTGTTACAAAATTTATGCTTTAAATTAATTTTGGTAATTGAACAAAGAATTTAGTGGATTCTGGAATCAGTTGGAACCCAATTTGAACATCCAAGTGCCTTAGGAATGGAAGTCGGATCAACAGAATCAAGTCGGACGTGAAGGAGATAAAGGAACGGAGAAGAGCAGGCTCTTATTTTTGAAGAGCCAGCTCATTGGGGCGAAGAGCAGGCTCCATGTTTATATGGAGCCGGCTCTAGAGGTCTTGGAACCGCCTCTATGCTTAGGAGAGCCGGCTCTAAGCTTTGGAAGAGCAGGCTCTTCCTTTGGGGAGAGCAGGCTCTTGGTTGGATTTTTGTTTTCCATTTTTCTGTGACTTTATGAGCTAGGGAACTCGGATTTTGGGATTTTTAGTTTCTGTTGGAAGCTATACTGAGGTGTTTAGAGGTGGTCTAAGCATGGTTAAAATCCTTGAGAGAAGATTTACGCAAAGTAAAACAACTTTGTTTTAATGCGACAGTGGACAATGCTTAATTAATCAGTTTATTGTGTTTTTGTTAAGAAATGATGCAGAATTGCTTAACACTTAGAATAGCAGTTCTTAGCAATAAAATTCTCAATTAAACCTATCCCAATGTTTATAAAATAAGTGTGTGGATTTATATGGTTTAGTATGCTTATTTGGCCTTAAGTCGGTTTTCAGTTTGGATGGGAGGAACTGCATGATGTTTAAGCTTTGGTATTAAAATTCTTAGGGATGATTTGCAGTTAGTCACGTTCCAGAATTACTAAAAATAAACCTGTGAACATTTATATTCTGTTACGGTTGATTAGAATTAATTAGTTTACATGTAAAACCTGTAGTATCAATTAATGGACATTTCATAGTAGTATGGATTAAGCTTATTAATTGACAATTATTTTATCATGCTTAATATGGAACAATTGATATTTGTACTTAGTGTTTTATTGTCAATTGTGGAATGTATGGATTGGTTGATAGTTATATTTTTATTTATTCTATTAACTGCCAAATGGATTAGATTGTATGCACCGGTATGGGACGGTGACATACTAGGTTTGGATTTGGCTCAAAATTGCTATATCCTACTTATACGGAATAAGGGAATGGATTAAAAATAAATCCTACTTATATTTAGGCTAAGTCAAAGAAGCTGCACTAGCTGGATTACTGGTTATCTATGTTAAGTCTGTGCAGTTGAATAAGCTGAACGACTTACTAGATTTATTATGGATTGTTATGAACGGATTTTAAATATATGTTTATGGTACTACGAGAGGAGTTTGAGTCTCAGACTCGTTGGTTAGGGTGCGTATATGCAGTGGATGCGTAGCTGGCTATAGTAGATTGAGGTGTACCCTGTTAGGTCTAGGTACTCATGCCCACCTTTGGGTGCGTTTTCGCATGTTGCCTTCTATTCAAGTTGAGACCCCTACTGTAGTCCAGTGAATGTCCCTTAGTATGGATATATATATATATATATATACACGACTTATATAGTTATTGTTGAGTTGGTTAGAGTGTATATGCGTATCGAGTCTCTGCTTGGATTGTAGTAGGTTAGAACTTGTTCGTGAGCCTGACCCACTCCTATTTTCCAGGTGTACGTCAGTTCCAGGCTTGAGCTTGTTCGTGCTGGGCAGAGAAGATCTTCCATTCTGCTGACGATGTAGGACTTCTTTCCAGATATTTGATTTGGATTTTATCTTCAGTTTACTTTCATTCAGTTTGGTTTTAGGGGTCCACTGGAGATGGATTCCCGAGTTGTTAACTTATGGAGGTTTTGGATTATTGGGATTTAAGTATTTTTAATATTAAAGGTTTTTATATTTAGTTTTCTTCCAGCTTAAACTTTATTTATGAAATTCATTTTGTCTTCTGGGTTCGTTTTAAAATACTTTAATTGTTTGATATTCCCTCGGGTTTGGGCCTGGGCCTGATCAACCCGTGTCTCGGATCCGAGGGGTATCACAGTTGGTATCAAAGCACTCCAGGTTCAAGTGTCTCTAGGATTCTATCGTATAAGACTTCCGCGTAGCGTTTTCTCTTGTTTAGAGCTTTAGAATTAGGATTCGTTGAATTCCTTTACGGTTCATTTAGAAAATACTGATGTCAAGTGTATTCTGTAATTGCAGAATGTTTGGCACTAGGAAGAGGATGAGGGCCACGGTGAAAGCAAAGAAGGGCCCAAGGTCGAAGAAGGTTATTCCGGTGATTCCCCTACGAAGGCCGACCAAGAAGACGGGATTGGAGACCAGGGAGTTGATTCCAATAGGCGTTGCATCGGAGTACAAGTCAAGGAAAGTTTCTTGCGTGCGGGATTGGCCACCATATTGTGGACCTAACGCAGCTTCGGTGGTGCTTGAGGCTGAGCCAAGTAGAGAGGAAGACCCCGAAGAAGATCAGGATGGAGATGATACCGGAGTGTCCTAGATGGAGGTTACCAGGGTTCAAGAATAAATGCTCTTCTAAGAGTGAGATGATTTTCATTACTAGTAGGAGTAGGAGTATTATTTAATGAGTAGTACTGTTTAACTGTCATACACTAGTATGTTCAAGAATATTTTATGATTATTCTTTTGACAGTTTATGATTTAAAGAAGTTTTTTTTAATAAAGTAAACTAGTGGTTTTGGCTATCTCTGTTGTGGATTATGATGGTCTTGTTGGATTTATTCACTTATGGTTTATTTAAACTATAGTGGATTGTATATGATGTGATAATAACGGAAAGTCACAGTAGAGTGATTTATTTTTGAGCAAGCACACAAAGCTTTGTTTATAGGTTCGTTATGTTAGAACGAAATGATTACTAAGGAGTTTGTAAAAGAACTTGTGTAAATCAATATGATAAATTGGATATTAAAGGAGGAATTCTCAAAATAAAGTGTCGCTCTAACTATGAGTTGATTTTGGAGTATTTTGTGTACCCTTTGTGCTTTGCTCTACGGAGTATTTAGCATTGGGTTTGGATAATTTGGTTGGGACACTGGCTATTTGCAGGCTCGGATTCCTAGCCAATCTAGTGGTTTTGGACATGTACATTTATACGATGTTATTTGGGATGGATTAGTTATCACACTACCATATCCAAGTTAATGGTTGTGATAGGTCTGTTGTTTTCACCATACCTGGTCAGGATATGTTGTCGCTATGCCATGTTCTAAAAAGCTAGTACTACTTGTACCTTACGGAGGAGGAAACAAAGGAAGGGATTACTGTACCATTGGGTTATATACCAATTATGCAGGATTTTTCTGGATGTATTTTAAGAGATTCTAGGGTTGTCTTTCTGCTTTGTTTCTGGGTCACGTGGTGTCAGAAAAGGGGAATAGCAGTAGATCCAGCCAAGGTTTCAGTTATGGTTGAGTGGGGACAGCCTACTTCATCTACCAAGATTCAGAGTTTCCTCGGTTTGGCGGAATATTATCAGAGGTTCATCCAGGGGTTTTCCAAGATAGCGGGACCACTCACTCATCTGACTAAGAAGGGTGTATAGTTCGTGTGGGATGAGCACTGTCAGCAAGCTTTTGATGAGCTAAAAAGAAAGTTGACTTATGCAACGGTTCTGGCTACTCCACAAAGCGGGATCGAGTATCTTGTTTACACGGATGCTTCGTTACAGGGTCTTGGCTGTATTTTGATGCAGGATATAAAACGACAATTTTGGTGGGCAGGTATAAAGAAGGATATTGCTTTATTTGTCTCTCAGTATAGTACTTGTCAGATGGTCAAGATTGATCATCAGAGGCCGTTAGGAGCTCTACGGCCACTACCGATACCGGAGTGGAAATGGGAGAGCATTTCTATGGATTTTGTGGAAGGATTGCCAAATTCCTTCAAGGATCACAATTCCATTGGGTTAACTTGGACAGACTGACGAAATCCGCTCATTTCTTACCTTTTTGCACTGACTTCACTTCGGAGCAGTGGCGAGACTTTGCATTTTAGAGGTTGTGAAGTTGCATGGTATTCCATTGTCTATTATATCGGACAGGGATTCGAGTTTTGTATCCGGATTCTGGAAGAGTTTTTAGCAGGCTTTGGGTTTTGAATTACACCTTGGTACTGCTTATCATTCTCAAACTGATGGACAGACTGAGAGGGTGAATCAGATAATGGAGGATACGATTTGGTCATGTGTTCTTGATTTCAAAGGCTACTAGGAGGGTTACTTACCGCTGGTGGAGTTTGCTTATAACAATAGTTTTTAAAAGACTATTGGAGTGGCACCATTTAAGGCGTTATACGGCCACCCGTGTCGATCTCCTGTTTGTTGGATGGAGGTTGGTGAGAGCAGATTCTTGAGTCCTAGGTTAATTAAGGATACTTCTAAGAAGATTACTCTTATTCGGGATCGCATGCGTACTGCTCAGAGTAGGCAAAAAAAAAAAAAAAAAAAGTTATGTTGATCGGCGTACTCGTGTTTTGGAGTTTAGGGTTGGAGATCAGGTTTTACTCAAAGTGTCGCCTATGAAAGGTGTTATGCACTTTGGGAAGAAAGGGAAGTTGTCACCTTATTTTGTCAGTCCATTCATGGTCACGGATCGCGTGGAAGCTGTCGCTTATCGGTTGGCACTTCCGGATAATTTGGATCGTGTACACAACGTGTTTCATGTTTCCATGTTGCGGAAATTTCTACGAGATGAGGATCGGTATCGGCATATCGATGTTGGGGAGTTTGAGTTGCAGCCGGATGCGACTTATTTGGAGCCACCATGTCGTATTGTCGACCATCGGGATCAGATCCTTCGTAACAAGGTTATCCCTTTAGTTCGTGTGCAGTGGAGTCATCACAATGAGGCTGAGTCCACTTGGGAACGGGAGGATGTCATTCGCTCGCAGTTTCCTGAATTATGGGAAGAAGGTAAGAGCGAATTCCGAGGACGGAATTCCTTTTGTTAGGGGGGAAGAATGTAATACCTCTAATTTCAAAAGGATAGTCCTAGTATTTAATTTACCTAATTTCAAAAGGATAGTCCTGGTATTTAATTTATTATTTTAATTGAATTTTAAATTGTTTAAATTGTTGATTGGCGTGTTTATTTGCAATAATTGACGACTTGTTATTTAATAATGATTTTGTGAATTTATTAATTATTAAATTGTATTTTATTTTCTGTTTTACGTTAACTTGGAATTTTATTGTTCTTTAATTGAATTAATAATTAAATGTTTTAATTAATGACTAAGTATAAAAGTGTGGTTAGGGTTTTAGTTCTGTTTAGCTTTAATTTAATGAGCCGACAGGGTTTATAAACTAGGTTGTGTTTATGGGCCGAGTTTCAGACTTTGGATATAATTGGACTTAGGTTTTTGGTTGCCTATAAATATATAAGATAAGTCTGCTTAGGGTTTTAAGAAAAGTAAAACCTATACACGTCTGTGGAGGCAGAGAGAGAACAAAGGAGGAATTTTGCAGTAGGAATCGCCGGAACCTTAGAAGACGACGGAGAGATTTTGAACAAAAGTCTCAAAGGCAAGTTCTAATCCTATCTCTTTTCCTTAGGCTCGTGTTCTTTACACGACTAATACAATTCCAAGATTTAATAAGGATTAAATAAGGATTTAAATTGAACTGTATTGCATATCCTAAATGCTTAAAACTGATTGTGTTTCTAAGTTGTGTAATGGTTGTTTTAAGTCCTTTGTTGTTGTAATTTATGTTAATTCATGGAAATTGATGAGTAATAATTTTAATTAATTCTATTTTATGTTGGGAATCACTGAAATTTATTTAGATTGCAAGGTTGATGTGTTAAAACAGTTGGGGTTCGGGATTGCATAAACTGCTAGTATTAAATTCTTGTTACAAAATTTATGCTTTAAATTAATTTTGGTAATTGAACAAAGAATTTAGTGGATTCTGGAATCAGTTGGAACCCAATTTGAATATCCAAGTGCCTTAGGAATGGAAGTCGGATCAATAGAATCAAGTCGGACGTGAAGGAGATGAAGGAACGGAGAAGAGCAGGCTTTTATTTTTGAAGAGCCAGCTCATTGGGGCGAAGAGCAGGCTCCATGTTTATATGGAGCCGGCTCTAGAGGTCTTGGAGCAGCCTCCATGCTTAGGAGAGCCGGCTCCAAGCTTTGGAAGAGCAGGCTCTTCCTTTGGGGAAAACAGGCTCTTGGTTGGATTTTTGTTTTCCATTTTTCTGTGACTTTATGAGCTTCGGAACTCGGATTTTGGGATTTTTAGTTTCTGTTGGAAGCTATACTGAGGTGTTTAGAGGTGGTCTAAGCATGGTTAAAATCCTTGAGAGAAGATTTACGCAAAGTAAAACAACTTTGTTTTAATGCGACAGTGGACAATGCTTAATTAATCAGTTTATTGTGTTTTTGTTAAGAAAGGATGCAGAATTGCTTAACACTTAGAATAGCAGTTCTTAGCAATAAAATTCTCAATTAAACCTATCCCAATGTTTATAAAATAAGTGTGTGGATTTATATGGTTTAGTATGCTTATTTGGCCCTAAGTCGGTTTTCAGTTTGAATGGGAAGAACTGCAAGATGTTTAAGCTTTAGTATTAAAATTCTTAGTGATGATTTGCAGTTAGTCACGTTCCAGAATTACTAAAAATAAACCTGTGAACATTTATATTCTGTTATGGTTGATTAGAATTAATTGGTTTACATGTAAAACCTGTAGTATCAATTAATGAACATTTCATAGTAGTATGGATTAAGCTTATTAATTGACAATTATTTTATCATGCTTAATATGGAACAATTGATATTTGTACTTAGTGTTTTATTGTCAATTGTGGAATGTATGGATTGGTTGATAGTTATATTTTTATTTATTCTATTAACTGCCGGATGGATTGGATTGTATGCACCGGTATGGGACGGTGACATACTAGGTTTGGATTTGGCTCAAAATTGCTATATCCTACCTATACGGAATAAGGGAATGGATTAAAAATAAATCCTACTTATATTTAAGCTAAGTCAAAGAAGCTGCACAAGCTGAATGACTAGCTGGATTACTGGTTATCTATGTTAAGTCTGTGCAGTTGAATAAGCTGAACGACTTACTAGATTTATTATGGATTGTTATGAACGGATTTTAAATATATGTTTATGGTACTACGAGAGGAGCTTGAGTCTCAGACTCGTTGGTTAGGGTGCGTATATGCAGTGGATGCGTAGCTGGCTATAGTAGATTGAGGTGTACCATGTTAGGTCTAGGTACTCATGCTCACCTTTGGGTGCGTTTTCGCATGTTGCCTTCTATTCAAGTTGAGACCCCTACTGTAGTCCAGTGAATGTCCCTTAGTATGGATATATATATATATACACACGACTTATATAGTTATTGTTGAGTTGGTTAGAGTGTATATGCGTATCGAGTCTCTGCTTGGATTGTAGTAGGTTAGAACTTGTTCGTGGGCCTGACCCACTCCTATTTTCCAGGTGTACGTCAGTTCCAGGCTTTAGCTTGTTCGTGCTGGGCAGAGAAGATCTTCTATTCTACCGACGATGTAGGACTTCTTTCCAGATATTTGATTTGGATTTTATCTTCAGTTTACTTTCATTCAGTTTGGTTTTAGGGGTCCACTGGAGATGGATTACCGAGTTGTTAACTTATGGAGGTTTTGGATTATTGGGATTTAAGTATATTTAATATTAAAGGTTTTTATATTTAGTTTTCTTCCAGCTTAAACTTTATTTATGAAATTCATTTTGTCTTCTGGGTTCGCTTTAAAATACTTTAATTGTTTGATATTCCCTCGGGTTTGGGCCTGGGCCTGATCAACCCGTGTCTCGGATCCAAGGGGTATCACACGTCATCTCGAATGGCATCGGTGGGGTGCCTGTCGAGGACCATTCGACGATCAAGTTAGTACTTGTAATCGTATCACATAATAATTATGTATATTCTCTTTAAGGGTTTTCTCTCGTACCTTTTTTAACGGCTTGGTGCCCTATTTATAACTGTTGATTGGAATCAAATTGGTCCCGTGGGAGATCCGCTTGTGCAAGATCAGAGGAGATCGTTTGTTGCCAGATTTGTTGGGGATATGATTTAATCCTTTGACTTTCTCAAATTGTACCAAGATTATCCTCACCATGTTGAACCACATCGTCATTCATTATCCTGAATAAGAAATGTCATCATTCTTATCCGATGAAAATCTTTATCCCTGATTACGAAATATGTCGAAGAGGTCTGGCGGTTAGTCAAGGTAGGTTATTTTTCCCTATCATTATTATTATTATTATTATTATTATTATTTTCAGATTTTAACTAGTTGTAAACACATTTCAATTACTTATCAATATCATAATAACTCGCACAATATCCTATTTCTAATTCTACTATAGTAACAAAAATTTATTGACGTAATGAGGAGATTGATTACAAAACATACTATTATTCTATTAAATTTCATATTTCCTTTGTAAATTAGTTTTTTTTTCTTAGTATTTTCTTTAATGTTGCGATTATTATACTATCATTACTATTATTTTTCATTATCATAAAAAATTATTATTATTATTATTATTATTTTATTTTATTTTATTTTATTTTTTTTATCATTATTAAGTGATATATATGTACATGTAAATAAAACAATGATTTATTGCTATAAACTTCTCCCAACAATGAACTTATATATTTATTTTACCAAATTTAAGCTTTCAAAGTAAGCTAAAAAAATTTGAAATATAATTTTATATGAGTTTTAAGATAATACAAGTTATACTTATTTCTGAATTTATAATTAGTGGGACGATAATAACTGATTTAAAAATTTTGGGGGGGCCAATTAAAATTTTATGTCAATTTTAGAGGTTATAAGTAAGGGTATTTATATAACATAATAATTTAAATGGGGGTATAATAAGAATTTGAAAAAATTTTGGGGGGCCCATGGCCCCTGCTGTTCCCCCTCTGGCTCCACCCCTGTCCACGCTAACCAAACGACACCATTTCGATACACATGACAAGCACAAGATCCCTTCAACCATTTATGTAATAAATTCCCTCGTGTCCGTAATCAGAAGATTAAACTCGTTGATCCCAAATTCCCAATATTTTTTCTGTATATAATAATGTCTATGTACCTTTGGTCATCTCATTGAATGACTAGGGTACCATTCCACAAAGCAATTTCACCTAGCACCTGGGCTTATGTGGTTATTAAATGTGTCACATGTTTGTCCCAGGTTGCATTATGAAAGACACCCACCTCTCCCATCTCATTTTCCATCAACTCAGCATGAAGTATCCATCCAGTTTTATTATGATGTGATGACACCACTAGCTGTGTGTGTTTGTGTGTGTGTGTGAGAGAGAGAGAGAGAGAGGACATTGCTTTTTTGAGCTCCATTGTTCTCTTTGTATTAAAATACAAATGAAAGTAGTTCCCCTTGTAATTATTCGAGGATTCACCTCTAGTCCATGGATTTTCAGCAATGAAACACATTCACATTCAACTAATTTTACTAAAGATTTATTGTCGAAAATACATGGAGCTGAATGAATATATATTTGGGTTTTGAGGAGATTTCAACATGGGATTTGTTTGCAAGGAAGTAGAGTTAATTGCATTCATGCGTGTCGTTTTTTTATCAATTGCAGTCTCGATCGGTGGTTTTTTTCATGTTCACATGGTTCTAGAACAATGAATTTTTCTTCTTCGTTCACGATTCTAATATGGTCTACTTGGTTATTTTTTAGGATTTTTGTGGTGATTGTGCCATCGTTTTTATACTTCTTAGAAGACGGTTGACTTATTACCAAAATACCTCTACCAAGTCGAGAGGGTTTTTAATGCAATTCACCCTCATTTTTACTACGGCCATGCATATAACTTTAAACAAATATGAAATTTTCAATTCAAGCATAAACTAATCTAATTTGTACTTATTCTATGTTTACTCAAAATTTTCAAAACTAATTATTCTAACAAGATAAATAAATAAAATCATATGAAATATATATATTTTGTTCAGAAGGGAAATTGTCTTAAAAAGTTTAAATGTACAAATGGGCCAGAGCCCCAAAATTAGAGAGCAGGCCATAAGAAAGGTTAGGCCCAAACAAGCAAGAGAACAATTGGCCCAAGACATTTATAATCTATAAGAGTAATGATAGAGAAACCGAAAGTTTACCGAAAAGAACACCCAACTTGACGTGGCCATAACCACGTCTCACAATTTCATTACGCGTAAGACGCTAACTCATTTTTCTCTCCTCCTCTTTGTTTCTCTCTCCTGCTCTTCATTAATTCTTCTTATCCATCCTCTTTGTGGAAATCTAGTGGTCAAATTTCTCCTTTATAATGAACCCCAAGAGTGCTCTTCATTAATTCTTCTTATCCATCCTCTTTGTGGAAATCTAGTGGTCAAATTTCTCCTTTATAATGAACCCCAAGAGATTAATTCTTGTTTGAGACTGGGTCTAAATGTTTGGATGAAACGTATACACATATCCAAAATATTCTAGAGAGAAGATCCAACATTTATGTAAGATTATATCTCTAAACAAGGGAACAAATATATATATATATATATATATATATATATATATATATTTTCTTATCCTCTCTCTCTTTTTAAAGATGACCTACTCTACTCTTCTTGGTATCTAGAATTTTGATTCATAAATATTTCAAGAAGAAATCTTTCCAGTCCCAGATGAAAAATATGCAAAAGATTTTTTTTTTTACGGTAAGTAAATATGCACAAGAGTTGCCATTATAAGACACATTAATTTCTTATTGTCACAATTTCATTACGCGTAAGACACTAAATCATTTTTCTCTCATCCTCTTTGTTTCTCTCTCCTGCTCTTCATTAATTCTTCTTATCCATTCTCTCTGTGGAAATCTAGTGGTCAAATTTCTCCTTTATAATGAACCCCAAGAGATTAATTCTTGTTTGAGACTGGGTCTAAATGTTTGGATGAAACGTATACACATATCCAAAGTATTCTAGAGAGAAGATCCAAAATTCATGTAAGATTATACCTCCAAACAAGGGAAAGAATATATATATTTTCTTATGCTCTCTCTCTTTTTAAAGATCACCTACTCTACTCTTCTTGGTATCCAGAATTCTGATTCATAAATATTTCAAGAAGAAATCTTTCCAGTCCTAGATGAAAAATATGCAAAAGAGTTTTTTTTATGGTAAAAAAAAAAAAAAAAAAAAAAAAAGAAAGGCAAAAGAGTTACCAACAAGCCAGTGGCCTAGTGGTATCAAGTCACTACTTCTCAAAAAGAGATCAGGGGTTCGAGATTCAGTGCAGGCATGTGTGTGTGAGTACCAATTACGAAAAAAAAAAATATGCACAACAGTTGCCATTACAAGACACATTAATCTCTTATTGTCACAATTTATTACGCGTAAGACGCTAACTCATTTTTCTCTCCTCCTCTTTGTTTCTCTCTCCTGCCCTTCATTAATTCTTCTTATCCATCTCTCTGTGGAAATCTAGTGATCAAATTTCTCCTTTATAATGAACCCCAAGAGATTAATTCTTGTTTGAGACTAGGTCTAAACGTTTGGATGAAACGTATACACATATCCAAAGTATTATAGAGAGAAGATTCAAAATTCATGTAAGATTATACCTCCAAACAAAGGAACGAATATATATATATTTTCTTATCCTCTCTCTCTTCTTAAAGATCACCTACTCTACTCTTCTTAGTATTTAGAATTCTGATTCATAAATATTTCAAGAAGAAATCTTTCCAGTCCCAGATGAAAAATATGCAAAAGAGTTGCCATTACAAGACACATTAATCTCTTATTGAATGAAAATATATTTAGAGAGAAAAAAAAAAAAAAAAAAAAAACCCTTACAGAGAGAAGAGATCCGGGTGAATCTTCGCAAAGTTTCTATTTGATTTTCATGGATACAAAATTTGAAGGACAAAAACAATAGTTGTAGATTTTTTTTTTTTTTTTTTTTTTTTTCGGGTTTTGTGCCTTCTGTATTGGCAAAACATGAAGAAATTTTAATTTTTTTTCATCTTCAATTTTGCAAAATTAAAAAGAGAGAAACAAAACCAGAATTGATTGAAATAAAATTGAATAGATAAGAAAAAGGAAACGACGAGAGAGTGGCCAAGCCACGTTAAGTTCGGTTTCTCATTTAGTTATTTGGTTCGGTTCTCGGATCAATTTCTAATCTAGAATGGCCTAGATTAACATTGTCTAAGTCAACAATACATCTGGTGGTTACATGATTGAGGCAATTAAAGCCAATTAATTAATCCGGCTGCTTCAGAGGTGGCGGATAAAAGACCAAGAAGATCCCAATCAAGCACCAACCTCCGCGCCATAGATGAGTCCTTCACATGCATGGAAAACAACATTTGCTTCACCATATCCATTGTTTGTTTCAGTATCTTCAATTGCGAGCTTCTTTGCCCTCTGAACATTCGATCGTTATACTCTGTCCAGATTCGATTGATGGTGGTGGAGAGCATGAGCTTATTGATCGAATTTTGGAGGTTTTGGCCCGTCTAATGATATGAAGCCCAAATGCTGAAATCGTTCCAAGATGAAGAGGGTACGTGGAATTGGCACTTTATTTGCAAAAATCCCCAAATCAGTCAAGTGAAGGAATAGGAAAAGAACATATGAGTGTGGGATTCCTCACTTGATTGGCAAATGTGACATAATATGGAGCCAGAGACTATTTGTATGTTGCTTCAATCGAGTGTGGAGATTAGACGATTTTACACAGTTAGCCATAGAGTGAATTTACATCTTAGGATGGAAAATGAATTCCAAACCAAGTGATGCCATTGACAAGGCTATTGATGAGGTGATAACCAATCAACAATATGGTTGACTAAGAAGGCTTCATTGGGTGGGGGAATCCAAATAGACTCATCAAGAGAATAACTTGGGGGTTCGATCAGAGAGAGTTTGGGGAATTGCTAAAAATCTCCGCTAAAAATACCCATTCTTCATTTGTGGTAAGTGTGGAAAACATCTATCTAGAATGATTGATACAGAGACCAGAGAGAGCAGAAAAAATGGTAAAGGGATTGTTTGAGGATGGAAATGGAAGCCAAGTCTTCATAGGAGAAAAGTATGAGATCATCTGTAAATATGAGATGGGAGATAGACATGTTCTTGTATCTGGAGTGAAATTTGAATGAAGGGCTATCAGAGATATGCTTCTTTGTGATTGAAGTGAAGACTTCCATAGCAATGACAAAGAGTAAAGGTGAGATAGGGTCTCTTTGTTAAGGACGGATCCATAAAGTAGTGTGAGGGCGGCAAAAATGATTTTTTTTTTTTTGTAATTTCAAGAGGGACAGCATAAATATTTTGTAGGTATATAATTGAAATAAGGAAAAATTAGTGGTATATAATGATAAAAAAAAAAAATTTAGTGGGGCTAATTGCCCCCACTGACTATACATTGCCTTTGTCCCTGCCCTTGTCTAAGCCTTCTAACCCTTGGGAAGTGGCTATGAAACTCCCCATTTTTTAGTATTTGTGAAAGGATGGAAAGGTGATGTAAAGCCCTGACCCATTCCAAGAGGGGGGAACCCAAAAAGGGTCAATGAGTCAAGTAGGAAGTCCCAGTACCCCACTGAGTCAAATAACTTCATTAGGTCCACTTTAATAGAATATCTGGGAGGTACAAGATGCTTGTGATGATATCCCTTAAAGAGCTCCTGAGCTAGTAGTACATTGTTCCCAATATATCTTTCCTGAACAAATGCATTATTCAGGAGGGTTAATTAAGGAAGGCAGAGTATGTTTGAGTCTATTGGCAATAAGTTTAGCAATGCCATTTGTAGAGTGTGTTGAAGCACGAGATAGATCGAAAATCATTGAGTGTTGAGGGGTTAGGTTCTTTAAGGAGTAGGGCAATGCAGGAGTTATTAATTTCCTTAATCAATTGAATCTCCTTTATTATTAATTAATTTATACCAAATAAGTTTAAATAACAACCATGAAACATCCTTACCAATACATAATCCAAAACCCCAATTTAGTTGGTATTTAAAAGATGTTATTTAGACCCTCAGAAAAGTCATGTGTGTTTCAAAGTCATGTACTAAATACCCAAAAAAATATGCACTCTGGTAGGTACGAAGAAGAGAAAATTGTGGTTGTGATGAATCACAAAGCTCTGCTCAATTTAATGTCAACCATATAGGAGAAGAAAACAATTGCTATATAGTGCCAATTTTTGGTAGGTCACGGGGTATAATCATGTGACCCAATAAGAGGGCTAGTACAAGGACAAAAGAAGAGGAAGGGTGGAAAGTGAAAACACAACATAAAGTGATCACTAAACCTCTATTATTTTCATTGAATGCTTGCCATGGAAGGCATATATGATGGACACCGCAAATGCTAACATCCATCACCCTAAAATGGTCAAACCATCATTAGTACCTCATCTCTAACGAAAGCTTGGACGGTTGCATCATGGAATTGATTCTCCACTCAACATTTTCTCTCATAACATATATATATTATTCATGATTAGTTATGAGAAAAGAAACATGCCATCATTCATAAGATGAATTCTCTTTTTTATTTTATAAGTGATATTTGCTTTTTATATATATATATATATATATATATATATTCATTAAAAAAAAAAAACTTATTATATAAAAAATGTGTAAAAAACAGTTTAGCATGTAGTATAAATTCCTAACATTTGAAAATTTGTTCAAATTGTTCACTTATTGTTGATTTTCACCATTTTTTTTTAAAAAAAAAAATTAAAAAATACCCTTAATAAATTTTGTACATATGAGTATACTTTATTATTATTATTTTGCTTTAAGGATATTTTAGGTATTTTAACTTTTAAATTGAGAAAATGTCCTTATTTATTCAAGTTTGAAAAATGTAAGATTTTGCTTTAATAACATTTGTGTCATATTGTAAATTTTTTTGCAGTGCACCAAATATACTACTTTTAAACTTCTTTCGTATGTTATATTTCTACAGTGGTGATTGATAGTATTTGCAACTTGTTGAAAGTCAAGGTAAATTTTCGGTTATAATTTATTTTCAGAGAAGCAAATTCAATGGCACACGAAGGTGCTTCTCTCACTTTTATTTGTGCTTCTCTCACTTTTATTTATAAGCATGATCGTGTTTTTGAGGGAGATAAACAATGGTAACAGTAGTGACTGAATCTATAATAATAATACTTTTTTCTTATGTTACAGTTCTAGTAATTAATTTCAAACACAAAATGAATTTTGTGTGTGGATAACTCACCCATTTAAAGGATATGATCAACTTATGACTTGTGTATAATTAATTATTATTAGTCAATTATTTTATGTGAATATTGTCTGTTATGAATCTAGCAATTGAGTACACATATCTTCTCATGTTTCTTTTTTGTAACACTATAGATTGTAAATCAATGAATCCAACATGATTTAACATTGATACATGAATTCAATTTTCTCTAAAAAATAATAAATTATACATGTAGTTGGGATTGAAAATTCGTGTTCATGGGTCATAATTGTGTCGTGTCGTGTTGATATTTAATAATCGTGTCAAGAACTCTCAGTATTAACCCATCCGTTTATTAAACGGATAAACGTGTTAACCCGTTTAATAACCAGTTTATCAAAACGAGACACTTAATATTTAATCAAATATTAAATAATAAAAAAGTTTGTCACAATTAACCCAAAGCGTTTATATATGTTATATTCATAATTATAACATGTTGAGTTAAACGGTTATAAACGAGTTACACGGGTTGAATTTTTCAATCATAACCCGACACGGTTAAGTAAACGGGTTAATCGTGTCAATCCGTTTATAACCCGAACTTATTTAAGATCAATCCAAATTCATTTATTTTGTATCATATTAGAGTCGTATTGACAATCATGTCATAATTTATCACCCTACATGAAGCATCAAAATGTTTGCTCGTAATTACATTGCCAAAGATAGAATTAAAAACAATATATTCATGTGTAGCATGTGGATAAGAATAACATCCTGCCCATAAACATACGCTGTACTACCTCTTTGACAAGTGACCTATTAAATATCCTTCAATCATGTATGGTGATCAGTTCAATTAAAGCTAAGGTTCAGATATATATGTATATATATTGGTAATATCTTATCAAATTTGAACGAAATTTTTTTAAATTGAAAATTTATGATTAAATCGATTAGGGTAATGAAAAGGTGACTTAATTGGTCTAGCACTCTAGTTTATGACTTTCTAATAATTTTTCAAATAAAAGATAACAATTTAAAATAATTGACTGGCATATCAATTTGACAACTGACAAATTGCAAGTCAAAACGGTAATCATTCTTACCTTATACTCTATATCTATGAATGAACAATACAGAGATAGGCAGTTGTTGGATTTCAAAAAAGTATCAAAGGTCATAATAAATAAGAATAAGAAGTGATAGTGACTTGGATAATAAATTTACATGGTTTATGATAATAATGTTCTCATCAAACCCCACACAACTTTCGAAATGCAATAAATATATTACGTATTAATTATATTTAAATTTTTAATTATACGTCGAATTGTAATTAATCAGGATATAATTTTAAATTACGTAATAATTTTTTGTTCCGAACGCTATGCATGTGAATTGGTGGATGTTTGAATTTTATATACTAGTAGGGTAACACAACTCGAAATCCACCATGTATGACTGACAAGAAGATGCCAAAGATGCATCTTCACAGCGTATGAGAAAACAGCAATGCAACCCCAAAATCGAGTCTCTGTCTCTACATGTTACAAAACATACACCCAAAATCCCCAGCCGATCTTCAATGTTTTGTCACTCTCCTCTATGTAACTTCTTGTCTTTTTCCTCTTGTAATATGTGCTTCATTTGTTCTTTTGTACATGGTAACTAGTGAGTGGATTAATTTTTTTTATATTAGTGTTTGACTGACTTTACCTTTTTATTTTTTAAATTAAAAAAAAGCACAACTTGACCAATCCAAAGAGATACAAATCAATCTGTTTGTGGTATAGAACGTATAGTAATGTTATCACTTTATCAATGTACTATACAATCACCAAAGGTCATTTAATCATACTTAAATAGACTTCATATCTATCAATACATGAGTGTGTGTGTGTGTATATATATTGTGACATCGCAAATGTTTACTTATGTACTAGCATGTCATTTAGAAGAAAAAGGCAACATGGTTCTTTGAATCATTTCTAAACCAGAAAAAGCAAAACGAAAGGTCGTTTTTTTTTATTGCAAAAGGTATATTATGGTCAACATTTCGTACTATGCCATAAAAGTGTGTCACATGTATCTGAATAGTTACCTGGTGTCTAAATGGAATTGTCGATTCTATTAGTTTATAGATTTTTGTAACTGTGTAGAGATAATTAGGGGATAATGAAATTTTCTAAAATATGTAACATATTTGTGGAGTATTTAATATATTATGATAGATTTTTTTAGATTATTATTATTTTCTTTTGGCAATGTTTTAGATTATTATGGAGTTTAAAATTTCTAAATATTTTGTAGGATCATTTTAGAGAGTTCATTTTAGTTGTATTATTAAAATGAATCATAGTCGTTTATTTAACATGTTTGTCTATAAATAGATAGTGATTAATCATCAAACTCGTCACTTGGTAGGTAAATGTTTATCAAAATGTTTTCTGTTATAAAAAAATATAGTTATTAAACACTCTTTATCAAATCTTTAAACATGACAAAGGTAAATTTTAAAAAAACCAATCAAGGAGTTGAGATCTAGTAAGAAGCTTAGTGTCACGGGCCTAGAGATTTGGCGCAGCGGCACAACCCGTGCGGCACTAAGGCGTTGCTTTAACTCGCGCAAGCGCCTTAATTAGCCACCATGACCTGCTCTCCCAAGGATACATGCTGACTGGTTTCGGCCTGCCTTGGCCTCGTCAGGGGAACGGCTCCAGCTCCCGATCAGTTTGTGCAGGGATGACTAATTCCCTTCTTTATAGTCAAGTCCACGACCAGCGACAAGCTTCTTGCACTCAACCGAGTCGACCTGCCTGAACTCTGAAGAGGTACCATCCTGTGCTCCTGCACGCCCCTTCCCTAGAACCATTCCCAGTCAAACTCTGCTCTTTGTCAACTAGCATGTGTGTCTTCCATACTCTAAGCGTCGTAGGAATCACTTCGTGACACTCTCCCACCCAAATCCTGCGACGCCCTCGTCGTAGTGCGGCACTTCACTACTGCATCCACTCCCTTCCAAAGTCTGCCTCCAAGCGGTATGCTCGCCTTCCCACCATCGCTTCCTTGTGTAGCTCCCTGCATTGCACTCGCCCAATGATAGGCCTCGGACCAAGGGGATGTCCACTTATCAAGGACATGACTTTTCTCCGTCATGTCGCCTCCGCGACATCCCGAGCAAGCAAGGGCCTCCTGCCGACTTGATGCCCGCACTTCTCCATGGTTTACATCACCCAAGGAGCTTGCACGAACTTTGGTGCGCGTGGCCCTCCGGCCCTCCTGTGCGCAACTTCAACGGATGCCTGGGGAGATGGAGGCTCTCCCCCTAATTGCATTGATTCATCCTCATCGACGTAACTTCAGTGCACCGTCTTCATTCTCAGACCCCTCCCGGATCGACAAAGGGGCACCTCACCGTGCTTTGCCCCAAGTTCTGCTCTGTTACCATTTGTCACGGGCCTAGAGATTTAACGCAGCGGCACGGCCCGTGCGGCACCAAGGCGTTGCTTCAACTCGCGTAAGCGCCCTGGTCAGCCACCACAACTTGCCCTCCTAAGGATACATGCTGACTGGTTTCGGCCTGCCTTGGCTTCGTCAGGGGAACGGCTCCAGCTCCCGACCAGTTTATGCAGGGATAGCCAACTCCCTTCTTCATAGTCAAGTCCACGACCAGCGACAAACTCCTTGCACTCAACTGAGTCGACCTGTCTGAATTCTGAAGAGATACCATCCTGTGCTTCTGCACACCCCTTCCCTGGAACTATTCCCAATCAAACTCTATTCTTTGCCAACCAACATGCGTGTCTTCTATACTCCAAGCGTCTTAGGAATCATTTCGTGACATTAGTCTACCTTAGATGGACATCTCTCTAATAAAATTTGAATTTTCGTTGTTGAATTATACCTATCAAATGAGTTATACTTTTGTATTTCTATCTTTCCTTTCTCTAGTTTATTTGTATTTAATTTTCTTTCAATTATTAACACTTTCATTCTAGTTGCTTGTTCAACTATTAAATTGGCTTTAATTCGTATTTTAACATTGAGTGAAAATTTAATATAAGAATATACCCATTCTGTTCATAAATTATCATATTTTTTCAACCAATAACTAAATGAAAATACCATATTGTTCCAAATTTAATGGAGGAGGTGTATATTCTGTGACATTAATGCTTTACTCAATTATTTTATATCAAACATTATACATTAAAGGAAATACTTTTGGGCCACTCAAGCAATAGCATGTACTCTGAGTCTCTAAGTATACTTCGTTTCATAAATTAGTCCATGTTGAACAATATTAGGTTTGACTCATGAATATAAATTTGTATACACTCTTAATAGATCATGAACATAAACTTATATACGTTGGTAAACATGTTTATAAACATTGTGAATTTATATTGATGAACATGGATTTGTGTACACTCTTATAAACTTACGAACAAATTAAAACGATTTAGATCAGAAGTTTGAGACTTTTGATTCCGCACTCGATTGATCGAGTCTCGAAAAGTCCCGAATGATACTTGATCGATCGAGAGCCTCTCAAATCATGGTTTAACCTTTGGATGGTGAAAGAAAACAATGAAGTCTTTCCGTTTTAATTTATTATTAATTGGTTATTAGAGTTCTGAACCAACTATTTCTATTATTAAATAAATTGAGTTTGAATTTTTCAAAATAATAACGAGTTTTAGCTTTTCTATTTCGAGTAAATCCCAAATTGACTAAAGTTTAACTAAGTTCGAGTAGATTCATTAGCAGCCATTGATGAACATCACTCTATTTAAAATACATAGTTACATTGTTCTTCTTGAAAAATATTTAAAAAATAAAAAAGAAGAAGCTTAAAACCCATTCAGAGGTTATATAGGCATTGTCTCTAGGCACATGGCATACCTACTAAACCCCAACTTCATCACCTTATAGGCATCAACTACCCATTTCAATAAGGGTAGCATTTCAAGCAAGGGACAAGAGAATTGGATTTTAATTTGAAAATGATTGACAAACAAGGTGACTTAATTAGACCATCTTACTAAAAGGGTTATGCAACCTATCTATAAAAATTACATGATGAATCTACCACGTGTTTACTACAAACATGCCATCCTCATATGGTGGACGTTAAAGCTTAAAAGGAAAACAAAAAATTGACCTTGAACACCATGTGGAGTTTGGGGTCCATACGTTCAAAATGTTCCTCCTCACTGTGTTTTTCCTATCTACACAACAAATTAAACCCACCTTTGGACGATGATATAGCTCTGTAGCTATTGGAAAAGGCACAATATAGAGATGAGAGAGACATGACAGAAGGGTAGAAGTTTAAAAAAGCTTTAAAGAGGGTGGTTAGAAAATTACAGAAAGTAGAACGAAACAACTGGCTGTTCAGTTTCTCTGGCCCGTGACATATGATTTGGCCATGGAAAAAGGTAAAAACCCTAGAAACAAGAAAAAAGTAAAAGCTGGGTTGGAAGGTAATTATAGACTCCAAAAGTAAAACCAGTCCAAACAGTAACCAGACCTCTCTCTCTCTAGATTACAGATCTTTGTCCATGTAAATGGCTTTTGCTTGCAAGAAATTAGAGAAAAACCAAAAACCCATTTCACGTTTTCAACCAAAATCCATTATTTTCTCTCTTGTGACCTTCCGCGACCTAGTGGGCTTATGATTGAGTGAAGCAGACAAAGCTTGTAAGTTGTAAGAATTGTCCATCCCTCATCTTCCACTACCCAACATCACTCATATCTTCTCTCACCTCCTTTAGCTCTTTTTTTATGCCTTTTCTCCTTTTTCCTCTACATTTTCCCTCACTGATAGGACTCATGGAAAGTGGATGAGCGACCTCGATTGGGCTTGATTCAACAGTGGATTAGTGATCCCAAATTTTCCCTGAAAATGAGGGAAAGCGAAGCAAAATAACAAATCCAAGAAGAATAGAGAAAGTAGACCAAGGCATTCCCACCCTTCTTGCCCCATACATATTGTTGCAATTTGTTTTTCCCTCTTGCTGCAACACTCAATCAGAAAATGAGAAAGCATGGATGGCAGCTTCCCCACCATCCTCTTCAGGTATATTTTTTTCTCTCTCTGGAAACATCTGCATATGTTTATTCACACACTATATAAGATTTTAATTTTTTTTTCCTAGCTAGATTTTAAATTTTTTATACTGGATTTGGGTGTTTATACCCATCTGTGCAGGTGGTAGCTGTTGCTGTATTTCTGGCATTGGGGTTTGCTTTCTATGTTTTCTTTGCCCCTTTTGTTGGGAAAAAATTTATTCAGTATATTGTGATGGGGCTCTACACTCCTCTTGTGAGTCATTACTCATTATTTTTTCCTCATCATTTACCGCCTTATATATGATATCTTTTATTATTATTAATTTTTTTTTTTTTTTTGGGTTAAGTAATGAGATCTATATTTTCTCTGCTTGTTCCTATCTGTGGCTTCTGTACATTTGATCTTCTTATCTAAAATGGGTTCTTTTGCCTTTCCGTTTCAGCAGCTAGTCCTTTTGGCCGGTGAAGGCAAATGGGTTACTTGTCTTTTGGCATTTTGTTCCATAACCCTTCAACCCACTAATTTGGCACACACTCCACTTCAATTTGATCCTTTGAAAGATTAGATTTTGTGCTGCTTTTCTGGCAAAATATTAAGCTTTGCTCTTTTAAGTCTTTTCTATTACTACATCCTGATTCTGTGTCCACTGTCAAGACGTTGGAATTATCTGTAATATCTGTTATCATCGCCGCAAACCTTTACAGACATGAATAATCTCATTCTGTGGATGTATGAATTTAGCCAAATCTCGTTAAAGATCTTATGGCTTGGTGAAAAAATTGTTGTGCTGACCAATTAGATAGGTATTGGGTTGAATGAATAGAAGAGCTTGGCTTTACTTTTTTGTTTATGCTAATTCCAAAAGCTTGTCAAATCACTGTTTAATGCTATATCTTCACACCAGTCGAAGGTGTTCCTTACTGTTCTATTGTTTATGTTTTGGGATTTGCAAAATGTGACACGATTTGAACAACTTATTAATCGAAAAATTGTGTCATACCAGTATAAAAAGCCTACTCTTTGAAGGAAAATAGAAAAATCCTTGCAACATTGCGAGACGAAGAGAAACTTGAACTGAATTCTGCCTTGATGCAGGCATTAACTACATATTGAATCTCTATTGCTTGTTTAGTTTTTCAGTTGTAATAGATCTAGAATATAATATTTGAGGTGCGCAGTTACATCTCTAGAATCTAGAAGAGTTATAGTGGTGTCATGGATGATAAATCATCATTTGTTTCTGTAACATGCACAAACTATTACTAACTGAAATAGAAAATGCTTGTCAATTCATTGAAACAGATAAAAAAAATATAGTGAAGTTCCCTGTTGTATCTTTAACACTTAACTTATTTTTAAATTAAATATATCACATACACAGAGGGAATGCAATACTATAGTGACGCTTGTTCATTTCACCATATGTATATATATTTTTTTCGATCAAAACATGCGCGCTGTATGGGGATAACCTTTCTAACTGCACTTGATTCCTTCTTTTGAATATAAACATCTTTACTTTAAATTGTCTATCATGTGGTCCTAATTATTTTCTCTTGTTGCAACTCCTAAGTCACTAGCGAGTAGAGTAATTCGTTGAAAATCTCTCTCTTAGGTGTATGTGACTGCAACTTAATTTTTGGAATTCTACCATGAGGTAACAAAATTTTTAAAACTGAAAGTTGTTTGCTTTTGATGCTAATTGGTAGAAGTTATTATGCTGCTTTTGCCTTTATATCATCTATATTTGTAGGGATGCGGGTAAGTGGGTAGCTTATTTATGTTTATTTCAGGTTTCCTTGCTAAACTAGTTGTTATCTTTCACTTTATTGGGGTTTACTTTTTGTGAATTTTGATATATGAATGTGTTATTCTAGTTGCGTGGTAACAATTACAGTAGAGAATTTCTCTGATTATATTTCTTTTGGCAACAAAATTTCCCTGGCCTGCAGAAATCAAACAGACAGTTGCCTATTTCGTATAGGTCCCAAATATATGTTGTCTGTGAATTTCTCCTTGTAATAATTTTGATTGAAGATATAAAATTAATGGCAAAATGGGTATATATTTAATCTCTCTATGGGTTTTTTTTTTTTTAAAAGAATGATTAACTTATGTTTTAATGACACACACATATATTAATATTTTAGATACCCTAGTGAGGATATGTGATATCTGAAATCTATATCTATGTACAATACTAGATAGGTCAGGTTTAGTCTTCTTTGCATGTCACATAATACCGTTCAGATTTTGTGATGAATATGAACGCGCAACACTCCCTTTTTCCTTTCTGTATTACTTGAATTTTCTTCCATTATGAATATGTTGTCTTATCTTAGTGGAACTTCCACATGTTCTCTTCGCAGATAATATGTGTCTTCAGTCTATATATTTGGTGTGCGGCAGCTGATCCTGCAGATACAGGAGTCTTCAAGTCCAAAAAGTATCTTAACATCCCGGATACCAAAAAGCATACTCAATTCAAGAAACATAAATTTGGTGGGGAATCAACTTCATCAATACAAGATGCAAATGCTCCAACAATTGGAGGGAAACATCTGGACAGAGGCACGAAGGACATGGATACGACAACGGAAGATTATACCACTGAAATTGAAAAGAAGAATGCATCAACTCATCGTTCATCTTGTTTTATGGCTGTTTTAGCATTATTTCCTTGTGCCTTTATGTGCAACTGCTCAATTCCTCACGAAGAATCTTCTGAGCAACAAATGAGCGAAGAAGGCATGTTCTACTGTAGTCTATGTGAAGTAGAGGTGTGTGATGCATCTCCCATCAAGAGTGATGTTTATGTTTTTTAAAAAATGTTATTGAAATGTTAGTTCTTGTTTCATCTTATGGAAGACTAAGTACTTATATTTACATATATCTATATTGGAATTCTTCTTTAAGACCAGGTTGTAAATGAAGATTGGACATATTATTGTCATCTTTAAAAGCTGGTTGTGCCATTTTATAGGTTCCACCAAAGATATTCCTTCATTTCACATGATCATTTAGTTATTGTCTTCAAACTCACTTGATTACACATTTATCTAGTTGCCACCCTAATATTTATTTATGGGTTTTCATATGATGAGGTTAGTGGATTATGTGGTTTAAATGATTATTCTTTTGCAGGTTTTCAAGTACAGCAAGCATTGTAGAGTTTGTGACAAATGCGTTGACCGTTTTGATCATCACTGCAGGGTACTTCTAGATCTTTGGTTTGGTGGGAATTTTCCTCATCCTTTGACAATACTTCTGATGCCTTTTTCATCTTTTGTTTTGTAGTGGCTCAACAATTGTATAGGCAAAAAGAACTATCGGCAGTTTTTCACCCTCATGGTTTTTTCCCTTCTCTTGGTAAGCATAGTCCTCCATCCTTTGCCTGGTTGTCACGGACTTTGTAGTGGGTTGCCAGTCCTTGTATGTATTTCTGTCCAACAGTGTCTTAGCTTACCCAAATTCCAGAATCCACGCTATCCTAACTCTCTTGTCTTTGCACAAACAACTTTAATCTCTCATTAAGACAAATTCTAAGCTCGTTATTTAGAATTCTGAACAGAGTGCAGCCTATTAAGTTAGTTTATTTATTATTCTTACTTATATAATTTATCGATTACAATTTTTTGGAACTCTCCAAAATCTTATAGCTCCAGGGTGATTACATAGATATTTTCATTTTTCCCACGCATGCACTGGTATCCTGCCGCCATCCACTATAATAAAAAAAACAAGATTTATTTACCTACTTATTGTTTTTCCCAAGATAGGTAGCCCAACTTGCATAATGAAAAATTAGGATTCATGTAAAAGAGGGAAAAAATCTTTGGCGAGTTGAGGTAGCCACAACCTGCCATTCAATTTCCTTAACGTCTCTTTCATTATCTGTCCTCACAATAGGTTCTTGATTAGCTCCCAAACACTCTTCAACTATCCTTTATGTCAAATTTTCTTAACCTGCATTTGCTACCCTCCAATGACATTGCAGAACCTGAAGGCCATCTCAACGAGTAAGCAATTTATTTTCAAGTCATTTTTCATTTTAATTGATTATTGACAGGTATATACATGGTTTGTGCATCTTGGACTTGAGATTGCAGCTTGTGCTTCAGTGGTCAACTGGAATCCTTGTACTGATCTGCTGCTTTCTTGAGCACAAGAGATTCTCTGTGGACATCGCCTCCAAGTTAGGAAGCAGTTTCTCTGTAGTGCCCTTTGTTATAGTGGTGGTGCGTTCTATATTCTTTTCCTTTTCTTTCAAATTGAGTTGTTATTATCTGTTGAGAGGTTTCCCCATTCTGCTCCTAGTTGTAACTAACAAAATGTAACTTTTGCATTATGACAGGCAGTGTGCACCATTTTAGCCATGATCGCTACCCTGCCACTTGCTCAGCTTTTCTTCTTTCACATACTTCTCATAAAAAAGGTAACCTTGGAAATAGCTTTTTGCTCCTAATCGTGTGGATTGTGTCAATGACTCAATGATGCTTTTGCATTTTTACTTCTTTTCCAATATTTATTTATTTATTTTCTTTAGGATACCGTACTTGAGGTTGGTAAACCCATCAGGAAAAAAGTTATAAATATGTTAAGCAGTCAATAAGACAATAACATGAATGTTTTTCTGTGCAGGGAATCAGCACATATGATTATATCATAGCATTGAGGGAGCAAGAGCAACAAGGAGTTGGAGGTCAGCAAAGTTCCCAGATGTCTCCTGCTAGCTCCCTTACTGGGTTAAGCAGCGCAAGCTCTTTTAATACTTTCCACCGAGGTGCATGGTGCACACCCCCACGCCTCTTTCTTGAGGAGCAGGTATGATTGACTGCATTCTTCCTATAGGAAAGATTTGATTAACTCTTTGAATCATAGATATCTTTCGTTCGGTGCTTACTCCAAGACAATTCTTTTGATTTGTCGGCTAAGATTACAGGTCAAACATTAAACAAATAGTGGGCTCTATAGTTCAGCACTCTGTTTACTCCACATTTATCGTTTGACTGTCTTTGACATAAATAGTTTGCACTGGTTACAGCCGTCTAATCATCTTAACGCTGGTGTGCAAGATATGTTAGTGGGACTTATCTACTGCCACATCCTTAAAGTGTTAGAAAGCATATGTTAGTGGAATTATTCAATGAGATTTCGATATAATTTGAACTCCAATTTTCCTGTGCCAATTTGCTCCAATCACCGGTGACAATAAATTAACAGTAGTACTATTATCTTTCTGTTGTTTTCGAGAGAAAAAGGGATTTTTTTTTTCTTTGATAGCCACTGAGTTTATATTTTAAATGATTCAAGAAAAATATTTTCAATCCAAATAGCTTTCAAAAACTTAAATTGGGAAGGGATCACCACGTTTTTGTGACCGTCTAAAGTCCCCTTACCCTTCAGGAATAGAGGTCATAAAATTGTGTTTGGCTCCCCTGCAATTGTGAGCCAGTTGCCATTTTGCCAATCGGAAAGGATATCAAGAACTCTGTAGTCACTTCATCACTGAAGTGAAACAGGTGAGTTACTAGATACCTCATGTTTGGCAAAATGACAGCTGTGTATGTACTACTCTGCAGCAATTTTGTTTGGGGACAGACATTTCACTGCTCATTGAAATGACAAATTGTAGATTAACTTTAGCACTTTCCATTTCTGGTATCAACTTTTGTAGATGATGAACTTTAATGTGTTGGTTTTGTTTTGATGTTGGTACAATATCTGGTTATATTCCAGTTTGACGTAGTTCCTCCAGACACTGCATCTGTTAGCTCATTAAGCAAAAAGACGGTAGGAGAGGAGCCAATCAAGAAAAAGAACCCTGCAGCGGTAAAGATCAGTCCATGGACATTAGCACGCTTGAATGCTGAAGAGGTCTCAAAGGTTGCTGCGGAGGCGAGAAAGAAGTCCAAAATCCTGCAGCCTGTGGTGAGAAAGGATGCTCCTTTGGGGCTAGAAACAGACAGCAGCTTTGGCAGCAGTGGCCGCCAAATGATCCCAAGGCCTGACAATAATAATAGAAGGCGAGCAAGCAAGCGTATCCGACTCCCAGCAGATCTACCTCTTGAACCCTTCACAAAGATTTCAGCTAAAGCTGCCAGTGGCAATGGAGATGATTTGATCCCTGAGACATCAACCAGTTTGGCCCCTCTACAGATTGAAGCCCGGAGAGCTTTCCGAACAAGCCTAGCTATTTCCAGCTCGACTGGTATTGTTTCCTCCTCTCCAGAGAGCAGTTTGGATTCCCCCGATCCCCACCCATTTAGGGTTTCCTCGTCAGGCGCTGAAGAGTCGAGACGACTCACCTGTCTCTCAATTGCTGGTGCAGCTGATCAGAAGGGAATCCCATTGTCAAGGTCTACAAGTGACGGTTATGATGCGTCCGGTGGGGAAGATAGTGACCGAGTTCCTTCCAGGACTACACATAGGTCAACAAACTGGAGTAACCTTCTTTTCAGCTCTGATCAGAATGAGAATATTTCTAGATTGAATGCATCATCTTCAAGTGGCCAGGCTAGCAATAGGATGCTTTGAACAGATGGAGTTCATGGAATTTGGGTTACTTTAATCTTATTGAAGGGACAAGTTTTCATTTTTTGGCCGAGGTTGTCCAAAGAGCAATTTACCATATCCTTAGCTTGGTCTGATTGCATTGTGTTATGTGGCTTTGAAAACGTCGAACCAAGGTTGCTTGGAGTGGACATATGATAAGGGCTGAAGTTTTTACTGAGACGAACATACTTTGATTTTGGCTCGAGCTTCGTGGCAGCCTTGATAAATTGGTTCTAGCCATTGACTGATAGAAGGTGGGATTGCTTCTGAATTGTTTGAAGAAAACTTTATTATCCTTACTATGTGGGTTTTGGTTAAACTGGCATCTTTTTGAGTTTCTGAACATATCTACAGAAAAACCATATTCTCCTTGTCTATGTAATTTCTCTTCGTGGTCTCTCGTTTCTTCAGGCATTAATTTGGTTCTTTCAGTTTTCTGGACAGTGGTGTTAACAACATACATTTATCCTTAATTTCTTCTTCTCTTCTCTTCTTTTTTGTTAAACTTTGTGTCAAATGTAGAGATATTTAAGGATGTTTTGTCTACTGTTTCTGAATGATCTTTGGCATGTTTAGATTACTAATGGTCTGTTTGGGTGAGCAGATAAGTGCCCAAGCGGTACTCTTAAGAGTGTACAAGGATGCAAGTTTTAAGTTAGCCTATATATGCACCAGAGGGTACCACTGTCAGATTGGTGGTTAGAAATTTTTTACCTTTGTAATCCTTTACAATACACACACATACACACACACATATTTGGGGATTATTCTTGTCAATCTACTTGGGTTTTCCTTTTTTTCAATTGCCAATGAATCATGATAAAAATAGCATTCTTGATTGATATATTATTGTTTGTTACTGGATCTTTATAGGAGTGTGAGCTTGCATTTTTTTTTTTTTTTTTCAAGCAAGAAAGTAGATTCAATAAATCAAGCTCAAAGAAATGATTGACAAGTGATATTAATTATTGAACTTCCATTTTTGTACAACAAATGACATAAGCGAATAATAAATTATATACGACCTTTTGTTGTTGAAAATGATTAAGAAATCTAGATAGATGATTAAGAAACATAGAGATGAAAGGGGAGTCGATAAAAAATTGTAAAAGATAAAGAAAATGCCAAACTTGGCATATGATAACTTTTCTCACGTTCTTTCTTTACCTATTATGCAAAAGAAGTGCAGTAATGTTAGATTGTAAATGTGTCTTGGTTTAATAAATTGTCCATTTTATTTTATTTAAATCAAATTTCATTGATTTTGTTAGATTGTACATTAATTAGTTGAATCTTGCTTTTATTTCAGATTATTTATATTTGGAATGGAGACACTCCTCGTCCCATTCATTTTAATCCAAGAAATTGCCCTCAATCAAAGCCATCTTCTTTTTGGCCACAAAATATTCACACCCATTGGGTTAAAAACATAAAATTAGGAAAATAATTCTTGCACCGAATAACTGCAGTGAATTGTTAAATCTATTCTTTTAATTGATCAATTGTATAACAAATAAGGAAGTGGAGCCCTCTACTTAATTGTATTCGGTATAAATAGCAAATTAAAAATTATTCGGTTAGACAATTCAGTGCAGGTGTTCGATGCGAGTTTACTTTAAAATTTATTGAGTTTTATCAAATAAAACTTTGAATTATTCAAATTATAATCTTTAATTTTCAATTTTTGTTTTTAATTTTTTATTAATGAAGAATCAATCCCAACCCACTAGTCGTTTTGAACTCTCAAATAATTTGCAAATTTCGAATATATATTTCGACTTTATAATTTACCTATAGAGACTTGTTATCTACTCGTCCTTTGTAGTTTAAATATGTATATTATCACGTTAATTTTTTTTTTAAAATTTGACAATGATAGAAAGTTAATATCTATTAAATTTGACTTTTGTTAAGGAAATAATTAATTTGGTAGATCATAAAATAGAAAGGCCACTAATATGGAAGTATGGGTACCTTTTATGAGTAATGATTCAAGGATCGACTTATGTGCATGGAATGTGTGTACACGTTGCATAAACAGTTAAACAGTCACATATATATTTGTAAATAAAATATATAGACACTTTTAATTTTACTTTTATTAGTTAAGATGTTTATTATTTTACAATTCATTAAAGTAATCATTTCATGTATGATTTAAATGGTCTCTTTTTAAGAATTTAGAATATAAATATGAATTTCTCAGGTCGCAATTTCTTTTTTTAAAAATATATACTATAATTTTGATTTTTTAATTAATATTAATATTATATATCTCCTAATATAAAATAAATAAGATTACTTATAGTTTAAATATATTATTTTATTTTATACACACATAATAATAAACAGGTAAACATGCGTGGTGTTTTCGTTCTGAGTGACTTTAGGACGAGACTTATCATCCCTTTCACTTAAATTGAATTCAGTAATTATCGAATTCGGCCTCTAAATCACTAATATTTTATTATCAAAGTGGACCAAGTGGTATTATTTTTATCTAAAATTAGAAAAAAGTATATTAAATACATTAATGAGTAAGTTTATCATTACCCAAATAATTTTTGAACAATTTGATTAATTTACCGACACTATTAATATAAATACAACCAATCACGCCAAAAGTCCACACTCAAACATAGGACACGCCTCGCATAAATTCCTTTCCTTCCTCACACTTCAATCCATCGACAGCTCTCTCTCTCTCCCTCTCCCTCTCCCTCTCCCTCCCCTCCATATCGAGAGGTGTCTCGAACAATAATCTTCCCTTCTCACGCGACTCAGCCTCCAATGCCACGAGCTTCTCACTCTCGATTCAGACGTTTCAGGTACCATTTGTACTCTGTTCACTTCGTGAAACGCCTGACCCTTCACATTTTCTGATCAGCGTCGTCTACACACACGCGCGCGCGCGCACACACACACACACATATATGTATTCATATATATCTGTTTATATATCTATATATGTCGCCTTTAACGCCCATGTAAATCGCAATTCAGATCTTCAGTTACGGAATTATTTGTAGAGATGTAATCAATGTCGGATCTATAGAATTTCTAGTGTTATCTTGTTAATTCGAGCTAATGGAATGATTTAGGGTTTCAATTTGTTCAAACCCATTTTGTAAAATCATTCATTTTGTTGAATTTCGAAGAAAAAATGGAAACTTCTAGTGAAAACAAGGGGAGATATGAGGAACCAGATCCTCAAAATTTTGAATTGGAACGGTCGGATCATAGTATTCGATCGGATCAACAATTTCGTTCGATGAATGCGTTGGAGATTTTGAGAGAAACTGTTCGAATTCTTCGGTACAATTTGATGGGTTTCATGGCCATTGCAGCATTGCTTGTATGCCCTGTATCGGCTGTTCTTTTAACCAATGTATTGGTTGATCAATCCATTGTGAAGAGAGTGACTGTAAGGCTCTTGTTAGTGGTAAAGTCCAGTGGTCTCCCTCTTAGGCCTTTTATCAAACAGTCGTGCCAAAAGTTTTCGGAGATGGCCATTTCAACTGCAATGTGCTTCCCTTTGTATATCACATTGTCATTGTTGTCAAAAGCTGCTGTTGTTTACTCGGTGGATTGTACTTATTCGAGAAAAAAGTTCAATGCATCCAAGTTCTTTGTGATTGTTACCAAGATTTGGAGGCGGGTTGTTTCGACGTATTTGTGGGTGTGTATGGTGGTTGTAGGTTGCCTCACATTGTTTCTTCTCCTCATTGTACTTGTGGGCAGCTTATTTTCCATAATTGGGTTTCCTTCTGATGTAATTGTTTATCCTGCGATTGTGGTTGGGCTCATCTTCTCGATCACTTTTGCAAATGTCATCATTGTATGCAATATTGCTATTGTAATCTCTGTATTGGAGGATGTTTCAGGGCCGCAGGCATTGCTGCGGTCTGGTGTGTTGATTAGGGGCCAGACTCAGGTGGGTCTTTTGATATTTCTTGGATCCACGATTGGGATGGCGTTTGTGGAGGGTTTGTTTGAGCACAGAGTGAAGACGCTAAGCTATGGAGATGGGTCGTCAAGGATATGGGAAGGGCCTCTTTTGGTGCTTATGTATTCATTTGTAGTGCTTATTGATTCCATGATGAGCGCGGTTTACTATTTCAGTTGTCGATCTTATAGTATGGAAACCTCAAATGGAGAATGTCGATCAGTTTTAGAAGCCATGACCATTTCCCCTAGAACAATGGATGGCCAATGACATCATGTTATAACATGATGTATGATCTGAGTGGTTTTGTTGAGGTGAAAACAAGAAGGTGGGAGCTGTTATTGGGAAGTCAGGATATTGTAGCCCATCCTGTGTTCTTGCTCCCCTGATGGATGAAGGATGTGTAAAAGGTTATTTGTGTAACTGAACCTTCCCCGAGAAGCATTTTTGGCAGACGGTCTCTCAACTCTTTGGTTAACATAGGATCATAAAAGTGCAGTGTTTATGGCAGACGGTCTCTCAACTCTTTGGTTAATATAGGATTATAAAAGTGCAGTGCTTCTTCAGTAATCTACAAACATGGGAGCTGAGCGAAACCATCTCAAAGCTCGGTAATTGCAGCATTGATGACTGAGTTGTATTGCTTGTGGGAAATTTTTTGGACATTCAATGCCCTGTATTTTTTGTTGTCAATCATAGTTAGTACAGATTTTTTTTTTTTTATTACTTATATACCACACTCTTGGCCAGAGAGTGGGATCTTTGTCGACGTAAGGCAACATTTCTTCCTTCGCAGTCTTGGCATATTTTGCAATGAATTAGAATGCATTTCATACTTATTGACATGCACTCACTATCCGGTATCTCATCCAGTTCTACTACTTATGTGTTCTACATCAGTTCAACTTTGTGATTTTTGAAAACTTTTCATATTATGATTTTTGGATATTTCCTCGTTTATGTGTTTTTCAGATTATTAGTAACTTTACTATATTGTTATAAACAATAATGGCTAGGATTGCCGGGAGATTCTATATAAAGAGAGTGGCTAGGGTATTGGAGAGATGGGGATCAGTTTCATTCTGAATAGAAAATTGCAGCAACTATTGTTCTTCTCCTAGTTCTAGCATTCTTTTGCTTCTTTGACAATGTTTGTCCTCTCTTGATAAAGCTGCATCAAGATCTCTCTCTTCTTCCTCCGCCAGCCTCGAACCCTTGACCTAGGGTTTGCAACTTAAGCCATAAGCCAACAGGTTAAAAGGCGAGCCGAGCCGGTCAGTTTTGAAGTTCATACATGGAGTTGAATGCAGTCTGTAAACAAAGCAGGGGCACTAGTTATTCTGGCTACATTCTACAGCCTTCTTCCTCAAATCCAATTATAGGTAAATTCAAAATTTTAAATGCACAGTGCATGCTTAATTGGACTCTAAACATGGTTGTATAAGATGAGTACACATATTAATATGGTGTTAATTGTGAGAGAGACAGAGAGAGAGTTCTTAACAGGGGATGCTGGTAAGAACATACCACAGCCAGTAGCTTGCAGAGATCTTCCAACCTGAGGCTTTTTCAGAAAGCACCATAATCCAACACCTTTTGCAGCCCTTTGAGATGATTCACATTGTAGTAGTATGAAGGGACTGCTAAAAATTAAATGATAATTCTCTCTAGTTATTGGAAGAGTCACAAATTTTTATATGAGTTGGGTACAGCGAAGGTCGAATATCGACTCTATTTATATAAGTAGAGTATTTACTCACATAAAGCAATTATCTTTACTATTTATAATAAAAACTTGTGATACTAAATTTTAAAAATTGTACTGTAAAAAAAAACATTTTTTTAAATTGCTTTTTTCTACTAAAGATTTTTATTTAAACAATTAATTTCAAGAATTAAATGTAAATTTATCCAAATTTAATGGAGAAATATGTCATCAAATTAGTATGATTTTTATTTTTTTATTTTAATAACAGGTATGTGGGCATTTTACAACAAAATGTGATAGTTTGGGGATATTGTGCACAAAATGTGATAGTTTGGGATGATATTTGCAAATTCGGACATAATTCAATATATATATATATATATGTTTTTGGTAGGGAGTATTAACCCAATTTTTACATGTTTGCTTTAGAATTTTAAAGTAAAAAAAAAAAAAATAGAATAAACAAAATAATAAACAATATAACATATTGAGTTCATTCCAAATTCTAATTGGAATGAACATTATTAAGACTCACAAGTTTAAATCACCCAAAGTCCAAAAACAATTTTTATTTCATATTAAATGTATATTGTTATATACTTTAACACAATTTTTAAAAATATTTATCTATTAAAAATAAAGAAGATTCAAGTAATCCGAAAAACTCGTGTAAAATCCTTTGGTCGCCTCTCTAAGTCCCCCTCTATTCCTTTAGACCTATTGAATGAAGCACTGTGAGACACATGTTCGATACTTATACGAAGTGTTCTGAAATTATTTTTTTATTAGACATGGGACACGGATTGGACGCGGAGTATATTTTGTAATTTTTTTTTTTTTTTTTGAAAAATGGGATACCTAATGTAATTTTAAAAGTTTAAAAGTAAAATTTTGAAAAAAAATTTAAAAAGCAAAATACTGTTAGGATAGATGGAAAAGGAAATGTAATGGAAAATTTGATTTCCCCGTAAGTGTGAAATGAGTGTCTTGTTTTTTTTTTTTGACATTCCTATTTTTCCATTAACTTAATCGTGCAAATTTTTTAGTGAGTTTCAAAACATTGTTTGTTTTTCCAGCAAAACAATGTAATTAAAGAATGTAATTTTAGAAGTTCTTAGCAAAACATTCTTTATTCTTCTACAAGTTCATATATAATTTGCAACAACAACACACAATCAATCTCTCTCAAAATTTAGTATTTACCATCATCTCCATTGTTTTTGTTTTGTTTTGTTTTTGTTTTTTTTCTAAAGTTTTGTTTATCTTAAATTAATAATTACTGTAGTTCCACGTCTACCTAAAAAAAAATATATTATAAAGTTTGTTTTAAATAAAAATAAAATATAAATAATTATATTACAAATTTAATAATTCTATCATTTTATTATTACTTTACTAAAAATAAACATAATTAAATACAAATTTATTTATTTTTTAACATTTAAAATTATAAAGATAAGTTTGATATGTCCAATTCTTTTTACTTTCACTTTGCTATTCAAAATAAGTATTTTTTTACAATTTTCTTTAATTTTTGTGTTAAACCAAACGGAGGCTAAGGTTATATTTGGTAGGGTGAAAAATGAGAGAGATAATAATATTAGTTATGAAAGAAAAGAAAGAGAAGAATAATTTTAACCTATTATCATGTTTAGTTAATTAATAATAAAAAAAATAAATAACAATAATTTTATTTAAAAAAAAAAGAAAAGAATCGACACTATTTTAATAAATTTACTATTATACTTTTTTATATTTTAAAAGATAAATATATAAATTTAACTCTTTAATATAAAAATAATATTTTTAGGGCAAATCATTTTAGCCTCCCCAATCGCCTCCATATCTGTACTCTTTCTCAACTCTGAACTTGCCCTCTCTCTCTCTCTCTCTCTCTCTCTCTCTGTGCAACTGCAAACTACAAAATCTACAAGAATCAGAAGTTCAAAACGCATATATTTCAGTTTATCTATCTGTCTGCAAGAATCAAAAGTTCAAAACCTATTTATTACCTATATTAAAACCCATATCGGCATATCATTTCAGATTGTTCAAAAAATCAAAATCCATATCTTTCAGTTTCCATTGCCCGCTGTTCCAGTTCGGGTTCGCCGTTCGCAAGCTTCTGCCGCTGTCTCTCGACTCGCAAGCTTGCCTCCCTCTCTCTCTCTGCAACTGCTAACTTGTATGTATGGGTTTTGCTTTAATTTTTTTTTCTAAATCAACCAATCAAGGTCTGTAATTCTTGTTTTGCAAACTAAATTCTTTTCTCTCACTTCCTCTCTCGTCTTCTTCAACTATCTCTCTACATTTTTAACTAACCCACTGTTTGAAACAAAGCGCTAAGTACTGGAACTAGACTTTGTGATGCCCTTAGAAAGTGTATATGTTTATTCATGTACATATTTAACCCACCATGGCTATGTCTTCTGCACATCTTCGTTTGGATCAACTGTATTTCGCATTTGTTTTCTGTTTTGTCAAGAGCACAGTTGTCTATCTTTTTCTTGTAACAGAGATGAAATTAATGAAATTGGTCTTTTGTCTAACTGAGATTCTCAACTTCTACGTTTTCTGAATTTTCTGATTCTGTTCTGTTTACCTTTGAACTGATTAATTCGTCTTAGTTAACCTAAGCAAGGGCAGTGTTCGGTCTCATTATAATGTGCGATTATTCTCATTGACACAGTTACATTGTTTCATTGACATGGTACTAAAATTAAATCAAAATTTAGATCCTAGCAAGAAAAGCAGAGAGAAATAAGAACAGCTATATTTGTGGATGTGTGTAAACTGTAGAGATATGGAAGCACCCACATGTGGCCCTTTTTTGGCTTTCTCTTGTGTGTTATGTTGTTTGAACTTATGTGGTCAATGATGAAAGATGCACATGATGTAGATTTTTGGTTATTGAACTTATGAGTTTTAGGTGATGAATGAAGAATGTTGAACTTAGGTGACGAATGAAGAATATTGGAAATTTACTTTAACCTATTTCTCTATTTTTGTTTATAACTTTGTTTGGTTTTTAATTGCTTAAATGATGAATTGAAGTATTTGTGTGATGTAGCATTTTTTTTGGGGAGGTTAGATTTATGGTATTGTGGATTTTGAATATCTATATATATATATATATATATAATTTCATCGGCTTATTCCCTCTGTGTCCATGTCCTATTTTTTTGAAATTTTCTGTGTCATACCCGTGTCCATGTCCATGCTTCATAGCTTAGACGTAGGAGCCGAAAAACTCTCCGAAGCACCATGTGTTCCCTACAGAATTTCCTTTTACGTGCAAAACTTTCCAAGAAGGTTTTAGCTTCTAAATATTCCCTCATCAGTCAGCAAACACAATCATTGTATTGCAGAAAAGAACAAAAGGTACTATTTGATTTTCACAACCTCCAAGCCGACTGACCCTCACCCATCTCACTTCACTGGTTCTGCTCTCAAACCCTAGAAATATAAAAACAAATACCCATTAATTGGATTCATCCAACAAACCCTAGAGAAAGTCCAGAACAATACACAAAGCACAGTACCAGAACCTCAGCTCAAACCTGGATAAGATTTGGCTGCTTTTTTCCCTTCAATGTACTTCACAGCCATTTCTTTACTCTTTCTCTACTTCAAAACCCTAACTGCATACCAATATTCTTTTTTTTGATAAGAATTTTTTTTTTTGATAAGTATTTTTTCGATAAGAATTGCATACCCAAATTCTTTATTTTCCCAAATTTGTCACTGTTTTTGAGCTAATAAACCAATTTGGTTCTGACCACCAATGCTCGTAACTCAGACATATTTCCTCTTCTCTTTTATTCTTGATTGAGGATTCAAGTGCGTGTGTATATATATATACACACACACACACATACATATAATTTATAAACTAATTTGGCTCTACATCTCTCTCTCTTTAGCATCTCCATAGTTCAAGAAAAAAACACTCAAATCCGGTGAGCTTCATCGTTTTACTGATTATCAAATTAATATGTATCACCCCACTATGGAAACCTTTATTTTTTTTGTGCTTACATGAAAAAAGAAAAGCAAAACACGCGTTATACTTTTTCATGTACCCCAGATGTTTGATAAAATACCTGATAGAGATTTGAGGAATATGTTGATGTGATTTCTATCTTTTATTTGGGTCCATTTACTTTACTTTTCTGTGTGATCAATCCCGGGCTTAAACTAAGTATTGGTCAACTTGTATTTGGGATTCAAATTTTTAGCATTTGCTCCAATTGTTTTTTTTTTTTTTTTTCCTGGTTGGTACTCACACACACGTCTCTTCTGAGACTTGAATCCCTGACCTCCCTTTGGGAAGTAAGAGGTTGATACCGCTAAGTCACTGGCCCGTTGGTTGCTCCAATTGTTATGATTACTATGTGTTTCAAAGATTGAATTTGTAGTGCTAACATCATTGAGTAGACAACATGGGTTTAGTTTCACTACATATATACTTGCATACAATCTTTTCTCTGTGTGTTTGTTGTGAAGACAGATAGATGACTTATTGGTGTTTGTTGTGAAGACAAATAGACATTTGTTGTGAAGACAGAGATAGACAACTTATTGGAGGACTACTGCTTAAACATTGAAATCTTTTAATTCAATTATCACTCTGTTTTGATGATAATAACAAAGATGGTTATCATTATTATTATTTTTATATGATGCTATGGTACTCAACCTTAAAGCTCGGAATATATAATGAAAGGATTCTCGAGAGTCATGATTTCTAATTTGATTTCATTTCGTGACAGGACAAAAAATGGACAGAATCCGACAGGAAAAGGTACAGAGATTTGAGGAATTTGTTGATCGTCGCTTAAAGCCAGATCTTGTTAAGGCTATTGCTCAAAGGTATATTTTTTTTTCCTTGCCAAGAAACCCGCACACCCATTTGCCCATATAGGGACTTGAACCCTCATAGACTACTTTGAGAGGTAGAAGAGAAACAACTAGGCTATATAGCCCTTGGTGGTGAAATGTACATATTCAACTCTTTTTTCCTTGTTTCGTTTATACAAATAACACACACCCAACTCCAATCCTCTCTTGTACCACGAAAGAGATGTCATAGATGTTTTCTTTTTGTAGTTTCCGAATTGTCCGAGAGATTTTGCTTTGTTAGAAAGGAAGTTCTTGCATGATTTTATTGTATGTGGAACATTCTGATCCTATGAGTTGAACATTTGGTCAATCTGTAGACCTACTATAAAGTTGGTTTTAGCACAAATGGCATGGTGATTTTATGACATCAAACACCTATACTTTGTATTGTTTTCTTATCAGTGAAAATTGTGAATTTTTCTTGCTGTTAGTTGAAATTATAAAATGTCCCATCACAGGTTTACGTGGCTACTTGGCTGCTAAAATCCCAAGTGTAAGCTCACATGTTAAACGATTTAATTCTTTGTATATATATGAACATGCTTCTGGTAGAATCTGTAAGATGGATATCATCAAATGTATTGCCTTACACGATTCTCATTACTCATCAGGCATACCCAATTCATTTTGGGCTGCTGTTTAGTGTCTCAGATCTCACTTTTATGGTTTTCATTGCACAACCACTCATTTCCTTTCTCTAGTCTTTCTTTCTCGAGAAAGACAAGAGGGGGGAGGGATGTTGAATTCAGTTCAGTCTACGTATAACCAATTCATTAATGAGATCAAAACAAATGTTATAGGCTGACTAAAGTTGCCAGAATGCCATATATTATTGTTTTTAAACATTTTTTCATGCTCATGATTCAGGGTGCTGTATCTGGAAATATGCAATCCTTGGCAAAACCTATATTGGTGTTCGTATTGGCAATGCTCACTTGCACTGTTGAGGACTATAGCAACATTTTATGTTGATTTTTAATTTCTTTAGCATGTTATTCTTTATTGGGTTGAAGATTGGCATCACAAACCATTTTTGGCAATGCTTGTGACCTGATAATCATTGCTTGTTTCAAAGTGCTGATAGTTGTCAGTTGAGTGGGCATTATACAAGCAATTGGTAGGGCAATGGGTGATATATATATATATATATATATATATATATATATATATATATATATATTGTGTAAAGAATTACTTTCGTCCTTGCGAGAGACTCTGGTAACTCAAGGGGCAGCAAATCCAGCACAAGTTTAACATATTGTCCTATAAACTTATGTGGAAGTGGATAAGTTAAGAAGCAGCAATAACAGAAATATGGATGATCTTATCTCTGTTTTTTGAGTTTAGACTTGAGAAGTAAAAGGCTTAGTTTTAAGCAATAACAATGCCACCTGACTGCATTTAGTATATTTTGCAGGGACAAGATCTTCGAACAACAGAAAACTTTGTATCCTTCTCTTTTTCTCGTTCATCTCATATGAGGATATATGGCTTGGTTCTTTCAATTTCTGATAAATTTATTATCTGTATATAGTAATTTTGCTTTGTCATTGAGATTCCTCTACTTTATTTTTGCACCTGCATTGGCAATCCTTTTTATACCTGCTTTTGCTTAACCATGTGTACTTTATAGCTCAGATTTGAGGAGGAACATAGAGAACATGGAGAAGAATAGTGTGACCAGTCTCAGGACAATGGTCAATCTTGGATCAGAAGTATACATGCAAGCTGAAGTGTATGTCTTTCGTATCACATCGTTTTCTGTTGCCTCAGGCAGCTATTTTGACTCGTGTGTACACACATTTGTACTCGAGGTGTATGCAGCATACACACATCATGTAGCTTTCTTTTTGCATATACAATTTCTGTCTACGTTTTTAAAGAAAAAACCTGAAAAATATGTATAGTGGTATCATATCTTATTCATTATGTTGGGCTTCCTTTTTTTTTTTTTTTTTTAAATTTTTTTATTCAGCAATTAGTTCTTTTATAACTACTGTGGAACTATTACCACTATCATGGAACTTGATCTTGAAGCACGTATATGTTATGTGTATGACATATGCTATGCTTAACTGGTGAGTCTTAACATTCTGCAATAATCTCAAGTGATTAACTTAAAAAAATTCACATAGAATTTATAATAAAAGGTTTATCTTTCAAGTTTTACATTTCCAATTCCATGTCACCATCTTACAGGGAATTGTATAATGAATTTTTTTAATGGCAAAGTATCTAATCCATGAGTACCTTAATGGGGGCATTTTTGTTTTGTTCTGTTTTGCCTTAATCCTCTTTTGGGGGCTTCTGCATGTTTGCAGGCCAGATACGCGACACATATTTGTAGATATTGGACTTGGATTCCATGTGGAGTTCACCTGGTCTGAAGCTCTAAACTATATAACAGCAAGGGAGGAAAGGTTAGCCAGGTATTTTCCTTTATATGTTGCTTATCCTGATCCATGAAGACACTGTTAAAAGTTTTAGGAAGTACAACGTTTAGAACCCAGATAGACATACCTTGATATCAGTTTTAAGAACAACATCAAGCTTTTTGCAGTGTCACATCCACATATATCAGGTCACTGTAACCGCTGTCAAGTTTAGTTCACTTCTTTTTTTTTTTTTCTGTTTTTTTTTTTTTTTCTTAGTTGGTGCTCACACACACATGCCTCCGTTGAGGCTTGAACCCCTGACCTCCCTTTGGGAAGTAGGGGTCTGGTACCGCTAGGCCACTGGCTTGTTGGTGTTTAGTTCACTTCATTTAGTCAACATCTGAGCCATAGAATGCTTAATTTTAGCTGTGAAACCTTGTAGATTCTGTATTTGTATCTCTGTAAAGCTTTCAATTATTTTTTGTGTGCCCATTACTACCACAAGGGGATAGTGTTATTGAGTCATAATCATATCTGGTGCATCTTTAGTACTGGTAGGGAAAGCGGTCAGCTGGGGATGTCAAAATTGTTTACCTTGTCTGCATATTTAAAGCTTGCCCTGTTTGTTTATAAGAAAATGAGGGCAGACTATTCTTTTTTTTTTTTTTTCCTGGGTAAGTGGAATTTTTTTTTTTTTTTTTTTTTTTTTTTTTTTTTTTTATAAATATAAAATAGAGTACACATAGCATCAAGGGCATCCCCTTGGAGAATAAAGACTGTCAGCAAACAATAAAACTGCAAACATGGACAGTGTCAAAACTGACAACAAAATATAAAAGAAAAGTACATCGGCCTAGCTTATGGGGGTGAAGCTCCCCCATATCCACGTCAGCTAGGATCATGACTTCCCACCAAATTCCTCTGGCAATTTCTTCAGCAGACCTACACGTGTCATGGTGTAGTCTCATATTCCTCTCACACCACAGCTGCCAAGTGACAGTGGCACAACTCCTCTTTTGAGCCTTATGTTAAATGTTTATAAACCTATCAACCAACTGATTTAATCTGTCAAATTTCATATTCCATCCTAGCAATGTGGAGAGCCATTGCCACACCTGTGTTGCAAGGGAGCATGTGACAAACAAATGGTCAACATCATCCGAGGCCAGCTTACAGTTGTGACAGATAGCCACTAGGTGTATGCCTCTTCTCTTCAAGTTTTCAAAAAATAGTAATTTGTTTTGGATTGCCAGGCAGCAAACAATAGAAGCTCTTGGCCTACATCCACTCCAACATATATCAGACCAATGAACCTTTGTGTGTTGATTCCTGCAGTTGTCCCATGCACTTTTGAGAGAGAATGTCCCATGCTTCCATATAATTGAGTCTCTGTCCTGCTCCAAGTCAATAGATAAGGCATATATTCTGAATTGATGCACCATATCAGAGGCAGAGTTAGGAAGTTGCCACTATCCCTCATGAATAATGGTGGATAGAAGGGCCTGCTTTGGGATGCCAAGCTCTCTGGAAAATCGATCACTAAATCTGGATAAAACAGTTTTCCCTTGGCACCATGGATCAGTGAACAGAGAGATAGTGGAGCCATCTTTTATATGGAACTCACTGTTCCTGAGAACAGAGTTTCGGACCTCTAACATATGTCTCCAGATTAATGAATCCTTGCCTTGGTGAAGTAGTTCCGGTAGGACACTAGTCTAGTGTATTTCCTTCTGAACCAAGCCACCCACAAGCAGTCCTTAGATTGTAGAAATTTCCACACTGTTTTGCAGGTAGAAACCGTGTTTTTATCATCAATCTTTCTGATCCCAAAACCAGCTTCATCTTTAGGAGCAGTTACCATTTTCCAATTAAGAGCATGCAACTTCCTGTTGGTGGTTGTTGAACCCCATAGGGAATCTCTCGTATTCTTCTCTAAGTACTTAATTACTGATCTGGGAAGTGTGAACACAGAGCACCAATAATAAACAAAGGAGGTAAGGACAGTTCTCACTAGCTCCAATCTCCCTGCAAGTGAAAGACAGAGACCATTCCATGTGTTGATCATAGCTGCAAACTAGTCAATCAGATTTGTGCAGCGAGTCTTCTTCAAACCAGTATGAAGCAGAGGTAAACCAAGGTAATTTATGGGGAAAACACATGCTTTACGCTGGAACAAGTCCATCAAACTTTTTCTTCTTTTTACTGACTTGGAGAAGAAAATAGTACCGTTTTCTGGGCTCACTTCAAGACCTGAAATTGTAGAAAATTGATTCAAAGCATTTTCCGGGTTTTGAGCAGTAGTATTATGATGATGAGGTTGACCATTTGTTTCATTTGTCTTGACATTTTTATGTTGAAAATTTAGTATTATGATGATGTCAGTATTAAGTTACCAATCATAATAAAGTGAAATGCTGCTCAAATGGCATGTGAGTATAATAACTGTTCTTTTTCATTGCTGTTGCTATTTGTGCTGGGTGGGGGTCTTTTGTCTTAATCAATGTGTTCATTTCATTTGCAGAAAGATTTGATGCTAATTAATCTTATCACCTAGAATTTAGGTTCCACGTGTAGGAAAATTCATTGTAGTTTTCTTGGAACTGTCGTTTAGAACTTTTCCCGTTAAGGAACGTGAACCTGGGCTTGTCCTCGACTCTCCAGAAGAATGATATAAATTGGATTAGCAGAATATTGATTGGTTGGCAATTTGCCTGCATTGATGTTGGGAAGAACACTTCGTCCATTTATTTTATAATCCTATTTCTTCTTCTTTTTTCTTCCTGAAAAAGGTCATTTCTTTTTTAATATTACTACTATTTCTTTCACTTTCTGTGGTTAGATGTAAGTTGATTTTATTACTGGTTATTAATCTGCAGGCAAATAGAGGAGTATACTCATCTAATTGCATCAATCAAAGCCCAGATCAAGATGGTATACTGAGTTGTGGTGGTTTTTATTTTCTATTAAATTTAATATTTAGTTTTTGTTTTGTCCTCCTTCACGGCCATGCCCCTCTTTTTATCTCTTTCTGAACATACTGTTTCAGAGTTGAATTGACTGCCCTTACAGGGTTCTTCCATCAAGTCCTTTTACTTATGTTTTGTCCTCTCTCCCGCCATGGCCCCCCGGGGGTCCCTCATCTCCTTTTCTCTTTCTGAACATCCGTTTCAGAGTTGAATTGACTGTCCTTGCAGGGTTCTTCCATCAAGTCCTTGAAGTGGCGTTTCTTGACTTGATCCTATATACTCTCAACTCAAGATTAACTTTTTTGAAGAGGAGTGAAATTGAAATTCCTAAAACGAATCTATAAATCTTGAAATTGAAATTCCTGAAATGAATCTATAAATCTAGTCATCAAACTGTTTCGAGTTGCTGTTTTGATATCTTTCCCCATGCTCCCAAAATATATGATGGTCCTATACTAGCGTTAAGATTGCCTATAAACGATCATTTCGTTGATTGCATGCAGGTTTTGGAAGGAATACGGGAATTGCTCCAATTTCCAGCAACTTGAAAATGGTTCGTGCACCGGAAACAGGTCCTTTCTTCAGAATTTGTTATTCAAATGCATGCTTCAATCATCTGTCTTGCTTTACTTGCATCCGAATTTCGAAAAAAGAGAGGAGAGCAAGAGCCAGAGATTAGGCTTGTTATGGATGTATAAATTTTCTGTTTTAGAGAGAAAAGCTTTGCAAACTGAAGTTCATGGAGTCTCTTTGCTATTTTCAGCAGCTCAAGTGAAATAGATTCAATTTTTACAAGTCAATATCTAATTAACATCAAGATTATTCGATCACCCGAGTCATCATGCTGGGCCTGCTCCTGTCCGTATAATGATTGGGCTGGTAAAATTGGGTTCAGTTCAATTGCTTATTATTGGTTCTGAACTGGACCTATATTTCTCAACTTGGGCCCATAAAATGAATATGGGCTTAGGTGGTTATCGGATCTACTACCGCTATTACTTGGCACAGGAGAGTGTGCAGGAAGTGGTGGGGTCCTCGTCTTGAGTCCAACTAGAAGGGATGGTACCACATGGTTTTTAATGGAAAGTGGAATAGCCAATCTCATACCTTAATGCCCCAGTTTGTTGGAAAGAGAGGGAAGGGTAAGAAAAGAAAGGAAATGAAGGAATATGATTTTATTTTATTATTTATTTATTTATTTTGTTTGGGATAAAATTTTAAAGGAAAAGAAAGGACTTGGATGGATACATTAATACTGTGTTGGTAGGAAAGAACGAATTTTTTTTGTTTGGTTAGAGATGACCCATCCTTTCTTTATAAATTTTTATCTATCCAAAAATGGTAAAAAAAGGAGAGAATACAAGTGGACTATTTTAGAAGTTTTAAATTAAATACTATTTTAAATTACACTACCATCCTCTATAAATTATAATATTATAAATATTATTGGATGTAATGGCAAAAATAATTAAAATTTTATCTTTTCTTATCTTCTAAGCAAAACAACAAATTTTAAGTTCTTCTTTTCTCTTCTTTTTTATCCAATCGAATAAAAAGAAAGAAATACATAATTTTTTCCATCTCATCAATCCCCTCTTTTTTTTTTTTCGGGTCCTTTCCATTTAAATTTTTTCTTTCCTATCTGTCCAACCCATAAAACTTGTTGAGTTGGTTTTGTTATCCTTTAAGAGCAGTATTTTTAGTAAAATTTTATTAATACTAAATTTACTTTATGTTTTCACAACATACAAAATATTTAATGCAATCCACATTTAAACCTACCTCGGGATATCGAGAATAGTTTATAAAGAGAAATTCACAAGTACATATTTGTACATATTTGCTGTGCATTAAAACAATATCGTGTTAAATGCTAAGTTACACAATTTTTCTCAGTAGGCGTTACTTTTACACTCTAAGTGCGCTTTTGCTCTCACGTTTCGTGCGTTTTTACTCAAATTTTCACTATTTTATAACTTAATTATGTCGTTCTCACTCTCGCCCTTTATATGACTTAGGTTGAATGTAACATTATTATTGAAGAAAATGTAACATTTATACTTTGAAAATACTTTCTAATGAAAATTGAGTAATTTTTATTTGTTTTGATGCAAAACAAAAATGTACTCCCTTCATTCTAAAATATTTGTTTATTTTTTATTTTCGAATGTTTCAAAAGTCTCATTTTAAAATCAAATGTATTATTTTTAAAATTGAATGTACTATTTTTTATAATATTTTTAAACTATCATTTTAACTAAATAACTATATTAATTACGAAATATTATTTTATTTTTTAATAAAAATAAATTTAAAATTTCAATCTTATTAATATACTAAAAAAGTACTTTGCGAGTGAGGGAGTAAAATGTAACAAAGGTGTGTGTGATGTTACTACTTATGGTCCCCATTAATGGCATCAAGATGGACAAAATGTCCAACAAATGACATGATGCTTCACAGGTCAGCTTCAGTGGGGGAAGTGAGAGATGGGACACAGAGGCATTGGAATCTCATGCTCGCATGTGTACGGTATTTTCATCACATTCCATCACCTGAGCTCTGATCAGACGGTACAGTATTTGGTGGTCCAATGGTTTGGCACCGTCAATTCGTTGGGATGTTCAATATCCAATGTGATCATGATGCCACAATACATACAGTGAATATATATTCTCCCTCAGAATGAGCCAGACAAAGTGGGCTGGACTGGACACGGATGGGACATCAGATACAACAAAAATATGATCTATCTCCCACTTTGATGGGCCTTACTAACAGATGGACTTGTGATTTTTTTTAATATATATTACACAAATAGGAATAATGATTTGTGAGTAGAATTAATTAGTTATCGAATTTTATTTTTGTAAGTGAAGTGATGGGGGATGTCATGTGATGGTCGGCACCCTGTCGACGGCATGACCGAGTGGTAAGGCGGGGGACTGCAAATTTTTTTTTTTTTTTTCTAATTCAAATCCGGGTATTTGTTCTGCTGGTGATAAGTAGTGGGATTTCTCTCTGAGAATTGTATTTGAGAATTTCACCTTGTACAATTTAAGCAGAAACACCCCAATACTACTTGCACAATATATGTAATAGGAGGTCTGAAATTTCTTAATCTCTAATTTAATCTTTTCTTAATCATTTTTTTTTACGGTGATAATGTCAAAATATCAAGTTCGCTTAGTCACCACTCACACATATGGTGCTGGTAAATTTTACACAAATTTATTATTATTTTTTCAAGACAGAAATATTAAAAGTTAGATTAGTAGATACAGATAGTCGAAACCTGCACTCCAAAATTTACCGAAGAGACTAACCCACTAGGTTATCGAGACATCTACCATAAATTTATTATTCAGTATTTTGAAAATTTTAAATTTTTTGAGGAATATTGTAATTTTCTTTTGACAACAAACAAATATATTCAATAATAACTAATTATTATGATCAAGAGCAAGATACCTTCAAAAATAGATGGTAAGAGTTAAAGTGAGTATGTGAATGATATACGTGTGTTTATTACAAATGAAAGAATAATGATAATAAAAACTAATCTCCACGAATATAGATCAATTATACTTAATATCTATTAAGTAAACTTAAATAAAGTTAGAATGAGATCTCTCATCTAAAAAGAAAATTATAGTTTTGAGAAATTATGTTTTTTTTGTCAATAAAAAAAAAAAAATTTAGGAATATATATCAATTATACTTAATACGTAAACTTAATTGCTTAAAGAAAGTTAAAATGAGATCTCTCATCTAGAAAGAACCGGCGTACTTGAGAAATCATTAGTTGAATTTGGATGGATGTATTTGGATTTAGAAATTAAAATTTTATAACATTCACGATAAATAAATAATCCTATAAAAAAGTGGCAATGATCAATTTTTTTGGAAGCCCTCGGCAAGGGTCTCTAGGATAAGCGAATCACGATGTTTTTTGAAGTGCGTAAATAAATTATGGTCGTCTTCAACCAGTGTGACTGTATCTGTCCTATCCTTTTACATGGCTAATGTAAAAAATTATATAATTTATGTTATAAATTTATCACTTATGTAACAAAAATCGAATTTAATAATATTATTATTTTAATGGTGTTATATTTAGTGATGTAACCAGATCTCTCTGCAGAGGAGGAGATCCTGGTTGCTAGTAAACACAAAAAACTGTCAAATGCTGTTTTACTGAACTAGAATTGAATTGGATTTGACATGAGGCTGACACGTGTGGATCAGTGTTGACATGAGGCTGACACGTGTGGATCAGTGGGTCTATGTCTTATGAGCTGTTGACACGTGTAATGAACAATTGGGAGAGATGTGAGTCTCCAGATGGGCTACATCCTCCTGAGGTGGGTCCCAATCTCATCTGGTCCCTACCTCCTACTGTTCCTTCCCAAGCCGTGCAGTACTTAAAGGTGGTGCACAGAAAAAGTATGAGAGAGAGAAATGTATAGTCTTGATAAAGCCTGTGGAGGAGAGAGAGAGAGAAGAGAGAGAGGGAGAGTGAAGAAGAGAGAGAGGAGAGGGATGGAAGAATAGTGTGTCTTAAAAAGGGTAGTGGAAGGAAGAGAGTGTGGGGATGGACAGTGGAAAGGAAAGGAGAGAGAAAGCTGAATGGGGAAAGCTGAAGAGACAAAAGGGGAAGACGAAAGTCAGAATTCAGTGGCTCTACTTCAAATCCCATCTCTTTTCTTGGCTCTCGTTTAATCTCTTTCTCTCTCAAATCCCATCCTTTTCTTGGCTCTTATTTAATCTCCCTGGCTCTCAGTCTCTCTCTCTCTTTCTCTCTCCATATGTTATTGATCAATTGTGCTGGCACTGCCACTGACTTCGTGTACCATCCCTTTTGTGGGTACCTCAAACCACTTTACAGTATATCCTTCCTTTTCCCTGTGGAACACTGTATTCTTTATGCTCTTTTGCATGCCTGGAAATATTTAATAAACTAATATATAATACAAGGTACGTGCAAATCACATAAAATAAAAATGAAAGAAGAAGTGAATTCAAAAGCGAGAGCGTGAAAGCAACAAAATTAAATTATAAATAGTGAGAATTTAAGTCAGAACGTGCGCGGATTCTGAAAATGAGAGCGCGCTCGAACCATAAGAGCGACACCCGTTAAAAAAGATCGTGAAACTTAAGAAAAATGTGTAATTAATTATATATTTACACTTGCATATTTACTGAGTCCGAGAGTCGCATAACTCCAACTAATTTTATATAAACTATGTGTAACAAGTCTAGAACTTTTGTATAAGTGGCCGTTAACGTCGTGATAATGTCAATCCTGCTACTGATATCAATGAAATTAGTCTGATCATCAAACTTCATATCATTAATTCTCTCATGTTAATATTATGAATTTATCATTACAAAGTAATAAGTGTGTGCTAATATATTAGTGATGTCTGTGTTACACGGCCATCTAGACAAATGTTGTTATGCTAGTTCATCTCATTTTGAGTTTAGAAGAATGTTAAGTACTCCACTATGTGAGCTCACATGTTTTAACGATGGATAATTATGACTTAACATTTGACAAAAAAAAAACTATGTCAACTCACATTATTTAGCGGTTGAGGATTGTGACCGAACATAGCTTACGTGAAAAAGTTGATTGTTCATCCATCCAACACGAAATGACAAGACAATATGATATTGGATTAGGATAGGCCTAAGGTTCTCATCTCAGCAAAGAAAAATGAGAAAAAATAAACTACGCGTACCAAGTCTGGAACTTTTGTAGGGATGATTACTTTTAGGTTAAAAGGATTTAATTACTCTTGTGCATAACTTAGTCTCAACACAAGTCACTTTGTACACTAATTCAAAAGTTTGACACATCTTTCACTCTTCACTCTTCACTCTTCACTCTTCACCTCCAACACTTGGTCTTTCATGTTGTTTGATCAAGGTTGCTATTGGTGTATTGAAAACAAAATTGTTCTTTTACTCGGAGAAGTTGTCAAGTTACCCGATATCCACAATATGTTCCTAATGGTCCTCAAACTCTCAACCGCCCTCTTTGGAGGAGGTGTTGCTTATATTTTACAAGAGATACTTAGTTATAAATCTGGTCATATTCGAGCTCGCCAGGAATTACTTGGGACTACGATCCTTGGAGGAACAATACCTAATACTGATGATGCTCCAGAATCTGGTTGGAACATTCAAAAGAAGTACATGGACATCAATAAAAAGTTTAGCACTAATTGTCATTTCCTTGTTACATTCAAAGACACTTGCATGAGCTATTATGGCCAGAACCAATTAGCAATTCAATCTATTATTAGTCAATGAGGATATGATGGTAAGAAACTGCATATATAGCTAGCTCTGCAAAATGAGTGATCTTTGACTACATCTATGATGAGGGGAAGAATATACAAGAGCAATTCCATGAAAAAATCAGCAGTAAAACATGAGCTTCTTAACATTCTCACTTAGTTTTGGCAGAGGCGTTGCCTTTGGAGGGGCTGCGCGGGAGAATGCAGGAGCACTTCTTGTAAAAGTGGAATCTGATCTCTCGAGGTAAAGTCTGCCTCTGTATGCAGCAAGGTGGGCATAGTAAGCCGGTGGAACCAAAGAAACCGGCTTGGTGCACCTTACGAAAGTGTAGCAGAGATTGTAAACCAGCTTCTGCAATTCATCAGAAGTGAACTGGTTTTCATCCCACAAAACATGATAGTGCGTGGGCCGGCTTGTTCCCTTCACACCCCAGTGGCTGCAAAGATAGAAGTCAAATTCCCTCGGGTGAGTGATCACGGTGTCCACAACCGTTCCTGGTGGTACATTCTCGTTGAAGAGTTGGTTCTGATTTGAAGATGGATCATTTTCGTTTGCAAACAACCTTGTGTGGTGCCTCTTCTGAACTACTGCAAAAGTAATGGGAGGCTTGTAATTTGGAAATCTTGAACAAGCCACCCTAATGGCTTGCAACTCCTCTTGAAGCACTTTGTAGAACTGTGTTTCACTCACCCCATCTCGGAAAAATATTATTCTCTTGGGGAGTTTGGATTGCTCAAGATAGAAATCATCCAAAATTTCACCCACCATTGCACTAAGATCATGAATGATCTCTTGCCTATGCGTTTGGGACCTCATTCTCGAAACGTACTTGTTTGCAGCTGGCCAATTTACACTTCCCACCACGGCAGCAACAGAGGGGCTAAAATCATCTAGTGGGTGAGGATGGGTTACATCAGCTCCCATAAAGATCACTGGTTCATCATGTCGAAAGAGGCGTGGGATTTGAGCAGGTAACGAATTGTATAAAGCAACCGTGCATCCACCAACTTTGGCATTGATTTTGAGTGCCAAATTTGCAAGAAATTGTGAGCTCAGTTTGCCAAGATTTTGGTACAAACAGCATTGGCTGACAACCCCAACACTTGTCTCAGCAATTCGCTTCAAATCCGCATACCCTTTGTGTTTCCTCTCCATTACACATATAATCAGTTGGAGTTTGTTGAATGCAGCTCTGTGGATTTTCTTCAGCTTTGATTCCAAAAGAGTTGCATTGTTGAGCACCTGCATTGGTTCAAACTGGGGGCTAATAATCGTGTTATTGTTGAGAAAAATGCCCAACTGCTGGCACCTTTGAGATAGCTGCTTTATGAATCTTGGAATGTCAGACTTCTGGTCAATGGTGCCGCCAAAACTTATTAGTGCCCATCTCTCAATTCGAGTCCCTTCAAAGACATGGCTGTCCAGAAGGTTCCATTGGCGGTCTTGACGGGAAGGAGTTAGATTTCTTACATGCCCACCATTGCCAAGCTTAAGCTTTGGCGGTTGAAGAATTCTCCCATTTAATCGCGTCATTTCCTTTGAAACATGGAGGTTGAATTCTCTTTCCTGAATGCCACTGTAAATGGGGAAAACTTCAAACACTTGGAAACATTTAAAAAGGGAAGCTCAAGCAATATTAGTGAGTTCAAGTATTTTGTAAATTCAGTGACTACCTTGTTGGTCCAACTGGTCCGGTCATGACTTCATCAATAATCGCCTTTCGCTCTCTTGGTCTTTGGCAACCCATCTTTAGTATCCTCGCTGTCTGATCATCTGAGAGCTTCCCAAGAAACTTCTGTCCTTCACAAATCACACAAAGCTCCATAGGAAGGTAGCATGGTTTGCTCCTACTAATCTGCAAGCATGGCAAGTTCCTGAATTGTATATCATAATTATAGTGATCCCTGAAGTAGTTCACCAGCCTCAAATTCTTTCCATCTCTGTCCGGAAACCAGAGATCATCTGTAGCTTCATCAGTTAAGCTATAAACTCGATATCTCTGGACAGTTTCTCTATGGCAAACAAAGACCCTGATGTTCTTCAACGCCCTCTCCACTTCCCTCTTTTCATCACCTGTCAAACCTCTTGTTTTCTTTTGGGAAAGATCGCGCAAAAACTCAAGACGCTTTTGCAAGTAGTGGATAACACCAATGCTCTCATGGAACGCGGTCACAGAGAAATCCACATTGAGAGCAAGACCTTGTTGAGTTGGTCTAAGACTTTGAAAAAACCCTCTCAAACCAATAGCTCCACCTCCAATATCTTTAGTCCCTCCCATTGAGCTCGAATATAGTGATCGCCCCACTGGTATGCACTTCTCTGTGGGGCTCTCGCGCAAAACAACATCCAAAGCATGGAGATAGTCCTGAGGAAGGGGTATCCCATCATCCACCTCCTTACTCAAATAGCTACTTAATTCCTTCCCATCAAACTTCGATACAAGTTTGATGTTTACCCGAAAGAGCTTAAGTTGTTGAGGCTTTTCTTCCGAGTGGATGGTGTCTCCGGATGGTAATACTGGCTTGCTAGATTGGATTGGGAGGCTAATAAAGATTTCGAGCCTATCATTTTGGAATTCAACAGGGCTATAAAGATTCTTCCGGCCATCGTAGGCTGGAAGAGCACCGGAAAGCTCAACCAAGTTGCTCTCCAACAGTTTTTGCTTAATTGTTCGAGCAATTTCCTTGGAAGGATGTGGAGAGATTTCAACATCATAATGGAAAATTCGCTGGGACGGATCAAATTGGACTAGAAAATGATTGGCAAGGAGAGCGATAACTGGTCCTTCCACGCCGCCACAATCTGGCCTTCTTGCCACCACTAATATTGATGGTGGTGTGGCACTTGTGACCCTCCTTTCATCTTTTCCCCTTAAGGGAGGGTTGGTTTTCAATTGAATCCTCTCTGAAGCTGCTTAGATATTGAAACAGAATAAGTCACCAACAATTCATTTGATCTCCACCTAGCTTAGGATTCTAGTTCTAATGAACTAAAAGTGGTACAGAAGCAGTTTACCCAAATAATAATAATAATACTTCTACAGAAGCAAGAACATAACAAATTTGAGATTCTTAAAAATGGTATTAGCAAGAGTACAATATGAGAAATCATTAGATATTGAAACAGAATAAGTAACAAAAATTTATCTCCACCTAGCTTAGGATGCTAATGTAGTTCTAATGAACTAAAAGTGGTATAATGCCTAACATCTACAGAAGCAAGAACATAACAATCTTGAGATTCTTATTAAAAAAAAAAAAAAATCTTGATATTCTTAAAAAGGGTATTAGCAAGAGTTCAATATTGGAAATCATCAACTCTCACTTGAGATCTACTATAACACTAGACATCAAAAAAGTCATTTTTTTACCCCCCAAAAAAGAGTAAGAAATTAAAGGAAATAAATATATAATCAATAAATAAAACTTCATTGTGACGATCCTAAAAAGCTCAAGTCTCTACTTCACTTCAAAGATTCAAACTTTGATAGGTGGGCACAATGAATATAAAACAAGCAATCTGTCCAATCCCTAATATAAACTTGAATAAACGCACTTACACGGAAAAAAAACACACACACACACACACAAATAAATATGTGAAAAATAGCAAAGAAAAGAAATGGGTTTCAATAGAGTATGTTACCTGGTAAAACTGCTGGATTTGGGAGCTGAATATCCGAAGAGGTGGCAAGAGGAGGGTTTGTGTGCTTCCATGGAGGTTTCTGCAAATTGGTTTTTGGCCTGAAGGTCTGGTTTTGAGGGAGGGGTGGAGTCACAGTGAGTTGGAGAGGAATGATTGGAGGCAGAGGAAGGAGAGCTGGGTAAGCTTGGTATTGGTTTTGGTGGTTAAAAAACCCAATCCCATTTGAGTAGTGCAATAGTTGGTGGTGATATTGATAGTTGTGAGGAGGGTTGGCTCTCTCTCTGAAACTCCTCGTCTTTGGAGTGCATTTCCTGTTAGTATTGGACTCTTGTGTATCTTCCATCACTTAATTGAAAGAGAAACACAGTAGTGTGAGAGTAAAAAGATGTGTGTGCGTGCGTGCGTGTGTGTGTGTGTGTGTGCATGAGAGAGAGAGATAGAGAGTGTTTTCTGTTTCTGATATCAGTGGAAACTCTAGTTATTGCAGAGAGAGAGAGGGGGAGGGTTTGGGTTTTATGAAGGGAGGAGGTTTTGATGGTGGTGGAAATATTCAAAGGGGAAAAAGTGGGGGCCTGGGTTACCTTAGAAGAGAGCCAAAGGAAAAGCTACACTCATTGAATGAGGGTATGTTATGTTCCATTTGGAGTTATGCAATCTGTGTGTACAAGAGAGTATGTGTTGGGGGTTTTTTTTAATACTCTTTATGTCCCATTGACTCTCTGTTATAGAAAGCTATCCTAGCCTTTTCCTTTCTTTTCATTGAGTGTCCTTTAAAGTCAAATGAGGTGGGAAAGACTTCAGTTTCTTTTTTTCTTTTTTCTTTTTTCTTTTTTCTTTTTTCTTTTCATCTTAATTCTTTAGGCTTCCAAATTCCATTGGGGACCTCCATTCTCCAAATGCAAAAATAAGGTTATATACATCAAATTCTTTTCGGGCCTTGTAGTGACAGCACGGTCAAAAACAAGCCGAGTTTTAGGTTGCTCATACTCTTTTATTATAGGCCCAGCTCGAGATTGTGACGAACGAAAAAAGATGAGTTCTGCTCAGGCTCATCACAATTTTAAAAAGTTCTAGCTCGGGTCATTTAAAAAAAAAGAAAAAAAAATTAAACTAATGTTCGAAAACGGTTCAATTTGTTTTCAAACTCGCTAAGCCCGTTTAATAAATCATTACATAAAAATTAAAAAATAAAAACAAATATAAACAAGGCCGAGCCTACAATTCATGACTATATATGAACTCTATAAGAATTTTTGTTTAGTATCATAAACGAGTCTGCACGAGATGAGTTCAATACTGTTTGGAATCGATTCGTTTATTAAAAAAACTTAAAAAACGAACTCGAACTCGACTCTTTACTTATCGAATGAGTCTTGAACGAGTCGAGTCCGAATTATTTATAAACAATTAGATTCATTTATAACCTTAATAATAAAAGTCATGGACTAGTCATTTTTAGTATTATTATTTTTTCCCCCAAATTACTCTACAAGTTTGTTGATAGTGATTGGATCTATGAACGTTTTTTTCTTCTTCCTATTTTATATCAAATATGCATAATCATCGTGTTCATCGTCATTGTCATCATCAATGATTAAAGATCCCTATGTAAGTTTATTATATATGTATATATATCTATAGTTTATGCACATCACTGGGACCAAATTAGACTTCAAATTATTTGTTAATGAGGTGGTCAATAGAAGTTTGAATGTAAGCAACAATTTACAGATTAAAAATAAGTCAGCCTTGAGAGAACCTAAATGGGGTTGGCCCACATTTGTTGCCAGCTATGAAAGGATAGGACTGAACTTGTATAGATTAGAGAGCTATTAATAATAATGTTTAAGTACTGTTTGTCAAGACTCAAAACAGTGTTAGTTATTGTCAAAGTAGTATTAGTTATATAGTGTAGAGAATAACATGCTTGAGCTTAATGACACCCACATAGTTCTAGTAATTAAAAAATTAATTTAGACTCCAAGACCACTCCAGCCGAGTTTTCAATTCAGTATTTTGATGTTTTGAAATTGAAGATAGAAACAAGTTTAAGAACTGCTTCATTTTGACATTCGACTTCACCTGAGGAGAGAAGTTGTAGAGAATTATATGTGTAGACATTTTTTAGTTGTGTGAATGTGTTTTGAAAAAAATTATGAGTATTCATAGGAGAGTGTTTAGAATGGATAATATCTAAACAGACCGAATGGTTTATTTATAGAAATGTACAATTATATCGAACCTTTAAAAAATAATTACGAACTAATTAATACATCGCGTATGATATGAGAGTGAAATTAAAGATCATAGCAAAATCCTTCCGTAAAAACAAGGACACTAATATTTAAAACTCATCAAAGTTTTTTATTTTCATATCATCACAATCATCCTCAAAAAACACAAACTATTCTTTATTGTCCCTCGGCTATCCTATCTCCTCCCACATCCATATATTCCATTCCCACTTTTAGCCTCCCTTTTGCCTCATCTTTTCTCGGCATGTCATCAATGGTAGTGGGATAAGGTGGCCCGTGCATGCACTTGAGAAGGTGGGTCTTTTTAATTTTGGAAAATTGTTCTCGATGGTGGGGCTCCCAACTCGGACAAGGATCACCTCCAATTACACAATGATTTATTTCCTCTATTTTTATAAGTAAAAGTATATCTCAACATTTTTTTACTGTGCATCTCAATATTTTCTTATTATGCATTTCAAACATGGATAACGTGGCTAATTCTGAATCACTCATTTCAAAATAGAGTAAATAGCACACTATTTCACTGAAAGTTATTTTCATCCATCCCAACCCTATCTTCTTTGAATTATATATTATTACGAAAAATAAATTATTAGATGGTCTTGTATCATAGGCTATTTGATCATTCAATTCAATCCAAATTAATGTTTATATTTTTGTAGAGTTCTTCTATTTGAACAAGTGGGACCCACCATGCTGGGAGGGTCGTAATCCTCTATGACTCCACTCAGTTCCCGAATACGACCAAATGAAATTTTCTATCTTGTTTCAATTTTTCTAGTTGGGAGCTATCTAATAATTTCTTACATCAAGACATTGTTGGAATGTGGTGACGGGACATTGCAATTAGTAAGAAGCCTAGGGTTTTGAACTCATTTGATGGACCGCATCATAAAACCATTTTATAATAATCTTTGTTTATGGATTAATTCTCAGCATATAAGGACAAAAACTTGAGATTAGTCAAAACGTGTTAGTTGTCTATTTCTGGAATACTGAGTCGTGTGACACCATTATGATGCTATGTGCCCTAGATTTGAGATTAAAACTTATCTTCTGCCATGGAAGACTATAAATGTTTACCGAACTAATTGAAATTAGGCAGCTGTTAGTTTAATCCTCACTTGGGAATAAACTTTCTAGACTTCTCAATCACCAGCCAACCTTTAAAGTTGTGATGATGGTGTTACCCCTTTCTTGCTTTTACTTTCTTCTTATGTTGCAATACACACACACACACACACACACACCATGTGCTTGATTGCATTTTGCCAAAATAAACTTCTTAGGTCAAACAATGTTCAGCACGAATGATCCCAATGGGTTGGCCAGTGACAAACTTCGCCTGGTAATTCAACTCTCACTGAGTGCGAATAAATTTCTTTTGAGGCTACGCCTCCACAGTCATACTTCACAACTTACCCAACTTAAAATGGGGAGACGCCCTTCCTGGATCCTTAGGGATTAATTGGGACGAAGCCTCTTATACTCGAGGTTAATCTAAAAAAATATACGACACACACACACATTACATGCATGCATATATGTATGTTCTTCTTTACTTCTAGTCCAACTAGCAAAGTTTTTCTCTTATTTTTTAGGAAAAAAATTTCAACTAGCAAAGTTTTTCTCTTATTTTTTAGGAAAAAAATTTAGTGATTAGTTTGTAGTAGCTAGTAAGTCACTTGGGGCTCAAGGGTGAGGCTTTGTGATGGAACCCTAATGTGTGCATAAAGATAAATCAATAGATGAGAACAAAATAAGAACACTAACCAAGCCTTCCACATTAACAATGGAAGACAACCTTGATCACTTGAATGGGGAGACGCCCTTCCTGGATCCTTAGGAATTAATCGGGACGAAGTCTCTTACACTCGAGGTTAATCTAAAAAATATATACAACACACACACACATTACATGCATACATATATGTATGTTCTTCTTTACTTCTAATCCAACTAGCAAAGTTTTTCTCTTATTTTTTAGGAAAAAAATTTAGTGATTAGTTTGTAGTAGCTAGTAAGTCACTTGGGGCTCAAGGGTGAGGCTTTGTGATGGAACCCTAATGTGTGCATAAAGATAAATCAATAGATGAGAACAAAATAAGAACACTAACCAAGCCTTCCACATTAACAATGGAAGAAAACCTAGATCACTTGAATGTATGACTAAAATACTCCCATCGTCATCATTCTTATCTTTATTTCGTACAAACAGGGTTGGTCACATAAATACTCTTTTTCCAATCTACATACTATTTTCTACAACTTTAAGTATGCCCTTCATGCCTAATCCTTAAATTTCAATTGTATCAAGGAATAAACAAACAAAATGACATTGGGAATCAATCTGGTCAAGGAGTTTGTGCCTGCCAAATTTTACCTGGTGAGTGTCTCGAAGTCCCAAGTTACAATACAAATTTCTATATTTTTTGTTGGTCATTAAGGTTTTTTTTTTAATTAATTAATTTATTATTATTATTATTATTATTATTTTTATCATTGTTAATGGCTATACTTGAAGCAGATAAGAAAATAGGGTTTAAAAAAAATTCAATATCCATTGTTAATGTGGTTAAAATAGAACCTAAAAATACTACCCTGATTAGGAGGGAAACATTTTTTTACTTCAACTTTGAAGTGAATTTGATTTTCCTGCCATTCTTTTATACAACCAAGATGGACATTGAGATAATAAAATTATTCTGTTGTTGGTGATGTGTTTGGCATTCATGAAAATGAAGTTTGTTTAGTAAAGTTCATTCATGATAATTCCAAGATAGTTAAATTCAGTGGGGATGATGATTGTGTGTAAAAACATTGACTCAAGTGTGTCTCTCATTATTTTCACTTTCTTTCTTTTTCTATTGTTAATGGTTGTGACAAACCTCAAGTTCTATATAACTATAGGAAAATTTAACTGGTTGATCATGTTCATAGATATCGATTTAAACTAAATGCAAAGATCATCAGCAGCACTCAACAAAAGCATGTTCTAAGATGAAAAAAGTATTCGAAAAAAGCCTAAAATATTGGCGGCTCGCCCTCCCTAGATAAAGTAGTAAAGAAGATCATTCCATTTTCATGATTAAGGTAGATGGAATTGAATGAACTTTTGACAATCTGCACCTTGATGAGAAAGAAACATGTGAAAATCATTTTCGAATTGAAAAGTTTTTTGTTTTTCGATAGTAGGTCATACGGACATTGGACGAATTCCCGGTCAAAATTAAGGATATCCTAGATGATTAAAGAATCTTGAATGTATCTGGACTAAATTCACAGAATCCCATTTTGAAAAAACCGAGGATTATGGTTGTAAAGGGACACAACAAGTATCTTGACTAATTTATAAAATCGGATTTAAAAAAACAACGAAGATTATGGTCACAAGGGGACATCAAATGATATGCTTTGGTAGTGGTTTACACATTAGCTCTATAGATATTGCTTCTCTTGAATTTGATAGATATGTTTTGGGACAATGTTATTTGTTTCGTTTGACTGATAAAATTGTCGCTCACCATTGCCATAACAGTTGTCAGAACATTGAGAACTTGGAATTCAAATTCGAGTAATGAACTTCATATCTGTTTGTGTAAAACATAAGGCGCTTGAAGCGCGACAGAGTGAGAAGAAACTTTTTCGTAACGTGTAAACCTTCAATAGTTCACTGTCATAGGGAATAGTATAGTACAGTTTATAAAAATGGAGGTCACATTGAAACAGTTCTTGTTGCAGTAGGACCAACCGGGTTCGAAAGAGAAGGGCCATTCTTAGATTTGAAGGACTACTTCTTTGTTCAAGTCAAATGGTATTCATCACAATCTTTAGGAATGGTGTCCTTTGAGTAGGCAAGTATAATTATTCAAAAAAAAAAAAATTCTTTTTTTTTCCGGGAAGTAATTTCGAAGGGTTTTGAATAGGGCCATTTCTTGTCCTTGGAACCAGATGGTACATTTTATTAGTGTGCAATGGTGCAGTCATGAACCATGAATCAGAGAGGTGTAGTTCAGTGAGAAAATTAACTACAATAACATTTCATTTGTGTTTTTTGATGCAAAACTATAAATCCTAACTAAGATGTCGAAAAAATTGTTGATGACTAACAAATTCAATCCCAGGAAGAAAACAATTCAAGACCCTTTTATCCACTAAGTAACATAGTGATAGGAGGGAGATCAAGAGAGCTCCAAAGAGCCAATTCACCGCCTTCCTTGCTCGAAGAAGAAAAATAAGACGACGACGAAGAAGAAGATGACCCTGTTTCTGTTGAAGTCTGTTGGATCAATTGGCTCCCAAATTGTTCTTCCACCAACACTTTAACATCTACTTCATTTTCTTCCCTTTTCGTTTCTTCTCGACTCTCATTACAGCTATTACTGAAGTCAGATAGCTCCTCAAACCTCCCATTTTCCCTACCATTATTTGCCGACTCAAGTTTCAGCCTTAGACACTCTGATACGCCATTGAAGGCATAAAGAGAAGCTGAGAACTTGCGTTCATACTTCATGAGTTCCATGGCTTCCATGAGCATTGAGGGCTCGTCATCGTAACTCTCCTTCTCCATTGGCTCTGCCATCTCCTCTGCAATCTCAAATGGAGAGAAGTAACAAGAAGTTCCAATATCATCCACAAATTGGAAATCAATAGTCCCCAAATCGTATCCTTCTTCTAAATCTATTTTACACTCTCCCTCGCCAATATTCAACAACTGATCAACACTAGCAAACTTACTGTCCAATTCAAATTCTCTCATGATACTAGACTCACTACTTGCATTGATGTAATCACTATTACATGTAATGGCATTGATATTAGTAGTGCCATCACTAGTTTCATTAGTGGTGATATTGTTAGGCATGTCAAGAAAGTGCTCATATTGTGTGTCATGTAGTACTTCTATTGTTTCTTGAACCTGTTGCTTAGCACAAGCATTGTGTCTGTGTTTAAGCCTGTGGAGGAGAAGGTTGGCAATTTTCGGAGGGAGGGCCGGGGTTGAGTTAGGAGACGGCAGACAGGGCCAGAAATTGGTACGAGTGTTGCTTCCGCGGAGTATGCAAGCTGCCTCGTCGTAAGCCCTGGCTGCTTCCTCTGCAGTGTCGAATGTGCCTAGCCACACTCTTATCTTCTGTATGGTGTCTTTTATCTCCGCCACCCATCTCCCAGATGGGCGTTGGCGTACCCCTACGTAGCGTTTACGTGCTCGTCGCGCTCCACCGTGCAGTGCCATGGATGCAGCCTCATTCATCCCATGATCATGACACCCCATGTTTCCATTCTCTTCTTCCCTATCACTTGCCTTTCTTTTCCTCACCATTCTTACACTGTATAGCAAAGTTCAATTAGGTGAAGCTAATGATATGAAAAGAACTACTAATGCTTGTATAAGTATGTGTCAAATTTTGTGGATTTATATAAGAATGTGTGTTCACAAGTTGGGAAAATGATGCCAAATGAGAGGAGTAAAGAATGTGTGTTTTAGTACTTGTTGCTGCCTCTTTGTTCTTTCTATGGTTCGGCTATGCCACTAACCAAATATGGTTGATTTTCTTTTATGGGATGAAGAGAATCCAAGAATACCAAGTTTAATTTTCTTTTCATCTAAGTCAGATTTGGTTATGCCTTTGGTTATTTGAGTCATGCTTCGCAATATCAGTTACGGTCGCGGTAGTGGTATAACAAATTCTGACAAAGTTAATGTAAACTGACCGATACAGGTTGCATATCGGACGATATGACGAACCATGATTTGAGTGAATTTGTAAAAGTATTTTCAAAGTTAATACTAGTTAATACCAACGCTTTAACAAGTGTGGGAATACAAGTTTGAGTTTAGGAGCAATAAATTTGTGCAAAATTATATCAGACAATGCAAGACGTTGCGACACCCGAATGCCAGTGACTCGCAGAAATAATGATGGCCCACCACTATGTGAGACACTCGATAAGTCGGATGTCATAATGTGTATCATTGCTCATTCTAACTAAATTTCTCTATAATCTCTACCTCTATATGTATTTAATTAATAAAAAATTGTGAAGTAGCTTATTATCTATTTTCATAAGATATTTCTTATAATTATAGAATAACTGTGAATTAATCTTAATTTATTATCTTACACCAATTTTTCCACTACTTCTTGTTATGTACAATTTCTCCACCAAGTCCTATATCGGAACACATCTTTGTGGTAATTTATTTTCAAAATCTTTCACCATGGCTATGTTCCGAGGAGTGATTGAACAAAACTTGAATTTACTTTAATTGTAATATTAATTAGGTTTCTTATATTTGTTACTTATTTTAAATCTCTTCAAGATGTCATCAGCATTGTAAAAATCAATCTTGTAAAATAGACATTGTGCTAGTGTGAAACTGTGGCATAGAAATCTCCGACCTAGTACACCTTTATGAATGACTAATTGACAATAAACCAGGTTTCTCTCTCTCCAAAATTATATCTGCACTTGAGAGGAGAGAGAGTATAGGAATATATGCAAAATATATATATATCTCTCTCTCCAAAATTATATCTGCACTTGAGAGGAGAGAGAGTATAGGAATATATGCAAAATATATATATATATATTATTTGTAATTAACTCCTTAAATTATCATTTTTATTTTTATGAAAGTCCAGTTTAGCGGAACTATAAATTCTTTTATAATCTGTAAATCATATATTCAAATAAAGAAATGATATGTAAATCATGAATTCAAATAAAGAAACAACCTTTCGTGAACACATGAGTCTCAACTAAAGACTTGTGTCTTAGTGATATTTTTTCTACCTATCAAAGTGGATGGTGAGAGTTCGATTCTCTAACGGAACAAAGTGAGTGTGTGTAAAAAAAAAAAAAAAAATTCCAATAAAAAAAAAATTAAAAAATGACAAGAGTCTCGTGTCCGAATTGTCATTTTAATTGATCCTAGTAAATTATATTTTTTCATTTTAGGTCCATTGCAACATATAGTTTATTTGGCTGCTAAAATGACTCAAAAATCTTATTTTGATATAATATAATAAGGCTGGTTAATATATATATATATATATATATATATATATATATAATAAGGTTTAGAAGTGTAATATGCGACTAAGAGTCACTGCTTCGCAAAGCTCAAAGAAAAAGACAAAAATGGCCCAATGCCACAGACTTCCACAACTACGTTTTTTGTGTTGTCTTTTTTCACTCATTGAAATTACCACCATACACACACACGAGGCTTGGTTATGTTTAAATTACATGATTATTTTATTTACTTTGTTTAAGATGCAAAATTAAAAATGAATCAGATAGGACCCATTTGATTTTGTCCTTGGCTTGGTGATGAAGATGTGATTCACAATTTCATTGACACAAGTTTATGTTAGGGTTTGCACGGTTTGAATGATTATTTTATTTACTTTGTTTAAGATGTAAAATTAAAAATGAATCAGATAGGACCCATTTGATTTTGTCCTTGGCTTGGTGATGAAGATGTGATTCACAATTTCATTGACACAAGTTTATGTTAGGGTTTGCACGGTTTGATTTGGTTCAATTTAGAAGATTATAAAACCAATTTGATTTTAGCAGTTCCCAGACTAAATTAAACTGTAGTCTTTTTGGATTGATTTATTCAAATTAAATTAAACAAATTCGTGTGATGCAGGTAGAAGTTTAGGGTGCAAATACATCGAAAAAAAAATTAAGTTCAATTCCGTTATTATTGGCTTGTTTATTAAATATGTCGCACACATAACTTAACAACACGGCACTTTACATGTTACAGTGAGTGAAATGTTTGTTGTGTGTGTGTGTGTGTGTGTGTGTGTGTTGGGGGGTGGGGGGGTAGATCTAACATATCTAGATCTAGAGCGCGGATTCTCTGCTGTAATAGCACCGTGTTGCACAACAAGAGATGGTTCAGATCATCCACACGTAATAGCACCGTGTGAATAATTTGTATTGTCCTTGTTGTACAACATTGTACGAGTGTGAATAATTTGTATTGTCCTTGTTGTACAACATTGTACGAGTTTTTTTAGTCCATGCATATTTTGCAGTCCTTGGACAATTCCCCTAACTTTCTGAGTCTGTTTGAGAGTTCATCAACTCTAGAGATTTAGGGCTCAAATAGAATGGACTGAGGGGCTTGTCAAATTACTGATAATAATTGAGTTGATTGTTCGTTAACTTAGGGAGTAAACATAGCAAAATAATGCTTTTATAGTTTATCTACATTTAAAAAAAGAAATAAAGAAAAAAATCTTGGTGTATAATTTCACCATAAATTAGAAATGTGAGCAAAAATACATAGAATTCAAACTTATTAGCTTAAATTGACGTACCTCTCGATAGTCCAGAGGGTTAGTGCCTTCGGAAATTTTGACGTACTAGACATTCTGTGCATATACTAATCTAACTCATAACACTCCTTGCCTTAAAAAAAAAAATTTAAAAATTTGACATACCTACTAATAATGCTCATTTGTCATAAAAAAACAAACAAATAAATACATATGAAGTAGTACTAATAATGCTCATTTGTCATAAAAAAACAAACAAATAAATACATATGAAGTAGTACTAATAATGCTCATTTGTCATAAAAAAAAACAAACAAATAAATACATATTAAGTAGTATTAAAATTAATTCCCTTTTATGTGTCATTGATTCATTATCAACTTTTGCGTATGTGCCATATGTTCCTCTTTTTTAAAACCCACACAATCTCAAAACTCTGAAAATCTCTAAAAATCTTTTACACGTTCTGTCAATGGACTCGATCTCAATCTCCACTTAGCCTTTACCAAAGGCCAAAATATAAAAATAAAAAATATATATTTTAACCAAAAAAAGGAAAAACTTTTCCGAAAAAAAATATTTTTCGTCAATGTCCTAATTGTTGTTTAAAATTCTGGGATTCAGTAAATTGTCTTAGAAACTGGTCAATAAGGACAATATTATATTGATCCAGTAGATGGGGCTGTGTCTAACACCTTATATAATACCTGAGAACCAGTGCAAAAAAAGAAAAAAGAAGCCATAATTTATCAAAAGTTTAAAAAGAATTATTGTAGAAGCAGAGAATCAAGCTTCTTCATAACTATTTTCTGCATGAATTAAATGTATTCTACTCCTACCATATATGAACTGAAACTAAACAAGAGACCACATACCTTAAACTGATAAAAATCAAGAACAATTATGGTGATTCTCATGCCACGTCATAGCTTTCGTATATACACACACACACTCAATCATTTGTCAGGCGAGATATTTTCCAAAAGTCACAAAGTTACCTTGCAGTAACTTTTCATGTTCCCATCAATGATCAAACATACTATATATATCTATATATATACACACACTCAATCATTTGTCAGGCAAGATACTTTCCAAAAGTCACAAAGTTACCTTGTAGTAAATTTTCATGTTCCCATCAATGATATGACATACCATATATATATATATATGTATGTCAAATATTCAGTAGGCAAAAATCAGATTCCAACTGGAGTACAATCCTGACTGCAAGTCTACCACATTTTTTGCGGCTAATATTTTATTGTATAGGAAACATTAACACAATAACAGCACAGAAATCAAACAACATGACACAGACTTCATTCATTCTATTCATATCCAATAAAAATATATATATAACTTCATTCATGCTGTTCGTATCCTACAGATCATGATGCATAAAGAAAACAGACCGCGCTCTCTCCAAATTGCATTTAGCTGCTTTAAGGTAATACAGGACATAAACTTACTCTCGGATCACTACCATCAACAGTACCAACATACAATTGCACAAATTCAGTCCATTTAACAAAAAAATTTCAAATAATTGCCGTGGGGAAGAGTTCTACAATATTACTGCATAAATATCAAAATCATGTTTGGAGCATTTGGAAAAAAACACAAAACCCAAAATCAGATTTTGACGAGTTTACTTCAAACATTCCCGTAACAGTAGTACTCTCTAGCAAAACACTAATCCTCTGCTAAGAAGCTAAAGTTCAAATATCAGAAATAAGTTTTAATGTTAAAGAAATATTGTTCGAAACAAGTTCTCAACTGTATTAACTTAGTGCTTGAAGAAAAGGGTCCTGACTTATGTTAAAAGATAAGACTGAAAAAATCTCGAGTGAGTTCAAAAATTTTAAATTTACGGATCCACTGTTGTCACCTGTTGCCACTCCCCATCTACTGCTTCTTTCCATAATGTTACATTGTTATTCCCATCAGCCACCGCCAGTATGTTTCCAGTCAGCGACCATGAGACCCTCCAAACAGGGGTCTCAAAATCCTTCAAAACCTTACCGTCCCATTGATCACCCTCCTTTACCACGGTCCATATAATAACTTTTCCGTCCTGTGAAGCACTGGCAATTGTAGATTTAGGAAGTCCCAAGTTCGGTGCCCAAGCCACATCTGTAACCCAATCAGTATGCATTTGAAGAGCAGGGAAGCAATCCATCTTCCAAACTCCATTGTGAAGCTTCCACACTTTAACAGTATTATCACAACCACCAGATGCAAGCTTCTGAACAGGATCCAGCATGCCAGAACCAACAAGAGCACCAGGAGCCATAGATGGGGCCCATGACACAGAAGTAACACCAACTGGATGAGCTTGGTCAATTCGTGATGTATCCCAACCACCATCAGATCTTGCAGTGAAAATTGAAATATTCCCATCCGAGGATCCGCAAGCCAAACAGAATCCCACTTCTTGAGGAGCCCAAGCAATGGAGTTTACTGATAATTTGTGCTCATCAAAAGTATGGGCTTGGCTCCACTCATTCTGGTTACCTTCCTTCCAAATTATGACCCGCCCATCATAAGAACAGGAAGCAAGGAGGGATCCAAACTTGGGGTGAGCCCAAGCTACTTGCCAAACGGGTCCTTGGTGACCACTCAAAGTTGCAAGAAGCTGAGAGGCTGAATTGTTCACCCCAATTATCTTAACGGTATTGTCGGAAGATGATGTGGCAAGACGTTTGCCATAGTAATCCATCACCACATCATGAACTACATCGTGGTGACCACTTTCAATCTTTTGTGAAGGCATTTGTGTCACCAAGTAAAGGACTATTTTAACTTGTGCTTTTATGCTGAAATCAAATTTGCTCCTTCCCAAATAAGCTCCCACAGACAGCCCTAATACAGCACAAAAGAGAGAGAAAGCTTGGGCCTTTTAGAAAGGAAATTCATATGAGTAAGAAATGGTGCTATCTATCTTTCCAGATATTCAAAATGCTGGAAAAAAAAAAAACATACTAATAATTAGGGTAAACTACAATGATGTCCCCTGAAGTTTGACCTAATTACAAGTAGATGAAACTTGTGCATTTTTTTGGCAGCGTGTTCCCCTGAGGTTTGGCCCATTTTGCAAAGACCTCCCCTCCGTACATAATTTCGTCATTATTGTCAAAAAGAAAATTGGTTAAAGTGACCAAATTGCCCATCAACTAAGTGTAAAAGACCTTATTACAATTATAGTGTCATGAAATAACAAAAAAACCATGCATCAATAGACCAAATTACCCCTTATATGTAAATGAGACTTGAGCATGAGATTAAACCCAAATGAAACTCAAATGCAAATCCAAATAGGTTTATCATATATATACACACACATACATTATATATACACACACACATACATTATATGCAAATAGGTTTATTAAAATGTAATTAAAATATAATCAAAATACATTTAATAGACTATTAATTACATTTAATTCAAACAACATTCATTTATTTTTCGAAAAAAATTAATAATAAATTGACAATTTTTGTTTAGAATACTTAAATTAAATAAATTACATTTTTAAATGGAAAAAGGAATAGATGGGTAATCTGCAGATGTGAGTTGTAGTGGTGGTGGTGATTCAATCATCTAGGGTTTCTACAACAAAATCGCACAATCCAAGACTGAGAGAAGGTGAAAGGATAAGGGAGAGAAATAAGAAGAAGATGGGAAACGATCGATGATTTACGTTGATAAAGCTCACTGTGAAGTGTGAATAGCAGAAGTCGTGAGAAACACAAAGTATTCCTCTGCTCCAAACCCCTCAACAAGGAACAATAAGTCGTCAACCCGTCGTCTTCGCCTCCCTTGACGAGCTGGAGAAGCTCTGCCATCCTATATGCCAAAGTTTATTTGAGCAATATGTTCCTGATCTCCGTTGGATCCTTCTCAACTAGGTTCGTGATGGGTTCGTGAGTTCGATTAAGAGTTTAGTGGGTCTAATTGGGTGGCAGTGATGGTGGTTAAAGGGTGGGGTGCCGGTGATGGTGCGGGGCCATGGTGGGAGGTGGAGACGAGTGAGAGAGAAGGAAAGAAGGTAAAAAAAAACTTTTTTTTTTTTTTTTTGTAACCAGGCAAAATGGTATTTTAAGATAGCTAGATATTTTATTATTTTTAATAACAAAATTATTAGGGTAGAAAGGTAAAATCACCCAAAAAAAGTATCCAAATATGTCAGAAGGGGGTTTTTGCAAAAAAATGGCAAACCTTTGGTCTACTTGTAATTAGGCCAAACCTGAGGGGTCATCGTAGTTTACCCTAATAATTAACATGTCTTTCTTACAAATAACATAAGAGTGGAGAGCAGAGTAGTAAGTTAAATTAAGGGTGCACATTGTACAATTTGTTCCGTAACTTCCGTTAAGATGCTAAACCAGAACCAAACCTTATCTCAAGGGCTCCATGAAAATTGGAATAATACTGAAACGGCATAAACTGAGCCAAGCCAAACTATGTAACATGAGTTTGGCTTCTGGATACACCCCAATAATAATTAGACAATTCCAAATCAAGATGAAATCCAATATTTTTCACCTTGTAATCAACAGTTTGGTTTTTCCATATTGCACTCACTAGATTTTTTTGGGAATCAATTAGCCTATGCATGCTAGCATTGAAAGGTACATCCATAAATAATTAGGATCCTAACAAAGGTTAACAAAAAAGAAAAAGAAAAAGAAAGAACACAGAACTGGTGTTAAAATAATCAAATGCAAAAACATTGGTTAAAACTCTGCTGAATATAGAAATGAGTCTGTTATATAAGACGGTGCACTGATAAGTATACACAAAGGTTTACATAATTATTTGCATTTGAAGACTATATGTCAAAACAATAATTTACCAACGGCTCAGTGGCCTAGCTGTATCAGTCTCTTATTTCCCAAAGAGAGGTCAGAGGTTCAAGTCTTAAAAGAGACGTGTGTGTGAGTACCAATTAGGAAAAAAAAAAAAAACAATAATTTGTGTTATTGTATTGGCAATAACCTTCTTGAGCACTTACAGCATACATCTTAAACCTTCAAAAGACAAAAAAAATAAAGGATGAAAAACACAGAAAAAAGAAAAAGAAAGCTTGCCATTTGCTTATTGGAGAGAAAGATATGCAAAGGAAAGAAGGTGAAAAAAGTTTGTTATAACTTTTTCAGACATTCTATAATTCTGTAAAAATTTAGGGTGCTACCATTGAAGATATGAAAAAGATTGAACCATGAAATGCCAATTTGATGAATTTTTGGGGTGATTCATGATGTGTAAAGAGTTTATATATATATATATATATATATATATATATATATATATTCACACACATTGCCCACACCGGGGCTCGAACCCCTCCCCTACTCTTTAAGGTAGGGAGGTTATACCATTGGGCTATTGGCCCATTGGTGGAAAGAGTTCATATATAACCATGATAATCTATGTGCACGTCCATAGAAACCAATATAAAGAACCATAAAATAAAACCATGCGTGCTTATATATAGTTTTATGGATCGGTTTGGATTGGATCAATTTTTTAAACCCTGAACCGTGAACTGAACCAATACTTATAGTTCCAACTGTTTCTCGAACCGGGACAGAAATTGTTGACCTTTGATCACGGTTTGAACTGAATCACAGTGCAAGCCTAAGTTAAATAAACTAGAGTCAAACATTGGTTAATTAAGGAAACAAATACAAAACAATAAAGCTGACGTGAACAAAAAGAGGCCAGAATTCAGATTAAACATGATAAGTTACTTCAGGCAACTCAATCAAGAGAAAATGAACGAATGACATCATACTGATATCATATATATTCAATTAGTTTTAAAATGTAAGAAACTTTAGTAGGAATGAATGTAATCACTAATTTGAAACTTCGAGTTGGATCAATGTTGTTTTTGTTTTCTAAAACTTTGTTACCTTTTCTATTCACCCCATAATATACTTTACACTTTATTTAAAAATAATTGCGAATTTACACTTGTTGCGTCCTAAGAGTGTCCCAAATGTCATGCCATGTCCCAGCCATGTTTATGCCGTGTCCAACCAAGAAAAAAATAAAAAATAAAAAATAAATCAAACTTTAGAACACTTCTAACCATGTCGGACACGTGTTCGGGCATGCCCCCATGCGTGTCGATGTTGGGCACTGCCAGTGCCATGGCACTTCCTAGAGGAATGTCCATCTTTCCTATGTGGTAAAACAAGAGTATGTTAGGGGAAAAATAAAAAAGGAAAAAGCTTAAGCGAGAAATAGAGGTTATATGGTTATACCTAGTATGGACCAGATTGTGAATCTATAATAATAGGTCATGTGCAACAGAGAGAATAAATGCCCGAGCAAGAGCAACAATTTAATTTTATGTTGGTAATACCAAAAGGACTAAAGCATGCAGAGAAAATGAGGTGAGAAACATGATTCCCTATATTTTCTGCGAAAAGGCACTAATAAGAATATATATATCTATAAAACAACATCTAGCACAGACTCAATAGTTGGGATTAAATAGATTCCTTCAGCTGAAAATGAATTTCGTGTATATAATTTACATAATAACTCTACATCACACGCATGAATTCTCGATGGTATCACAGTGCAATTGGAATTGCTTATTAGTGTTGCCATGATAAACAATATATGTAAGCATGCACAAATTAAGCTAAAACTAGTTGATGGGATCAAAATCCAACCCAAATTACGGTTTGGTGCACAATTCAAATGCCAAGAACTAATTCAAATCAACGTTAGAAACCCTAACCGATACAAAAACACATTGTAGAAATCAAGATATACACATGGATCAGATTGGATAAATTCAAATACAAATCCAAATATTACATCTTCTCATCAATTTAATAAAACCTTAACTCTACAAGTGTTTTTTTATCTAAGGCTATGTTAGTTTCAATGTAAAGCATTTCCCGGAATTGTAAATAATTCTTAAGCACTGCCATCTCAGCCCAGCCAAAGGAAAAAATAAAAAAATAAAAAAATGTCAGAAATATTGACATTGTTGGTTCTTAATATAACAAAATCAAAAATTGTATACAATGCATAGGCAAGCTGGTGACCTAAAAAATATAAAGGACTCATATATAGACCAACATTGCTAGCAGTATATTTCTATGTATAATTAACAGATAAATATATTAGTTTCAACAGATAGACATTAAAATCACAACTTATACCAATTGACTACTTACAATTCAATTTAACGGATATTTTTAAAAAAAGAACCACCTTGTTCTATATTTAACAGGCAAATATATTAGTCCATGACGAAACTGTTACAAAATACTCATGTTTCTAAAGGGTTTAGTACTCTTCTTAAGCTACAACATGACTAAAAAATACATTGATGTAGCCATTGCAGGTCTACAGATTTAAGTCAGAAACATACAAAAAGTCACATATTTTGGATTGAGAAAACACGTATGCCACAATTTACCCAATTACTACTACATTAGAAAGTTTTATCTCAAAAATAGCCCGACAAGCTAGAATTATTTAAAATTCACACTTCACGGGTTCAACTAAACCATTTAAGCTTCTACAAAATTTACAAATCCATTGAATTGACAACATTTTTCTTGATAATTAACAGGTGCATAAATAAATTCATCAGAAAATGCATATTAAATGTTACACCTTTTTGGGTGCATTAGTATGCAATCTCTTTTCATACCATTTTTTTTTTTTTGGCAAGTAAAATTAGCATTTGCTTTGGATATTTCAAAAAACTTATCTTACTTTAGAGAAAAATTCAATTTTTCACACTATATAAGTCAAGAACTTCTTGGGAAATGTTTTTTTTTTTTTTTTTAAGTTTTTTCTCCAGGTTACATCTGAATTTGCTTTTTATTTGGTAACTAACAAATCAAACAACTAAAATAAATTTAACAGATACCCAGATAAGCTTAACATTGATAAGTATCATAGATCACACATATCAGAGTTGATAATACAATCAAAGCTGTAACTTATCAAAAATAAAAAATAAAATAAAAAACACAATCAAAGCTGTAATTTAGCTAACAAATTAACTAAGTCACTTGGCTCTATAAAACAAAATAAACTAAACTAAATTAAATGTTAAACAATGGGTCTGTTATAGAAAAATAAAATAAACAGCATTATAAAGAATCAGGCTAACAAAGAGGGAAAAAAAATAGAAGAAGAAGAAGGAAAGAAAGAGGGATAAACGAACAGTTTGTGTGTGTGTGTGTGTGTGTGTGTGTGTGTTTGTGTTTATATATATATATATATCTCTCTAATAAAAATAAAAAATAAAAAATAAAAAAAATAAAGAAAAAGAAGAAGAAGAAGAAGAAGAAGAAGAAGAGAGACATGCATGAGAGTTCAGAGAACCTGTGTGATTTCCCTCAAGCGATTCAGACTCAGACGAATAGCTCTTTCCAGATCTGTAATTTGTCCCTTTTGCAATTTCTAAACCCTAAAACATGTATTTGCATAAATAAATAAACTAGGATGAGAATCATGAGACCGAAGAGGGTTGTCTGAACGTCAAATCGAACAAGGGGGTTCTCTAAAGATCGAAGAAAGCCTAAAATTTTTAAGAGGTTTAAACTGAATAATCCCTTGAATTTTGAAAAAACAAAATACTTTTACACTTTTACCTGATGATCGCACTAATTTATTTATTGGCATGGGACGGTATTGAATAATGAATATAGGGTATAAAAAATAATAATAATAAAAATAAATAATAATAATAATAAAATAAAAGATAAATTACACTAACACCTCTTTAAGTCAAATTTCACATACATAATATTTTAATTTAACTTTCAATTAGACCCATATCATCTTTTTATCTTAAAAAAATAAAAAATGTCATTTATGAATTTAACAAAAAATATCAAATTTCTTAAAAGACAAAATTATCGTCCTCCATTCGCATCTCATTGGAACCTGTCTAGTGTTGGGCCCTTGGCTGATGTGGCAAAGGTGGTAAAATGGATAGTTACTGTAGTTTTGCTTATACCATTTCTGTACATACTTGTTTATAATACTTCTACCCTTTGTGTATCCTTTCCCTTTCTGTACCATTTCTTTATATAATACGAAGTACCTGTATTTGATTTTCGAGTTTAAATTCCCCCCAAAACCAAAATTAAGCTTGCCCCAAAAACTGATACTGATATATATATACAGGTATATGCCTCTGCTCTGTAAACCGACAACTCTCTTCTCAAACATCCAAACTGAACTTCAAAGGAAAGGGAAACCGAGAAAGAAGGCAACCAAGACATTAGACACATAAAGATAAAGATTTTTGAAGAGAATGTTCCTCTTCAGAAGTTCCATTGGGAAAAATCACCATACATTCCGGTGATAAAACTGAAGTTCCGATCATCCCTTCCAACAAGAAGCTGAAGGTCCGATCATCCATTCCGGCAAGAAGGTGAAGGTCCGATCATCCATTCCGCTGAGAAGCTGAAGCTCCGATAAACCAGTCAGGCGAAAAGCTGAAGCTCTGATCATTATAAGTATTAGGTTGTTATTTTGAATTTCTTGTAACTTTATTCATAATGATATATCAAATCCAGTAGTGATTATTGGTAATCCAAAAATCTGAAGGCTGGGTTATTAGTCCTAATGAGCATGAATTCATTTAATTTTCAGGCAACCTGATATGATACCTCTCGACTCCGAAACATGGGTTGATCAGGCCCAAGCCTAAACCCGAGGGAATACCAAACAATTAATATATAAACAAGCAGGAATACAAAAAGCTTTAAGAAATAAATAATAAAGCTGAAAGAATTATTAATATAAAATCCTCAAACGTTAAAAATTAATATAATCCAAACTTTCCAAAACCTCCAAGAGTACAACTCGGGAATCCAATTAGTGGACCCCTAAACAAAATCCTAACTGGAACTAAATAACTGAAAATAAAATCCAAACTAAAACATAAAGAGAAATCCTACGTAATCGGAAGAATGAGTGACTGTCTCTACTCAACACGATCAAACTCTAAGGCTGGAATTGTCGAACACTTGAAAAATAAGAGCGGGTCAGGCTCACGAACAAGTTCTATTCTAATTACAATCCAAACAGAGACCCGATACGCAGATACATCCTAAATATCTCAATAATATCTATCTAGTCCATAAGTATATATATATATATCCACACTAAGGGGCTTTCACTGGACTACAAAGGGGTCTCAACCAGAATAGAAGGCAACATGCAAAACGCACTAGAGGTGGGCATGAATTCCTAAACCTAACAGGGTACACCTCAACCGTCATAGCCAGCTATGCATCCCAATGCATATACGCTCCCTAACCAACGATCCCGAGACTTAAGCTCATACCGTGGTACCATAGCCATATATTTAAAGTCCGTCCAAAGCCAGAGTATGTCATTCAATTGTTCATTGATCTGACATAAGATTCCTAATCCAGTTAGTCACTCAACTTATTCAGTTGATCTGACTCAACCACAAATAATAGTTAATCCAGGTAGTCACTCAACTTACTCAGTTGATTTGACTTAAATATAAGTAGGATTCAATTTTACAATCCATTCCCTTATTCCAAAGAAAGTAGGACTTAGAGTTTTGAACTAATCCATCCCTAGTATGCCACCGTCCCATACCGGTGCATACAATCCATAACATCCATATAATTACAGAACATAATATAATAGTTCAGAAATTAAAATCAAAAACAGTAATCCATGTAATTGATAGAACAAAGTTTAATAGTTCAGCAATTAGAATCCAAAACATTAATCCATGTAATTGCAGAACAGAGTTTAATATCTCAGCAATTAGAATCCAGAGTAAGCATAGATCAAGTCTGATAAATAAATGATCCTATTGTGCATCCAAAACAAGGTTTATAATTATGTTATATTCCGTTAAATTGCTAAACTAAAATTAAGCAATTAAATCTCTTCCATCCGTTAACAGCATGCAAAGTTGTTTACTTTCATACTGTTCAATCCATTAGCCTACCAGTATAAATTATACTATAAGAGGTTTTAATACTACATGAAACTAGTATTTAGAACCCTCAGTACATTCCCAAAACAGTTCAGAATCCTAAACTCGTCCAAACCGTGCCTAGAAAAAGTCTAGATTGCATTGATATAAGAGAGCCTGCTCTCAAAACTTGAGAGCAGGCTCTATCAAGCATGGAGCCAGCTCCATGCACCTTGGAGCCGGCTCTAGAGGGGTGGGAGCCGGCTCTCAATCCCCCAGAGCTGGCTTTTCACTTGGGGGAGCCGGCTCCCTCTTCTATGGAGCCGGCTCTCTCCCTCTCTGAGAGCCCTGAACCGTTTATGACCTTCTGCTTCGTCTCTGGTCACTTCCAACTCTTCTGTTCTTCATTAATATTGAACTTAAGAGTCTAAATTATATCCAGTATCATCCCAGTTATTCATTCCAAGCAGTTTGCATTAAAAAGAACAATTAAAACAATTACCGATTTACTATGCTTTAAGATCAAACAATGAAACCCAAATCTGCAACAACTATTCCAGATCACATTAAACACATACAGGTGATTAATTTAACATATACTAAGCATGCAAGATTCATTTACTGTCCGATTAAACTCCTAGAGATCATCTAGGTATGCACAAAACACAGGTCAAGGGGAGAGAGAAAGAATAAAACTTGCCTGTGAGATTTTGAATCAGAACCTCGTCGCCGTCTTCCTAAGTTTTCTGACGACGTCCGTTCACTGTCAACCTCCTATTGTTCAACCTTCCCTCCTCCTAGGTCTGTCCTTTAATCCACAGCCGAAACCCTAACTGAAATCTCTCTATTTTTCTCACAATTCTCTCTATGTTTCTCTCTATATCTCTGTACGTGAATAGGGTTCTACAACCCCTTTGCAGACTTATAACAGTATATTTATAGGCAAATATAAAGCCTAAGTCCATTTATAATTAAAGACGAAAAACCTAATTAAATCCTAGTCGGCCACAACGTGATTTCATAAAAGAATAAAACCCTAATCTATTCATTACGTTAAATTCATGTTTAAAATCCACCTAAGCATAAATGTAAATAAATCAAATAAATTAAATAATCAATTAAATAAAATAATTTACCAATTAATTCAATTAAATAACCAATTAACCAAATAATGCAATTAAATACACAACTAAACAATTAAATCAAATAAATACTAAAATAATTAAACAATTAAGCAAATAATCAAACAAAAATGCAATAAAATAATAATTAAAATGTCGAAACTATTCTTTTAAAATTAGGGGTATTACACCCGAGAATTGGAAAGCTTGTTCTTGTACGTTATTTATCTGTTTTAACCTTGTTCTCTATTTCTGAATGAACCCTATTAGTCATCAGTGAACAAAAAATTTTTACGATTGTATATGCATATACCAGATTTTGAATCTTGTTCTTGTGCCTATGATATGTCCATATTTATCTGTTTTAGCGTTCGTGAAATAACTTTATTTGTGAATGAACTCTATTAGTCATCAGTTATAATAAAAGTTTAGGATTGTATATGCATATACCATTTTTAAGCTTGTTCTTGTGCCAATGTTATATCCATATTTATCTATTTTAGCCTTATTCAATCCTAAACTTTATTTCTTTTGCAATTTGAATATAATTGTAGAATAGTTTTTGTATATCCCGAATATCGAAAGATGTGATGTTGTATTTATAAAATTGTTTACATATGTTATAGAAAAGTTGTGCTGTGAAGGTCAAAATATGTATTGTACCAATTGTTTTCATATGAAGTGTACAGTTGAAGTATGTTAGATGTATTTGATCTACCAACATATGCTATATGTTATAAAATGGTTGCATTAATAGTAATGCATATAGTAGTGTAGAATTCAATTATATGTGCATATGTTAGGTTTGCCACCAATTGTGTTAATATCTAGTGTACAGTTGCCGTATTTGAGATGTATTTCATCTGTTAACATATGGCACATGTTAGGAAATGGTTGCATGAATGGTAAAACATTATAGTAGTGTAGAAGTAAATTTTATGTGGATATGTTAGGTGAAAGATGTGATATTGTATTTATAAAACTGTTGACATATGTTATAAAAAAGTTGTGCTGTGAAGGTAAAATTATGTTTGCCAGCAATTATTTGCATATCTAATTTAAACTTGAATTATGTTAGATGTATTTGTTATAGCAACATATGTCACATGTTAAAAAAAAGTTGCATTAATGGTAATACATTAGAGTAGTGTCTAAGTAAATTTTTAATGGATATATTAGGTCACATATGTGATGTTGTATTTATGAACTTGTTGACATATGTTATATAAAAGTTGTGGTAAAAAAGTCAAATTATGTTTGACACCAATTGTTTTGATATCTAATGTACAGTTGAAGTTTGTTATATGAATTTGATCTGTTAACATATGGCACATGTTAGGAAATGGTTGCATGAATGGTAAAACATTATAGTAGTATAAAAGTAAATTTTATGTAAATATGTTAGGTGAAAGATGTGATGTTATATTTATGAAACTATTGGCATATGTTATAAAAAAGTTGTGATGTGAAGGTCAAATTATGTTTGCCACCAATTGTTTGCATGTCTAATTTAAACTAGAATTATGTTAGATGTATTTGTTATGGCAACATATGCCACATGTTAGAAAAAAGTTGTATTAATTGTAATTCATTATAGTTGTGTAGAAGTAAATTGTTAATGGATATGTTAGGTGAAATATGTGATGTTGTATTTATAAACTTGCTGACCTATGTTATATAAAAGTTGTGGTGAGAAAGTTAAATTATGTTTGACACCAATTGTTTTGATATCTAATGTATAGTTGAAGTTTGTTGTATGAATTTAATCTGTTAACATATGGCACATGTTAGAAAATAGTTGCATGAATGGTAAAGTGTTATAGTAGTGTAGAAGTAAATTTTATGTGAATATGTTAGGTGAAAGATGTGATGTTGTATTTATGAAACTGTTGGCATATGTTATAAAAAAGTTGTGTTGTGAAGGTCAAATTATGTTTGCCACCAATTGTTTGCATATCTAATTTAAACTTGAATTATATTAGATGTATTTGTTATGGTAACATATGTCACATGTTAGAAAAAAGTTCCATTAATTGTAATTCATTATAATAGTGTAGAAGTAAATTTTTAATGAATATGTTAGGTGAAATATGTGATGTTGTATTTATGAACTTATTGACATATGTTATATAAAAGTTGTGGTAAAAAAGTCAGATTATGTTTGACACCAATTGTTTTGATATCTAATGTACAGTTGAAGTTTGTTATATGAGTTTGATCTGTTAACATATGGCACATGTTAGAAAATGGTTGCATGAATGGTAAAGCATTATAGTAGTGTAAAAGTAAATTTTATGTGAATTTATTAGGTGAAAGATGTGATGTTGTATTTATGAAACTGTTGGCATATATTATAAAAAAGTTGTGATGTGAAGGTCAAATTATGTTTGCAACTAAATTTTTAATGGATATGTTAGGTTAAATATGTGATGTTGTATTTATGAACTTGTTGACATATGTTGTAAAAAAGTTGTGGTAAGAAACTTAAATTATGTTTGACACCAATTGTTTGGATATCTAATGTACAGTTAAAGTTTGTTATATGTATTTGATCTAGCAACATATGCAACTTGTCAGAAAATGGATGCATGAATGGTAATGCATTCTAGTAACGTAGTAGTAGATTTGATGTGGATATGTTAGGTGAAATATGTGATGCTGTATTTATGAAACTGGTGACATATGTTATAGAAAGGTTGTGCTGTGAATGTAAAATTGTATTTGCCACCAATTGTTTTCATATATTGTGTACACTTGAATTGTGTTAGATTTATTTGTTATGGCAACATATACCATATGTTACAAAGTTCTTGGCTGAATGTTAATGCATTATAGTAGTGTATAACTAAATTTTTTGTGGATATGTTATGTTAAATATGTGATGTTGTACTTATGAAACTGGTGATATATGTTATAGAAAGGTTGTGCTATGAATGTAAAATTATATTTGTCACCAATTGTTTGCATATCTAGTGTACACTTGAATTGTGTTAGATTTATTTGTTATGGAAACATATGTCACATGTTACAAAGTTCTTGTTTCAATGTTAATGTATTATAGTAGTGTAGAATTAAATTTTCAGTGGATATGTTAGGTGAAAGATGTGATATTGTATTTATGTATTTTACAGTTGTGACGGCCCAAGTTTTTTAACCCAGTACGTCATTGATGAAAAGAAAGATGACCCGATAACAGATCCGAAATGCGGAAGCAAAAGACAAAACAACGGTCTCTAGAGATACAACATGGCTCTAAGACACCATTATGACTCTCAACGAGGTCACGGAACCCAAAGGAATCAAATGGGGAAGCAACGTTTCAAAAACAAACAAGAATGAACCTAAGGGCAAAATCATCATTTCCAGCTTAAAAGTGGGTGCCACCGAAAATACCATTGGAAAGACAACGAAAAATTAATGAATTTAGACTCAAGAATCACTTGATTCGGAGTCTGGATGAAGAAGATATGGCTAACGGAAGAAGAAGAGGCAAAACGGTCAAAAAGGTGACAACCAAGAACATCTAACCGGTTAGGAGACCTTCCTAACCTTCCTAACCGGTTAGGAGGCCAAAAAATTTGACCAAAACACTGCCCATGCACATGTAACCGGTTACGAAACCCCTCGTAACCGTTTACATGTGAAGAGGGCAGTAAAGTGCAACCCAAAAACTTGGCAGCAGGGGTTTTTCCGGGAAAAATGGAAATTTGAGGGCCAATATGACATTTTCTGGAAAAACTCAAAGAAGAAACCCCCCTCAAAATCGAGTTTTCTACATGAATTTTTAGAAAAATTGAGAAAAACTCATTGTAAAATGCCCAAACTGCCCTCCCAAGAAAACTGGTCCAGAGGGTCAAAAAAGCTGCTAAATTTAAGAACTGAGAGCTGAACTTCGGATGTGATTTCCGATGCCAAGATGGCATTTTCTGGAAAAACACGAAGAAGAAACCCCCCCTAAAATCACATTTTCTAAGTGACCATGTAAAGAATGGAATTTATTTCCCAAAGAAAATTCCCAAAATACCCTTACGTCAGATCATGCAACAAAAGTAAAAAATGAGTCCGTAGGAGGCTCATTTCACCAACGAAGGAGCTTTGCCCGGAAACAACCATGCACGTAAACGTAACTTACCTAGTAAGATGTGCTACAATAGTCCATGGCTCAAAAATATGGCCGATACAAAATATGACCCCCCAACGGCCAAAATGCCAAAAACGAAGTTTGAAACGAAAACTTGGAATTTAAAATCATGAGATGGTTTCAAAATGCCGTTTGGCCCTTGGCCATACTTCATACATGGTGAATGAATGCTAATGGAAGAATCAAAATGGAATTCCCACACCCAATGCAAACATGGTGAAACAAAAACTCAATATTTTTCAATACATTCATAATATTCCATGAAGTCAAAAATTACATAGGATACAATTTACATGTCATTAGCCTCCGGCCTCATCTCATACATGTCAAATATATCGTAAAGAGTGTACTTATGTACACATTACATATAAGGAATCAAATGTACACATGTTGACATATAAGACTACAATTGGTATTCCAAGCCAATCTTCACCAAAAATGGAAGTCTCCAAGTCCACAAACCATCCAAGCATAATAAAGACCTCAACTTTGATTTTTTGTACCTAAAATATGCCCCAGTATCGTAGGGGTGAGTAATATAAAGCTACTCGTAGGAAATGAGCATGCATCCACCTACGTTTTCCAAGTTTGTATGATTTAATCATTGTGGTTCATTCCACCTAACGTCTATGTCAAATGTGAGATTCAAGGAGCATCCCAGCTACCTAAGATCATTTCTAGCATCAATCACCTCATTTATGCAATTTTACCAACATAGGTTCATGCTTACACAAAGTAACAACATAGGAGCATGCTTACACAAAGCAACAACATAGGAGCATGCTTACATAAGCAACAACATATAGATTCTTAAGGTTATCAACTTGAAATCTAAAATGCAATATCAACTAAATATAACAATTTAGCATAATTAAAATATCTAATACCACACCTCGAGACATAGATTCTCTAGGTTATCAACTAGAAATCTAAAAGTGTGAAATCAACTAAATATAGCAATATAGTATGGATGTACTTAACAACATCAAAATTGCCAATAGCCAAAACCACAAGTTAACAAGGTAAACATGATTGTCAACTTGGAATTGAATGCGAAAACAAACAGTGGAAAACTTGGACATCACGCTCGGAATTCTGCCGAGACCTCAATGGTTATTCCGGGCACTAATCCGCAGGGAAGACCACCCTAAGTGCGCACTATCTCAATGACTTAGAGGACTCACGTCCCCGTAATAGAGCCAAACCCTAGCCATCTCAACTCAACAATGTTCCAAGATTCCAAAATAAGCCAAATAAGTTCATAACTTATACATACTACTACTACATAGTAACAAGTTAGCAATATAACTCTCAATTGTGTATAATAAGCATTTCATATCCATAATGATACGAAATCACAAGCCAACAATATATTCATATTAGAAACATACTCTCATGAATATAAATTTAACAACAATACTCTTCAATGCATATAACACAATCTAGTGAATACATCACAAGTCTAAATCCATGCTCTTAAAATAGAAACAATTTCTAAAACATGATTAGATCCATGGATAAACAAGATAGAATTTAATTACATCAAAATAATTAAACTCTCTAGATTTCAAATCATTTCCAATTGGCCCCAATTTAATATATGTTAATAGACATATCATGGTCATTACATATATTCACACAGAAGCTTAATTAAGCCCATGAAACCTCAAAAAAATATATTTTAATTAATTCCCTTAATTAAAGTTTCTAGATTTTCATACTCAACCAAATGCTCTCAAATTAAAGTATGTTAACAAACATGCCAAAACTCAATTTAGAAGCATAATACAATTCAATTTCATGCAAGGTACGGCCATGAACTTTAATCTTTCATAAAAGATAAATATTAATTAAAAGAGCAATTATTATTTAATTAATTCTAATTTAATATATGTTAACCAACATAGTAAAACAAGAGTTTCTACCATGCCACAATTCAAAACCAAGTTTCTCATCATCATGAAAATTAAATCTTATACAAAGAATTAAATATTTCAAATTTCCTAGATTTGATACAAGGCATGCATATAGGTTGTATAAACATGGAAAACACACAGTACAACACATATAAAATCCTAAAACATTCCCTACCTCCATTTGAGATGAAAGACCCATCAAAATAAATCGGCTCCGAATCCGACGAAACTCCTAAGTTTTGTCGGGGACGACACCACGAACATGAATCCCAAGGAAGCCCCATCAAAAACACAACTTGACTTCAAACTCGAACTCAAGAAATGGCCAAAACGAGATTTCAATCGGTTGGAATCGAAGGCCTCGCCGAGGGGAACAATAAACACAAAGGCATCACCACTTTTTAATGAAGGGAAGAAGTCCAAAAGAGGAGAGAGAAGATGGTAGCCATGGATGGAGCTTGGACCGGCCATGAGAGAGGAGAGAGAGAAAAATCTGATTTTTCTTTCTAAGACCTCCTATTTATAGAAAAACTCAAAAAGTGTCCCGAACGGGCCCCGCCGGGTCCGAAAAAGTGGAATTCACGCAGACGCGTTCAAATGGCAAAACTCCGTGAACAAAAAAGATTCCAAATGAGAAAATATGAATAACGGAAGAAACGGCGTCGAAAACTGAGTCCCGAGCAGAGAGTTATGCCTAAAACAAGTTTAGCGCAAACTGGGGCTAGAAACCCTGAAACTGGAAAACATCGTCCAGGAGGAAATTCTAAGAGTCCATGACTCGATGAAATGTGAAAATGAATCCCGTACGAGGATCCAGACTCAAAACAAGGTATTGAGCAATAACTTTCATTAATTGCACAATGACCCTTCCAAAAAGTAAAAACTGCGAAACTGCCCCAGAATGAAAGTATCTTCCAAAAGATATTTTCTTAGATACCCCTGAAATAAAATATCTTCAAAAGATATTTATGAAAAACATCCCAAGAAAAGAAAAAGTTTCCAAAGAACTTTGCATTTATACCCCTATGGACACTGGGAGCAACCAGAGTACTTTATCACGAAAGTAAAGATACGTATCTCATAGAAATCATTGGGAATGAAGATACGTGAAGTCAGAAATCAACTCCGAACACAAGAAGTGTGGTTACGCAAACAAAGTGCCAAACGAGGAAAAGACGAAATAGGGAAAAAGACGGAATAGGGAAAAGGACGAAAAGTGAATAGTGTCGAAAAATGAAACTTGTGGAAATGACTCGGCCCTCAAAAGAAGTTGTCAATCTAAAGAAAAGAGTCTCGGAAATCACTCCAGAGCACTCGAGACGACACTAATCGACAAGAAACCAAACTCAGAAGGGAAAAGACAACGGAAAAAATTTATCCGAAAAATCCGGGTCATTACAACCTTCCCACCTTAAAGGGCTTTCGTCCCCAAAATCCAGCCCAACGAAACTGAAAGCGAAACCAGGATAACTACAGAGTACATCTCCGAGTATCCCTCACAACGCGCTACACCAGCGACCTCGAAGCTGAAAGGAACACACAAACCACTATCAATTGCACCCGCGTGCTCATGACAAGACAACCCCTCAAGGGAAAAGTGACCACATGGCCACACGACAAGTCTGAACTCACACAGAGAACCCAAGGTCAGACAAAAGAACGGAAAACAACAACCGTAAGCGTCCTTCCTGACAAACCATCATAAGGAACCAAAAACAACCACCAAAAGAACTCCAAGATAACCACATAACAAATTAGGGTACAGAACAAACACAACGTGGCAGTACGAATAGCGATCAGAACTCGCCCATGACGTACTCGAATGTGTGGTAGCAATGACAGTATCTAGTGCCTGCCCACACTTACTCGTTAGTAAGGTAGCATCGACGGCAACTAGTACTCGCCTACAACACACAACTTGTACGGTAGCATGACTGTATAAGGCCCTAATTCATAACCTGCCCCCCACTAGGTCTACCCAAGAAACCTTTCGATACAAATGACATCAATGTAAAAAAAATGATCATTGCCAAAAGCACTACGGGGACTAACATTTTGTGAGAGTTGAGATATGGTCCAAAGATGTCTGGCAGACCATCCTAGCCAATCCCAAAACTCTGACAATAATGCTATAGGTACAGCTATGCTTAAGGCCACAAATCCTCAATATAGCAAAACTAACATCTCCAATGTCTCAAAATACCCCTATTAACAACATTAATCAGGAATCCAAAACCTGACAAGCAAATTAACGCCTACAGAAATCAAAACTAACCTCACAATAAGACATTTCATCGAAAGTCCTTCGTATCTCCCTGAAACAGATCAACTACAAAACTACACCGAAATCAAACATCAGATCCTCATCCCTATCATGGATAACTAAATCCTCAAAATACAAATCTACCAAGTGGCACATACATCAAAATGCCTACAACCAAGGTCACAAAATGAATCTCTCAAAACCCTGCTTGGCAACACCAAGCTAAATCAAAATTCTTCAATTTCTATCGATCCATAAACAACCACTGGAACTACGATTCCTCAAAACTACGCCTAGCCATAGCTAGGACGAGAAAACTCCACAAACAGTCATATCGAACAGCGATCCTTCAAAACCCCTCCTAAGAGTCAACAACATCAAGATTTCCAAAACTGAAACAAGTCTCCAAAAGACGTTCTCAAAAGAGCATCGAGCTCACCTCTCGAATCATACGAATCCTCAATGGTATGGACACAAGTCCCCACAAAATGATCTCACACCAATCAACTCACTCTGAGTACCATAGCCGTCAACAACCATGGCAAAAACTCCCCATGGGAAGACACGAAAGAAAGGGAACCACCAGTCCTAAAAAGGATAACTCCACGACTCCATCTTTGTAACGAAAGACAATAAGGCCAAAGACTTCACCCCCTACATGGAAGTAAGTCGACCAAAATCCAACAAATCCTCACCAATGACTCAAGACAATGATGGTGACCCTTACGGATCAGTCAACCCCAAAACTGTACACAACGCAATGAAGAGAAGAGACTCACTCCATGTAAACATGGAAAACACACAATACAACACATATAAAATCCTAAAACATTCCCTACCTCCATTTGAGATGAAATCTCAAATCCCCACCAAAATAAATTGGCTTTGAATCCGAGGAAACTCCTAGGTTTTGTCGGGGACAACACCACGAACATGAATCCCAAGGAAGCCCCATCAAACACACAACTTGACTTCAAACCCGAACTCAAGAAATGGCCAAAATGAGATTCCAATCAGTTGGAATCGAAGGCCTCGCCGAGGGGAACAATAAACACAAAGGCATCACCACTTTTTAATGAAGGGAAGAAGTCCAAAAGAGGAGAGAGAAGATGGCAACCATGGATGGAGCTTAGACCGGCCATGAGAGAGGAGAGAGAGAGAAAAATCTGGATGGAGCTTGGATCGGCCATGAGAGAGGAGAGAGAGAGAAAAATCTGATTTTTCTTTCTAAGACCTCCTATTTATAAAAAAACTCAAAAAGTGCCCCGAACGGGCCACGCCGGGTTTGGAAAAGTGAAATTCACGCAGACGCGCTCAAATGGAAAAACTCTGTGAATGAAAAAGATTCCAAATTAGAAAATGTGAACAACGAAAGAAATAAGGTCAAAAATTGAGTCCCGAGCAGAGAGTTTTGCCCAAAACAAGTTTGGCGCAAACCGGGGCTAGAAACCCTGAAACTGGAAAACATCGTCCAGGAGGAAATTCTAAAAGTCCACGACTCGACGAAATGTGAAAATGAATTCCCTACGAGGATCCAGGCTCAAAACAAGGCATTGAACAATAACTTTCATTAATTGCACAATGACCCCTCTAAAAAGAACTTTGCATTTATGCCCCTATGTTCACCGGGAGCAACCAGAGTACTTTCTCACGAAAGTAAAGATACGTATCTCATAGAAATCATTGGGAATGAAGATACGTGAAGTCAGAAACCAACTCCGAACACAAGAAGTGTGGTTACGTAAACAAAGTGCCAAACGAGGAAAAGACGAAATAGGGAAAAAGACGGAATAGGGAAAAGGACGAAAAGTGAATAGTGTCGAAAAACAAAAAATGTGGAAATAATTCGGTCCTCAAAGGAAGTTGTCAATCCAAAAAAAATAGTCTCGGAAATCACTCCAGAGTACTTGAGATGACACTAATCGACAAGAAACCAAACTCAGAAAGGAAAAGACAACGGAAAAAATTTATTCGAAAAATCCAGGTCATTATAGTAGTAGTGTACAATTGTAGTATGTTACATGTATTTGTTATGACACATGTTAAAAAATGGATGCATGAATGGTAATGCATTATAGTAGTGTAGAAGTAAATTTGATGTGTATATGTTAGGTGAAATGTGTGATACTGTATTTATGAAATGGCTGACATATGTTATACAAAAGTTGTGTTGTCAAAGTAATTTTATGTTTGTCGCCAATTGTTTGCATATCTAGTATACAGCTGAAACATGTTAAATATATTTGTAATGAAAACATATAGTACATGTTAGAAAGTTGTTGCATGAATGGTAATGCATGATAGTAGTGTAGAAGTAAATTTTATGTGGATATGTTAGGTGAAAGACGTGATATTGTATTTATGAAAGCGTTGACATATGTCATATAAATGTTATGCTGTTAAGATATACTTACTTTTTTGTCATGTTTTTGTAGGTCTGCTATTATGGTTATGGCTATTGAAGAGGCAATTATTAATATTGAAGAGACAGTTTGCGAAATTCCTGAAGTAGAATGGATACCCTGCGTTGACATGCAGTTTGATTCCGAAGAAGTAGCTTATGATTTTTACAATGAATATGGTGGGAGAGTGGGTTTTATTATTTGGAGAGAGTACAAAAACAACAGTCGGAAGGATGAAAAAGTAACATCTAGAAATTTTGTGTTTAGCAAGGAGGGAAAAAGAGGTGAGGATAAGAAGGATAGGAAAACAAAGAATCTAAAGGCTGAAACACCCACTGATTGTCGTGCACGCATGCTTATTGCCTTTAATGTGGAATTTGGTAAGTACATTGTTAAAGATTTTAAAGATACTCATAACCATCCCCTCATCAGTGAGGATTGTGCCCACATGATGCCGTCACAGCGAAAAAGCAAGTCAGTGCAAGCTATTGATGTGAAGTTGGTTGCCGATGTGGAATACCCGTTCGTAAAGCCTTTGAGTTAAGTTCGAGGCAAGCTGGTGGTAGAGAAAGTATTGGATTCACTAAGGTTGATGTACAAAATTATATTTGGACGAGAAAACAGAACGACCTTGAACTTGGTGATGCGAATTGGCTGATGAATTATTTCCAGACACAGTGTTTGGAAGATCCATCATTCTTCTATGTCGTGCAATTGGACAGCGGTGCAATGATAACAAATATATTTTGGGCCAATTCAAAAATGATATCAGATTATAGGCATTTTGGAGATGTGGTGACATTTGATACCACGTACAAACTTGTTCATGGGAATTGGCCTTTTGCAGTTTTTCTCTGTTTGAACCACCATCGGGAGACAGTTGTGTTTGGAGCAACTTTCATGTATGATGAGACAACCGATTTTTTTGGTTGGTTATTCAATACATTCTTGAATGTCATGTCCCATAAAACACCAAGGACGATTTTGACTGACCAAGACGCTGCAATGGCAAAAACATTAGTCCAGGTTATGCCCGATACAAAACACCTTCTATGTACATGGCACCTAATACAAAATGCCCAAAAGCATCTTGGGAATTTGTCTGTTGGTGGGAAAGGCATAAAAAGTGTGATATCAAAATTAATATACGAGATTGAGGGAGAGAAAGAATTCTTGGTGGAATGGACGTGGATGGAAAAGGAATTTGCTATAGAGAATAACAAGTGGTTGGCCAACTTATTTGGTTTGAAACATGTATGGGCTAGGGTATACGTCAAACATGTATGGTCTGCTGGTATGCGTACTACACAGCTTAGTGAGAGCTTCAATGCTCGCTTAAAACAGTACTTAACGAGACAATATGCACTACCAGAGTTTTTCAAGCATTTTGAAACGCTGTTGTTCGACAAGCGATACAAGGAGTATGCAACTGAGTATGACTTGCTCCATAAGATATCCAAGCTAAAAGCAAGGTCTCCTATTTTAGATCAAGTCGGACGTCTGTACACTACTAACATCTTTGACCTTTTTCAGGAACAGTTAATAGTAGCTGACATGAGTGAAAATGTCCGTAAGTGCAACGACCTTGGTAACGGGGTTTTTTCATATGAAGTTGCGGTTTATAATGATAACTTCCTCGGCTCGTCACAAGGACACATGACGACTTATTATCATGTTCATGTGGAAAAATTGAAATGGAGGGTATCATGTGCAGCACACTCTGAAAGTCCTTAAAGATGTGATGTATGCCAATGAAATATCTAGCCGCTATATTTTAAAAAGGTGGACCATAAATGGTAAGGACGGTAGGGTGGAAGACATATTTGGCAGCGATGTTATTAGAGATCCTAAATTGGAAATTAGGCGATGACACATAATCCTTTGTTGTTATCTAACAGAAATTTCTGCCATTGCATCAATGAGTGAGGAGGGATTCAACAATGTTTTGGTGCAGGTGAAAAGTTTGAAGAAGATTGCTCAAGGAGCAGAACCTAATCCCAGGCCTGCATATAAACAAAGTGCGCGAGCCAATGGCATGGGAAACAACATTACAAATATAGAGCTGAATAGTCATGCGCAAACCATAGAAGGATTGACTCTAAAAGGGATTGCCACAAAAGATACATTGAAAGGAAGAAGGCGTAGGTTGATACCTGCTTTGGAGAGAGCCACTGCGAAGAAGAGAAAGGCTGTTGTGCCAGGTCGCAGTCGTACTACAACAACCCCTATGTATATTTTAAACAATGTGAGTCTTGTTTTGTGTTTCACATATCCCCTACCCGATATATAGTCTAACGTACTAATGAATTGATGATTTTTGGTGAAGGGTGCTGAAATACCAGTAGAGTTTTTCTGCTCCGATGAATGTTATATGCCAACATATTCAACACAGGGCCACGATTGGGATAACAGTCCGGCTACTTATTTTGGTCAACCCATGACTCCATTAAATAACCAGGTATGTGTTGTCATCTAAATTAATTAAAGTCATGAAATTAATTAAGAAATTTAACGAGCTGTTTTTGCATGCATGTGATATAAAAAGGGAGTTGATGTAGATGTTGTATGTGACACAAATTTCTCGCCAATCATCCAAATGCCAAACATGAATTCTACATTTGAGCAACAAGGGTTATAGGAATTACCATGATATGGTAGTAGGATATAAAAAATGTATTTCATCGCGTTTTCGTCGTTATTGCCATGGTTGCAATTCCTTTATTTTGCTCAGTGCTCAAGATATTGTAAGGGTATTACTGTACATGATATCTTCTACTCCAGTAAATTCGTTATGTTAAAAATATTGTATTTAAGTCAGAACTGCACTTCCCTTTTTATATTGAATACTTTATATTTGATCATTTATTCCTTGCCTTCATTGCAATTAAATGGTTTATTTAGAACATTAAAGACCCTACTTATTATTTTCAATCTACATGATACCTCAGATCTATATTTAGGGCATCTGTATCTCCATAGCAGTCATTCTATCCCATTTTTAAATTGAAAGCCCTTCAAAGTATAAACAATGGTTGGCCGTCAGTTTTACATTGTAGTGAAGGGCCGGAATGTTGGTATATACACGAAGTTGGCGGAAGCAAAGGCACAGACACGAGGGTGTGCAAGGTATTATCCATACAAAACTCATGCAGAAGCTATTCAAGCCCTAGGTAGATAGAATGCCCACTTCCATGGTGAACTGTTAAACATGGATGGTGCGGTAGAAGACGATATTGAAGTTGTGGAAGGCAATCTACCTCCATATCCGCCTGATCCAGAAAGTGAGCGACGACATCGTATTAGGTATAATGAGTTAACAAATGCTAGGGGTGTAATTGTGGCAGAGTGCAGAAAACAAGGTCTCTCAATTCCAAGACCCCATTCACTTGAAATGAAGCTCTCAGGTACCTTAAATATGGATTCCGTGATTGGTCAAATCAAATGCGAGATCCGGCAACTATATGTGAGATGGCGTAAGTTCCAGAAAGTGAAACATGCTAAAGAAACATACAAAGATCCGGTAGAACAGTTGGCCACCATCTTCAATGACCAAGACCTAAAATCAGATTCAGACATGTCTAATTTTTCAGACCCAACAGATGATGACTTTGTAATTCACCTCCAAGATATAGTAGAAAGAAATAATGTAAGTGAATGTAACAATATTATTTCTGGAATTATACCTTTATTGTAATAGTTATTTTCTAATTAAATTACTGGGAATAATATCAAAACGATTTCATATGTTTTGTCGTAATTGATTTATATGTACTATAGGAATGATTTCGTAATAGAAATCAAAACAAAAATTACCATTCAGAGAAAATTTTATTTTATAATGCACACGTGTACAGTTCGAGAACATAAATGAACTTTAAAAAAACGTATTAATGATTGAGACGTGGGAACTTCCATCTTACCCTTCTAATGTAAGTGGATGTAACAAATTTTTTTTTTGGAGTTGGACCTTTATTGTAATAGTTATTTCATAATTAAATTACTGGGAATAACATCAAAACGATTTCATATGTTTTGTCGTAATTAATTTATATGTACTGTAGGAATTATTTCGTAACAGAAGTCAAAACAAAATTTACTGTTGAGATAAAATTTTATTTTATAATGTACATGTGTACAGTTCGCGAACATAAATGAACTTTAAAAAAATGTAGTAATGATCGAGATGTGGGAACTTCCATCTTACCTTTCTAACCGTTGTTATATTGAAATGTTTTGACTTTTTAACTGCCCTAGGCAAAGTTTAAACGGTAAATTCATTTATATCACCATATCCAGTCGCTGCATGTATTCGAAAGCCATGGATTCTGTTCTACAGACTGCGATTAAAGATGTGGTTAGACAAGTTGCGGCTATAGCTTTTACAAACAGTGCGGAGGAACATACATGGTGAGTTATGTTTCAGTTTATACTTTACAATTTACATGCATTATCGGGTTATGGGTCTACATTACTAAAGTGAGGAATATGGGTGTTCTTCGTTTAAAATGTAGGGAAATGACAGAACTAGGCACTGGACCATGGACGACGGGTCTACAGCGATACGATGCAACAATTGAATTTCTTGCACGTAATGGACTAGATGAAAGTATCCCAGAAAGACGTATGTACTTGGAACAATGTTTTCAATCTAGGGATTATGTTGCAAAGTTTTTTCGGGGAGTGGTATGTTTACTAAGATCATGTGTACTCTTTTACGCATTACACTTTATTTATTTGTAAGGTCTAACATGCAAAAAATTTACACAGGTTGATTGGATTTTTACAATGAAAAAATAGGGTTGGCTTTCCTCCGTAGAAATGGTTACCCGTCCCTCTATCCTATGTTTATTGTATTATTGTTTTCCAGTGAAGCGGACAAAGAGGCGGGGATTAATTTGTTAACGTTGTTGAGGACAAATTCAATACTGAGCCCTTCTATCAAGTCTGCCCGTAGAAAGATGTTAACAATTATTCAGAAGATTTCTTCCGGTAATCGGTCATTCTTTACGCATGTTCTAAAATGTTGTCTCGAAGGCAACCATATTGATTGGCATTGCTGGATCCTAAACGAGGATGTCATCAATTGTAATCGTTATTGATGTGATTTAAATATCATGGTGTTGCAAGGTCGTACATAATAAGATGTAAACACTTTTTGTATATTTTGAACATTAGGTACATATAATGTATTTGAAAATAATAATATATTTTCTGAATAATTTTAGAATACGGGTTCGGGTTGCTAGCATTTAAATCCAAACCTAACCCTAATTATATATGGGTTCATATTTTACAACACAAACCCAACCATAATTGTGAAATATCGGGCTATAAAGGAAATTTTTACTTTATCTATTATGGAAATTTTGACTTTATCTATAAAGGAAATTTAAGGAATTGGAAGACTAAAAGAGAAAATAAATATAAAATTTTAGGAACTACAAAATTGAGGGGGGCACTGTAGAATTCTTTTCATATATATGGATAAAATTTACCACTTATATTATAGCCAAACATAGCTTAACCACCTAACTACATATTCGTATTTATAAAACAATATAATTATAATATTGTATTTATGAATAATAGTATAATTTTTAGCTTTAAAATTCTTGACCATTGAAAAACAACTGTTAAGTCTGTGAAGGCCAGGAGCCATTACAAGACTGACAGAGGCACACACACATATATATATATACATATACACACATGCACACAAATACAGACACTTATTTCCCAACTCCTACCCTAATCTTTTTTCTGTTGGGTGGAATCCTTCTGACATAGATCTTCAATGGCTGAATCCAACAATAGTAGAATACGTTGTAGGGGTGAAGTGGCACACCCAAAATGTTTTTATGGAGAATTGAGTTTGTTGCGTGTTTCGCAGACAAAAGAAAATCCAGGTAGGCGATTCTTCAATTGTGCAGCAAGATGTTATTCTTTTATTGTGTGGCTGGGTTCACTAGCACCTGTTCAAAACCCAGTTGGCCGTGTAATTACTTCTACTACTGCTCCAGACGCCGATCATCTTAATCTATATTTGTTAATTGCAAAAGCTTTCTTTATCTTCTTTGTTGCAGTAATGGTCTTCCTTGGATTGGTGGTTTTTTTACTTATCCTCACCTTGCTGCATAAATGAAATCTTATTTGGAATACTACTTTTGTACTGGGGTGATATGTTATGTAATTGAATAAATGAAATCTTAGATCGCATTACATTGGCGGTTATCTTTTTGCATGTCTTTTTCTTATTTACATCATAATGTATTAATAACTAACATCACAAATATTTTTCATCTAATGTATGAAAACATTTATAACATAACATTTATATAAATAATATTATACATTTTCTTCATTTCGCCTACATCATAGTGTTTTATAAATTAATATCACAAAGATATTTCATGTAGTGTAGAAACATATTTATAACATAACAGTCATATAAATAATTCAATGCATTTATCTGATTTATTTAATTCTCATACAAACAAAAGTTTTATAATCTCACTATATGTGTACTGTTACATGCATATATCATCACAAACACGTTTTTATTTGATTTGTTATACATCATAGTGTATTAGTAGCTAAAATCACAAATATTTTTAATCTACTGTATGAACACATTTATAACATAACATTTATGTAAATAGTATTATACATTTTCATGATTTCGCCTACATCGTAGTGTTTTATAAATTAACATCATAAATACATTTCATGTAGTGTAGAAACTTATTTAAAACATAACAATCATATAAATAATTCAATGCATTTATCTGACTTATTTAATTGTGATACAAACAAATGTTTTATAATCACATTTCTCACTGTATGTCAATTGTTACATGCATATACCATCACAAACATGTTTTTATCTAATTTGGCATACATCATATTGTATTACTAACTAACATCACAAATATTTTTCATGTACTGTACGAACACATTTATAACATTATATCAATAAATGAACAGACATTGTTCTATTTATAATATGTTTTTACCAACTAACATCACAAATGCAAATCATTGGTAACTACCTAATTCTGATTAATGATATACTGCCATCAATGGTAACATATGAACAAATATTGGTTTTTGTTTTACATTCATTCATGGAAGAGATGCCACCAGTGAGTACAAATCACATCTTCTTTCATTCCTCTTGTCATCAATCAATTGCAGTAGGGTCTCAGAACGCATTATTTTCGTGTCATCCTGCAACATTATCAATATTGTATGAATAAATGTAAGTATCAATTAAATTACTTTAAATATATTGTACCATTAACTTATCAACATATTTACTTACATGTTCAAATTCACGAGAAAAACATTCCCCATTCCACATCTCCATAGACCTCATCACATAAAGTCCACATGATTCGCTGAAGCGAAAATATAAAAACAAGTCAAACCGATCAACTGTATTACAATTGGTTTACAACTAACCCGCCAAAATCGTATAACCACATTTTTACATGAAAGACACATTCAATTATACATACCTGTGAGGTTGCTCGGGTATTTTAGTTTGTATGTACGTATGTACGTACGATATTTTGTCAAATCTTCACTTAACATAATCCCAGCAAACTCTTTCTGTTGTTCAAACTAAGTTTTTTTATAAATATATTGCCAATAAAAATTCTTTATATCAACTGAAACTCCATATATGTACCAACAAATTAAGATAGGAAATACATGTATTGGTTCTTCCCTCTGAACAAATGTAATCCATTATTCGCTTGCGACGGTTTACCACAAACAATAACCAATACCCGTCTATGCATGACGGGAATAATAACTGCACCAAGGTCAGTATAAAGTTAATCATACAAAAATTAAGGTTTAAAAATTTATATCCAATAAATAAAAGACATATTCACCATCTGCGCTTGCATGGGACGTGGAAGAAAACTCATCTCATAAACCTTCTGGTATTTTAACCAGACTTGCTGTAGGACAGGCCAGCGTCTAGCTTTCGTCTTTATCTTCATCACATTAAAATCAATAATGAATTGTACCACTCCACTACTAAAGCAGTACTTTTCCCCACCAGGTCCTTCCTCCATGTTTAGTATATTCCCAAAGAAATTAATCACCTTTAAATAAATTCATTTCATTTAGATACATTCAATTTTTATACCATCAACAACCATAACTATGCAATAGTAATGTACAAAATTTATTAAACTCACATCATCGGACAACCACTTATCATGGAATACACTTTGAATCTGATGACGACTTATAATGCGACCAAATATGGACACGATTATTTCACTGAAGAGACAATTAACAACAACACTTATAAATTAAGTATCATACTTACGCATTACATATAAACAATGCAATAATTATTTAAACGCAAACATATGTAATGCAGAAGATGACAAGTGTGCATTAAAAAACTTACGAACTATCTCCATCAAACTTTCCCACATATGTCAACAGCATTTTCTGCTCCTTCGTGAGACGAACCATTTTATTGTTTTTCTTTACGTAGGGAGCGTAAGTATATCCGCAGCATTTTAATTTCCTCTTCCCCCTTGCAACCTTTACAAGTCCTTCATTCTTTGTTAACTCAATGTGGTCCGAACTTAACTCACTGTCTCGACAAGTAGCCACAACAGCAGCATTCAACTCATTATTTTCCTTGGCACTTAGCAACAGACTGTGAGTTGGACTAGAAGAGCTCTCATTTTTTTCACCCTGCTCCTGCTCATCATCATCATTACACTCTTCCTCACTTCTTTGATCACTTTCTTCATCTTCGCTTCTTTCATTGCCATTGCCAGACTCTCTATCATTTTCTTCATCCTCACTTCCTCATTGGCCTCATTGCAATCAGCAGAGCCTCTATCACTTTCTGCATCATCAGCTTCCTCATTGTCACCATCACTTTCTTCATCCTTAACTTCGTCACCCTCAACTTCTTCATCCCTACCTGATTCCTTAACACAGTCACCATCATCATCATTACCATCTGCATCACTTGGTTGCCCACCCAACCCATCATTTTTCTCTTTGTTGTCCCTTGACAGTCTTGCCTTTTTTTTTTTCGCATGTCCCGCTTGTTGAAGGAAGACAACATTTTTAATAGACTTCTTTTGGATTTTAATAGATTCAATTCAGCCATTTGTATGGTCAGTCGCACTTTATGTATGCAAGTTTGCGTAAAATAAGGACAATTAGTTCACATAACTTTTTCAAACAAATCTTGTAAATAAAAAAAATGTAATTTACAACACAATTACCTCTACATCCGAGTCAGAAAAATGATAATCATCAAAATCCATGTTTAAAGAAAGGCCGAAACCATCTTCGACTGGCACATCATTACCACTGTTGCTGTATGTCTTAGGCTTCAGAAGAATCAATTATTTTCATTCCATATTTAGATAACACTAGTCTATCATCAAATTATAATATATATATATATATATATATATATATATATATATATATATACACATATAACTACTTTCAATAATACAAAATACTATTCGTAAATATACCTGTCTATACATAACAAAAATAATTACCTGTCCATATCTAAAACCTTAATTACCCATCTCCCATCTTATGCGTGATCGTACAACCTCTGATAAGCTAACCTAAGCTTTTAATATCTCTCTCAGGATAAGCTCAGTATTGCGTATCACAATGCATTAAATACAGCAGTTGATTTAAAAGACCAATAATTAAAGTAAATATTACTTCTATTTCATAAAATTAATATGTAATTCATACACATTTTAAAGACAAATGTATAAAAATCATAACCAAGGATACCTGCAAAAAAATTATACAACCAACGTATGAATTTTTCAGCTTGCCGTTTGTAGATGGTTCCAGGGTTCTCACCAAACAATCACGGACATATCCGCACTAGTTGTAACTGCTAATTGCATTCACATCATCCACAGTTTTTAACAAGCCCCAATGACAATTATTACGACCGGTGGGACTGAGTACAGTATTGCAAGCAAAGAGCACAAACGCTAGCTTGAATTCATCCACTCCTTTTACGGTTAAAACCTGCTCTAACAATACATCTTGGTGCATTCCTCTAGCTTCCTTGTAACCACCTTCATCTATCCAATTAGAATCAAGAAACTGATTATTTTTCGGCACTTTTGGAACACCAAATGGTATGGCGAGGATCGAGTGAATATTAGCTGAATGGATGGGTATATACCCTATGTCCTCAACTTTTATACAACATTTTTCAGAGTCAAATTTTTTGATTAAATACATACATAACTCCCACGACAAAAAAGAACATTTAAGTTCCAGCAATTTCCCAAGTCTAAGCTCCTCAACAACCTTTATTTTGTCCTCATTGATGAGCGCTGAAAAGTGCATATTTAAACCCCTTAAGCTCGAGTATTCTAGGACCTTAATCTATCTTATTTTTTTATTTTAGACTAATTTCATGTTTTTGCCCTTTTCAAGCACTTATCCCCAAAATAAGTCAATTCAGCCAAATTAGAACATAAAAAAAGCAATCTCAAGCTAAATAGAGAAAGGAGCAAAGTGGTGGAAAAGAGCAAGCTTCGATCGATCAGACATATTTTCGATCGATCTCATAGTGATCGATCCAGCCTCACTAAGATGGATCAAACCCCCATGTCCTTATCCTCAAGAATTTCCATCTTCGATCGATCCAACATTCTTCAAATCGATCGAACTTCTTTGATCTTATCCCCGCCTACCACTTTTGTCTTTTTCCCAAAATATCCCAAAAATATCTCAGATTTGTCTTATTCCAAAAAGGCGCCACCAAGGTTTGATCGATCTGGCCATACTTCGATTGATCTGGCCATAGTTCGATCGATCTCATCAGAATTCGATCGATCGAACATCCTCAAGTCCGAAATAAAACAGAGTCTAGCTCATTAATGGATGGCTCGTGGTGTAATCATTGAAGGGGCCCTAGTGCACGAAATCTGACCATTGGGTGTGACATTTGAGCTACCTATATAAGGATTTTGAGCCACTTTTACATATCATATATCATGTAACAATAGAATAGAGGAGAGAGCCTAGAGATTAGATAGAGATGCACCATTTGGGAGTTCTTCCATTCATCTAAGGTTTCCATCAAGGAGAAGGAGATCATTCCTACCATGGAGATATCCCTTGAGGGTTGGATGACTACATCAATAAGTGGCTAAACATCTTCTTGGGGCTAGAGTTAGTCCAAAACATGTCTTCTAGACCTTGATGTTTTGTATTTTGAGGGGATTTGTGTTGTAATCTTGTCTTGACATTTGATTTATACCTGAATCTTATTTCCACAATGATTTATGTTATTTAATACTTTCAATTGATCATTTCATTATATTCATATGTCTATGTATGCTATAATAGATGTTCATGTATTTATCTCTTGGTTTTGTTATATTGATGCATGTCTATATGTGTAGATACTATGAATTTAGAGATTGTCAATGCATAGTACTTTAATGGAATACTCTTATGGCTTGTTTAATGGTTCATACTCATTTCTTGATGGATTGTGCCTCTATCTTAGTTTAATTAGTTTAATTTTCATGTCCCTAGCTTAGTTGTAGTGTAGTTACCTTATTTCCCAAATGGGAGGACAATCCATACTTGTTGTTTGATGTTCCATACTTATGAATGCAAGTAGTATTGACGGTGGCCGTTCCTATACGCCAAAATAATGTAGTGAATGCACGGTTCAAGAAAAGCCTTTTAGGTCAAGTTTAAATTTATAAAAACCACTACTACCACTACTACTAACGTAGCAAGGGTGAGTAGGGATCGTCCCAAGGGATTGGAGGGCTACTAGTAATAGAAACAATGCTTAGGGTTAGTAGGTCGAGTGATCAAAGGTAGATTATTTGGTTGATTAAACTACAATTAAGATTAAACAAGCTCAAGATAAAACAAGTAATTAAAGGATAGAGAAAACAAGAGAGAGAGGCCTTGGGACTTAGAGATCACCACTAAGCATTACCTTTCTATACACTCAATTCATAATTAATGAGGAGGAAAACATATGTTGCAACAATAGTGAGTATGTGTGGTTGTTTTAATAAGTATGGATGACCAATTAAGTATATATTGTCTAAACAACACAATGAACAATACAATATATCAAACTAAGCCATTAATCCTTCTTTAAGTTCACAATCCAAACACATCACATAATTAGAGAAATATACTACTTGCATTCATAAGTGTGGAAAATCAAACAACAAGCATGGATTATCTTCCCATTTAACAACTAAGGTAACTACACTACCTCTAAGCTAATGACATGAAAATTAAACTAATTAAACTAAGGGAGAGGCACAATTTATCAAGAAATGAGTATGAACCATCAAATAAACCACAAGAGCATTCTATTAAGCACTATGTCTTGATAATCTCTAGATCTATAGCATCAACACACATTGACATGCATCAACAACACAAGAGATAGAGATAAATACATGAACATCTATTTTAGCATACATAGACACATGGATAGAATGAAATGATCAATTGAAAGAATTAAACCACACAAATCATTGAATAAACAAGATCTATGTATATAAAGATGTCAAAACTTGTATTACAACACAAATCCCCTAAAAAATACATAAATCAAGGTAAAGAAAGCATGCTTAGGGCTAAATCTAGCCCCAAGAGGATGTCGAGCCACTCATGGATGGTGTCCTCCAACCCTCAAGGGCTATCACCATGGTAGAAATGCTCTTCTTCTTGAGTTAGATGGAAGACCTCCCAAGAATGTGTCTTTAGCTTCCTCTTCTCTTTTCTTCCTCTCTAAGAATAATAAAAAATTGTATATATCAACTCCTCAAAGCATATGCGTAAAAGTGGCTTATAATCCTTATATAGGTAGCTCAAATGTCACACCTAATGGTCTAGGCTCGTACACAAGGGCTCCTCCAATGATTGCACCATGAGACAACTTTTAATGAGCTGGAAATTAATTTAATTCGCACTTAAGAGGGTTCGATCGATCAAGCCTATGCTGAGATTGATCGAACTTGGTTGAGATCTATTAAACTTTGGCTGGATCGATCCTCCCATGGCAGCGCTTTTTTGGATAATGACAGATCTGAGATATTTTGGGGAAAGAGACAAAAGTGGTAGGTAGGGTGGTACAACAGGATAAGATGGAATCTTTTTGATCGATCTGAGAATTGTTGGATCGATCGAACTTTGTGGGATCTTTGGATAAAGATAAAAGAGCTTGGATCCATGTTGGAGAGTCTAGATCGATGAACTTTTGATCGATCGAAGTATTCTTGAGATCGATCGAACATTCTGATTTCCACACTTTGCTTCATTCTGCTTCCACTTTGCTCCTTTCTTCTATCCAGCTTGAGTTAGCTTCTTTTAAGCTCTTATTTGGCTAAGTTAGCTTATTTTGGGGATAAACACCTAAAAAAGACAATAACACGAAATTAGTCTAAAATGGGAAAGTAAGATAGATAAAGGTTCTAGAATACCTAAGCTTAAGGGGTTTAAATGCGCACTTTTCAGCACTCAACACACCCCCAAACTTAAATATTGCTTGTCCCTAGCAATGAACTATAAAGTAAAGGAATTAAATGAATAACTATGAATTTAGAAAGCAATAAATGGATAATGCCACTTTGGTAGGGAACACAATTGCATTTAACATATGCAACAAGCCTTTTAAACCCCTAGGTTACCCCTAGTGGACGAGTGAAGTCTCGTGAGGGTTTCCAGAAATGATACCCACAAACATTAAGCTCATTCTCACAAAAGAGGCACCAATATTGTAAACAAGCATCGGGAGAAAACTACCTCAAGTATGCAATTTTTCTACCATTTCCAAGCAATCTCCCAAAATTTCAACATCAAACAAGCAAGTATGGTCCTCCACACATCAAGAAAATGATCATGCAAATCAAAATAACTCTAGAATCCTTTTTGAGTGGACCGTCATCAAATATGTTGCTATTGTAACGACCCAGATTTCTCAACCCGGTGCGTTAGTGATGAACCGGAAGTTGACCCGATAACGGACCCGAAATGCGGAAGCGAAAGAAGCCAAATGACCTCAAGAGATGTACGTCATCCCTAAGGCCCCAAAATGACTCTCCATGAAGCCACGGAACTCAAATGAGCTAAGCAAATGAAGTAAGAATGCCTAACCCGAAAAGAGATGAACTAAGGGCAAAATGGTCATTTCTCACTGAAAAGGGTGCCACCGTGCACACCATTGGAAGGACAATGAAAAATGAACAAAATTAGACTCAAGAATCATCTGATTCTGAGTCCGGGCAGAAAAGATATGAAATTCCAACACCCGATGCGAAAGTTATGAAACAATGACTTAACATTTTCCAATATTTTCATAATAAACTTTGAAAACAAAAGTGCATAGAAAACGAGATACATGTCATTGGCCTCCGGCCTCATCTCATACATATTAAATACATTGAAAAGAGTGCACTTACGTACACTTTACATATACGAATCAACGAATACAAGTTTAAACAAATAAAGCTACAAAGAGGCATCTTATATTAACACTTGCTTAAAATAAAAACATAGAAACTGTAAGCCATCCAAGGAGCAATGGAATCTTCAAATCCTGAGCCTTGTACCTGAAATATGCCCTAGTATCGTAGGGGTGAGTAACATAAAGCTACTCGTAGGAGATGAGCATGCATCGACCTAGCATTTTACAATTTTATCACCTTATAGTGAAACATGTTAAAGGGGCTCATGCCACCTAACGTCTATGTCAAGATGAGACCCAGGGAGCATCCTAGGCTACCTAGATCATTTATATCATAATCACATTGTTCATGCAATTCAAACAATATAGAAACATGTTATATAAGGCAACAAGATATAGATTCTCAAAGTCTTCAACTTGAAATCCAAAATACGAAAACAACAAGTGTGGGTCATGCCACTTAACGTCTATGTTCAAAATGAATCTATAAGGTCATTCCTAAACTACATTTGAATATCAAAACACAAATTATGATATCGATGCAATTTAACCAACAAGGGAACTTCCAATACAACGCATGAAGCATGCTTTCACAAAGCTACATCTTAAGCTCAAAATAGAAAATCAAATAAGGAACAACAAGTTACGATATCATCTAGTTATCAACTTGAAATGAAATACGAAATCAAACAAAGTGGATACTCGGACGTCACGTCGGATCAGACCGACAACATAGTTACTTTAGGGTTACTAGCCCATCGGTAACCTCCCTATGTGCGCACTAGACTGTATAGAGGGACAATCCCCCGTACTAGAACCAAGTCCTAGCCGTAACCAAACAACGACATCCCCAAGTTTCCAAAATCAACAAATTGTGCAACAACGTATATATATCAACATGTATATATACAAGATATCAACCATTTACCAAGCACAATCCAAATTTTGGAAACTTATACAATACATGCTCAAAATTCACAAGTACTATGGCATGTAAGATGTTAAATACAAAGTATGCAATTCCTTACACATAGCAACAATATAACATATTCTCATAAATATAAAAGTAACAACTATGTTATCCAATGCTCAAAAGTAATCAAGTGAACATACATCAAATCTAAATCCATGATTTAAATATAGAAACAACTTCCAAAATGCAATTAAATCCATGGAGTAATAAAGTAGAATTTAATTAAACATAAATAGTTAAATTCTCTAAATTCCAAGTTAATCCAAATAACCTCAATTTAATATATATTGAAAGACATGTCATGGTCATCATATATATAACAGCAAATGACAAGTTAAGTGATTAAAGCACTTGAAACAAAATTAATCAAGCTAATTAACTAATTTCCTCTAGATTTTTAAACAAATTCCAAATGCCCTAAATTTAATCTATGTTAGAGAACATGCTAAGGTCTATTTAAATATCACATTACAACTTGATTTAATGCTTGATACAACCATGTGAATTAAACTTTCGCTAAAGAAAAATATTAAATAAAAGTTGTAATTCTTAATCAAATGATCCAAATTTAATATATGTTAACCAACATATCTAAGCATAATTTCCTAACATGTTACAATTCAAATTAAAGTTATACATCATCATAAATTTTAAATCTTATACAAAGAAATAAAAATTACTAGCTTTCTAGATTTGATACAAGGCATACATATATGTTGTATAATCATGGCAAATGCACAATACAACACACAAATAATCCTAAAACATTCCCTACCTCAATTGGAATGAAAATCCCAATTACCACCGAAATGAAATCGTCCCAAATTTTCGGTCCGCAAAACAGATTTTTTAGCTTACTACCTTCAACTTGTAAAATTCATAAAAAAATTCAATTCTAACCCAAATTGAATGAATCCAAGGCCCAATGAAAGCTTAAACACTATAGTATAAATTTAGTTTCACAAAATATTTTCCCAATTGAAACAGTTTTGACCCACAACTTTGAAACAAATTCTGCCCAGAAAACACATTTTCAGCCTGTAGCTTCCAACTTTGAAAATTCATAAAAAATTCATTTGACATCAAAATTGGGCAAACCTAATTTATTTTGGAATTAAACATATGAGAGTATAAAACTGAAAATTTAAGTCATGATCCAATGCCAAAAGGTTAGTGAAATAAATCATCTAAAAATATGTTTTCCAGCTGCAATAAAAACATGGACATCAGATAGTTTCAGATTTTTTAAAAAAATTAGAAATGTTCTAAAATCGCGAAAAAATTCTGAGTAGTGTAAAACCCATGGGGGAAGTTCCAGTAAAATTTCAAGGCAATTGAAGCACCACAGCTCCATATAAAAAATTCATTTCCGGACTGAAAAGGAAAAGCTTCAAATTTCCAGCAACTACCTTGCAACTTCAAAAATTCATAACTAATTCATTTTAAATCCAAATTACATGAAACCAAAACTAAATGAAAGCTAATTGAGTATATTTTCATATTCTATATTTAATTTAACAAGATTAATTTCAAGTTAAAACAGTTTAAGGGCAAAATACAAGTCCTTCTCTTCCATGCATGTAAAACACTCAATAATGACATAAAAATACTTCAAAATAATAGATCAATACCTCACTAGAGAATTGAATCTCTAGATACCAAAGCAAAACTAGGAGTTAGGCTAGATCCTTCAAGGGTTTTGAAGAGGAGGATGAGGGGAACAAAAAGTATTCCAAGTTCAAAGTTCCAAGGTGAGTGAAAGGGCACCAAAAATGAAGTCAAAGCTACTAGTCAAGCTTTTCTCCAATGGTGGCTTCCTTAGGGTTCTTGAGAGGAAAGTGATGAATGAATTAAAGGTGAGTCCTACACTTGTCATGAATCCAAGTAAGCTTCCAAGATTAAATATTAACCCTACACTTGTCAACCATCCATGCCAACAAGTGCACCAATCCTAGGACAACAAGTGAGTGAATCTCCAACCTCCATGTGTCATGAGATTAAGCCTCCAAGTGGTTCCACCACAAAATCAACAAGTGGCACCATAGGAATGTGACACTTGTCACATTTTTTGAAAATTGCAAAAAGGTCCTTTTTGAAAATAACTTCCAATTTAATTTGCAAAATGGTCCCTAAGACGAAAAATAATTATTTTACTTAATTACCCAAAAACCCCTCTAGTTATGGATAATTACAAAAAGTCTTGTTTTCATGACTTTTACAAAGAAAGTAAGCATTTAATATGCATTTTTACAAAAGTAAAAATGTAGATGTCATGGAATTTAAATATCATGGACGTATGCCAAGCCGGAATCAAATCCAAGCACAAAAAGTGAGGTTAAGTAAGGGAAAATGAAAAATGACTAAAGGACGAAAAAGGGAAAAGACGAAAAAATGAATAGTGTCAAAAAAATAAAAAAATTGTGGAAATGACTCGGTCCTCAAAGGAAGTTGTCAATCCAAAGGAAAGAGTCTCAGAAACCATTTTCGAGCACTCGAGACGACGCTAAGAGGCGGGAAATTGAACCCGAAAAGGAAAAGATAATGAAAAAAAAAATTTATCCGCAAAATTTGAAGAAAAAGGGAAAAAGAAGAAAATGACCGGGTCATTACAACCTTCCCACCTTAAAGGAATTTCGTCCCCGAAATCCAGCCCCAACAAAACAAAAAGGCAAAATTAGGATAACTACGGAGTACATCTCCGAGTACCCCAAACAACATGCAATGAAAACAACACCAAGGCTGAAAGACAACGCTCAAGCCAATGACATTTGCACCCACGTGCTTACGACTGGACAACCTCTCAAAAGAAAAATGACCGCACAACCACACAACAAGTCAAAGGTCACTCACAGAACCCAACGCCAGACAAAGGAACGGAAGACAACAATCGTAAGCATTTCTCCTGATGAACCATCATACCGATCCAAAAACAACCCAAAAAGAACTCCAAGATCATCACAGATCAAATCAAAGTACAAAACAAGGACAATGTGATAGTACAAATAGTGACCAGAACCTGCCCACACTTACTCGTCAGTAAGGTAGCATGACAGTATAAGGCACTAATTCATAACCTGCCCCCCACTAGGTCTACCCATGAAACCTCTCGATACAAATGACATCAATGTCGTGAATCATCATTACCAAAAGCACTACGGGAACCAGGCATCTTGTGAGAGTTGGGGTAGCTAATCCCAAAACTCTGACAACAATGTCATAGGCACCGCTAAGCTTAAGGTCCTAAGTCCTCAATATAACAAAACCAACAACTCCAATGCCTCAAAATACTCCTGTTAACAACCTAAATCACGAATCCAAAGCCTAATGAACAAAACATCATCTCCGAAATCCCAGATATCATCCTGAAACAGATCAACAACGAAACCACATCGTAATCAAACATCGGATCAAAATCCTTATCATGGATAACTAGATCCTCGAAATACAAGTCCACGAAGTGGCACACACATCAAAATCTTGACAGCCAAGGTTATAGAACGAGTCTCTCAAAATCGTACTTGACAACACCAAGCTAAATCAAAATTCCTCAATTTCGATCCATCTATAAACAACCACTGGAACTACAATTCCTCAAGGCCGTGCCTAGTCAAAACTAGGATGAGAAAACTCCACAAGCAAGCCATATCCAACAACGATCCTCCAAAACTCCTCCTAAGAGTCAACCACATCCAGGCCTCCAAAACTGGAACAAGTCTCCAAAAGACATTCTCAAAAGAGCATCAAGCTCACCTCACGAATCAAACAATCCTCAAAGATATGGACATAAGTCTCCGTAAAATGATCTCACACCAATCAACTCACTTGAGCACCACAACCGTCAACAACCAGGGCAGGAACTCCCCAAGGGAAGACATAAAAGAAAGGGGGACCACCAATCCTAAAAAGGACAACACCACGACTCCATCTCTGAAATGAAAGACAACAAAGTCAACGACTTCACCCCCTACATGGAAGTAAGTCGACCAAAATCTATCAAATCCTCACCAAGGACTTAAGACAACAACGATGATCCTCATGGACCAACCAACCCCAAAACAGTGTACAACGCAATGGAGGGAAGAGACTCACTCCTTGTGAAGTCCCTAACACGAACTAGCACAAAACCATTGTGGAAACCCGTATACAGACTACGTACGACCAAGGGAAACGAATGGGAAAACCAAACCTGAAAGTCATGCATATGAGAAGGAATGCAACTACCAGAAAGAAAATCTACTTACATATATGAAAATCAAAAGCACATGCTGCACGTCTCCACATAAACGCAAAAGCATGTCATTAAAACGCAGTAACAATATGGCATCTTGAAGCATATAAGAAAGGCATGTTATTGCCACACAACAAGAAGGCAAACGTGGAAAGACCTCCATCTACTCATGCATCACAATATCATAAATCATAATACTAACATGGTAGTAAATGAAACTGCAGAAAACAAAAGTGATGCAATAATGAACCCTATGGACATCGTGTCCTAGAGTGCCTAGGTAAAAAGGAAGGACCAGTCCTAGCCATACACTGACTCCAAAAACTAATGCAACAACAACCTGTCTCAAAACAAACGTAAGCCCTTACCACAATGGTAAGACTTCTAAAGGAAGGAAGGACCAGTCCTAGCCATACACTGACTCCAAAAACTAATGCAACAACAACCTGTCTCAAAACAAACGTAAGCCCTTACCACGATGGTAAGACTTCTACAATCTATCTCTGAATCTAAGGGTGACACTAACAATGCAATGCTCTCTCTACTCGAAGCATCTATCAATCGACTTAACCCCAAAAGCGTCATCGCGCAAAGAGAACTCAAAGAAAATGGCAACTCTAGCCATACAATCAGACAACCAAATCGATCATTACGACTGATCCCCAAAACAACCATCATCATTATCGATCAAAAGGACTACACCTGTTAGAACAAAAACCTAACGCTGATTCCATCCGAACTGCACTCGTACCTTGCTAGTATGGTAACATGACAGTGCCATACACCCGCCCACAACGTACCCGCCCACGAAAATTGCAATCTCAGAGGAACCTTCCAAAACAACCAAGGATCCCAAAAGGTCCAAAACCTATCCATGGCCTAAAATCAACAAATACAGTACTACGGTTGTGCCTAATGGCTTATCCCATGAGAGCCTAAACAAAAGGTGTCTCTCCACCTACCTCAAAACTAACTCTAGGTCAACAACAACCTAAACTACAATACAACCGTGACTACAATCACCATCAACCTTAACTCAAGCCTCAATGAACAATCTCGTGTCATGTCAAATATGTAACACAGTTATGCATATACAAATCTGATCTAGAATACATCATATGTCATGCTCTTTACATAATAATTAAATCATGCTAAACAAACGGCATACCACATGTAGAACGTAAGCACATAATGTAACGACCCTGGATTTTTCAACCCAGTGTGTCCTGTGATGACCCAAAACGGATCCAAAATGTGGAAGAAAAAGATAGAACAATGGTCTTTAGAGATACAACACTCCTCTAAGACACCAATGTGACCCTCGACGAGGTCACAAAACCCAAAGGAGGAAAATGCGGAAGCAACGTTTCAAAAACGGAAAAGAATGAACCAAGGGGCAAAATGGTCATTCCATACTGAAATGGGTGCCACTGTGCACACCATTGGAAATAAAATGAAAAATTAATAAAGATAGACTCAAGAATCGCTTGATTCGGGGTCCGAATGGCAAAGATATCAAGTTCTGAAGTCGAAGGAAGGGATACCCTATCCCGGTTCGAACCAAAAACAGACACTACCTTACTAAAACTTGAATAACTTGAGGTACAAGAAGAATCTGAAGCTATAATTAGTACCATTGGAAAGCTTATTTCAACGCGATCAATTTAGACTTAAGAACGGACCAATTCAGAGTTAAAACGAAGAAGTTATGATGATTTGAAGTCGGAGGTGCAGTGCTGAACCAAGACACACACACCCGTGAACAGTACTTCGAGCGCTCGAACAAGGACTTCGAGTGCTCGAAATTTGCCCCAAGAAATCTGCCCAAAGTTCGAGCGCTCGAACTCCCTATTTAGAGCGCTCGAACTCCTGTAGGCTGCGCCTGAAATGCTGACTTGAAATGCAATTTTGAGGACTTTCTGGGATTTTTTGAGAAAAACACAAAGAAGAAACTACCCTCAAAATCATGTTTTCTAGCCAACCATACCAAAAGAAAACTTTGTTTTTCATGTGAAGACCCCAAAATGCCCTTATGCTCAATTTAGGCTCAAAACGGCAAAAAATGTAAGTTTGCACCAAACATACTTTTGACCCCAAATGCACTTCTAGGCTGAAACGAATATGCACGCAAACGTAATAAGTAATTTTGAGCGCGTGGGAATGATCCGCGGCTCCTGGAAACGATCGATGCAAAATTCGACTCCCTGACGGCCAAAAAGGGGAAAATGAATTTGAAATGGAAATTTTGAAAACCAAAATTAGCAAATGGTTGGAAATTACCATTTGGCCCTTGGCCACACTTCATGCATGATTAATGAGATCCTACGGAAGAATCAAAATGGAACTCCCACACCCGATGCAAACATAGTGAGACAATAACTTAACATTTTTCAATAATTCATAATATATCATGAAGTCAAAACTATATAGAATACAAATACATGCCATTGGCCTCTGGCCTCATCTTATACATGTTAAATACATTGTAAGGAGTGCACTCATGTACACATTACATGTTTAAATTCAAATATACATATTTTGACATATAAGGCTACAAATGGCTTTTCAAGCCAACCTTTACAAGAAATGAAAATCTTCAAGTCCACCAATCATCCAAGCATGACGAGAATCGCAACCTTGATTCTTGTACCTGAAATATGCCCTAGTATCGTAGGGGTGAGTGACATAAAGCTACTCGTAGGAAATGAGCATGCATCGACCTATGTTTTACAAGTTTGCATGATTTAATTATTGTGGTTCATTACACCTAACGTCTATGTCAAAGGTGAGACTCAAGGAGCATCCTAGCTACCTAGGATCATTTCTAGCATCAATCACCTCATTCATGCAATTTTAGCAACATAGGGTCATGCTTACACAAAGCAACAATATAGGAGCATGCTTACACAAAGCAACAACATATAGATTCTCAAGGTAATCAACTTGAAGTCTAAAATGCAACATCAACTAAATATAATAATTTAGCATAATTAGAATATCTAATAACACACATCAAGACATAGGTTCTCTAGGTTATCAACTAGAAATCTAAGAGTATGAAATCAACTAAATATATCAATTTAGTATGGATGTACTTAACGACATCAAAATGATTCATTAAAATCATAAATATAGATGTACTTAACAACATCAAAATCGCCAATAACCAAAACCACAAGTTATAATATAAACATGATTGTTAACTTGGAATTGAATGCGAAAACAAATAGTGGAAGACTTGGACATCTAAGCTCGGAATTCTGCCGAGACCTCAATGGTTATTCAGGGCATTAACCCGCAGGGAAGACCACCCTAAGTGCGCACTATCTCAATGACTTAGAGGACTCACGTCCCCGTACTAGAGCCAATCCTAGCCATCTCAACTCAACAATGTTCCAAGATTCCAAAAATAAATCAAATAAGTTCATAACTTATACATAACTTATATAATGCATGAAAACACTTTCACAATCCATGCCTTAGAGTTTCAATTCTAAAATGACATACATAATGTCAATTACAAAGTGTGCAATTCACTACACATGGCATCAATATATTCTATAAAGAAAACATGTTCTCATGAATATAATTATAACAACAAAGTTGTCCAATGCTCAAAACACAACCAAGTGAATACATAACAAGTTCAAGTCCATGATTTGAATATAGAAACAACCTCTAAAATACAATAGATCCATGGAGCCATTAGATAGAATTTAATTAAACAAGGTGATTAAATTCTCTAGATTTCAAATAACCTCAAATTAATATATGTTAAGCAACATATCATGGTCTTTACATATATCAAATCAAAAGTGCAAGATAAGCAAGATATCATCAAATAGAATTTAATTAATTTAAATCAATTAAATCTCTAAATTTCAAAAGTTATCCAAATGATCTCAAATTAATTTATATCAAGCACTAAGTCATGGTCATACCATATATCTAGTCTAAGATGGATTACAAGCAAAACACAATTTACTAGAATTTAAACCAAATTAAATCCATTTAATCTCTAGATTTGAAAACTCATCTAAATCAACCCAAATTAATATATATCAAAGATCAACTCATGGCCATGCCATTTACCAAGTCTAAAATGAGTTATAAGCAAACTACCATTAATCATAATTTCTCAAATTAATACACTACATGCATACAAGTTGTATAAGTATCAAAAACATGCAAGACAACAAACATATAACCCTATAACATTCCCTACCTCACTAGAGAAGTGTCTCTCTATAATCCAAGGCAAAATCAACACAAAATGGCAAACCCTTCTAGGGTTATGAAGAGGAAGATGAGGGGAACAAAATGTATTCCCAAGTTCAAGCTTGGAAATCAATGGAAGACTCTCAAAAATCAAGGTCAAAGCTTAAGGCTTTAGGCTCCATCCATGGAGGCTAGGGTTTTCTTTACAAGAGAGGAAGGAAATGAAAAATGATGAAGATGAAATGTGAGTGGAGGGGATAGAGATCCTCCACTCGCTATGTGCTCTTACACTACCTCTCACACACACACTAATGCAAGATTAAATTGTGAGCCTACACTTGTCACAAATCCAAGGCTCCACCCTAGGCTAAATCTCAAGCCTACACTTGTCAACCATTTAAGCCAACAAATGCACCAATCCTAGGCCAACAAGTGGTTAAATCTCCACCCTCCACATGTCCTCATCCAAGGCCTCAAAGTGTTTCCACACACATCACAACAAGTGGACCAATGAGAGTGTGACACTTGTCACACTTTTCGGAAATTGCAAAAAAATCCTTTTTGAAAATATCTTCCAAATTAAATTGCAAAATGGTCCCTAAGACGAAAAATAATTACTTTACAGTAATTACACAAAAACCCCTAAAGTTTAAAAAATTACAAAAAAGTCATGCATCTATACCCTTTACAAGAAAAGTAAGCACTTAGCATGCTTTTCTACAAAAGTGAAAATACACATAGTATGGAATTTAAATATCGTGGATGCATGCAAAACCGGAATCAAATCCGAACACGAAAAGTGAGGTTATGCCAACAAAGTGACAACCGAGAAAAAGACGAAAGTGAATAGTGTCACAAAAGTGAAAATGTGAAAATGACTCGGTCCTCAAAGGAAGTTGTCAATCCACCGAAAAGAGTCTCAGAAACCATTCCCGAGTACTCAAGATGACACTAAGTGACAAGAAACTGAACTCAGAAAGGAAAAGATCAACGGAAAAAAAATATCCGTGAAAATCCGAGAAAATGAAAGGAATGAAAATGACCGGGTCATTACACATAAACATGTTATCAAAGCAAAACATGTCATCATGAAGCATATAAACACATAGAGCATGGAAACATAAGCATGATATGCACCCAAAACCCATCGTCCAAGGTATTCAAACCTAGGAGCTCTGATACCACCTGTAACGACCCGGATTTCTCAACTCGGTGCCTTAGTGATGAATCGGAAGTTGACCCGATAACGGACCCGAAATGCAGAAGCGAAAGAAGCCAAATGACCTCAAGAGATGTACGTCATCCCTAAGGCCCCAAAATGACTCTCCATGAAGCCATGAAACTCAAATGAGCTAAGCAAATGAAGCAAGAATGCCTAACCCGAAAAGAGATGAACTAAGGGCAAAATGGTCATTTCTCACTGAAAAGGGTGCCACCATGCACACCATTGGAAGGACAATGAAAAATGAACAAAATTAGACTCAAGAATCGTCTGATTCTGAGTCCAGGCAGAAAAGATATGAAATTCCAACACCCGATGCGAAAGTTATGAAACAATGACTTAACATTTTCCAATATTTTCATAATAAACTTTGAAAACAAAAGTGCATAGAAATCGAGATACATGTCATTGGCCTCCGGCCTCATCTCATACATATTAAATACATTGAAAAGAGTGCACTTACGTACACTTTACATATACGAATCAACAAATACAAGTTTAAACAAATAAGGCTACAAAGAGGCATCTTATGCTAACACTTGCATAAAATAAAAACATAGAAACTGTAAGCCATCCAAGGAGCAATGGAATCTTCAAATCCTGAGTCTTGTACCTGAAATATGCCCCAGTATTGTAGGGGTGAGTAACATAAAGCTACTCGTAGGAGATGAGCATGCATCGACCTAGCATTTTACAATTTTATCACCTTCTGGTAAAACATGTTAAAGGGGCTCATGCCACCTAACGTCTATATCAAGATGAGACCCAGGAAGCATCCTAAGCTACCTAGATCATTTCTATCATAATCACATTGTTCATGCAATTCAAACAACATGGAAACATGTTATACAAGGTAACAAGATATAGATTCTCAAAGTCTTCAACTTGAAATCCAAAATACGAAAACAACAAGTGTGGGTCATGCCACCTAACGTTTATATTCAAAATGAATCTATAAGGTTATTCCTAAACTACATTTGAACATCAAAACACAAATTATGATATCGATGCAATTTAACCAATAATGGAACTTCCAATACAACGCATGAAGCATGGTTTCACAAAGCTACATCTTAAGCTCAAAATAGAAAATCAAATAAGGAACAACAAGTTACGATATCATCTAGTTATCAACTTGAAATGAAATACGAAATCAAACAAAGTGGATACTTGGACGTCACGCCGGATCAGACCGACAACATAGTTACTTTAAGGTTACTAGCCCATCGGTAACCTCCCTATGTGCGCACTAGACTGTATAGAGGGACAATCCCCGTACTAGAACCAAGTCCTAGCCGTAGCCAAACAACGACATCCCCAAGTTTCCAAAATCAACAAATTGTGCAACAACGTATATATATCAACATGTATATACAAGATATCAACTATTTACCAAGCACAATCCAAATTTTGGAAACTTATACAATACATGCTCAAAATTCACAAGTACTATGGCATGTAAGATGTCAAATATAAAGTATGCAATTCCTTACACATAGCAACAATATAACATATTCTCATAAATATAAAAGTAACAACTATGTTATCTAATGCTCAAAAGTAATCAAGTGAACATACATCAAATCTAAATCCATGATTTAAATATAGAAACAACTTCCAAAATGCAATTAAATCCATGGAGTAATAAAGTAGAATTTAATTAAACATAAATAGTTAAATTCTCTAAATTCCAAGTTAATCCAAATAACCCCAATTTAATATATATTGAAAGACATGTCATGGTCATCATATATATAACATCAAATGACAAGTTAAGTGATTAAAACACTTGAAATAAAATTAATCAAGCTAATTAATTAATTTCCTCTAGATTTTTAAACAATTCTAAATGCCCTCAATTTAATCTATGTTAGAGAACATGCCAAGGCCTATTTAAATGCCACATTATAACTTGATTTAATGCTTGATACAACCATGTGAATTAAACTTTCACTAAAGATAAATATTAAATAAAAGTTGTAATTCTTAATCAAATAATCCAAATTTAATATATGTTAACCAACATAACTAAGCATAATTTCCTAACATGTTACAATTCAAATCAAAGTTATACATCATCATATATTTTAAATCTTATACAAAGAAATAAAAATTACTAACTTTCTAGATTTGATACAAGGCATACATATATGTTGTATAATCATGGCAAACACACAATACAACACACAAATAATCCTAAAACATTACCTACTTCAATTGGAATGAAAATCCCAATTACCACCGAAATGAAATCGCTCCAAATTTTTGGTCCGCAAAACAGATTTTTCAGCTTGTTACCTTCAACTTGTACAATTCATAAAAAATTCAATTCTAACCCAAATTGAATGAATCCAAAGCCCAATGAAAGCTTAAACACTGTAATTTGATAATATAAATTTAGTTTAACAAAATATTTTCCCAATTGAAACAGTTTTGACCCACAACTTTGAAACAAATTCTGCCCAGAAAACACATTTTCAGCCTGTATCTTCCAACTTTGAAAATTCATAAAAAATTCATTTGACATCCAAATTGGGCAAACCTAATTTATTTTGGAATTAAACATAAGAGAGTGTAAAACTGAAAATTTAAGTCATGATCCAATGTCAATAGGTTAGTGAAATAAATCATCTAAAAATATGTTTTCCAGCTGCAATAAAAACATGGACATCAGATAGTTTCGGATTTTTAAAAAAAATTAGAAATGCTCTAAAATCGCGAAAAAATTCTGAGTAGTGTAAAACCCATGGGGGAAGTTCCAGTAAAATTTCAAGGCAATTGAAGCACCACAGCTCCATATAAAAAATTCATTTCCGGACTGAAAAGGAAAAGCTTCAAATTTCCAGCAACTACCTTGCAACTTCAAAAATTCATAACTAATTCATTTTAAATCCAAATTACATGAAACCAAAACTAAATGAAAGCTAATTGAGTATATTTTCATATTCTATATTTAATTTAATAAGATTAATTTCAAGTTAAAACATTTTATGGGCAAAATAGAAGTCCTTCTCTTTCATGCATGTAAAACACTCAATAATGACATAAAAATACTTCAAAATAATAGATCAATACCTCACTAGAGAATTGAATCTCTAGATACCAAAGCAAAACTAGGAGTTAGGCTAGATCCTTCAAGGGTTTTGAGGAGGAGGATGAGGGGAACAAAAAGTATTCCAAGTTCAAAGTTCCAAGGTGAGTGAAAGGGCACCAAAAATGAAGTCAAAGCTACTAGTCAAGCTTTTCTCCAATGGTGGCTTCCTTAGGGTTCTTGAGAGGAAAGTGATGAATGAATTAAAATGTGTAAACCCTAAGCTAAATTGGTGGGCTTCTCCACTCACTAGGTGCTCTTGTACTACCTCTCACACACACACTAATGCAAGACTAAAGGTGAGTCCTACACTTGTCATGAATCTAAGTAAGCTTCCAAGATTAAATATTAACCCTACACTTGTCAACCATCCATGCCAATAAGTGCACCAATCCTAGGACAACAAGTGGGTGAATCTCCAACCTCCATGTGTCATGAGATTAAGCCTCCAAGTGGTTCCACCACAAAATCAACAAGTGGCACCATAGGAATGTGACACTTGTCACATTTTTTGAAAATTGCAAAAAGGTCCTTTTTGAAAATATCTTCCAATTTAATTTACAAAATGGTCCCTAAGACGAAAAATAATTGCTTTACTTAAGTACCCAAAAACCCCTCTAGTTATGGATAATTACAAAAAGTCTTGTTTTCATGACTTTTGCAAAGAAAGTAAGCATTTAATATGCATTTCTACAAAAGTAAAAATGTAGATGTCATGGAATTTAAATATCATGGACGTATGCCAAGCCGAAATCAAATCCGAACACAAAAAGTGAGGTTAAGCAAGGAAAAATGAAAAACGACTAAAGGACGAAAAATGGAAAAGACGAAAAAATGAATAGTGTCAAAAAAACAAAAAAAAATGTGGAAATGACTCGGTCCTCAAAGGAAGTTGTCAATTCAAAGGAAAAAGTCTCAGAAACCATTTCCGAGCACTCGAGACGACACTAAGAGGCGGGAAATTGAACTCGAAAAGGAAAAGATAATGAAAGCAAAATTTGAAGAAAAAGGGAAAAGGAAGAAAATGACCGGGTCATTACAGCTATCTTAGCCAACTAAAGAAATGATCACATCCTTACCCTCAAATTAGCACACAAATCTAGTCACGATCATCAAAACAAAGAGTGGACCTTTTATTAAAGTTTTATTGTTCTAGGTGCGCTTATTCTTTTCACTCGATTTTTATTATTATTATTATTTATTTATTTATTATTTTTTTTATCCCTAAGGATCAAAGATGGAAGCATGGTGCAATGTGTTGATCTATTAAGCTTTCTAGCGATCCATGAGGTCGAACGTTAGGTCAATGACTCCCAAACCAGACGGCTTTAGGGCACTAGGTATTCAAACAATCTTAAGAACTTACAAGCTCAAATCAACTAGGCTACAAATCAAAATAACCTCCATCTAATCATTTTTCACTTCTCACCTTTTGGGAGAAGTCCTCACTTTTTATTACTTTTGCAACTTTTTTTTTTAAGTTATTATTAACCTAGAGTTTAGGCCCTCTACCTTTCGGTTACTCAATGAAAAGGGTTTGTTATCCACCTTTATCAAGAATGAAAATTTTCAGTGCACTACTAGCTCAATTGGGATATAACCAATTCAATAATCAACAAAGCATGTACCCCACAAATGAATGCTAGTGTGCGCCTGCGCTAGTGTAGAATCCTATAGTGAATCTCAAAACAATCACAAAATCAGGAAGATGTGGACCACAAATACAAGCAAGATATCAATCTTTCGAAAAATTTACTCCTAAATGGCATCCACAAGGCATACAAGGAGTATTGGACTCTCTAGTCAAGCAAATTTAAAATTTTAAGCAATATAGTTCTCAAAAGATTAAAATCATAGCTAGTTATGGACTAATCATAAACATTCCCTCAAATACACAAGTCATGCTTAAAATTTGAATTGAAAGTAAATACTGCAATTAACACCATTACTCCCAAACTTAAATGGCACAATGTCCTCAATGTGTAAAGAGAACAAAGGAAAGAGTATACCAGTGTAGCTAAGGCGAAGAATGGCCGGGACAAAAGTATCCAAAGTGGGTGGTATAACCTCCTCAAACTTGGGATTAACTGTAGTCCTGAAAAGATGGCACTTGGATAAAACTCATTAGATAACAAAATGAATAATAATAGTGTGCAGTGGACATGCAAGTGTAAATAGGATAAGAATTGAAGTAAAGAGAGAGGAAAAAGGGTGTTCTTGAAAATTTGGGCAGCACTCTCTTTCACTGAAGTCATTGGGATGCACCTGGTGGAGTCAATCACAGACAGATATATCAATACAAATATATGACATCCAAATTATAGTATGTATAGAACGATAAAAATAATGTACATCACAATGTCTGGGCCAATAAACTGGCTGCAAAAATATCATAACAGTAGCAATGTATCACAGATATATGAAATGAAGGTATAAAGATAGAGATCAGGAATATCATGCTGAGGAGGTAGGACGGGCAGGGCGCTTTGCGGATATCTCGGGATATGTCTCGTAGCGCAGTCATGACATCCGTACGAAGAAATGAAATGTCAGCTCGAATAGAGACACTGTCCGCTCGGATAGCGACTAAGGCATCCTCCAAAGCCTAGATACGCTATCCAAGGCCGGGTGTCTATGCTGGAGCCTCAGGTACCACTGGATCAGGAAAATGATGTGCATTCTAAGCCTGCTCCGGGAAATGTAATGGTGACCCCGCTGGATAGTGATGCTGTAGATCCTCTACTGGAGGCTCCTGCTCCAAGTCAATGTCCATATGTACTGCAGCCGCTGGTGTGACTGCTGGATCGTCTGCTGCTGGCTCTGCTACTGCTGCTGCTGCTATCTCCTCCTTCTCAGCTGCTATCACAGCGTCCTCCAGAAGACTCTTGATAAGAGCATTGTAGCTCTTATTCCAGTCCTTCTTGCCAAAGTGGCAAGCTCTTGTCTCTGGGTGCTCATCTGAACGGAATGGATAGCCTTGATCTCGCAAGATCTGAGTAATAAGGTGGCCAAAATGAAGGTACTTAGCCCGCTTAGGCTTGGCCTTGCTAATGTAGTCCGCGTAGAGCTTCATCATGACGCTCCAATATAAGGTTGGAATAGAAACCCAGTACCTTATGTAGAAAGCATATAGGGTAGTCAAATAGTCGCCTCGCCTCTGAATCTTGTGGCTGGCCATAAACACGTTTCGGTACGAGACCAAATCAAAGAACCACAAATCATCGGGCGAATAGGTCCGAGTAACAAATATCTCACCCTCACTGAAATGGCCTGTAAGTGCCACAGCCATGTCTACATAATAAGGCCTCTTCTCCAGAATTGGATAATCGAGCTCAAGATTAGGAGGGCAAACTTGTAGGCATCGGCAAGACCTGGCCAGCGTCTTCACTGTAATGCTGATAGGATGGCCATCGACCGTAGTGCACAGCTTCGCTAGATTACTTGGGGCAAGTTAGAGGTTCTGGAAGAACATTAGAACAAGCCTCTGGTAAACTGGGTATGTGACAGGGGCTAGAATAGCTGAAATGCCCCTTCGGTCTATATCCTCGTAGGCTGCCCGGGTCAGAATGTACCGGGAGAAGAAAGAGATGTCGAAAATTGACTCATATGCCACGGTAAGGTGTGAGTATCTTGGCAGAGGTCTATCTAAGGCCTGGCCTGGATGTGCATGAGACAGAGATGGAGAAGGTGATGGTGTATGCTCAGCCTCATCATGGGATGATGAAGATGCAGAAGCTAAGACTGTAGTCTAGAGTCAGCTGAGGGGGATTGAGCTGGATCTGCCTCGATATAATCCTCTAACTGCTCTGGCTGCTCAGCCTCAACAGGCTGCTTTGAATCCTGGACATGAGATGATTCTGCCTGATGCTCGGGCTACTCCTGAACATGAGAAGGCTCGCCTGGCCCCTCTATCCTGGGCCTGACTCAGCGTGGATGATGCCTAAGGGCAACAGTCTTTACCCTAGCCATGGTCTGCAAAACAGAAAGAAAAACACTTGCAATATAAATTAGTACCGTCATAAAGAAATGAAGCACAATATATAGAAACATGTATGTCAAATAAGATAGACAACACAGAACATGAATCTACGTAAGTGATGATGGAGCTAAAAAAACAGTGACATTAAGTGAAGCATGCTAAATAATATAAGTATAGAATGCATCCAATGTGGTAAAAATAGGTATTGGGCATGTATGAGATAGCATAGAATCACAAAAGAGAGTGTGTGAAGTGTGGGATGGAAATCTGCAAAGTTCGATCAATCACAAAAATGTGACATCGATCTCTATGAGATTGATCTGAGATAAGTTCAATCGATTTTTGAATGATCGATCGAAGAAAACTTCGATCGATCGAATTGGTACAGGAAATTCGAAAAGTCACAGATCTGTGATGTGGATGGCACGGGGGCACCCAAGCAAACTTGTTGGGCCCTCTCACACAACAACACAACAAAATTGGTCAATTGTTTGGCCCGTGACCCCCAAAATTAATTCAAAAATGAAATATATATACAAAACCATATATATATACATATATATAAAAGCTTGACAACTTCAAATATGATAAGAAATAATCATGGCATCTCAAGATCTAACAAGGAAACGTCAAAATCATGTAGATTGAGGCTCGAAAATGGAGATTAAAAACCCAACTTACCAAGTCTAGCGAGAAAAGTGGTTCGAAGGAGAGAGAGATGAGATCTAAGATAAGGGACGGTGGTCTCACCGGAGGTGAAAGAGGTTTGCAGCGGCGAGGGAGATGAGATGAGGGTTTGAGATCGATGTACAAATTGATCAAAATGACCATAGGGTTTTATTTTAAAAACTGGTCCTGACAAGTTCGATCGATTAGGGAAAATTTCCGATCGATCGAATATAGATCGATCTCAAAAATGTTGAGATTGATCTCCCCTCACTAAATGACAAATATATATATATATATATATATATATATATATATATATTTGAATTATTTTGAAAATTTTGAATATTTACAAATTAAAAAGTAAAAATTAAAATTCAAAATATTTTTGGATTTTTGGAAATAAAACAAAAGAAAATTGGTTTTGGGATTTTTTTGAAAATTTTAAAATGAAAATAAAATAAAATAGAACAAGAAATTGAAAATAAAAGTGAAAAATAAAATGAAAATATTTTTGGAGTTTTTGAAGATAAAATAAACAAAAAATATTTTTGTATTTTTGAAAAATTTGAAAACTTTTTTTTTTTTTGAATTTGAATTTAAAATGCAGTCAAAACAAAAGTCAACAAAGGGTACAGATTGATCAAGCTGAGATCGATTGAGAAAATGGTTCGATCGATCGAATAGGTAAAAACCTGCCGACAAGTTCGAACGATGCACAGAGAGGCCTTTTTCATGGATCTCAAAAATCTTCTAAGTGTGGAGTGAAGATTGATCCAAGGATAATTTCGATCGATCTTGGAGTACTCAGATCGATCGAAAGAAATTTTCAAACGATACACAGAGAGCTGATTTATGCAAGAAATTTCAGATCGATGGAACAGAGCAATGATTGGATGCTGGGATGGGTGTTCAATCAATCGAACCTCATTTGAAAGTGCATGCATACTCAATTAAAATCCTAGCCATATGTATAAATTCCAAAACAATCTAGACGACGCAAGAAATGAAAGATAAAATAGAAATAAGGGAGGAATAGGGTTGTAAACCCTACGAAACATTTACTAGTCTTTAACGTCTCTAGCAAGACATTGGGCTCTTTTAGCCTGGATCAAATATCTTGTTATGCAACCTCTTCTTAATGGGGTGATAGGTACTTTGAATTCCACCAAACAAACGGTTCTCTAAAGAACTTGTTGGATTAGGTTCAAAGGAGATTGTTGGTCCTTTGTCAATGTGATATTTGGGCTTCCATGCCCTCTCAAAGCAAGATTTTGAAACATCATTCTTTAGTTTCAAGGTCAAAGATGAACTTTTTGAAGTTTTGTTTTCAAGCAAAGATTCCATTCTTTCACATTCATTGTCTAGACATTTTTCTAAAACACTTACTTCTTCATGCTTGTCAAATGAATTTGGGATCGGATTGAAGATATTTAACTTCACTTTCATATGCCTAAATGAGATTTTCATTACCCCCGTCCTACAATTGATGTTGGCATTTGCGGTTGCCAAGAAAGGACGACCAAGGATAACGGGAATTTGGCTCTTGGGATTTGGAACCGATTCCGTGTCAATGACAACGAAATCGACCGGGAAGAAGAATTTATCAATTTTAATTAAGACATCCTCAATGATACCCCTAGGCTTTTTGATGGATCGGTTGGCAAGTTATAAAACTACCGACGTCGGTTTCAAGTCTCCTAAGCCTAATTTGACATATACCGAGTATGGAAGAAGGTTAACACTTGCTCCTAAGTCTAAAAGAGCCCGATTGATGACATGGTCACCAATGACGCAAAAAGTAGTAGGTGAACCGGGGTCCTTGAACTTTGGGAGGGCGTTATATTGCAAAATAAAGCTCACTTGCTCGGTCAAGACCACTTTCCTAGGTGCTTGGCTCTTGTTCTTCCTCTTTTGGGTGCAAAGATCTTTTAAGAACTTGGCATAAGCTGGAATTTGCTTGCATCCAAAAGTGGAAGATTAATCTTCACTTGCCTAAACATTTCAATGATTTCATTGGTCTTGGTCTTTTGTTTATCAAGATAAATGGATCCTTTTAAGGCATCCGAAAATTGAGCTCTTGGTTCAAAAGTTTTTTCAAAAATTTGCTTTGAAGAATCTTCAACACAAGAATTTTTAAAATCCTTTTTCAAAGCTTTGTTCACTTCATGTTTCAAATCAATTTTGAACTCACTTTTCAAATCAATTTTGAACTCACTTTTCAAATCACTTTCTAACACTTTCTCATTTGAATGATCATGCATATGCAATGAAGGAGGAATATGATGAGAAACGGGACGGGTGTCAACTTTTGGTTGCACCGGTTCACTCTCTTCATTGGGAATACCTACTTGGTTGTCCCCAATCTTCCCACTTCTCAAGGTTATCACCACATTGACATACTCAATTGTGGGACCTTCCGATGAGGAATGAGTCTCCACAACACATTGTTGCTTTGGTGGTGCATTCAACGGCATTTTCCCTTTCTCTCTAGCATTTAAGGTACTAGCTATTTGCCCGACTTGGGTTTCTAGCTTAGCAATGGATTGAGAATGGGAATGAAGCAATTGAGTGTTCGCCTCTAGAGTGCCTAGAGCCGTCAAAACTTTCTCTTCAAATGCGGGACTCCTAGAATTTCCTTGAGAATATGATGGTTGATTAGGGAAATGAGAATTAGAAAATTGATTTCCATGTGATTGAAATGATGATGATTTAAAACCTTGGAAACCTTGGCTTTGCATTGGTGGGGGAATATACTTCCCTTGAAAACCACCTTGGGGAGGGTTTGAGCTTTCCCCTTGGCTTTTCCAAGAAAAGTTCGGATGGTTCCTCTAAATTGAATTGTAATGAGTGCCATAAGGATTATTCCCTTGATTAACAAACGTAGCATTGACTTGCTCATGGGGCTCACTTTCCACATGTCCATGGGGATAATTGGAAGTAAAATGCAAGACACTTGAACAAGTCATGCAAGATTCATTAGATGCACGATGATGAATATAAATAGGGGAGGAAGATACTTGATTCGCCGAATTTTGGTTGATCAAAAATTGATCAAACCTTTGAGATAAGGATTTCATCTCGGCGGCTATATCATTGGAGTTGTCAACTTGGTATAAGCCAACATTCTTCCTTCCACTTAGGTTTCCACCATTTTTAGAAGATAAGGACCTATGCATTGAATTCTCACTCATGCTTTCATACAATTGCCATACATTATTTTCATGCTTATCAAGATAAGAACCACCCATGGATACATCAACCATACCCTTGTGATTATCCTGTAAACTTTCAAAGAAATATTGAACTAGTTGCCACTTAGGTATGTCATGATGTGGGCACTTCCTAAGCAAGTCATTGAATCTTTCCCATACCTTATGAAACATTTCCCCATCCCCTTGAGAAAATTCTCTAATTGAAGTTCTTATGGCATTGGTCTTAGAAACCGGATAGTACTTTTTCAAGAACTCCCTATTGCATTTCTGCCCAAGAGGTTATCGAAAAAGGCCTAAGGTTGTTGAACTAATATTTTGCCTTATCTTTAAGGGTGAAAGGAAAAAGTTTAAGTCTTAAAACCTCTTCCGGCATGTCCGTGTATTTCACGGTGGAACACACTTCAAGAAACTCATCCAAATGCTTATAAGGTTCTTCACTTGGAAGTCCATGATAGTTAGGAAGCATTTGAATGGTTTGTGGTTTGATTTCATAGTGATGTGCTCTAAATGGAGGCAATTGAATGCAAGTGGGTGCATTATATTCATTAGGCACATAATGGTCTTTTAAAGCAAGAGGAGATTTACAACCGGTAGTGCTACTCGAACACCGTGGTTAGCTTGAATCATGGGAGGTTGTGGAACAAATATTGGTTGAGGCATTCCCAATGAAATTTGGCCTTATTGTTGTGGTGGAATAAATGGTCTAGGCATGCCTAATGGTACTTGGATGTTTTCATGATACACATTAGGGTGGAGGATGCCTTGTTGGTCTATGTGACCAAGGTCCTCCACATGGTCATCATTCAAATTCTCCATTGGTGAAATGGAGTGATGAGAACTACCTCTTCCCCTAGGATTATGAATAACCGATTCAAGATGAGAATTAAGAGGGACAAGAGTAGGATTTAATGACCTACGACCATGCATGCACTAGTAAAGACAAATAACAAGCAAATAAGCAAGTAACAAACACTTCACCCCCACAACAAATCAATCAACAAATCTCCACATACAATGATCCCATGCTCCCATGCTTGAACAACATGTAAGGAAAAGTAAATTGCCTCCACGCGGGCTCACGATTTATCTAAGAAATGAAAAACAAGCCTCCACGCGGGCCCACAATTTAACAAGAGCTTTAGTTAGAAAGATCTCATAAAGGGTCCTTAAGCAACTTCATTTCATTTTCAACTTCCAAGCTTTGCTATGCTTTGTATTTTTTTTAGATTTTTAGTCCTTTTTATGCTTAGCTTAGCTCCTTGCTTTGAATTCTCCTTTGCTCAACTTCCTTCACTCAATTCACCTAGCCAAATAAGAACAAACACAATAAGTAACCAAAAATAAAAATAAAGTAAAGACACGATCAAAAGAGCACTAATTCCTAAATGTTTCCAAAACACGGTGTTGCCAATTCAATCCCCGGCAACAGCACCAAAATTTGACGGTGGCCGTTCCTATACGCAAAAATAATGTAGTGAATGCACGGTTCAAGAAAAGCCTTTTGGGTCAAGTTTAAATTTATAAAAACCACTACTACTAACATAGCAAGGGTGAGTAGGGATCGTCCCAAGGGATTGGAGGGCTACTAGTAATGGAAACAATGCTTAGGGTTAGTAGGTCGAGTGATCAAAGGTAAATTGTTTGGTTGATTAAACTACAATTAAGATTAAACAAGCTCAAGATAAAACAAGTAATTAAAGGATAGAGAAAACAAGAGAGAGAGGTCTTAGGACTTAGAGATCACCACTAAGTATCACCTTTCTATATACTCAATTCATAATTAATGAGGGAGAAAACATATGTTGCAACAATAGTGAGTGTGTGTGATTGTTTCAATAAGCATGGATGACCAATTAAGTATATATTGTTTAAACAACACAATGAATAGCACAATATATCAAACTAAGCCATTAATCCTTCTTTAAGCTCACAATCCAAACACATCACATAATTAGAGAAATATACTACTTGCATTCATAAGTATGGAACATCAAACAACAAGCATGGATTGTCCTCCCATTTAACAACTAAGGTAACAACACTACATCTAAGCTAATGACATGAAAATTAAACTAATTAAACTAAGGGAGAGGCACAATTCATCAAGAAATGAGTATAAACCATCAAATAAACCACAAGAGCATTCTATTAAGCACTATGTCTTGACAATCTCTAGATCTATAGCATCAACACACATAGACATGCATCAACAATACAAGAGATAGAGATAAACATATGAACATCTATTCTAGCATACATAGACATATGGATATAATGAAATGATCAATTGGAATAATTAAACCACACAAATCATTGAATAAACAAGATCAATGTATATAAAGATGTTAAAACATGTATTACAACACAAATCCCCTAAAAAAATACATAAATCAAGGTAAAGAAAGCATGCTTAGGGCTAACTCTAGCCCCAAGAGGATGTCTAGCCACTCATGAATGGTATCCTCTAACCCTCAAGGGCTATCTCCATGGTAGAAATGCTTTTCTTCTTGAGTTAGATGGAAGACCTCCTAAGAATGTGTTTCTAGCCTCATTTTCTCTTTTCTTCCTCTTTAAGAATAATAAAAAAATTATATCTATCAACTCCTCAAAGCATATGTGTAAAAGTGGCTCATAATCCTTATATAGGTAGCTCAAATGTCACACCCAATGGTCTAGGCTCGTCCACAAGGGCTCCTCCAATGATTGCACCATGAGACAACTTTTAATGAGCTGGAAATTAATTTAATTCGCACTTGAGAGGGTTCGATTGATCGAACCTATGCTGAGATCGATCAAACTTGGCTGAGATCTATTAAACTTTGGCTGGATCGATCCTCCCATGGCGGCGCCTTTTCGGATAAGGACAGATCTGAGATATTTTGGGGAAAAAGACAGAAGTGGTAGGTAGGGTGGTACAACAGGATAAGATGGAATCTTTTCAATCGATCTAAGAATTGTTAGATCGATCGAACTTTGTGGGATCTTTGGATAAGGACAAAAGAGCTTGGATCCATCTTGGAGAGTCTAGATCAATGAACTTTCGATCGATCGAAGTATTCTTGAGATCGATCGAACATGCTGATTTCCACACTTTGCTTCATTCTGCTTCCACTTTGCTCCTTTATTCCATCCAGCTTAAGTTAGCTTCTTTTAAGCCCTTATTTGGCTGAATTGGCTTATTTTGGAGATAAACACCTAAAAAGGACAACAACACGAAATTAGTCTAAAACGAGAAAGTAAGATAGATAAAGGTCCTAGAATACCTAAGCTTAAGGAGTTTAAATGTGCACTTTTCAGCGCTTAACAAGTATAATTCTCTAACTTGTTAATGTGTTTGATTGTGAGCTTAAAGGAAGGAATAATTGATTAGTTTGATATATTGCGCTATTCATTAGGTTATCTAGACAATTTATACTTAATTAGTCATCTATGCTTGTTAATTCAATCAATCACACATATTAGTATTACAACACATATTTTGTAATACCCCTAATTTAAAAGGATAGACCTGGAATTTATTTAATTGTTTACGTTAAGTTTTATTTATTTAAATGATGAATTGGTTGGCATTAATTGTGATTTAATTGTAACTCTTTTTTATTGATTTTGATTGTTTTATATTTATTTATATGTTTAACTGTTTATTTGCAATTTTACTGGTTAATTGTTTAGTTGTGGGAATTATTTGCTTTAATTGTTATTATTTATTTTATTTGAATTAATTGATAGTTTTAATTTTTGGGTTTAAAGTATATTAGGTAGCAACTTGTTAAATGAATTTGGTTTATTAAATTTAATTAGTTTCTAGTTTAAATTAGTTTCTATTTGAACGTGGCTGTTGGGAAGGTTGCACATGGATGGTTATACATTAGAATCATAGTTCACAGCCGACAGTGCATTTAACCTAGTTTTCTCTATGGGCCGAGCAAATCCACTTAGGGTTTAAGAGAGTCTAGGATTAATATGGCCTATAAATACTCCTCTAGGGTGTCTGCCTAGGGTTTTTAGAAGCATATTATGCCATAGTAAGACACAAAGAGTTTAGAGACGACTGGGAGGAAAACAGAGAGTAAATAGAGGATTCGCCGGACGATTTAGACGAACGTCGGTGTAAGGCAAGTTTTATCCTTACTCTCTCCCTTAGGTTTCGTGTTCTTTGCATTCTTAAACAGTTCTAGGATTAACTAAATCAACTAAACACATGCTCTGTTCGTGCTTAAACTAGAAACTGATCTGTATGTCTTGTATGCTTAAAATTCTGTTAAAACGTGATAGTTGCTTGCATATCTCTCTGTTTAAACATATGTATGTAATGTAATAAAGACTTAAACGGGACTGGGAATATGTTGAGATTGGGTTACAGCCTCTGGAAATTGTGACGGTGAAGTAACAGAGGCGTAAAACGGAGACAAATGGCGAAGAAACGGGACAGAGAGGGAGAGAGCCGGTTCTCCCTTGGAGAGAGCCGACTCCCTTTTTATGTGGAGGCGGCTCCAAAAAGTGGAGCCGGCTCCAAGGTCTAAAGGAGGTGGCTCCACTTTTTGGAGACGTCTCCTTTGGTGCATTTTTATTTTTTTTTCTTTGTTCCAGTCAGTTTTGCATGCGATGGTTGCTTTTGAAGTTTCCAGTTGAGTTCAGGATTTAATATGAAAGGTCTAATGGATGTATATGGTTAGATTAAGGCTCCAGATGTGGTATTAATTAAGTCTATGGGCTTAGAACAGTTTCGACCATGAGGAATTAATCAGACAGTTTCACTATGTTTAGGAATTGGAAAGTTAGTAATGTTTAACTCTCTGAATTAGTAGTCTTCTGAGACGAACGATATAATTGTAACATGCTTAACTATATATCATGATTATGTATCTGAATGATAACTGTTCTGAATGAGTTGGTGTGGAATAATACTAAGAATTAAACCAACTTGGAATAAATTAAGAATTATACCAACTTAGTATTACTGGATTTTGGGGAAATACTATAAATTAAATATGTCTATATGCTTACAGTATTTCTGTTCTTGATGTTTTCATGATCGTAGTTGTGTCAATTATTGGAGTTATGAACTTAGTTGATAGTTACTTTGAGATCTGTAATATCAACTGCTGGCTGTTGAATGTTATTAAGATTTAAACTTAATAGTATACCGGATTTTATGGAACTGTATGTACTGAGCATGTTTATGTATATACTTGTACTCTACTTATCGATGCTTACATTACTACTGTTGGTATCAAGTGTGGGATGTATGGATTTAGTTAATGTTTACTTTAATTGTTGATATTATCAACTGTTGGATGATTGGATAGTATACACCGGTATGGGACGGTGGTATACTAAAGGCGGTTTGGATTCAAAATACCAAAACCTACCTACTCTGGATTAAGAATTGGATTAACTAAGAGTTAACTCCTATTGATTGTAGTGTCATGGCAACAACTAGTTGAGCGGCACTACTAGGATTCGGGATGGACTTTAAATATATTATTATGGTACCTCGATATGAGCTTGAGTCTCAGGATCGACGGTTAGGGAGCGTATATGCATTAGGATGCATAGCTGGATACGATGGTTAGAGGTGTACCCTGTTTAGGTTTAGGTACACATGCCCACTTCATGTGCATTTAGGCATGTTACCTCTATTCAGGTTGAGACCGGCCTGTAGTCCAGTGAGAGTCCTTTAGTATGACTATATATATACCTACAGATTATTAGCTATTGTTGAATTGTTTAGGATGCACATGCGTATCGGGCCTCTGTTTGGATTGTAGAAGTATAGAATTTGCGCGTGGGCCTGACCCACTTCTATTTTTTAGGTACACGACAATTCCAGGCTTAGACGTGTTCGTGCTGAGCAGAGGTCTCTATTCACTCTTCCGACGATGTAGGATTCTCTCCGTAGTTTGTTTCTAGATGCTTATTACATTTGTTTTATTTTCGGTTGGATGTTTAATAGGGGTCCACTAGAGATGGATTCCCGAGTTGTAAACTGATAGAGTTTTGGAGTTTGGGTTTGATGGATTTTAATAATTATAATATTTTGCGGATTCTATTTTTAGTTCCTTTCAGCTTTAATTTTATTTCTTAATTCATTTTGCATTCCGTGTTCATTATAAGATATTAATTGTTTGATATCCCTCGGGTTTGGGCCTGGGCCTGATCAACCCGTGTCTCGGATCCGAGGGGTATCACATACTCATTCATTACATATCCATGTTTGTCAAGGCATAGTGCTTTAATGGAATACTCTTGTGGCTTGTTTGATGGTTCATACTCATTTCTTGATGGATTGTGCCTCTACCTTAGTTTGATTAGTTTAATTTTCATGTCCCTAACTTAGTTGTAGTGTAGTTGCTTTATTTTCCTAGATGGGAGGACAATCCATGCTTACTATTTGATGTTCCATACTTATGAATGCAAGTAGTATAATTCTCTAGCTTGTTAATGTGTTTGATTGTGAGCTTAAAGGAACGAATAATTGATTAGTTTGATATATTGTGCTATTCATTAGGTTGTTTAGACAATGTATACTTAATTAGTCATCAATACTTGTTGATTCAATCAATCACACATATTAGTATTACAACACATATTTTCCCTCATTCATTACACATTGAGTATCTAGAAAGGTGATGTTTAGTGGTGACCTCTAAATCCCAAGACCTCTCACTCTTGTTCTCTACCCTTTATTTACTTTAATTATTTTGTATTGATTTTGTTTTACATTGTAGTTTAATTAATTAATTAATCAACCCACCTTTTGATCACTCGACCTACTAATCCAACCTTGTTTCCCTTTCAAACACGCATCCGATCCCTTGGGATGATCCCTACTCATCCTAGTTATATTAGTAGTTAGAGGTAGTAGTGGCATTTTATAAATTCAAACTTGGCCACTCTTTAGCACGTTTAACTGGTTGTCCACAACACACACCAAGTTTTGGCGCCGTTGCCGGGGATTTGGCAACGCCGTGTTTTGGAAACAATTAGGAATTAGTATTCGTTTGATCGTGTTTTTACTTTTTTTATTTTGGTTACTTATTGTGTTTATTCTTGATTGGCTAGGGGAATTGAGCAAAGGAAGTGAAGCAAGGGAGAATTGAAAAGCAAGGAGCTAAGCTAAACATAAAAAGGCTAAAATCTAAAAAATTTGCAAAGCTAAGCGAAAATTGAAAAATGAATTGAAGTTGCTTAAGGACCCTTTGTGAGTTCTTTCTAACTTAATCTCTAGTTAAATCGTCAGCCTACGTAGAGGCAAGTTTTCATATTCCTAGATAGATCGTGAGCCCGCGTGGAGGCAATTTACTTTTCTTTGCATATTGTTGAAAGCATGGGAGTATGGGATCAATGTATGTGGAGGATAGTTGATTATTGATTTGTTGCGGAGGCGAAGTGATTGCTACGTGATTTTTGCTTGTTTTTGTTTTGTTTTGTTTGTGCATGCATGGTCGTAGGTCATTAAATCTTACTCTTGTCCTTCCTAATTTGAATCTTGAATCCATTGTTCGTAATCCTAGAGGAAGGGGTAACTCTCATCACTCCATTTTACCAATAGAGGAGCAACATGACGACTATGTGGAGGACCTTGGTCACATAGACTAATAAGGCATCCTCCATCCTAATGTGCATCATGACAACATTCAAGTCCCATTAGGTATGCCAAGACCATACATGCTATCACAACAACAAGGCTAAGTTCCATTGAGAATGCCTCGGCCAATTTTTGCTCCACAACCTCCCATTATGCAAGTTCATCAAGGTGTTCGTGTAGCACCACCGGTTGTGAATCCTCCCATTACTTTGCATGATCATTATGTGCCAAATGAATATAATACACCTACATGCATTCAATTGTCCCCATTTAGAGCACATCACTATGAAATTAAACCGCTAACTATTTAAATGCTTCCTAACTATCATGGACTTCCAAATGAAGAACCTTACAAGCATTTGGATGAGTTTCTTAAAGTATGTTCCACCGTGAAATACACAAACATGCTGGAAAAGGTTTTAAGACTCAAAATTTTTCCTTTTACCCTCAAAGATAAGGCAAAATATTGGTTCAACAATCTTAAGCCTTTTTCAATAACTTCTTGGGCAGAAATGCAACAAGAGTTCTTGAAAAAGTACTATCCGGTATTAAAGACTAATGCTATGAGAACTTCCATTCGTGAATTTTCTCAAGAGGAAGGGGAATTGTTTCATGAGGCATGGGAAAGATTTAATGACTTGCTTAGGAAGTGTCCACATCATTACATTCCTAAGTGGCAATTAGTCCAATACTACTTTGAAAGTTTGCCGGATAATAAAAAAGGAATGGTAGACGCATCTATGGGTGGTTCTTATCTTGATAAACATGAAAAATGATGTTTGGCATTTGTATGAAAGTATGAGTGAAAATTCCACGCATAGATCCTTGTACTCTAAAAATAGTAGAATTCTAGGTGGAAGGAAGAATGTTGGCTTGTATTAAGTTGACAATTCCAATGACATAGCCACCGAAGTCAAGTCTTTATCTCAAAGGTTTGATCAATTTTTGATCAACCAAAATTCGGTGAATCAAGTGTCTTCCTCCCCTAATCATGTTCATCATTCATCTAATGAATCATGCATGACTTGTTCTAGTGTCTTACATTCTACTTCCAATTGTCCCCATGGACATGTGCAAAGTGAACATCATGAACAAGTTAATGATGCATTTGTTAACAAAGGGAATAATCCCTATGGCACACACTACAATGCCGGGTGGAGGAACCATCCAAACTTCTCTTGGAAAAGCCAAGGGGAAGGCTCAAACCCTTCCCAAGGTGGTTTTCAAGGCAAATATGTTCCGCCCCCAATACAAAGCCAAGGCTCCCAAGGTTATAGATCAAATTTTTAATCACATGGAAACCAATTTTCTAACTCTCATTTTCTTAATCTATCATCTTATTCTCAAGGAAATTCTAGAAGTCCTGCTTTTGAGGAAAAAGTGTTGACTGCTTTGGGTACTCTAGAGGAACACTCAATTGCTTCATTCCCATTCTCAATCTATTGCTAAGCTAGAAACCCAAGTCGGGCAAATAGCTAGTACTTTGAATGCTAGAGAGAAAGGGAAAATGCCTTTAAGTGCCCCACCAAAGCAACAATTTGTCGTGGAAACCAATTCCTCATCGGATGATCACACAATCGAGCATGTCAATGCGGTGACAACCTTGAGAAGTGGAAAAATTGTTAACAACCAAGTTGGTGTCCAAAATGAAGAGAGTGAACCGGTGCAACCGAAAGTTGACACTCATCCCATTTTACATTTTATTCATTCTTCATTGCATGAGCATGATCATCTTATTGAAAAAGTGTTGAAAAATGATTTAAACAATGGTTTGAAAAATTCTTGTGTTGAAGATATTGTGAAAAATGATTTTGAAAAGGTTTTTGAGCCAAAGGCTCCATTTCCGGATGCCTTGAAATGATCCATCTCTATTGAAAAATAAAAGACCAAAGTGAATGAAATCATTGAAGTGTTTAGGCAAGTGAAGATTAATCTTTTGCTCTTGGATGCAATTAAACAAATTTCGGCTTACGCCAAATTCTTGAAAGATCTTTACACCCAAAAGAGGAAGAACAAAAGCCAAGCACCAAAGAAAGTGGTCTTGACCGAGCAAGTAAGCTCTATTTTGCAACACAACAATCTCCTAAAGTTTAAGGACCCCGGTTTACCTACTACTTCTTGTATCATTGGTGACCATGTCATTAATTGGGCTCTTTTAGATTTAGGGGCAAGTGTTAACCTTCTTCCGTACTCGGTATATGTTAAATTGGGCTTAGGAGATTTGAAACCGACATCGGTAGTTTTGCAACTGGCCGACTGATCCATCAAAAAGCCCCGGGTTATTATTGAGGATACGTTGATCAAGATTGATAAGTTCTTCTTCCCGGTCGATTTCGTAGTCATAGACACGAAATTGGTTCCGAATCCCAAGAGCCAAATTCCCGTTATCCTTGGCCGTCCTTTCTTGGCAACCGCAAATGCCAACATAAATTGTAGAACGGGGATAATGAAAATCTCATTTGGCCACATGAAAGTGAAGTTGAATATTTTTAATCCAACCCCGAGTTCAATAGACAAGCATGAAGAAGCATGTGTTGTGGAAAGGTGTATTGACAATGAATTTGATAAAAATGAGTCGTTGCTTGAAAATTGTATTTCCAAATGTTTGTCTTCTAATTTGATTTCAAAGAAAGTTGTTTCAAAAACAAGTGCTGAAAGGGCATGGAAGCCCAAGAATTGCATAAACCAAGGACCGTCAATATCATTTGAGTCAAATCCAACAAGTTCTTTAGGGAACAATTTGTTGGGTGGGATTCCAAGTGCTTTTCACCCCGTCAAGGAGGGGATGCACAACAAGATTTTTGATTCGGGCTAAAAGAGTCTAACATCTTGCTAAAAACGTTAAACAATAGTGTTTCATATTCCTCATTTCTATTTTACCTTTCATTTCTTACGTCGTCTAGATATGTTCTGGGTTCATACACATTGTTAAGGACTTTGATTGAGAATGCTTGCACTTTCAGTTTCAAATTAGACATTTAGTGTTTATTCGATCGATCTGAGAAGAAGTCAAATCGATTGAACAATCATCTTTGCATCCAATCATCTCTCTGTCCCATCGTGCGTAAATTTCCTGCATATTTCACCTCTCTATGTATCATGCAAAATTCTTTCCAGATTAATCCAATTCTTTCTCGATCGATCCAGATTTCCTTGGGATCGATCTTCATTCCATACTTAGAAAAAATTTTGAACCCATGAAAAATTAGCTCTCTATGTATCGTTTGAACATGTCTGCAAGTTTTCACCTGTTGGATCGATCGAGCCTCGATTGATCTATGTTAGATCGATCTGTGTGCTTCCTATTAACTTTGATCGATCTGTGTGCTTCCTGTTGACTTTGACTTCTTTTAGAATTTTTTTTTTGAAAAAAAAAAACAAAAAACCCAAAAATCCAAAAATATTTTTAATTTTGAAATTTGTTTTATTTTCAAAAATTCAAAAATACTGTGTCGTTTTGTGGATTCGATCGATCTGAGTTCCTTCATGATCGATCTGAGTTCGATCGATCTGATTTCCAAGTGATCGATCGAACTCATCGAAGATCATTTTTAAAAATATGACCCAAGGGTCATTTGGATCGATTTCAAATCGATCTCAGACCTTACCTCTCTTCCACCACTGTTCCATCTTCTTCCCAACCTCTGACGAGTCTCAGGCGACCTTCCAAGCTTTCCAAACTCGATCCCGATCTCATCTCTCTCTCGATCCACTTCTCTCCTCTCGTTTTGGGTAAGTTTTTGAGTTCTCTCTTTTGATTTTCGAGTTAATTTACATGGTTTAGATGTTGCCATGCTTAGATCTATAACTTCCATGTTTACTTGTTCCAATTTTTGAGTTGTTGAGCATGTATGTATATATATGTGTGTATATATTTTTGTATATATTTATTTTGTTCCGATTTCAATTTCGGGGGCCACGTGCCAACTTAAGTGACCAATCTTGACTTGTTGAGGTGTAGAGGGGCCTACGAGCTTACTCGGGTGCCCCCGTGTTGTACACGTCATAGATCTGCGACTATTCGAGTCTTCTTTAGAGTTCAATCGATCACAATCTTTCTCTGATCGATCTGATCTCGATCGATCTTATTCATATCCTGATCGATCCAACTTGGATCGATCTCATCTTTTGCATGATCAATCGAATTTTAATGTTTTGCATATTGATGCCCCTGCACCCTCCATAGTGTTCATGCTAGTTTAATTATGCCCAATGCATGTGTTTTCCACATTGGATGCATTCCATACTTATAATGTTTAGCATGTTTCATTTATTTGAACATTTGATGTCTATCCTTGGCTACATTATAACTTGCATAGATTTATGTGATTTATTCTGAGTTGTCTATCCTAATTTGACAAACATGTTTCTATTTATGTGCTTTCAATTCTATACCTCCTATACTATTTTCTATACTGACTACTATTGCAAGTGTTTTTCTGTTTTGCAGACTATGGCTCGAGTTAAGACTGTTGCCCGCCGGTAGTATGAGCGTAGAGTACGACAGTGAGTAGAGGAGCCAACTCCAGCTCTGTCTGAGTGTTCCGCCTCTTCTGCTTCTTCATCTTCATCTTCTTCATCAACCGATGAGGCTGAGCTTGTACCACCTCCTTCACCACCACCGGCACTGCCCGGCCAGGTCCGAGATAGACCTATCAAGAGATATTCACGCCTTACGATGGCACATGAGTCTATCTTTGACATTACTTTCTTCTCCCGGTCAATTTTGACCAGGGCAACTTATGATGATATTGACCGCCGCGACATTTCAGCTATTCTAGCCCCAGTGACCTACCTGGTTTACCTGCGGCTCGTTCAGTTGTTTTACCAGAACCTCCGATCGGCCCCGAGTAATCTATCGGAGTTGTGGACTACTATCGATGGCCATCTCATCTGCATTACTGTTGAGACATTAGCCATATCTTCTCGGTGCCTATACGTCTGCCCTCCTGACCTTGATTATCCTATTCTCCGGAGGCCATGTGACACAGACATGGCCGTTGCTCTGACTGGCAATTGTAGTGATGGCGAGACATTAGCCACCTGGACTTATTTGCCCGATGATTTATGGTTCTTCAATTTGGTTCTATGCCTAAATGTATTTATGGCGGGCCATAAGATTCAGCGCCGTTCAGATTTTCTTGCTGTCTTCTATACAAGCCATTGGGTTTCAGTTCCTGCACTCTACTGGAGTGTGATGATGAGGCTGTATGCGAGTTACATTAGCAAGGCCAAGCCCGAGCGGGCCACCTTCCTTCCCTTCGCACATCTGATTACCCAGATCCTCTGGGACCAGCACTATCTTTTTCACCCAGCGGAGCATACTGAGTCAGGGGCTTGCCGCTATGGCAAGAAGGATTGGAACAAGAGCTACAATGCTCTTATAAAGAGTTTAGAGAATGAGGCCATCTTAGCAGCTGAGGAGGCAGAGTTGGTAGGGATGGAAGCAGCAGTAGCAGCAGCAGATGATCCAGCAGACCCACCGGTGGCTGCGGACACACATATGGAGATTGACCTGGAGCGGGAGCCTCTAAAAGAGTCACCACATCACTCTCCGGCAAGGTCACCATTACATTCTCAGGAGCAGACTTAGGATATACCTCAATTTTCTGATCCAGTCCTCCCTGATGCTCCAACTCAGACACCCAGCCTAGGAGAGCGTATCCAGACCTTGGAGGATGTGGTTGTCTCTCTCCGAGCGGACATGACTGCTCTCCGCACAGACATCTTGACTGCGCTGTAGGGCATTTCCAGAGACATCCGGGGATCACGCTTCGCTAGACCGACTTCCTCTGCTTGATCTCTATTTCTCTTCCCTCATTTTATATATCTGTGATACATCACTGTTCTTTTGATACTGTGCTTATATTTTTGCGGCCATTCTGTTGGCCCAGACACTGTGTTGTACCTTATATTGCTTTTATTTTCTTTATCATATACATATTATTTTTGGATGTCAAGTTATTATATTGATATATTTATCTGTGATTGACTCCATTATCAGGTACATTCCAGTGATTTCAGTAAGAGAGTGCTGTCAAATTTTTTCAGGACCATCCTTATTCCTCTATCTCTTTACTTTATTTCCTATCCCACTTACACTTGCATGTCCACTGTGCACTGTTATTATCCCCTTTGTTATATGATGAGCTTTTATCCTAGTGCCATTTTTTCTGGACCACAGTCAATCCCAAGTTTGGGGGGGGGGGGGGGGGGGGGGGTTGTTGTACCACCCACTTTGGATATTTATGTCCCGGCCATTCTTTGTCTTAGCTGCATTGGTATACTTTTTCTTTTTATTCTCTTTGCACATTGAGGACACTGTGCCATTTAAATTTGGGGGTAATGGGTGTTCTTTGCAGTGTTTGTTTTCAATTCAAAATTTTGAGCATGACTTATGTATTTGAGTGATTTTCTATGATTGGTCCATGACTAGCTATGCTTTTGATCTTTTGAGGACCATGATACTTAGAATTTAAAAATTGTTTGACTTGAGAGTCCAGTACTCCTTGTATACCTTATGGATACCATTTAGGAGTACATTTTTTGAAAGATTGATATCTTGCTTGCATTTGTGGTCCACATCATCCTGATTTTGTGATTGTTTTGAAATTCAGTCTAGGATTCTACACTAGCATAGGCGCATACTACCATTCATTTGTAAGGTACATGGTTTGTTGATTATTGAATTGGTTATATCCCAATTAGGCTAGTAGTGCATTGAAAGCTTTCATCTTGACAAAGTTAGATAACAAACCCTTTGCACTAAGTAGCCGAGATGTAGCCTCATCAAGCACTGAATTTTTCATGCCAAAAGGTGGAGGGCCCAAACTCTAGATTAATAATTGAACTTGTTTCCACCAAAAAAAAAAAAAAAAAAAAAAAAAAAAAAAAAAAAAAAAAAAAGAGAATTGTAAAAGCAAATAAAAAAGTGAGGACTTCTCCCAAAAGGTGAGAAGTGAGAAATAATTAGATGGAGGCTGTTTTGATTTGTAGCCTAGTTGATTTGAGCTTGTAAGTCCTTAGGGGTGTTTAAACACCTAGTGCCCTAAAGCCGTCTGGTTTGGGAGTCATTGACCTAACGCTCGATCTCATGGATCGTTAGAAAGCTTAATAGATCAACACACTGCACTATACTTCTATCTTTGATCCTTAGGATAAAAATATATATATATAGATCGAATGAAAAGAATAAGCGCACCTATATTAATAAAGCTTTAATAAAAAGTTCACTCTTTGTCTTGATGATCAGTACTAGATTTGTGTGCTAATTTGAGGGTAAGGATGTGATCATTTCCCTAGTTGGCTTAGATAACAACATATTTGATGCCGGTCCACTGAAAAAGAATTTTAGAGTTATTTTGATTTGCGTGATCATTTTCTTGATGTGTGAAGGACCATACTTGTTTGCTTGATGTTGAGATTTTGGCAGATTGCTTGGAAATGGTTGAAAAATTGCATACTTGAGGTAGTTTTCTCCCAATGCTTATTTGCAATATTGGTGCCTCTTTTGTGATAATGAGCTTAATGTTTGTGGGTATCATTTTTGGAAACCCCCACGAGACTTCACTCGTCCACTAGGGGTAACCTAAGGGTTTAAAAGGCTTGTTGCATATGCTAAATGCAATCGTGTTCCCTACAAAAGTGGCGTTATCTATTTATTGCTTTCTAGTTCATAGTTGTATAATTGTTCATTTCATTCCTTTAATTTGTAGTTTATTACTTGAGACTAGCAGTATTTAAGTTTGGGGGTGTGATGAGCGCTGAAAAGTGCATATTTAAACCCCTTAAGTTCGAGTATTCTAGGACCTTTATCTATCTTATTTTCTCATTTTAGACTAATTTCATGTTATTGCCCTTTTTAGGCGCTTATCCCCAAAATAAGTCAATTCAGCCAAATTAGAACATAAAAGAAGTAATCTCAAGCTAAAAGGAATAAATGAGCAAAATGGAAGCAAAGTGGTGGAAAACAGCAAGCTTTGATCGATCAGACATATTTTCGATCGATCTCACAGTGATCGATCCAGCCTCACCAAGATGGATCAAACCCTCTTGTTCTTATCCTCAAGAATTTCCATCTTCGATCGATCCAACATTCTTCAGATCAATCGAACTTTTTTGATCTTATCCCCACCTACCACTTTTGTCTTTTTCCCAAAACATCCCAAAAATATCTCAAATTTATCTTATTCTAAAAAGGCGCCGCCAAGGTTTAATCGATCTGGCCATACATCGATTGATCTAGCCATAGTTCGATCGATCTCATCAGAATTCGATCGATCGAACCTCCTCAAGTCCGAAATAAAACAGAGTCCAGCTCATTAAAAGATGGCTCATGGTGCAATCATTGAAGGAGCCCTAGTGCACGAAACCTGACCATTGGGTGTGACATTAGAGCTACCTATATAAGGATTTTGAGCCATTTTTACATATCATATATCATACAACAATAGAATAGAGGAGAGAGCCTAGAAATTAGAGAGAGACATACACCATTTGGGAGTTCTTCCATTCATCTAGGGTTTCCATTAAGGAGAAGGAGATCATTCCTACCATGGAGATGGACCTTGAGGGTTGGATAACTTCATCAATGAGTGGCTAAACATTTTCTTGGGGCTAGAGTTAGCCCAAAGCATGCCTTTTAGACCTTGATGTTTTGTATTTTGAGGGGATTTGTGTTATAATCTTGTCTTGACATTTAATTTATATATGAATCTGTTTCCACAATGATTTGTGTTATTTAATACTTCCAATTGATTATTTCATTCTATTCATATGTCTATTTATGCTAGAATAGGTGTTCATGTATTTATATCTTGGTTTTATGATATTGATGCATGTCTATATGTGTTGATGCTCTGAATCTAGAGATTGTCAAGGCATAGTCCTTTAATAGAATACTCTTGTGGCTTGTTTGATGGTTCATACTCATTTCTTGATGGATTGTGCCTTTACCTTAGTTTAATTTTCATGTCCCTAACTTAGTTATAATGTAGTTGCCTTATTCTCCTAGATGGGAGGACAATCCATGCTTGTTGTTTGATGTTCCATACTTATGTATGCAAATAGTATAATTCTCTAACTTGTTAATGTGTTTGATTGTGAACTTAAAGGAATGAATAATAGCTTAGTTTGATATATTGTGCTATTCATTAGGTTGTCTAGACAATGTATACTTAATTAATCATCCATGCTTGTTGATTCAATCAATCACACATATTAGTATTGCAACACATATTTCCCCTCATTCATTATACATTGAGTATCTAGAAAGGTGATGTTTAGTGGTGACCTCTAAATACCAAGACCTTTCACTCTTGTTCTTTACCCTTTATTTACTTTGTATTGATTTTATTTTACATTGTAATTTAATTAACAAATCATCCCACCTTTTGATCACTCGATCTATTAATCCGACCTTGTTTCCATTTCAAACACGCATTCGATCCCTTGGGGTAATCCCTACTCACCCTAGCTATATTATTAGTTAGAGGTAGTAGTGGCACTTTATAAATTCAAACTTAGCCACTCTTTAGCACGTTTTAGCTGGTTGTCCACGACACACACCACTCATCAAACCGTGACACTGCTTCGGGAAACTTGGAAAGAGAGCATCTGTGCCAGGCACCTAGGGTCGGATTGATTTTTTCCTTCTTTTTTTTTTCTACTTCAAGGCATATGATTATAATGCATCATGCATACATTCTGGGTTTCGTTATCAATTAAAATATTTACATTAAAATTTAATTATCCTTTCTTTTTTTAGGGCCTTTCTTTCTTCAGAAAGTTTGTCGTACTCTTCCTTTCATTTTGTACACTCCCTGATCCATGGCTCTTTATCAACAGTAGACATTGCATTCCATGTCTGTCTAGCAGATTTGTGCACCGCATGCATCACTGCCTTCGGTAACCTGTCATGTTTTGAGTGCTCTATCTGGTACTTTCTAATGCAGTCGGCCCTTCATATATGCATTGCATATTATCACAACTTATTTTTACATGTATTATGTATGAATTGCATATTGTATCAACATATTTTTCTAACACGTTAAAACAATTAACTTCCCCAACTCAGTTTCACAATTCATAAATTAATAATAAGAATCACAAATACTTTCAACATATATGTAGGAAGATTTGCATATTTCATCACCTATTATTTGTAACGCAATACAATACAAAAGTTGGACAGATCAATTTATTATGCTCACAACTTATCTAAACATGTATCATGCATGAAATTAACTTGTTATTTATATTGCATCAACATATTGACCTAACAACTTAAAAAAAATAACTTCCACAACTCAATCTCACAATTCCTAAATTAATAATAACAACCACAAACACTTTCAGTATATGTAGGAAGATTTCATATTCGGAGATAACAAATTATTATTATCACAACTTTTTAAAACATGTATCATATATCAATTGCATATACCATCATAATATTTTCCTAACACGTTAAAAAAATTAACATCCAAAACTCAAGTTCACCATTCCAAACCCAAAAATCTGAAATAAATTTCTAAACCCTAAAACAAATCGATACATAATCAATGTTTACCTATACATTAAGAACACTGTGGGAGGCCGGTTCACCAATTCCTGCTCACCATCGGAAATAACAACACTGCTTCGTCGTTCACGTGAGGTTTGTCCTTCATGTGAGACGTTTTCTGTTCTTGTGTCGTCGGTAGAAATTGACTTCTTCTTCTTAGGTAACTGGAACGTACGTTTATTCATTTTCGTCCTCGCTATAGATTTTAACCTAGCCATTAAATTTTGAAATCTCGAAGTTCAGACGAAGACGAAGAGGAGAGTACAGGAGTTGGAAGGAAGATGAACAGTGGAAGGTTCAGACGACGCGACGAAGACAAAGAGCAGAGTAGAGGAGAGATATTAAGATTCTGTAATTTTACCCAAAGGTAAAGTTAAAGGTAATTTTTAATAAAATTAAATTAAATGTAATTGTAAATTATGTATTCTTATACGTATAATGTATAAGTGTATAGTGTATTAGTATAAGTGTATGGGGTATTCGTACATGTGGTAAATGAAAATAGTACATTAGTAACTTTTTTGTGTAAATGCTGACTGGATGCTGACTGGATGATGATGTGGCAAATGGGCTGGTTTCACCTCAGCCCTTGGATCTACACTGGATCTGCTCCGGTGAGAGGTGCACCGGAGCAGATTCGCGTCCCCAACGAAACTGGCTGTTTACAAAACGCTTAACAACACTTACTTTACATGTTATAACATCAATGTTCGAGTTCTATTTAAACAATGATTGTAATTTGTAAAAAATTGTATATATCCAAAGTTTATCTTATAACTTTAAATTTAAATGGTGGTTCCTTGTTACCCAAAATATATGCAAATGTATTTGGTTGTGAGGTACACAAAATAACAACAATTTTTCCTTGTTTCATACATGAACATAGACCAATTAACAAGAGGGAGATAAATGAAAAGTGATAGCTAATGGAGTAGAGAAGAGATGAGCATGGTGAGAATCTCAGCTTTTTGCAATGATTATTATTTTTACCAAGAAACTCAATAGTGAATACTACCGGTTCTTACATGTCAACTAAATTCTTTAAGAGTACGTATCTTCTGGTGTAACAGTACCATGTTGTACAACATAAATGACCATATCATCCACGTGTAGATAATCTAAGTCATCCCCTACCGTACAACATCTTGTCCTTACAACACTCAGTTTCCTTCTTCAGTGCATGCATGTTTTGCAGCTCTGGGACAATACCCTCTAATTTTCTGAGTTTTTTTTTTAGAACGGAGTGAGGGCATTGTCAAATTACCGACAATAATTGAGTTGACCATTCATTAATTTAGGGAGTAAACATAGCAAAACAATGCTTTAATAGTTAATCATCAAATTGAAAAGAACAAAAAAAAAAAAAAAAAATTACAGAAAAGTTTGTGGCAAAATCCATAGAATTCAGACCTACTAGATGAAAATGTTAAAACCTGCTGTTTGTTCAAACTTCAAACTGTTTGTATTTCAGGAAAGTTTCAACATGGTATCTGTGTTATAATTCATTTGAATTTTAGGTAGTCGAAATACACTTAAAAGTAAAAAGAAATAACTAGTTTGATTCCTCAAAAAATAAAAAATAAATAAATAAATTATTTGATAAGTTTTGCTCATCATCTTTATCCCCATCATTGTTATTTTCTCTTGTTTGGGAGGAGGGAATGAAAGAAAAAACATCATTGCAGCAATCACCAACACTTGAAACTTCGTCCCTCTGACCTATAAGACTACACTTTTATAAACTTGTGAGGTCCTGAACATACATGAACAAGATTCCATGGTTTTTACAAGCAAATTTGCCCAGAAATAGTACTTTTGAACAGAAATTTTGTTCCCTGAAGGCAAGACTGACAATCTAGCATGAAAACGGCTGTATGAAAACTGGCATTACGGGTGACCTCAACATGGTAAATAATGACATATTTTAGCTTCAAACTTCAGCAGAAGATAGAAGGGGAGAGCTACGGCCGTCGGAGTTCTTGGAGTAGTGGATTGGCACCAAAGCTGGATCTTGATAGGCGGTCACCAGCTTATCATAAAATTCAGTCATTGTAACATCATTGCAGTCTTGTCTGTCCTTCTTAATCAAACTCTGGAAAAAAAAAAAAAAAAAAAAAAAAAAAGAAGATAAACACCATCAAGGTAATAAATTGAATGGAAATAAAAACTCAGACAGGATGGATGGTGGTGGAGGTGGAAGGAATGCCACAAATTGGATTAAATGAATTTACTTTGGACATGCTTGCCAGGAGTTATTTGATACTGCTGTGAACTCAAACTTACCTTTCCAAAATTATGTTTTTGAAGTTCCAATTACCAAAGAGGAAGTATAAATATCTCATCTACTAATCTAATTTTTTTTACCCAGTGACATTATGTTCTTGCTAGCTGTCAAGAAAGTAAAATATAAAATTAAAATCTACCAATGGCGGAATGACCACTAAATCTCTAGAAACCCTTCCAAACACATAAGAAACAGGAAAAAGAAACAAAAGGTAACATATCTTAACCCTAATTCTCTAGAGGGCTATGGGAAGTTTATATTACAGAGAAAACTGTGGAAAAATACGAGTTAGTATCCTTGATTAGTGGTAGGTTAGCACTAGAATTGTGTAAATATTTGTTTTCTAGAGTTTAGGGATTTGTGTAAATATTTGTTTCCTAGAGTTTAGGGATTTGATTGATAGAGAATCAGGGATTCCTGATTATAGGATTTTCAAAATTTAGTTAGTTGTTGATTTTTCTCTCTGTAATTTCTTATATATAGCCCAACAAAGGCTCTTGTAAAAATATTAACAGATTCAATATAATTGAATTCATTTCACCACATGGTATCAGAGCCGTAAGGCTTGGATTTCCTGTAAAAAAAAAAAAAAAAAAATCAGTGGGTTTTTTTTTTTTTTTCTGGTCATGCTTTCATAGCCAATTTTCTCTGTGACTTGCCTTCATCGCAATCATTCTCTGGCAATTTCTTTTGCCAATTTTCGCATAACCCTTCTGTCCGGCCTTCATAGCCGATTGTTGAAGAATGTCAGAAACTACTGTTCAATCATCCCAATCACCCGAGGAAGAGCAGGTTCAGCGCTCCATAAGTGAACTGCAGAATATTCACCGGTGTACCGACTTAATGGAAGAAACTACTTGCAATGGTCTCAATTGGTTCAAACTTTTCTGAAAGGAAAAGGGAAATTAAGTCACTTGCTGGGAACCTTGAGAAACCATCTTCTGGTGCTTGTTCTTTAGCCCTCTCAGGTGAGTCTTTATTCTCCCTTGGATTAAATGTTTCTGATAAATTGTTTGTGGATTCTTGGATCATAGACTCGGGAGCGCCATAGACCACATGACACATGCCTCAAACCAGTTCAACACTAATACCCCATGTCCTAGCAATAAGAAAATCACTGTTGCTGATGGAACCACAACCACGGTTGCTGGTGTAGGAGATATCCATATCACTTCTAGGTCTTGTTCTTAAAAATGAAACTTTAGCATGGGCTCATGAACGGACACCTTTGGCCAATTTGATTCGATGGAGAGATAAACCAGTGGCCCTTTCCATTGTGCAAGCAAGATTGGTTGGATTAGCCCACTTTTCTGTAGGTTATATATTTACGTATGCAGCTTTCTTGATTGCCTCGACATCGGGTAAATTTACATGTTCCTAAATTGTCCGCTAACCTTGTGTCCATTCAAAAGCTTATTAGAGACTTACATTGTCATGTTACGTTTTATCCCTCTTACTGTGAATTTCAGGACCAGGATTCGGAGAGGAGGATTGGACGTGCTAAGGAAAAGGAAGACTCTACTACCTTGAGACACCGAGCCTTCCGAGTATGATCAGGACAAATTTATCCTCTTCGTTTCTCTCTTCTTCCAATAAAGATGTCATATGGTTGCATCATTTTTGTCTCGGACATCCTTCTTTTGCAATTCTAAAAATCATGTTTCCTTCATTGTTTAAGGGATTAAATATTGGAACATTTCATTGTGATATTTATGAGTATGCAAAACACACTCGTGTAGCTTTTCCCATTAGCAATAAAAGAAGTTCCTCCCCTTTCTATTTAATACACAGTGATATATGGGGACCCTCCACAGTCCCAAATGTTTCTGGTTCACGGTGTTTTGTGTCCTTTATCGATGATTGCACTAGAGTCTCTTGGATATTTTTACTCAGAAACAAATTAAATGTGAGTAATATCTTTCTCAATTTCCATACAATGATCCGCAATCAGTTTGGTACCAAAATAAAGAGGTTTAGGTCTGATAAAGCGAAAGATTATTTCAATCAAGTCTTGTCACCCTTCTTTCAAAAGGAAGGAATTATTCATGAGTCATCTTGCATTAATACTCCACAACAAAACGGAGTAGCCGAAAGGAAAAACAGTTATCTCCTAAACACTACTAGAGCACTCTTGTTTCATCAAAATGTACCAAAACACTATTGGGGGGAAGCAGTACTTACATCTGCCTACATCATAAACAAACTTCCTTCACGGGTTTTAGGGTCAAGAAGTCCAATGGAAGCCCTTTCCAAATTCTACCCCGACCTTAGTGCCACAAACAACCTTACCCCTGGGATATTTGGGTGCACTTCATTTGTTCATGTCCATAGCAACAACCGGGGCAAATTAGATCCTACAGCCATTACGTGTGTGTTTGTAGGATACTCGTCCACACAAAAAGGTTACAAATGTTTTCATCCTCCTACCAGGAAACTCTATATCTCGGCTGATGTCACATTTACAGAAGGGAAACCGTATTTTATTGAACCTTATCTTCAGGGGGAGTCGTCTATCATGGAAGATAAGGATTTTTTCCAGCTCGCTTTACCGTCTTCGTCTCGTTCACCATCTCTCTTACCTGTATCAAACACTCAATCCAACTCAGTACCTGAGCCTGAATCTCTTGTTTTGTCACCTATGTCTCCTATTGTGTTTCCTGTGAAGGATAATATGACTCTTAATCACGTACGGTATGAGAAAGGGAAGGTGTACTCGAGGAAGCAAGGTCCAGCTCCTGATCCGGTGCAGGCCCAAACCTCCAACTTGGCTCCTGAGAATGAGGTAATTGTATCTGAACCTACTCCACTTATAGAACACCAGCTCCCTGGACCTCAAATAACTGACCAAGATTTGCCCATAGCCGTGAGGAAAGGAACTCGAGAGTGTACCAAACGACCATTATACCCTTTATCTCATTATGTATCCTTCAAGAAATTCTCACCAACCCATAGGAGTTTTCTCACGAGTCTAAATGAAATCTCTATTCCAAACACTTTATCTGAGGCATTATCCAATGAAGAATGGAGGAAAGCAATGAGAGTTGAGATGGACGCATTGAAAAAAAATGGGACATGGGAGGTGGTTAATCTACCAAAAGGAAAGAAGGCAGTAGGGTGTAAGTGGGTTTTTACCTTGAAATATAAAGCTGATGGATTATTAGAGCGCTACAAAGCACTAGTTGCTAAGGGGTACACTCAGACATATGGAATTGATTACCAAGAGACCTTCGCTCCAGTTGCAAAAATGAACACTGTAAGGATCTTGTTGTCATTAGCAGCCAATTTTAATTGGGAATTACAGCAGTATGATGTGAAGAACGCATTTCTACATGGTGACCTGGAAGAAGAAATCTATATGAGCATCTCGCGATGATTTGGAGGAGTTGAAGGGAACAAGGTATGCAAGTTAAGGAAGGCCTTATGCGGTTTAAAACAATCGCCCTGTGCCTGGTTTGGGAGATTTACTAAGGTGATGTTAGTTACAAGATACAAGCAGAGTCAGGGAGATGACACTTTTCATCAAACACTCGGTTCCAGGGAAAGTCAAGGTCTTGATAGTCTACGTGGACGGCATAATTATGACTAGTAATGATGAGAAGGAGAAGCAAGCCTTGAAACAATGTTTGATCAAAGAATTTGAGATAAAAGATTTGGGGAGATTGAACTATTTTCTAGGGATAGAAGTGGCTCATTCTAGACAAGGTATCTTCATCTCGTAGCAAAAGTATGTCGCCGATCTTCTTAAGGAAACAGGAATGCTCGCAAGCAAACCAACTGCAACACCTATAGAGCCGAACCATAGACTTAGAAAGGCTATTGGAGATCAAGCAGTAGATAGAGAGATGTACCAGAGATTAGTTGGAATATCTTGCCCACACCCGGCTGGACATAGCATATTCTGTTAGCGTCATCAGCCAATTCATGCATGACCCCAAGGAGATTCATCTTCAAGCTGCCTACCGTGTGCTTCATTACTTGAAAGCTAATCCTGGGAAGGGGATAATGTTCAAGAGAAACTCTGAGCTTGTCCTTGAAGCCTACACAGATGCAGATTACGCAGGGTCCCCTATGGATCGGAGGTCTACTTCAGGTTATTGTACATTCCTTGGAGGCAATTTGGTAACATGTCGAAGCAAGAAGCAAAATGTTGTAGCCCGGTCAAGTGTAGAAGCCGAGTTTAGAGCAATGGCACAAGGTGTCTCTGAGTTGTTATGGCTGAAGATTATACTGGAAGACTTGAAGATTAAATGGAGTGGACCAATGAGACTCTACTGTGACAATAAATCAGCAATCAACATTGCACATAATCCAGTGCAACACAACCGAACTAAGCACATCGAGATAGACAGGCATTTTATCAAGGAAAAACTAGAAAGCAGATTAATTTGCACACCATACGTTCCCACGGGAGGTCAAATGGCAGATGTTCTTACAAAGGGGCTCAACCGTGTTATCTTCCAAGAAATTATTTCCAAGCTGGGAATGGTTGACACCTATTCACCAGCTTAAGGGGGAGTGTGGAAAAATACGAGTTAGTCTTCTTGATTAGTGGTAGGTTAGTACTATAATTGTGTAAATATTTGTTTCCTAGAGTTTAGGGATTTGATTTATATAGAATCAGGGATTCCTGATTATAGGGTTTTCAAAATTTAGTTAGTTGCTGATTTTTCTCTCTATAATTTCTTATATTTAGCCCAACAGAGGCTCTTGTAAAAATATTAACAGATTCAATATAATTGAATTCATTTCACCACAAAAACTGTAGAGCAGAATAGAAGATTTTTTTTTTTTTGGTTATCTGACCTAAACTTACTGTATTGCACGAATCAAGATCCGAGTGATTCCCTTTCAATTCAGAAAGATCAGTTAAGATTCTCTACAATATGGAATTCGTTAGCAGTTCTTATTTGAGACTGGAGAGGATCAAATCAAACACTGGGATTAGAATCATAAATCATAAGATTTTAACAATTACAATTATGATTGTGAAAAGATTTGATCAGCCAACAAATCAATCATGATTGTCATCCCATCAATTTGAGGGGGAGTGTGGATAATATAAGTGTCAGCAGTGATTGTCTTGGATACTAGTTTTCAAAGCCAGGATGCTAAAACTTGAGCAGACCATAAAGCTAATAATCTACTAATCTAGTTCCTTAAAACTACATGGCACTACGCTCATTTTGAAGCAACAATGTAGCAAAAAGAACATATCTATTATTATTTTATTTTAATTTATTTTAGTAAAGTTATATAGTACTAAAACTTAAAATATAAATTCCATTTGTTTAATGCATGTCGAACCAACATGTTGGACACGCGCCTAGCAGGCATATATACAAGAGTCTATGTAATATAGATTGATATGGACAGACTGAAAAGATCTTAGGGTCCATTTGGTTCTAAAATTATGTGGCTTCAAGAAATGGGTTGTTTTAGAGAGGTGCTGGAGTTTTTTAATTTTCCAAGGTGTAACCAAGTTTTGTATTCACAAAAGGTAAAAATCTCTAGAGGACAATTGAACGAGTGAAATAGGATGGTTTCATTTTGGGATTGTGGACGTGATGACCGTTTGATGAAATGATAAATATGAATAAGAAGGAATGGACGGTTGGCTTATTAGGGGAGGAAGTGGACAAAAGAGTTCAAGAAAAAGAGGGTTCATACAACTAGAGTCCTAAGATACTAGTTAGAGATTAAATTCAAGAGCTTTGTGGTCAAGGGTATGGTGTATTTTATTTATCAAAAAAAAAAAAAAGGGTATGGTGTATTTCTGGAGATTTCATATAAGGAGATTGAGATATGACCTCTACTTGTTGGGATGTCTTTCGAGTGAAGATGATGGTAAGACCCTTTCGGACTTTGAAGAGGTAAGATTTTGAAGATTTCTAATGGAGATCAAGGGCATATATTTTAAAATTTTATACCCTCTTTTCCTGATGCCCTTCCAAACACTATAAATGCAGTGATTATTCACCTTTATCATGCACCACCATCCCTTGTACTGATTGTATTTAGTAGTCGCCACCCTTACTCCAAAAAATATACTTGTGCTCTGCACAAAAATTTCCCAATGAGGCCTGATTGAACACGCTCCAAATCTCTACACATCAGAATTGCATTTAAGCCTCTTTTAAATCCTTGACATAAAGAAGAGTACTGTAAATCTCTACACATCCTTCCCAACCACCCTCCAACATTTCTTAAGAAACAACGTAGTTATCCATCCAATCTCAGAGCCTTATTTCTAATGAGCAACTTCGTCCTATATAGGTCCTCCTAGCCACTCTGTGTCCTCCCCATCAATGCTGTTAAATATCATACTGTCCAATTTTGGGTGTCTTCCACTCTTCCTACAGATTTAAAATACAGTCTGTAATAGAACCAAATGTACTTTCCGTAATCTCCTTCCTCTAACCTTTCTACACTATATGCTATGTAATCTGTAAAAAGGAGCCACTATCAATTATCTTAGTGCAAGTGAAATCAAACTAAAAATAGAAAGTAAGAAGGATTTTGTGCTTGCCACTGTCTTAACACAATTGATTGCAACTTGCAAGTATAAAGTGGCAATGACATATAAAGTAGGATGGTGATTTGGTATCTGGTGATATGGCGTGATCTGCAAATTAAGATTAATCTTAACTATCTTAACTATAATACTAATAAATTAATTAAAGCAGACAAATATTGATATATCGTAAAGACAAAGATTAATAAATCTGTTCTTGGAAGGAATATTCAAGGACCCTAGATTGAAGACAAAGCATGCTAACTCAAAATCGACCAGTATAGTGATTGGCAATGTGGGGGGTTCTATTGTTTTCTGGTTGAAGGAGATTCTGATGGGTGGTGGTAGGATGGACAACGAGTCGCATTGTTACTTTGTGGCAATAGTATTTGGTTGTTGGTTGAGAGAGATCGTCGATTTTTCCTCTATCTTACAGATAGCAAATAGATTGAGTCCTGAGAGCAGGGGATGAAGAGGCTGAATTCTTGTATACATCTGGCTTTCTCCTTAACAAGTTAGGGATGTCAACGGGGCGTGTTCGGGATGGGGGCATCCCTATCCCAAATCCCACAAATATAAAGCTCTTCCCAAACCCGTCCCACCCCATCCCACATCAGTCGGGGTGGCTTCGGGGATACGTATACTTTAAGAAAATCAATTCAAACTGGAACAACTTTAAGATAAATTTGTAAAAAAATCAAAATATAGACAAATACTAAATAATCATCATAGCCAAAAAAAAGAAGTTAAAATTTAATATTTCCATGAAAATGAACGAAAAATAAAACATATAGCTAATAAAAGAATATTTATTTATATATTTATTATTACTTGGGGCTCATTCGGGGAGGGACAACTTTTAAAACTAACTTCCCAAAACCGCCCATAACCCTATTAGAATGATCCCAAACCTGTCTCAATAGGGATGGGACAAGGCGGGTAATAATGCTCATTTGTAATAGAAAACAAACAAATAAATGCGCATTAAGTATTACTAATGTAGAAACTGAAGGAGAGAGAGACTGATGAAGGTTGCAATATACGTATTCTCATTCCATTACCCTAAAATGAAATAAGGAAAATATATACAAACATAAGAAAGGCCTAATTACATAATGGCCACAAACTATAATTACAGTTTGGTCTAACATAAATATATATATATACACATAAATATTCCAACACTCCCCTTCAAGCCGGAGAATATATATTATATAATCCCAGCTTGGAACAAATAATCCTTAACCGATTATGACCCAACGCTTTTTGTAACATATCAGCTAGTTGATCTTCAGACTTTACAAATGGCGTAGAGATGTCCCCACTTAATATTTTTTCTCGAATTAAGTGACAACTTCAATATGCTTGGTCCTCTCATGGAACCCAGGATTGGATGCAATGTGAATAGTCACTTAGTTATCATAAAACAATGGAATAGGAGCTTTGACTATCAATCCAAGTTCCTCTAGAAAATGTTTTACCCATGTCAACTCACTAGTGGGTATGGGCCATTGCCCTGTACTAAGCTTCAGCACTAGACCGATCTACCACTGTTTGCTTTTTACTTCTCCATGTAACAAGGTTTCCTCCTACAAAAGTGCAGTAGCCAGTAGTAGATCTCATATCTGAATGAGAGCCAACCCAATCAGCATTTGTAAAACCTTCTATCCTGAGATGACCATTTGATTTATATAGCAACCCAGAACCTAGAGATTGCATTAGATATCAGATAATCCAAAGAACATTCCAATGTGGTACTCTAGGAGCTCCCATAAACTGACTTACGACACTAACTACATATGAAATGTCAGGCGTGTGATAGTGAGATAAATTAATTTCTCAACTAGACGTCGATATCTGCTAGGGTCGTCAAATAGATCGCCCTCATCTGACAAAAGTTTTATATTTGGATCCATAGGAGCATGAGCAAGATGACTGCCTGACATACCTGTATCTTCTAATAATTCCAACATATATTTCCTTTGAGATTAACTTATACCTTTCATGGATCTAGCAACTTCAATACCCAAGAAATATCTTTAGTGTGAAACCAATTTTGCAACAACAATTTCAACTTAGCAATGCCTTCGGAATCATCACATGTAATCACAATATCATCTACATACACCACAAAAAAAATGAAACCAACTTTAGTGTGCTGGTGAAATATCGAATGATCTATCTCACATCTATTAAGACCAAATGCTAATGTTGCCTCTGAGAATTTTCCAGGAGGTAAGGGAACAAGATCCCATGTCCCATTACGATGAAGGGCATCCATTTCATCTACCATGGCTTTACGCCAATCTAAATTAGAAAGAGCATCCCGCAAAGTCTTAGGAACAAAGGTAGCAGACAATTTGGATAAAAAACAGGATAAAGATGGTGATACATTACTATATAAGACAAAGTTAGAAATAGGCTATGCAGTAACACAAGACAGAGAACCTTAACGTAGAGCAATAGGTAAAGAATCAGACACAATAGATGGTGTCGGGTCCAAAGGCTCCGAAGAAGATGGAGGAACCAAATTAGGCAACTTGGGTCGCCGAGTATAAACCTTCAATGAGGTGACAGATCGGGGAGGATCAGGTGTAATGGGAGTGGGAGATACAGAAGGAAGAGGTGGCAAAGATGGCTTAGGAGTAATATCGAGACGAAGACTGTAATCAGAAAAATATAGGACCGACTCGAAAAAAGAAACATCCGCACTAATAAAGTATTTTTGGAGAGGGGGACTGTAACAACGATAACCCTTCTGAGTGCGAGAATACCCAAGAAACACACATTTAGTGGCACGGGGGTCAAGTTTGTCAAGACCAGGTCCAAGGTTATGGACATAACAAATACATCCAAAGACTCGAGGAGTAAAAGCAAATGGTGTGGAATCAAGAAACAGGATTGAATGGGGAGATTTCCCTTGTAACACAAACGATGGCATACGATTAATAATATGACAAGCAGTAAGAACAACACCACTCCAAAACCAACACCACTCCAAAACCGTTTGGGAAAATGCATATGGAATAAGAGGGCACGAGTTACTTCCAAGAGATGACGATTTTTACGTTCAGCGACTCCATTTTGTTGAGGAGTATGAGTACATGATGACTGATGAATGATGCCTTTAGCACAAAAATAAGTCTCAAAAGGGTCTGAGAAATATTCTTTGGCGTTGTCAGAACGTAAAATTTTAATGGAACACCCAAACTGAGTTTTTATTTCTTTACTAAATATTTGAAAAATAGAGAATAACTCAGAGCAATTTTCATTAAAAACAACCAAGTCATATGAGAATGATCTTCCACTAAGGTCACAAAATAACGAAATCCAGTAAAACATTGGTCCCCATACATCTTAATGAACTAACTGAAAAGGACTAGCATCACGATATTAACTCTAGGTTTGAAAGATACATGTCAATGCTTACTAAGCTGACAAGCTTCACAAGACACAGACAAAACACGGCTAAGACTTGGGACTTGACGCTGCAAAACAGAGAGTGACGGGTGGCCAGGGACGGAGGCATTAAGAGACCAGTGGGGGCAATTGCCCCCACTGGAATTTTTTTTATTTATATTATACCCCTTATAAAAAAATTATTTTGAAATATATACCTATAAAAATTAACCATTGCCCCCACAAAATTTTTTGAAAATTAGCACTATTGCCCCCACAAATTCACATTGGGCTTCTTTAAAGAGAAAGGGCCAATGACCCAAACCACTGAAAGTATCAATTTAATCATCAAACACGTTACACAGAAGGTTATTATAATGGTTTGAATTTTTTTTCTGCTTATTATAATGGTTTGATTTTTTTTTTTTCTTCTTGTTATTAAAGGTCGCCCCCACTCACATAATTTTCTGGATCCGTCCCTGCGGGTGGCCAAGACGACAATGCCACTGGAAAGGAGACAAAGAGGATTGAAGAGCAGTGGAATGATGCTCAAAATCAAGGTAATAAAAGCCATCTATTTCATGTCCTGTACCAATTTCCTTCTTCGTCGTAAGATTTTGAAAGACACAACATGTGGGATAAAATGTAACAGAGCAATGATGAGTTTTAGTAAGTTTACTAATAGACATCAAATTGAAAGGAAATTGAGGAACATATAGGACAAACAAGAGAGACATGGAAGAACTAAGATGAATTGTGCCTAAACCCAAAACTTTAGTTGATGAGCCATTAGCAAGAGTAACACTTTGAGATGGACTGACAGAATGAAAATCAGATAATAAATGAGAACTACCAGTCATATGATCGGATGCGCCAGAGTCAAGAATCCAGGGACTGTGATAGGAAGACGAGACATGCAGGCGTACCTGACTGGGCGAAAGAAACCATGGTAGATGAGATGGATGTTTGTTGCTAAGTCGTAAGCTGAGTATACTCAGCACAGGGAATAGTGATCATGTTGGAATCAGCAATCTGGTGAGAGCCAGTAGGTGGAGCAAATGAATGAGAACCATCCTCTGTAGAGGACACCTGATGTGCATAGGCAGAGGATTTTGGGTTCCCATGAAGGTCCCAACAATACTTGACATTGTGATTAGGAAGACTGCTGTGAGTGCATGTGTTCGATTCTCTGCTAGGTATAATAGAATGTGTAGTAGATTCTGCCATTTAACCAAGAGCAGATTGAAGAATGCACACAAAAAAAAATAAAAAATAAAACCTAATATAGTCCCCATTGCCGAATGAAGCAACAACACAGAGAGCTCACTGTCCTGAGAAGAAACTAGAGGCAAAAAATCTGAACTGAACCAGGTCTGCCGGGTCAACACACGGGTCGGGACCTCAAAATGAGTCGGAACTTCAAATGAATCAGATCTGAAACTGGGTCGGATCTGCAAACCTGTTTAGATGTACACTCGGCCGGGATAGGCTAAGCTGGTTTGGGACAAACAAATACCAGTAGCCAAACAGCCCACTTCTGCTGCTTCTTCTTCAACAAAGTCTGCAACTTCCGGCCAAAAAAGACGACGGCAACCACTGACCAACGAACCTAGTCTCGCGAAGCTAGCAAACACCTTCACCGATGTATGAACCAAGATGACGATCTGATAATGAAGCCACCACACAGGCACGATGATGACACAAAATCCAAACTAAGTCCGTCTCAACACAATCGATGACTCAACAGACGACAACAAATAGCGACAACGAACACCTGTGATGGAGATGGTGACTACAACACAGGGAGACGCTATCGAGTAAAAATTCCACTCCGGCGTCAACAAAGAACTGGTCGCGACGAGGAAACAGATCTGAAATTTCACGATCTTTAAAAAAAAAAAAAAAAAAAAAAAAAAAAAAAAAAAAAAAAAAAAAAAAAAACCCTTTCTATGATGATGAGGCCAACCCAACACACAGACTCCCTCTTCTTCATGGCGATGTCCACAAAGACCTTCAGGCGGCACCGATCGGTGCTCTGATACCATGTAGAAACTGAAGGAGAGGGAGACTGATGGAGGCTGCAATAAACGTATTCTCATTCCATTACCCTAAAATGAAATGGGGAAAATATATACAAACATAAGAAAGGCCTAATTACATAATGGCCACAAACTATAATTAGAGTTTGGTCCAACATAAATATATATATATACATAAATATTCCAGCAACTATTAATTCCCTTTATGTGTCATTGATTCATTATCAACTTTTGCATAAGTGCCATATGTTTCTCTTTTCGAAACCCACAATCTCAAAATTTGGATGCTGATTATGCATTAACCAATCTGCAGCCAGTTAAACAAATTTGGAGCATTATTAAGTGTAACAAAAATGTTGTGGTTAAACATACCTCAGCAGAGTAGGTAATAAAAATGGGTAGAAAGCGTTTCCGACAGTACTCGTTAAAGAGAAGAGTGAAAATTGGAAGAGGAAAAATTAAGGTTGATGCTAGAGAGAGCTTCTTCAGTGTAAAGATTCCCACTGCGATAGCATGCATCAGTACCAGAGAGAATATCATTGAATTATGGATAATTGGCCAAAACTTCCCACCAGTTTCATACATGGGTGCATATACATTGATGAACTGCAAAAGTAAGTTCACAGCATGTCAGTACAATCTATGACCAAACTATTTTCAGAACTCTGAACAATTTAGGACAATCCTGGAACACTAGTTAGCTTGAACAAAAGTAATTCAAATACACTCACACACACAGGTGTGTTGTGGTGGGGTGGGGGGAACTACTGAGCATAAAACACTGGCTGACTCATCATGGTCGCATATCTGGATATAATATTAATGGAAAATTATTCATACAACCCTTAGAGGTTCTGCTTTGCTCCTGGGATTTGTAAAATTCTAATTGGTCAATCCTCTAGTTCACTAAAATTGTCATGGATTTCCCCATCGTCAGGTGATCATCAAATTAGTGATAGAAAACTCTGGAACCACTAAAGTTTTGCTTCAAAATGACACTTTTCCCATTGACTTGTTAAACTTGAAGAAAAACGTTATTAAATCATTGTTTTGAAAGAATGAGATTACAATCACAATATCAATGAAAAATTATTAATAAATAAAATAAGACTACAATTAATCTTTCTTAGAAATTAATGAGTAGGATGAGGTTAAAAACATCAGTTTCAAACAAGTTTTTTTTGTGCGAACATTTTGCATCATTGCTTTGATTAAGGAAGGTCTGTGATATGTCAGAAAACTTGAGGGTAACCCTGAGGGAGGTCTATCTTATTATCAAAATACTCACACATGGTACGTCAATTTTCTCACACTTGTGTTACTTACATGAGCAAACTCTGAAAGTCTTTTGTAATTTTAACCATTTCCGCTTCAAGTAGTAAATACTAAAAAGTTCATATAATATATTTAACTTATTGTCCTTCTAATTGTTGTGTAAAATTCTGAGCTTCATTAAATTGTCATAGAAAATGGTCAATGTGGATAATATTATATTGATCCAGTACATGGGACTGTGTATAACAACATATATATTTACCTGAGACCCAGTGCAAAAAAAGCCATAATGACCATTTATCAAAATTTTGCAAAGAATAATTGTGATGTTGTGGCCCGAATTTGGAGCCGGGTCGCATTGTGCCCCGTTGGGTTCGGGGGTACGCCCCAAGGAAAAAATTTGACCCGTTTTTGCTCATGAGTCGTGGACCCTAATTAGTACTCTCTTGTAGCCCAATATATATGAGTCTTTATGGTTTGGAGTGGGTTGTGAGTGAGACATTGAAATTCGTGCAGAATAGAGAGTGAGGGGCTGAAACTTGTAATTTCCGATTTTACACATAGTGAAGACTTTCGCAGGATCTCCACCGCGGATGTAGGCTTTGCCGAACCAAGTATAAATCTTTGTATTCTTTGTGTGGTGTGTTTAGTTTTCTGTCTTGTTATCGTAATTGTTGCTTGGTTCACTGCGTTTGTTGTAACAATTATTATAGAAGCAGAGAACCAAGCTTGACCATAACTCTTCTTTGCATGAGTCATTTGTATTCTACTTCTACCATATATAAACTGAAATTAAACATGAGACCATACCTTAAACTGAGAAAAATCAAGGATAATTTTAACAAAAAGCATTAAACAAAAGAACTGAAAGACATTCCACTAACCTGATTACGATAAATGATGTATGCAAGACAAAAGTAGACCAAGAGAAAGGGTAGAATTAGAGGAGCCAGAAAGAAATATGTTATACCAAGAAGTCCAAAGAAAAGAAGCCTTGGAATGTCCCTGTGGTAAGGAAGAGATGGAACTTCAAATTCCTCATCTTTACTTCCAGTGAAAGGTTTACTTATTAGACTCCAAATAAAAGGGATTATGCGAAAGAGTTCTGATGAGGTACTCGTCCATCCAGAAGTGACAACATAAGCAATGAAGAAGGATGCCTGCAACAAAAATTAGCTACGTCATAATAAATTTAAATTGAAAACTGATTTTCATGAGTCATGACAATAAAAACCACTTGTATTATGAGAAAACATTGGTTAGAAACTTGGCTGTTCTCTATTTTCTTTTTTTTACGTGTTCTGTTCTGTTTTTGTTTTGTTTTTTTCTTTTTTGGTAATGGAGAAATTAAATTATAACTTCAACACAATCAATTTTTTCATTATTCGTTAAACAATTATGGTGATACTTCCTCATGTCACATCATAGCTTTCCTTGCCAATCTTTCAGAATCTGCTTGATGAAACATGCTTATGGATACAGAACAAAAAGTGTCTGAAAAACCTACATACTTTTGGAATACATTACAGATACCGTGCTTTGAAGCAGTCAACTTGTTTCTATATAGAAGGATAATCATAGCATGAAAGACTTAAATACACTTTCAAAATTCTACCTATTATTCAGAGAGATTTTCCAAAGTCACAAAGTTACCTTGCAGTAACCATCATGTTCCCATCAAACAGGTAATCCATATAGTACTTCTGAAGCTCTCTCTTCATGAATCATGATCTATTTCAATCTTTCTGAAATATCCATAACCATATCCTAATTTCGTTTTTTCATCAAAGCCAACAATAAAATATTAACACCCTTTGCTCATATCTGGCCTCATCTCTGTCTCCATTAACCACAAATGGAACACCCTCTCAATATACAACCCCTAATTTAGAGATAATTTTCTAGAGCCACATCCTTACCCAGAATCAACTTCACCTATTACCAAGCCAATGGCTCTCTTTCCATGATCATTCTCAATCCTCCCCAAATTTCCACATCCATTTTCCTAATTTGATTTAAACAAGCCAACAATAAGATTTGAATATCCCTTTGCTACTTCCTCTTACAGAATATAATCCACCAAGCACTACTTGAACTCATCCCACCAATCCAAAAGAGAGATTGCAAATTGTTTACATATATTTACATTTGTTGGAGCTGAATATTTTGAAATGATTTGAAACTTCACAATAAAACCAAAAGTAGTTCCCTTTGTCAACTTAATACTTCATTTTGGAAAAATTATGGATGATGCTTTAAATAAAAATTCAAAAGTTGTAAATACATAAAATAATTAGTTCAGAGGACATCAACTGGGGACAGTCAACTATAGGAAGTCAATTTACCCTATAAAAGTAATTTGAAGTTGAAATACCAAAACTTATGTCATATTTAATCCTTTGAATCAATTTAAGGGAAAGCATCGAGTATATTAGAAATTAAAATACTATTGAAAATACAGTATAATAGTATATATATCATAAATTCAATAGATAGCATCAGATCTTGCATTAGTCCCTGCATTTTCTTTACTAATTTCAGATAGAAAATATAAATATTTATCTATGTGGATGGAAAAATATTCTCACCTGTGCTGGAACAGCAACAGCTAGCTTTGAAGGAACATTCTTGGGGTCAAGAAAGATGGATATTTGAGTTAAAACGGTCCCGGAAAGTACATTTGCAAAATATACATTCCATATTGTGAACCAAAGTACTTTATTACATGCACTTTTCTCAATCCCGCTATTAGAGATGCATCCTTGAATGGAAGATAAGAACTTCATGATGGGAGGCACCGCTTTCAGAAACAACATAAGAATGAGGCTGGGAAGATATCCGGTAATTACTTGACTGAAGAATGTTCTGCAAGACCACTCACAAACTTAATTACTTCACATCATATAAGAAATTGATGATTACATGAATAAGATCTGCATGTGAGAACATTCAAATCTTTAACCAATGACAATGCAGTATGTTGTAAACCAATTAATACATATTTATAGTTCATATAGTATCTGTGGAAAGATCTAGGCTGAATTGTTAGGTAATTAGTTAGGGAGGATTTTTAGGAATTATCCTAGTTAGATAGTTGACTTTTTAAAAATTTACATAAGTGGTTCCTATATTTTAGGAATTATGATCTGTATATATATTTTCCTTAGATAGAATTTGTAATACACTTCTAACATATGTGATATGAAAAGAGAATATCAGAATTTATTCTTTTTCACCTTTGTGTTCATGGTATCAGAGCCGCCCTCACTAGGACGGTAAATTACTCCATTGTTCTGCTGATTATCCGATAAAATCAGCAAACATTCATCGTTAATTTTGGTCATTTATACCAGAATTATAGAAGACTTATTCTTCTATTTCTCTTCGTCGTTCCTGGACGATTTCTTTGGTTAAATCTGCGATGTCTGGGATCTCCACTGAGGAAGTTTCGGTCGATTCTTCAAATGCTTGGAAATCCCAGATCACTTCATCCGGTTCAGGTGACGACCCAATCATCCAAATTACCACTCATTGGCTGAATGGACATAATTTTCTACGGTGGTCTCAATCCGTAAAGTTGTTCGTCCGAGGGCAGGGGAAGATTGGTTATTTAACTGGTGCAAAGCAGGCCTTAAAGGAAGATTATCCAGCATATGCCGTTTGGGATGCAGAAAATTCCATGATTATGTCATGGCTAGTGAACTCCATGGAATCGGAGATAGGCCAGACATTTATGTATCTCTCCACTGCCAAAGAATTATGGGACGCAGTGAGTGAGACATACTCAGACTTAGGCAATTCCGCACAAGTCTATGAAATTAAAACAAGGATCCGAGAAACAAGACAAGGAGATTAGACTGTTACAAAGTATTACAACATATTACAAGGTTTGTGGCAAGAACTTGACCTCTTTTATGGTTTTGAATGGAAGTGTGTAGGTGATAGTGCCTAGTTCAAGAAAATAGTTGAGAAGGAGAGTGTATTTGAATTTTTGGCTGGACTCAATGCTGAGTTAGACAAAGTGAGAGGATGTATTCTAGGCAAAGAGCCACTGCCTACCACTAGAGAAGTCTTCTTGGAAGTTAGGAGGGAAGAAAGCAGCGGGTTGGTGAGGATGGGAAAGAAATCCTCTAGCACTCATAGTGAGAACTCTGCACTCAATGTAACAGCCACTGAAATGGCAGCAACTGCATTTAATCCAAAACCAACAAATCACCCACAACGGAAGATTGACGAGAAAACCAAGATCTGGTGTGATTTCTGTAACAAACCAAGGCACACGCGAGAAACATGCTGGAACCTACATGGAAGCCAGCAAATTGGAAGGTAGGTAGATTTGGAGACAAGAATAGGCATAGAATGCAGGCTACTACTGAAACCAAGACATCTTCATTCAGTAAGGAGCAGCTTGATCATCTCTCCAAACTGTTGAACCAAACTCAGGTTTCAAGTGTCTCCTCAAGTTCTCTTGCCCAAAAAGGTAGCTCTTTAAGTGCTCTCACTAGTTCTTTAAATCCGGCACCTCGGATCATTGATTCTGGTGCATCTGATCATATGACTAGTTTATCACATTTGTTTAGTACAGATTTTCCAAGTTCTGGTCACTTAAAAATTCGTATTGCTGATAGTAGTTTGTCTCCAGTTGCAGGAAAAGATTCTATAGTTGTCTCAGAAAACCTTGTTTTAAAATATGTCCTCCGTGTGCCTAACCTTTCATGCAAACTTTTATCAGTTAGTAAACTCACCAAGGATTCTAACTTTGTTGTCAAATTTCTTGATTCTCACTGTGAATTTCAGGAACTATATTCAGGAAAGATGATTGGCAATGCTAGGATGGTCGATGGACTCTATTATTTTGGTAATGAAATCTTCAAGAGTGGACAAGCTCAAGCTGCAAATAGTAGCGATATTTCTATTTCTGTTAAAAGTCAAATAATGTTATGGCACTATAGGTTAGGCCATCCCAGTTTCTCTTACTTAAAACATTTGTTTCCGTCCCTGTTCAAAAATTTAAATCCTTTGTTATTTCAATGTGAATCTTGTCAATTATCAAAGCATCATCATGTTTCTTATCCATCTCATTTATATCAAGCATCCAAACCATTTTATTGATTCATAGTGATGTGTGAGGGCCTTCTCGAGTTACGAATGTGACTGGAACTAGGTGGTCCATCACTTTCATTGATGACCATACTAGAGTGTGTTGGGTATATCTTTTGAGAGAAAAATCTGAGGCTTCGAGAGTGTTTAAAGAGTTCTATGCCATGATTGAAAACCAGTTTCAAACCTGGATTCAAGTATTTAGAACCGACAATGGAAATGAATTCTTTAACTCTATTCTTGGTCATTTTTAGAAAGAAAAGGGTATTTTCCATCAATCCACTTGCTTTGATCTATGAAACATTTCATTGCAAGTGATTTATAATTGATAGAAAAAACCTGCTAGGGTTTGCAACCTGTAAGGGGAGTTTGCAGCATGGAGGAGGGTCAATCCTCCTCCTCAACACCTCCGGCAAGAGCTCCAAGCCGGAACCCTACCCCCAGTAAACCTACATATAGTAGTTTCTTTGATGAATCCCAATCTTCTTTCAAAACCTTGCAATATCATCATGAATGTCATGGTGCAAAATTTTCCATCACAAACAAAGATGTGGCTGAGGAAGTTGCATATTAGCGTTCATCTGTTATTGGATACGTAATGGGAAGTAAGCCATACTACCCATACTTCAAATCTTTTGTGGAGAAATACAGGTCCAAAGACTTCACATTAGTTTACCTTAAGGATGGCTTTTTCATGGTGCGATTAAAGAACGACGATGATGTCCAGAAAGTTTTGTCTAGGATCCACACTTTTGAAGGAAGGGCAATCATCTTTAAAAAGTCGTGCAAGAATGTCAATTTCAAGAAGGAAGTTCTTGAAACTGTACCGGTGTGGCTACGTGTTTACAATCTACCTGTTCACTGTTGTAATGAGATTTCTGTGTCTAAAGTGTGTTCATCCTTTGCAAGGCCTATCTATATGGATGACCCCGACACTACAAGAGACAAAGGGCTTTTTGTCAGAGTTATGGTAGAAGTTGAAGTTAAGGAATCTTTACCAGAAGCAATGGTGGTCGACATACATGGCACTGATTGTGATCTATCTTTTGAATATGAATGGAAACCAGTGGTTTGCAAACTCTGTAGTAGAGTGGATCACACAGAAGACAAATGTCCAAAGAAAGTGCTACAGTCCAGACTCCAAACCTAGAAAAACTTTGGATAGGTGGGTGGTTAAACAAAAGAGAAAGTCGGTCGAAGGCAAGATTGTGGACAAGATTACTGATAATATACCTGTGACAGATCTGCAAACAAATAATACTATTGTTACGAAGAACTCTTTTGCCTTGTTAGAAGATAACGAAGCTATGGCCCAGGAATTTGAAAATGTTGCTAGTCCTGTTATGAAGAAGGTTAATGTTGTCCAGCAACAACATGTTGAATCTAAAGTTGATTCTCCAAGTATCTCAAGTCTTTAGAAGGAAATTGAAAATATACCTGAGGTTGTCCTTCAGCAGCAGGTACAAGAGGTGGATGGTGTTGATACGGAGAAGGAGGATTCTTCTGTGGTGCCAAATAGTGTGCGTGACGAAGATTTGCAGGAGGATGCAGATAGCAGGGATGTTGGTACTACGTATTTGACTCCAGCCAAGGTTAAGTGTAAAAAAACAGAAAAGGAATTGGAGAATGTTATCTTATCAGAAGATGTAACTTTAGGAGGAGGAAAACAGTCAAGGAAGAGAAACAAACCTGTTATTCCCCCTTCAGATAGAGTGACCAGAGGAAAGAATGTAGGCAGTGGTTCACTGTCACAACCCTTTGAATGTTAGGGTTTTGGAATGTCCAAGGTCTTAATAGACCTCCTATGAAGAAGGAAGCTAAACAATGGATTTCAGATCAAAAGTTTGCTTTAGTTATCCTTGTGGAAACTAGGGTTAAGGAAGGTAAATCTCTTAGAATACAGAAGAAAATTTGTCCTCACTGGACTTGGTTAGCTAATTACAGGTCTAATTATTTGGGAAAGATATGGGTTGGATGGAATGGATCCATTTTTTATGTTATTTTACTGCATGAAGATGTACAATCCATGCTGTTAAAGGTAAAACATTTGCAAACTGGTTTAATTGTTCATGTCACTGCTGTATATGCTGCTAATAGAGTTGGGGAAAGAAGGGAGTTGTGGAAGGAATTAAAGGGGCAAGCTGCTATAGTTGATGGTCCTTGGATAGCTTTGGGAGATTGGAACATTGTACGATTCAACTCTAAGAAGAAGGGAGGTTTAAGAATTCCTCAAAGCAGATTGGATGAATTTAATAGTGTTAATTATGATCTAAAGATGGATGATATCCCTATTAATAATGGGGATTGGTCTTGGTGCAACAAACAAAATCTGAGTTCTAGAATTAATGCCAAGCTTGACAGAGTACTGACTAATGACTTTTGGCTGCGGCAGTATTCTGATACAAAGGCTTCCTTTACTCCTGCCTCATTATCTGATCACTATGGAATGGCCATTAATTGGCATTTCAACTGTTCAGAAGGGCCAAAACCTTTCAAGTTCTTTAAAATATGGTGCATGCAAGAAGAGATGAAGCACATTGTGGTAAAGGCTTGGGAAACCATAGGGGCAGGTAATCCATTCCATGTCCTTCAACAGAAACTTAGGGCTGTAAAGAATGCAGTTAAAGAATGGAATAAGAATTTTGGAAGTGTTTCAGATCAAGTCAAAGGAGCAAGGGATAGCTTACACAAAATTCAAATGGAGATGCTTTTGCAGCCTGCTACTCAAGATAGTATAAACACAGAAAGGGAAGCCTCTGGACATCTGCAGTATGTTCTTGATCTTGAAGAGATTATGTGGGCTCAGAAATCAAGAATAAAATGGATTAAGGAGAGGGACATGTGTACGGCCTTTTTCCATAATATTGTTAAAGAACGCAGAGGGAAAAATGCTATTGCTCAGCTACAGAATGTGAATGGGGAAGTCTCCTCTGATCCTAATATCATTAAAGAGTGGTTGATTCAGTTTTACACTGATCTTTACAAACACAGATGGGGGTATTTTACAAGAATCTACTCCAGCTAGGAAGAACTTAAATCAAGAGGAATGTTGTATGCTGGATAGTGTTATTTCTGTTGAGGAAATCAAGGGAGTGATAATGGGATTCCATCCTGACAAAGCTCCAGGACCAGATGGCTTCCCAGCTAGATTTTATTAGTAGTATTGGAGTGTGGTTGGGGCAGATGTGATTAAGGCTGTGTTATTCTTTTTTACCACTAGTCAATTTCCTCAAGGTATCAATTCTACATTCCTTGCTTTAATCCCCAAATTGAATCATGCAGATAAAATCTCAAATTACAGACCTATTGCTTTATGCAATTTGGTCTACAAGGTCGTTGCAAAGATTTTAGCCAACAGATTGAGTGATGTTTTACCTAAATTGGTTGGCCCTGAGCAGGTTGCTTTCATTAAGAATAGGAGATTACATGATAATATTCTTTTGGTTTCAGAACTGGTAAAGGATTTTGGAAAGAAATTTGGTGATTCTAATTTGGCTTTAAAAGTTGATTTGAAGAAGGCTAGCTTATGACTCTGTTGATTGGAGTTTTATTTTAAGCAGACTGAAGGCTCATGGGTTCAGTGATCAATGGATAAAATGGATTACAGCTTGTTATCTCTTCTTCAAAATTCTCTGTTTTGTGCAATGGCGTGCCTGCAGGTTATTTTTCAGCTTCTAGAGGGATTCAACAAGGCTGCCCTTTATCTCCACTGTTATTTGCTTTAGTTACTGAATATTTCAGCTCTTTAATGACTGAGTACATAGATAGTGGGAGGATTAAACTTTGCAAATCAGTTGTCAATACAGGTTTGAAGATTTCTCATGTATTTTATGCTGATGACCTTCTGTTGGTGGTAAAGGCTGAGATTTCAACAGCAAAAGCAATTGCAGAATTGTTCAGAAAATTCAAAGCAGCATCTGGTTTACAGGTTAGTCAAGAGAAAAGCTCTGTCATTTTTTCAAAATCAGTTAGATGCAAGAGAAGATTGGCTGCTATTCTTCAATTTCAAATGGAAAATTTCCCTTTCAAATACCTTGGTTTACCCCTGTCAAATCACAGTTAAGGGCAGGAGAATTCAGTAGCTTGTTGGACAAAGTTAATGCCAGATTAGCTCATTGGAATACTATTAACTTGTCTTTGGCTGGTAGAGTGGAATTGATTAAATCAGTTCTGTATTCCTATTTGTATCACTGGTTGTTTGGTTTTAAAGTTCCCTGGGGGATTAAAAATCAGCTGAAAAAGAGGTTTAAACTTTTTCTTTGGAGTGGCAAACAAGACTTGAAGAAAATTTCTCAAGTAAAATGGAGTTCTATTACCGTCCTTGTGGATGAAGGGGGTTTTAACATCAGAAAAATCAAAGACATTGATTTTGCTGCAAAAATCACCTTGCGTTGGGATTTTCTGCAGAAAAAGGACAAGCTTTGGATTCGATGGCTTCATGCTATTTATTTAAAAAGGTCTTCTTTTTGGAATGTGATTGCAAGGATTGGTGACTCATCAATTTGGAAGCAAATTCTGGAAGCTAGACAGATTTTATTGGATAATATAGATTTCAAGGTTGGGAATGGTTTGTCTTTCAAACTGTTAACAGATCCTTGGTGTGATAATCAAACTTTGATTCAAAGATTTGGTGCTACTATGTTCAGGCAAACTAATAGAGCAGAGACAGTGGCTGTCTTAATTGAAGATGGAATTTAGTGTATACCTTTACATTATGCTGTTGAGGTTCGAACTGCAATTCACAGAATTGCTTTGAGGGCTGGTACTGATACTATTTCTTGGAGGCATGGGGGTTTTTCATTAAAATCTGTATGGAATGTTTGTAGAGCTAAAAAACAGAAAGTGAATTGGAGCAAACTCTGTTGGAAAGGCTGCAGACCAAGGGTTTCAGTGGGAGTCAGTATCATTTTGCATAACAAGAATTTATCACTGGTTAACCTTCAGAAGAGAGGATTTATCCTAACAGCTATCTGCCACAACTGCTTTGAGTATGAAGACACTAATGATCATCTTTTCTGTAATTGTATGTATGCCAAAGCTATTTGGAGTAAGCTGTTCATTTTGATTAACCTGCAGTGGCTGAGGGTCAGTTCTCTTAGTGAGATTGTGGATTGGTTTGTGGTGCAAACTAGCATACATAATACTAAGTCCAAGATTTTGTGTGCTCTCTTCGCTGCTACTATATGGAAGATTTGGTTAATGAGAAACTCAGCCCTTCAGATGCAAAGATGAGGCTGATTATGTTGTTCAATCCATCATTTGGGATGTGCTTGCATATCTCAATTTTAGTTTACATGATTTGTTAACTGTTTTTTCATTATAATGTTTTTGATGTTGTTTGGTGACTACTGGAAATGGGCTTATTCTAGCTCATGTTTTGTAAAAGAAGGTATGCCTTCTTAAAATTATTGTAATGTACATTCTTTTTTATAAAATCTCCACATTCAGGGAAAAAAAAAAAAGATGGGATAGCTGAGAGAAAAAACCGCCATTTACTTGAGGTTGCTAGGGCAATAATGTTCACTATGGGGGTTCCTAAATATCTATGGGGTGAGGCTGTTCTTACAGCTTCATACTTGATCAACAGAATGCCAACTAGGGTGTTGAAATTTGAGACGCCCCAAAACAGCTTGCTGTCAGTTTTTCCCCATATTAGGATCTTCACCTCATTACCTCTTAAAGTGTTTGGATGCACTGGTTTTGTACATGTTCATACACGGGACCGTTCAAAACTTGATCCTAGGGCTGAAAAGTGCGTGTTTGTTGGGTACTCTCCTAAACAGAAGGGTAAATTATAACCTCACCTCTAAAAAATTCTGTGAGTATGGATGTGACCTTTTTTGAGACTCAACCCTATTTCACCAAAAATGCTCTTCAGGGGGAGAGTAGTGAGAGGGAAGACCATTTTTGGGAAGTGTTGGGCTCTTTACCATTGCCGAGTGTATCACCAAACTCTACCTTACCAACTAAACCTAGTGAACCCACTATTTCAACCTCTCCAAAGCCTATTGAGTCAAACATTATAGACTACACTTCAGGGGGAGAACCACTTCAAATCCAACCTCTCTGAGCTCCTTGTTTACTCTCAAAGAAGGAAGGATCAAAATAAAGAGCACCAACCTACTACCTGCCAAGAAAATTCTCCGGATAAAGGCAACTTGAATGAAACAGATATTTCTGTCTCTAATCCATCTTTAATTCCTGAAACCAGCAATGAAGCGAGCCTTTCTCATGACCTTGATATCCCTATTGCACTTAGGAAGGGTACTCGCTCTTGTCCCATGCATCCTATTGCTAAATATGTGTCCTACCATAGATTGTCTCCAAATTATAGAGCTTTTACCACTAATCTCTGTAGTGTTTCAATTCCTAGAACTATACAGGAGGCCTTAAATCATACTGAATGGAAGACAGCAGTTATGGAAGAGATGAGGGCTCTTGATAAGAACAAAACTTAGGAGATTGTTGAGTTGCCAAGGGAGAAGAAGACCGTAGGCTGCAAATGGGTGTTCACGGTCAAATATAAGGCTGATGATGATATTAAGAGATACAAGGCGAGACTCGTAGCTAAAGGCTTCACCCAAACATATGGAATAGATTACCAGGAAACCTTTGCCCCGGTGGCAAAGGTAAATTCCATACGGGTGCTGTTGTCTCTTGTTGCAAGCTTGAGTTGGCCATTGCAGCAGTTAGATGTAAAGAATGCGTTCTTAAATGGTGAGCTAGAGGAAGAAGTGTTTATGAATCTACCACCAGGATTTGAAAATGATTATGAAGCTGGAAAGGTGTGTAAATTGAAGAAATCGCTATATGGTTTGAAACAATCACCCAGAGTATGGTTCGATTGATCAATAAAGCTATCAAGGGTCATGGATATCGTCAAATTCAGAGTGATCACACTCTGTTCTACAAACATTCAAGTGATGGTAAGATAGCCATACTTATTGTTTATGTGGATGACATAATCTTAACCGGATATAATAAAAGAGAATTGGAGGATTTGAAGTCTTTTCTTGCAAAGGAATTTAAGATAAAAGATCTTGGAGCTTTGAAATACTTCCTAGGAATGGAATTGCCAGATCCAAGACAGGGATATTTGTCTCTCAAATGAAGTATGTGTTGGATTTAATTATGGAGACAGGTTTATTTGGTCTCGGGAGCCCAATTTAAAGTTACAGGCAGCAAGTGCATAAAAAGTGGTGAACCAAGAGCAATTCCAAAGGCTGGTTGGAAGACTCATTTATCTTTCACACACTCGGCCAAATATTGCCTTTGCAGTGAGTGTTGTGAGTCAATTTATGTACTCACCAGGAGAAGAACACTTTGAGGCAGTCTACCGGATTCTCAAATACCTAACGGGATCACCTGGAAGAGGTTTGTTGTTTGAAACCACGGCCATCTAAGGATTGAAGCCTATACCGATGCTGAATGGGCAGGTAGTAACTTTAAGTGAGTTCATTGAGAACCAGCAATGGAATACTGCTAAATTTGAAGGCTGCAATCCAGAGGTTCTTCGTTCCTTAAGTATAAAATATATGGAAGGAGTGATCAGTTGGTGTGGCACACTTCTGGTTTCACCTTCAAGGCTGCTTGGGAAGAGAAGAAATACAATATAGAAGAAAAAGGGGAGAACTGTGTAAAGGCTTGAATGAGATATTTAAATACTCATTCACAACTCTCATATTTATATACTAAAAAGAGCACATGTTAATATTACAATAAAGGAAACTAAATAAAATCATTGCATATTCTTAGGGCTGCAATCGAGCCGAGTCAAGCCGAGTAGTGGGCTGTTTGAGCTCGGCTCGATCTGCAGCAGGAGTGTTCGAGCTCGACTCGAACTCAAATCGAGCCTCAGCTTCATTGTTTGAACTCGGCTCAACTGTGTTCGCCAAAAACTCGAGCTCGGCTCAAAATTCGTTTATAATATATATATATATATGAAACGCACAAAACACACATACAACAACACATCAAGAAGAACCCTAGACATCAAAGTCTGAGATCCCAAAAAGTCTGTTATAAAATCTGAGATCCCAAAAGAAAGTAAGAACAAGGAAATTGGGAGTTTTCGGTAAGGAGTCAAAGGAGAGAAAGGTAAGAGCCCTAGACATCAGCACCGCACTTCGCATCAATCTTCTCTCAACAATACTCCGCTTTCGTCTGTAAGAGATATATATATCATGTGTGTGTGTGTGTGTATAGATATATATATAAGGAGAGAGAGAAAAGGAGAGAAGAGGGTTGAGTGGTGATGGACGAAGGCGGTGAAGCCACCAGTGGTAGATGGAAGGGATGCCGGATGTAGAAGAGAGGGTAGATGAGGGAGTGAGATCTTGGCGACCGTTCTTCGTTGATGGTTAGGGATCGTTGCCTCGTTGGTGGTCACTGGTCAATGATGAGAGAGAGAGAACAGATTGAGATGGAGGCTGAGATATCGTTGCCTCGTTGGTGGTCACTAGTCAATGATGAGAGAGAGAACAGATTGAGATGGAGGCGTATTCTGTCAACCCTAAACATAACATAAAAGGGTTTATAAACAAAGACAAGAAAGGTGTATTTGCATAATAACCACAAACTCTATATACAATTACAATATGACCCCAACATAAATATATATCTACATATAAATGTGTTACATACAATTAAAATCTGACCCCAACTTTTATATATATTATAATTGGGTATGTATATGTATGTGTGTGTGTGTATATATATATATATGTTATAATCGAGTATGTTCGCGAATGCATTATCAAGCTCAGTTCGTGAACGGTTCATGAACAAACGAGTCGAGCCTACCGATGTTCAGGCTCGGCTTTTTTGATGAATCGAGCCGAGTAATTCATGAGCCGAGCCCGAGCAGTTCGCGAACAGCTCGGCTCGTTTGCAGCCCTACATATTCTATGCCTAGACATATGCGTAAATAAAGGCAAATCCATTATTTGTGGCTATCATATCTCAGATAATATGGTAAGTCACATCCCATGATTTGCGCCTATCATATCTCGGCTAACACTCCCCCTCAAGTTGGTGCATGGATGTCTGAAACGCCCAACTTGGACAATGCATCCTTAAACACGGTCTTGCTAACACGTGCAAATCTGATTAGCGATGTTTTTCTGTCAAATGAAGTGCCGATCAACAAATCAAACTGTCTCCTCAGACCATAAACATTCAACAATGTCTCCTCAAACCATTCCCCTTTATACATATGTTTAAACAATGTAGATGAAAGAATCAACAATATCTCCTTAGACCATAAAAAAGCAACCACGTCTCAGACCATTTCCGAATGGGTGGTTTCGAACTTACAATGCCCTCATTGAGGTCGGACAACCCTGCCTGCGGACACCTCCAGGATGGGGGATGTCTCCTTAGACCATTCTTGAACGGGTGGTGCCAAACTTGCAATGCCCTCATTGCAGTGGGACCCCCCTTGCTCTGATACCAACAAGAAATACATTATAGAAGAAAAATGAGAGAATTGTGTAAAGGCTAGAATGAGATGTTTAACTACTCATTCACAACTCTCATATTTATATACTAAAAAGAGCACATGTTAATATTACAATAAAGGAAACTAAATAAAATCATTGCATATTCTATGCCTAGACATGTGCGTAAATAAAGGCAAATCCATTATTTGTGGCTATCATATCTCAGATAATATGGTAAGTCACATCCCATGATTTGCGCCTATCATATCTCGGCTAACAGGAAGCTTGTAGAGTGAAGAGACCAGAGGTATTCTGGTATAATTTATGCTGGAATGGAGGTAGGCCTAGATGGTCGATTCACACAACTCTGGTGTTACAACAGGCAATTATTACAAGTTCTTATTTACAGAAGAGAGGAATCTCATTGGCATCTAGATGTGTATTTTGTTTGAAGAATGAAGAGACTATTGATCATATTTTCTGTTGTTGTGATTACTCATGGCAAGTTTGGACTGGATGAGATTTGTAGTATCAATGTTCAAAGATTCATGTCCCTCCAAGAGTTGACAGTGTTTTTCTCCCAGAAGTTCAATGCAAGAAGCTGCAAAAACAAGTTGCTCAGGCTCTTATTTACTGCTGCTTTATACTTTCTTTGGATGGAGAGGAATGAGAGATTTCATAATTCTAAGCTAACAGATCCAGATAGATTAGTCAAATGTATCTTATGGGAAGTCTTGGATGTTTTGGTGTAAACCTTCAAGACATTCTTTGATTATGTTTTTCATTTGTCAAGGGGTCTGTCCTTGATTTTTCTTCTCTTTTTAGGAGTATGTTCCATTTGTAATGAGGGTTTGCCCTCATAGTCTCTTTGTACCATATTGTTTTATCTATAAAATTTCCTCCATTTAAGAAAAAAAAATATTAAAAAGGACATAATTTTTTTTGTAAATAACGATCCCTCAAACAGACAGCAACTTTAATGTCCTTCAACTGGCCCAAGTCTCTATGGCTAGCATCACCATTTTACAATGTCACATTCCTCTGATAATAATCTCCCAGCTTATTGTATTTGATTTACTAATGCTTTACTACTAAATTGGTTTGATGAAAGTAACGACATGAGATTGGGAACAGAGTGAGGGAGTGGGAGCTTAATGTTTAATCTCTCTCAGAGTGTCTTACTGTTTATATTAATCACGATAACATCCCTAGTAATTCTAAATAAGAACAAGCAAATTGTATCTTAAAGCATCTAAAGGGCACCCAATGTGGAAGATCTGTATTAATGCCTTAACCATAGCATTACTAGTTCCTAGATGTTGATTGGTGATCTAGATTATAGATTAATAAAAAAAGTACTGTATATTTGTTGAAGGTAATATCATAACATGGACCAGAAAAGAATGACGCCTGGTGGAAAGGTCAATTGCAGGGGCAAAATATGAGGCTATGGAAGATAAATCATATGAGATGATGTCTGAAATCTTCTTTGCAACAGATGGGGATTTTGGTATTGATGTTGCTTTGTAACTCTTCCTGAGAAATAGGATACAATACATAAACAACAATATGATGTTTAGTGAAAGGTGAAACCGTGAAAGACACTGAAGTGGATGCCATTATCATAGAATGTGGTGATAAGGGAACAGAAAGAAACATGGTTATCAAACCAGAATCAATTACAATGAGATAGATATATATGCTACAAGTAATATTATTTATGCTCATATTGGGCTCGCCTAGTTTGCTTCTGCTCAACTTTGCTTGACTTGTGGACAGCATTAGCAAGAGTTGGCCCTTTATATGCGTTGCATTGACTCAATTTTTTTTTTTTTTTTTTTACTCTCTCTCTCTCTTGTTTGTTTGACATCTACGTATACAAGTTCACATTTGGAGAGAAGAAAGGAAAGAATATATGCAAAGGCACTGATGGGGATGCCAGCGGCTAGGTATTTAACATGGATAAGTTGTTGAATATTGAACCTAAAACATAAGGTAAGAAGTGATTCAGTGCCTGAAATGTCTGATTAGGCAATAAAGAAAATGCATTCAAGATGTCCTTGTCAAACTAAATAATAAAACGCACATTATTGGAATGGAATCACTTGATTTTATCGTGATGGAAACAACTTGGTATTGAGGCATGAATTGTACAAGCATATTCTGACAAAACGCAAGATTCCCACATATTTTCATATATACTTAAAGTTGCATGATATAATCTTGACTCCATAGATTATCCAAGAACAAGATAACAAGAAAGGTAAAGTGCATAGCTATGAGTAAGATGCAAATAAAATCAACCTTGATTAATCCTTCTGCCAGTAATGGCAGTCTCATAGAGAACCTGTGGGAGACAACCAAGCCTATGCTCCCCTTCAGTCAATATTAAAAGTCATAATATTGAGCAAAGCCAAAATAAAAGGCTAAGTCTGTTCTTTAATTGTCTGGAAAAATAAAGGAGCTAAACTTATATCATACATTAAGGACTTTGGGTCTCCTTCAATTTGATAAAGACATAATCATACTTGACCAATATAGTAGCACAGTCATGAATGATTTCAATGGAATTAAAACAAAAAATAAAATAGAATACACTATTCATGAAGAAAAATTGTACTTACTGATTATTAATATAGTATATTATGTTGCAGCAAATTAGGCACTTGAACAAACTTTTCTGATAAAGGGTTTCCATGTATCTGAATAATTTTTCATTATTTTTTCAAACTCAACAATTTGTGCATGTCATAGAAAAAGACAGTTTCATTATGATGACTATGCTTCTAGTGATTACCCTAAAATCCATAATTGAAGTGACTCATGGCACCCTGCTTAACCTTATTTCTGTATCATGTAAATACTAGAAATCAATACCAAGGAATGCCCTCAAATATTATCCTTAGAAATTTATATGCTTTAGATATCTTTCAAGAGATGAAATTGCGTAAAACTGGAAAATTGATGATTATAAAGAAATAGTACTAGAGAGGAAGATTACTACGAATAATAACAATGAGAAGAATAACAATAATTAAAGATCTGGCAGTAACTCCTTACATAGTCAGGAGGCTTTTCAGGGACGGGAACCAAACTTCCAACTGAGACAGGTTAGTAAGACCTTGCACGATAAAAACAGGAATAAGGAACAAAATCGTAAGAAGTACGCATGCAACTATAACAACCAGCTTTGAAATCCATCTTTGCATAAATGATGAAGAAAAGAAAGGCCAGTAAACATCCTTTGGCTCAGGAACTTCCTCCATAATCCAGTGTGTGGGGTTGATGGATTGTGGTATGTGGGTAGCAATTGAAGCGCCATACCGAGACTTGAAGGACACAAAGGCAGCTCGGACTTCCTTTCATATTTAAAAAAGAAAAATGGGTAAGAAATGTATTATATATCAAATTGACATCTAAAAACTACCATATCCAGAAAGCACAAGTAAAAATCTCAATTTTTGTAAATTGTCAATCAGAACTGGAATTCAAGTTACACTCATGATTTTTTCCCAATTAACAATTAATAGTATGACATAACAACTAAAGAAGCACTGTGATGTGCATGACACTTTGCCAGGAAAAAAAAAAAAAAGCCATGTCATCATAGTAAAGCTACAACAATAAAGGAACAATGAAGGAGCAGCAGTTTTCAGTTCTCTTTTCTTCTTTTCATATTATGGTATCTTTAATTTTCAGTGATATGGCCATATCCTGCAATATTTTATGATTATGAGAACATACTAAATGAATGAAGAAAAGCTCAAATCACAATTGAGCTTTCACAGAATGATGCAAAAAACGCACACAGAGAATACACAAACAAATAGCTCTTCTAATCCTTCAAATAATTTTTTTTTTTTTTGGATCAGTAAGAATTGTATAAAAAACACTCAAAAGGGGAGCGTATCCCAAAGGAACAACAAAAAGCAAAAACCACTAAGCCTTCAAAGAGGCCAAAAAATCTACAATGTCCTCAATAGATCTATAATCTCTACCCAAAACCCAACAAAAAAGAGTGGAGACAATGGAGAATTTCAGAACAGAAATAGGTGACTCTTTTCCCTCAAAGTATCTCCTGTTTCTCTCAAGCCAAATGCACCACCAAATACAGAGAGGCGCAGCCCTCCATGCCTCTCGAATGTGAGCCCCCACAGAACAGCCTTTCCAAGCCTCAATCAAACCTCTAGAAGAGCCAGGCATGACCCACAGAAAACCAAACAGGCCAAGCATCAAATCCCAACATTCCTTGGCCAAAGGACAATGCAAAAGAAGGCAGTCCACTGACTCTTCATCCCAACGGCACATATAACACCAATTGAACACCACCTGATTCCTTCTTTTCAAATTATCCTGAGTCAAAATCTTTCCCAAAACAGAGGTCCAACCAAAAAAGGCCACCTTAAGAGAGGCCTTAGAACGCCAAACTACCTTCCATGGGAAAGGACCTTCAGGCTCTTGAGTGAGACACTGAAGAAAGACCGCACTTCAAAGCGACCCTGAGCATTGGGAGCCCAAATCCAAACATCAGAATCTCCGACCATAACACCCTACCAATACAACACCTCCAGAAGACGAATGGCATCGTCAACTAATCCTTCAAATAAATTTCAATCTTACCCAAATATTTCCGGCTTTAGGACCAATGTTTTTCTAGAAAAAAATTGTTCAATCCATTCCCTAACATCTTAAAACTTTTGAGGAAAGTGGTTGTACATCAGTATAATTGAAAGATACACAAAATAGTATACACTGATTTTTATTTTTTTTTTATAAGTAAAAATGAAATAGAAAGCGTTCAAAAGGGGAACACGTCCCAAGAGCTGTACAAAAACCAAAAAAAGAGAAAGGGGGAGGCCTATGGACCCAAAGAACCCAAAAAGTCCACGATTTAATCTAAAGATATACAATTTCTCCCCATAACCCAACTAAAAAGAGAACAAATAATAGAAAACTTCAACGCCCCAATGGAGAATGCCTCCCCATCAAAAGATCTTCTATTCCGCTCTTTCCAAAGACTCCACCAAACACAAAGGGTGGTCACCCTCCAATAATCGCGAGCATGAGCCCCCACCCTTTGGCCCCTCCAAACGTCAATCAAATCCCTTGAGGTTTGGGACATAACCCATTGGACGCCAAAAAGACCCAAAATAAGACTCCAGCAGTCATAAGGCATGGGACAATGCAAAAGAAGGTGATCCACAAACTCTCCGCCATTCTTACACAGACAACACCGATGTAGTTGTTATTTCGTTTATTTATCAAGGGTACTATTGTCTTCATGTCTACTTAATATATAATAGGTGAGAGGAGTGGACAAAACCCTAATCTGCGTGTCTCGCCTTTCACAGAATACTCCTCTCTCTTTCTCTCATCTTCTTCCTCTTCTTCTCTACTTCTACAAACCCTAACTTCTTCAACTTTAACTTGGTACTGTTTTTGGGAGTTTGGGGCTAAAATCTGTTGTAAAACCTTGTTTGGGTTCTTGGGCTGCAGGCTGTTGTTACTGTTTTGGTCAGATTGGGGCTGAAATCTGCTGTTAAATCTTGGAATCGGGTTGTTGGTGCTGCTATAAAACTGATATTAAAACCTATTTGCTTCTGAGTGCTTTGTGTGTTGATTCTGGACTTATACTCTGTTCAGCTGCTGGTTTTTTTTGTTTAAATATTGCCTATGGCTGAGACTAAGCCACAAACTATCAAGGATGATGATATGCCTAAGTCCATTACCTTGCAAAAATTGAACGGAGTTAATTATCTTTCTTGGGCTCATGCGGTTCAAGTTTTTCTACGTGGGCAAAGGAAATTGAAGTACTTTGACTGAAAATCCTCCCTCTGATGAGAAGCAAGTTGAAGATTGGGCGTGAGGATAGTGTTGTTATGGGATGGCTCTGGCACATTATCGAACCCGAGATTTCTAGTACAGTTGCATTTTGTGATTCTTCTAAGAAGATTTGGGACTCTATTGCATAGTCAATTTCACACCAAAGTAATGTTTCTCAAGTTTATGAGTTGTATGAGAAAAATTTTGCTACTAAGCAGTCTGGGAAACCATTGTCGGAATACTATAGTACCTTGAAAATTTAGTGGGATCAGTTACCACAACATCGACCATTTGGTACTGATTTAGAGCAGCAGAAGAGGCACTGGCAGCTATTTATGATTGCTTCATTGCTATCTAGTTTAGATACAGATCTTTGTGGCTTCAAAGATCAGATTCTCGCTAGCTGTCATCTTTGGGGCAAAGCTCCACTGTACCTCCCATAGAGTCTTCTGCATTAATCTTTAGCAGTGGAGGTCGTGGTGGTTCTCGTGGTAACCATGGTGGTTGTGGTTTTCGTGGTAGTTCCTGTGGTGGTGGTCGTTCTAATGGACGTGGTGCCAGAAAGTGTGATCATTGTGGTGGTACAAATCACACGGAACCATATTGTTGGGTGAAATATGGCAAACCACTCTCTAACCCTCCAGAACACGCAAACACACACAGCACAAAGCTTACCCCAACTACTGCCTATCTAGTTCATAAAGAATGTCAAAAGACAACATTATATAGGTCAGTCAAATATTAAAGTTCTGTGGTAAAACATAAAACACTAAATAGGATGTTTCAAATTAGTCAGTCTTGGATCCTAGCACTAGTGATCTCCTTAATGAGGCCTTTTTATGGAGGGTTTGGCATCATTACCTAGTGTCACAAATCTAAATATAATGCTCAAGGAATCACCCTTCAATCGCAAACACATAGTAGTTCACTAAATATGTGTATTAAGAATGTTGAAATTAAACGTTCAAATTAAATATGGTGATGATGAATAGATGTGAAACCTTATAATTGAAAAAGAAACGGCATGTTGTAAGCAACCTTTTCTCCTTGCTGGACAACGAGGAAAACCAACATTTGAATAGTTATTTAAGGGGATGCTGGATGAGTTAAATTCATATCATCTCTATTGAAGATTTAATAGAGGAATCAGTGGAGGAAAATCTTTCAGTAATTGATGTTGTTTCTATTGCAAAGCATAAAACGGAAGCGAAGAGATAAATAAAACAAGTAGAACACACAATTATCACGTGGTTCAGCCACTAGGGCCTACATCCACAGCACAAAGAGCCTAAAGGGCTACATCACTTTTATTATAATCTCTCAACTCATATAAAATACAATGGTGGAGGCTCTTTTATATAGGAGAAGAAATTATGAGAATGGAAAGAATTAGAAAATAGGAAACAATGAGGATTTTTCTCCACTGATTCCTATGGTAACATCAAATCTTCAATAATAGGAAACAACATCAATTACTGAAAGATTTTCCTCCATTAAATCTTCAATACTCCCCCTCAAGTTGGAGCATGAATGCCCAACTTGCCATTGAGATGACGAGTAACAATAAGTGTGAATGATGAAGAGAGAAGACTAAGAACAATCCTACCGAACACACCAATAGCCCAAACAAGTCAACAAAAAAACTGCTAGAGACACAACAAAGGCGAGGATAATGCTACTGAACACACTGGCAGCCCAAACAAGTCGATAAAAACTGCCGGAGACACGACAAAGACGAAGACAATACTACCGAACACACCGGCAGCCCAAACAAGTCAACAAAAAACTGTCGGAGACACGACAAAGGTGAGGACAATGCTACCGAACACACCGGCAGCCCAAACAAGTCCAATAAAAACTGCTGGAGACACGGCAAAGGCGAAGAACAATACTGCCAAAAAAACCGGCAGCCTAAACAAGTCACAAATAACACCAAGAAACCCTTAGCAACATTTCAGATGCCAAGGGAATACCCCAAAATAGGGGTCCGAACCTAGGAAGAGAAATTAAGCTCTTATAAATGGAAGCGAAGAAATAAATAAAACAAGTAAAACATACAATTATTACATGGTTCAGCCACTAGGGCCTATATCCACGGCACAAGGAGCCCAAAGGGCTACATCACTTTTTTTATAATCTCTCAACTCATATAAAATACAATGGTGGAGGTTCCTTTATATAGGAGAAGAAATTATGAGAATGGAAAGAATTAGAAAATAGGAAACAAGGAGGATTTTTCTCCATTGATTCCTCTAATAACACCAAATCTTCAATAATAGAAAACAACATCAATTACTGAAAGATTTTCCTCCACTGATTCCTCCATTAAATCTTCAATTGTTTCCTATTATTGAAGATTTTGTGTTACTAGAGAAATCAGTGGAGAAAAATTCTCCTTGTTTCCTATTTTTTAATTCTTTCCACTCGCATAATTTCTTCTCCTATATAAAAGAGCCTCCACCACTGTATTGTGGATGAATTGAGAGAGTATTATAAAAGTGATGTAGCCCTTTGGGCTCTTTGTGCCGTGGATGGAGGCCCTTAGCATCTAAAATGTTGCTAAGGGTTTCTCGGTGCTATTTGTGACTTGTTTGGGTTGCCGGTTTGTTTAGCACTAATGTTCTTCGCCTTTGCCGTGTCTCTGGTAGTTTTTATTGACTTGTTTGGGCTGCTGGTGCGTTTGGTAGCATTGTCTTCATCTTTGCCGTCTCTCCGACAGTTTTTTTCAACTTGTTTGGGCTGCCGGTGTGTTCAGTAGCATTGTCGCCCTTGCCGTGTTTCCGACAATTTTTTGTTGACTTGTGTTGGGCTGTCGGTGTGTTCAGTAGCATTGTTATTCGTCTTCTCTCTTCTCTCTTCATCATTCACACTTGTTGCTACTCGTCATCTCAACAGCAAGTTGGGCATTCATCCTCCAACTTGAGGGGGAGTATTGAAGATTTAATGGAGGAATCAGTGGAGGAAAATCTTTTTGTTTCATATTATTGAAGATTTGGTGTTACTAGAGAAATCAACGGCGAAAAATGCTCCGTGTTTCCTATTTTCTAATTCTTTCTGTTCTCATAATTTCTTCTCCTATATAAGGGAGCCTCCACCATTGTATTGTGGATGAATTGACAGAGTATTATAAAAGAGATGTAGCCCTTTGGGCTCTTTGTGCCGTGGATGTAAGCCCTAGTGGCTGAACCACGTAATATATGTGTGTTCTACTTGTTTTATTTATTTCTTTGCTTCCGTTTTATGCTTTACATAATCTTCAATAATCTCCTTGCTGATGACACTGAAATTTTAAAGAAAAGAGTTTAAGTTGTTTTACCTTTAATCTAAATTTTATTCGTCTCTTCAGGCAATTGGAGGTTAGATACTGACAGGTGGTAATGGTATCCCTTCCTTCAGTAACATGTATGCCTGGCTACTTCATGCTTTGAGTGGATCGTCATCCTCTTCTTCAATCATTGTGAGAACTGAAAAGATAACTCCACTTTAATCAGTTAGTCAGGTAATCAAAATTCTTCCCAAGGTCGTGGCACTAGAAATAGAGAGGCTCTACAAGATGTTATGGCAGTTTTTGTCGCCATAGGAATGTCTTTTGTGATGCTAGAGATCATGATGGAGGTCGTACAGAGGGACGTAGTCATGATCACAGGCAAATGTGCTCATTGTGGTCAAGAGAGTGGTATTGTAGATAAATGCTGACATAGTAGACAAACCATGGGCTACTCGGACCAATTGAGTGATGTTTTCCTTCGACACTAGTACTTTCATCAACAGAGGGTGACTACTGTTCCCAGTGTTCCAACAAGTGCCGTCCTAGCGGTTTATGACCATCCAAGTAATGTTGCTTATTTAGTATCTTATAACTTGTTCTTTTGGGCCATTGACTCAGGAGCTTCTGCTCACATGCTTGTAAGGCCCCTGAGTTCTATTGATTGAATACTTCTTCTTTTTCTAAGCCTTCCATCGTGCTAGCTTTTGGTCATTTATATAATATACCTGGTAGTAATTCTGAATCACATCTCAATCCAACATCAGTGCATTGCATCCCTCAGTGTTCTTTTCAAATGTCTAAAGCTTTTAACTGCTCTATAACATTCTATCCCTCCTTGTGCCTTTCAGGGCCTTGAAACATGGGAGACACTTGTTAGAGGTTGTAAGGAGGATGGCATTTACCATCTGTTATTATTTCACAAATTTCACATCAATCAGTATTGATTGAGTAAAGAGAAGCAATCCTAGTCAAGGTTTTCTTATTACAACAAAAGAATAGGTAACCCACTAATTTAGTGGGGAAAAGTTGGGTAACACACTAAAACCAACCTAGTTCAATCAACTTCAGATAGCCTTGTGAGTGAAGGTTTCTTTTTTCCATCCAAGGAAAGAGGTCAAAAATAGAGAAATACTGACAATCAGAAGATATGAAGCTGCAAATCTCATCTTGTCAAAAGAATGGTCAACAAAGTACTGTTTTACAGTACTTATATATCCAAGATGAGAATTCACTGGAAATAGGATCTGTATAATTTGGGACAAACAAATACCACTGCCATTGCGTCACCACCGGCATCATCACCTTTGTGCCAACCCCAGCACCAGTTGCAGCAGCACCAACACATATACCCCTCTATTATTTAGTTTTTTCGTTTCCCTTGTAATAAATTTCTAATGGGACCTCTACATACATCTGGGTGCATAAAGCTTGAATTCTGAAGCATGAGTAGTGAGCAATACCCAAATTACAAACCACCAAATGTATTCAAAACCAATGCATCTTAAAACCATATTCGAATCAACATTCAACAAATCCTAATATATGCATACACATCGTTATTGATAAAACTACTCACGTAATATACATGCAATACGACTTTAAGTTAACTTCTGAAAGGAAAAAAAAAATACGACTTTAAAGTTAATATAAAGAATATAAAAAGTCAGTAATGTAGAAGTGTATCCACATGGAAAATTAGCATCCGCAAAGAAACAAATCAATTTCATTTATAGCAGTTAATGGTACGAAGCTATTGTTGGAGGTGATCAAATTAGAATCATAATATTCAAATTCACCAATTACATTTTTAACAGTACAACACAAACTTCTTTAAATATTGATGATACATTTCACAGGATGCATATTGATGCATATTTTCATTCATATCATGTGTAAATATCAGTCAAGTACAGATTATGCATTCATGCACACAAAATGTACATATGTATCTAGGCACCCAATGAATTGCTGGAAAAAGACAAGATAATAGTTAAGGACATACTTCCCCTGCAAATGAAACCTCCGATTGCTCCAATCTCACATTCTCCTCTAAATCTTCTAACTTCTTTTCATAGTGCTCTACAAGATCAATCTTGCGTTTAGACAGTCCACAACAGCCATTGTGCTTAAACTGCGGTAGAGTTGGTTCTGTTTGTAACCGGACGAGCCTTCTATACGATTTCTTTGCATCATTCTAGACAAGGACATGAAACAGTTGTAAAACATCAAGGCATAGGTAATCCAAGAGAGTGAATCATATATACAAGTGAGATACATTGCACACCCTTTAATTATTGAGTGAAGTGAATGAAAACCTAGAATATCTACATTATTATACAACAGAAGCTCAATTTTCATGCAGCAGATCCTTTGATTCTTGAGGGGAGGAAAAATCTAAAATTTTCGCATGTCTTATATCTGATTTTTGTGATTCTAAGATTTTCTGATAAGGATAATGTTAATCTCAGAAATGTCCAATTTTATGATTTTTAACGTATCTTCTTGGTAATTCAAGGACTAAATCCAATTCTTTAAACCAGGAACCTTAGATAACTTGAATCCATAAGGAAGTTCATGCAGACTTCTTCCTGCGAATCCCCATATTGCTGGTGGTGGTTGTAATATAATTGAGTGTACACCTGAAGCACAAAATTCACCTTGTAATCTATCAACCCATAAGCTGTGTACTTCACAATCTAGGCCATTTTAACCCTACAGGCTGTGTCAAGATTTTTTGTTTATCTTTAAGAAGAGTGACTGGAACATCTTTGAAATCACTTCAAATCCAGAAATTGAGTAGCCTAAACCTTCGAAATCCAATTGGAGTGGTGGATCAACTAATGTGCACATTCCACTTACCACTATTTCTCCCATCTTTCAATGCCTTCCGCCCATGACTGCCAAGTACCTGAAGAAGTGCCTACCCGCTCAAACCTGACAAGGGAGAGGAGAATAGTACAGCCTCGAGGCAAACAGCTCCTTTCTAAACTCAGGGAAGAACACCTAGCCCAGCTTTCTTTCCAACCCATTATTAAGCTAATAGCTGCCAGATTTTCAATAAGTCAGGCTATCCCTTCAAGAGATCCAGTTTTCCTTTTACGGGTCAATAAGTTATGGGGGATTCTGTTGGGTAGAAGCCCGAAATATCTTTTTTAAGATCTTATCATTTTTTTTTTTTCACTTGTAAGATGGTAATGAGAAGATTAAAAACGAAGCCCATTTGAAATCCCACTATAGTGATGCCAATAAAAACAGAAAATGAGAGACCCAGAGTAATGAGAAAATGACTTGTAACTGTGAAGCTACAAGGTATCATACACTGGGTATTATGAAATAACGAAAAATTTTGTAACTCTTTTCTTTCTCTTTTGTTTAAGAGTTTCAGCAACTCCATTTCAATGTGCCATCAATATTAAGTTAGGGAGTTAGACATAATAAGCATGAAGCTGGTGGAGTTCGAGGCGAGGATAGAGAAGGAGTCTCTTCAATTAAAATCTCTCCTTGAAGGGAGGATTGGATTAGATGAAAATTTGGCAAAAAACAGAAGGAAGGTCACATGCATAAAGACATGTTTTGAGGACATGAATATGATGAATATTTGCTACTTTTTTCTAGATAGAGCACACCTGAAAAGGATCCAAGAGTCCTGAGGAATACTTGGATTGATTAGGGTGCTGGGTATTGAATGTAGCACACATGCAAGACCAAATAATTCAAGAGGAACCGGAAAGGAGAGTATGAGGGTAAAGAGTTCTGAACTGTCATGTACCAGCATCCTAGCGGTCAGGTAGGACGTGGTGATTTTTCTTGGTATGCAAATGAACCTCATCAATAATAAAGCTTTACATAATTTTCCTATCATAATTAAATTTATCTCATAAAGCTAAAATATCTTGTCACACTCATGGGCTCTTCACCTGTAACAACCAGTAAGTTACCTAACATTATATAGAAGGGGGCCTAAGTCTGTACATTTCACATGCCATTCTGCAGGATATGATCCATCTTCAGACCAGGATGTGTTTACCACATGCATGGTAAGCATAAAAGAACCAGCAATTTAAAAAAGACGCCTAATTTTCCTCTAGGCCATGCCATTTTGTTCTGGAAAACTAATATAAGTATACTGATGGCTCTGACATTTGGCAATATGTTTTTGGCAAACAGAGATGTCATACTTATGCCTACTTATCAAAAAAAAAGAGATGTCATACTTATGCCTGTTGTCAGAACAAGAACAGAATGGATGTATTAATTCGGGTATGGGCTAAATCATAAAGGGTCCTAAAAAGGAGATGTGAGCCCACTATTAATTTCCTTGTCACATCTTGATTATATTTCCATTCTGTTAGACACGGTCAAGACATATGACATAGTACATGGTTAGATTTCAAAATGCGTAGCTTTTTTAAACAGATACCTCCTTGCTTGATCAAAAGGAAACAGAAAATTTGCTAAACTTGAAATGACTTGCCATAATCAAGTACTACTTGCTGAGTCACATCAAAATAGTAAGCAAGACTATAAAATTTTGAAGGATTTATCAACTAAACTTATCACCATTGAACGTAGACGTGACAACAGAATAGCAACTAAGAGTTTCAACAAAGAAAAGGAAGAAGAAGAAGAAATAAAGACCAAAAAAAAACTTACAATAAGATCTCGAAGTTTGTTTGTTCGACGAACCACCACATGGGATAAATATGTAGAAGGATGATATTCCGTGAAAAAGCTCTCAACACTGTTGCTGACACTGCTCCCAGTAGAAACAGGGATACTACGAACTAAAGTGGTGAACTGATGGGGCTGAGGTTTGGATGAATAGAAATAAGCCATCCTCTTAGCAGATATGTAATTGTATTCCTGCAGAAATATATATAGTATTCCGCATGAATCAACTCATGTACAACTCATATCCCCCATAGATGCCATCACTCAAATATCCTAGTATAACTTTTGAAAAAAAATTACATCTTTACTATCAAGTGGAGAAGCTCCTGAAGATAGATTCCTTACCAAAAAACTATAATTTACTACCAGGACATGGATACAACAAATTGTTCGAATTGGAAAATAGAATCATAATTTTATATTTAATAGGATTGGTGGGAGTCAAATCTTGTAAAAAAATAAGGTGTCGTAGAGCAATTCAATCATGTTAAGAAATGTTCAAGACATCAGCAACTACAGTTGTGCAAAGGTATGACTTACATAATAAAGAAGATAACAAACAAAGATAGTGACGATATATACAGCACAGAAGTGTATCCATAACCTGCCACAGAGATCAAAAGCTTATGGTGAGATTTTTGTCACACTTCGCTTGCCTACACAGTACAAGGATATTCCATCTGCAACACAAATATTCATTGATTTCTTAGAATTCATATAATGATAAAAGAAAATCTTTTACTCTTTGTTAACAACCATCTACTCCAAAAGCTTAAGCTATTAGAGAGGGTGTAAGGTTAATATTGAAATCCTTCAACACGCCCCCTCACGTGTGGCATTCTTTTGGTCTAACACGTGTTTCAATTTTAATTATCAGGGTGAAGACGAGGTTTGAACACAGGACCTTGCCTGCTCTAATACCATGTTAACAACTATCTAGGGCAAAAGCTTAAACTAATAGAGAGGGTGTAATGTTAATATTTAAATCCTCCAATAATATTAAATCAGACTCTCTCACTAACTTTTCTCAAAGGCACTGATAAATCACTTAATTTGAAAACTTATAATGTTGCAAGGTTTTTGAGTAGATCCACCAACAATCAAATAGATAGTTTTCCGACTGGGGATTATCAACTGGAAATTTCTTTACCAAATCAAAGATGCCTAAAATTTCACTGGACCAATCAAAATAAAGCTCAGATGAATTGAATCAATTTCAGTGCACAAATGCCTAGTTTGGATTGAAAATTACAAGTAATACTCTAATGTAACTGGCAAGAAGAATCTTCAAACAAAGCAAGTCCCAAATACTAAAATCGATGCACCTTAATATCACACATTTGATTAGAGTAAACTTCATCATATAAATAATACCTTAATATCACACGTTTAATTAGAGAAAACTTTATCATTTGAATAATAATAATAATATCTTAAAAAGAAGAATCTTGCAGGTCCTGTAATGGGTTGGTGCCAGTGAGAGCAAAGCATATGGAAGAAGTAAAAAGTTGTAGCAGTAATGTAGTTGTGCAGTTTAGTTAACATTCTAATTCATTCAAAGCGGAGACTTATCATGGCTTTATCATGTATGAGGCTCTGAGCACAGTTATCTTATCCTTTTTGGATCATCAACAATAGTGTCAAAACAGGGGGGCTAAGCAATTTGCCGAAGCTTTTGGATGGAGAAATACATTTGTAGGATAGCATTCTGCCTTAGAGGGAAGCACCTGCATGAGCAGTGATGGACGAAGGAAGCGAAAATAAATATGGATATGCAAATATACTTTCAGGCCTACAAAGAATTTCCAGCATTCTAATACAATGCTTCCAGTCAAATTTCAACATGCAGCTGGATGTCCTATATAGCTATCAAGTCTGCAAAACTGTTGTCTCTGACTTTCGGAAAACCTGAATCCAGTCAAGCAATGACTTAAGACTGCTTGAGCCTTGAACAAATCAAGATTCACGTACTATAAATTGTTAATGGAATTGAAGTACATTAACTCATTCCTCCCCTTCTATTATAAACAAAGAATACCGATGGACCACAGAAAACAAGTACTTGATAATTTAGACAACTTATTGAAATGCAATACTTTTTATTTTCTTTTTTTTCATAATTATTGAAATGCAATACTAGAATAGCTTGACAAGCAACTAGACAGTTGTTATACAGAAAACATTCTCGAAGACCAACTTGAACTTCATCACATAAAAAGAGCTCAAAGTGAGGTTCCATATATAGTGGTCGGTAACCTCAGGTTCGTGTCTATACCACTGGAATTTTTCGGACTCTATCAATGATGGAAATAGATTCGAGACAAAAAGGATTACCCAAGAGTAATTTTCCCTAAGAAGAACATAGTTTCTAAAATCTGAGACTCGACTTTATTTTATGATCAACAAATAAAACAGGAAACAACAAAACATACTCGTACAAGTTAATTTTAACCCAGAGTGCCTTAACATACATACTCGAGTAACATGGGGACAAAGCACCTGGTCAGGTAGGGCAGAATGTAGTTGAATATTTTAAATAAAATTATCTCTATGTTCAGCTTCATTACAAACAAATGTTAAACTAATAGTAACCTTTTCAAAAGACAAGATAATGATCACCTTTTTGAGCCATTGTTTACATTTGAAATGCTAAATACGTCCAAAGAATCATTTGTCAAATTAGAAAAGTCAAATTCCTGAAGCTGGTTCCCCGAGCAGTTGACAGGAAGAAGAACAAACACTCCAATAATCCCAGCAACACAAAATACTCTCAAGCTGCATAATAGAAAAAGAAAGAAGTTGCATGAAGGGGAGTTATAAGAAAGAAATATATACCTGAAAATATCAAACCAGAACATGAGAAATAATACAATAGCAAAAGCACAAGCAAAAACAACAGTAAATATTGTCTTGTGATGCAGAGTAAAAGAAAATAAATAGAGGAGACCAAGGTGGTAGTGGTGGTTAATTCACATTCAGTAGCCCAATATCATTGATATTGACCTGACTCTGCGAACCAATAAGATACTAGTGCCTTGTGTTCTATAACTGAGCAAGTAGGAGGCAAGGGATTTCCTACCTATGCACCTAATTGGTGAATATGCAATTGTCTGGATGTGAAAAGCAACACACCAACAGTATTAAATTGTTTTACTGTTTTGTTGCTCAATAACTTCTTATCGGTTATAAGCACTTCATTCAATAATGAAGAAGGAAGAAGGAAGCATAGCCCACAACAGCCCCCACTAAGTTAATTTCATCTTTTACTTTTCTTATGGTATTCTGCAATTCTCACCCAACTTTCCTCTTTAAATCATTCTTTTGTGCCCCCTACCCTCTAATGGTCTCTCCCCCAAATCCCTTGTAAGCATGCATATGTATAACAAACAACCAACATGCCAATATTTAAGAGAGATCCAGGCACATGCAGGGAGATTTGTTATTTTTGTTTTAGTATAACTTTAGACACTCCAGTTTGCCTTATTACCCACTAAAAATTTCAACCAAACCATATGATTCCAAGACCACAAGGAGTAAAAAGCACAATCGAAACATAATCACCCAAAAATAGGCATTAAAATCTCAAAATCCAAAATTTTAAAAACTATTTCCAGACTGTACTTCTCAATGCACTCTGGCCCTCCACTCAAGACATTTACCCAAGGTTGGCCCTAAGCTTAGTAAAAAGTCCCTGAATTAAGAATAAACAGTAGACTCCCCAATTTTCAACTTTGACTTCAATGTTCATACCTCTAATGATTTTAAAGTCAAAAATAAATTTTAAAATTGAATTCAGCAGATTGAAATTTAGGGGGTAGCATTCAATTTAACGTGGAACGCCCAAATCGACATGAAAGTCAAAATTCGTAAAGCTAAAAGCTAACATTCATACTTGCCAAATTTCAGCCCCCGAAAGGTGACAAAAATTGCAAATTTGAAAATAATTTTTCCGGGGCATTGTGAGTATCATGTAGAATTTTTTTTTTTTTTTTTTTTTTTTTCCCGAATTGGTACTCACACACACGTCTCCACTGAGGCTTGAACCCCTGACCTCCCTTTGGGAAGTAAGGGCCTGATACCGCTAGGCCACTGGCCTGTTGATCAAGAATTTATTTTGAGAAACTCATGCCATTTAAAGCGGAAAAATAAAAACAGTTTAAGGAAACAGAATTTTATTCTTCTGAAGAAGAGATAACTTTTTATTCATTTATGATTTAATTTTTAAAAATATTTTTTTTGAATTCAAACTGGTGAGTGTTTTCTTATGTACATGTTTTATCTTAAGTAAATGAAGAATAAATTATAATAGTGTAAAACAAGGGCATATTTTTCAGGTAAATAAGCACAGGAATAAGCAAAAGCACAAAAGACCAAACAAGGACTTATAAAGAATATCAACACGTGCCAAGACACCAGGGCAGGGGCTTCACGGAGGATGCAAAGCACATTGCCACCAGGCTAGCGTCGACTGTTGAGTGCAAATCCAATAGCAAAGTCAAAACAGTGGCAGTGGCAGAAAGTGATGACATAGTCCTATGCCAGGAACACCTGAGTGACAACCAAACTGCCCTTGGCTACACGCCACCCTCAACTTAGCGCCACAAAGAATTTTAGCAACACTGCCTTCCTATTAGCGGCACCACAAAAGCAAAAAGTCAAAAATGCATAAATGGGTGCCGCCTTGATCCAAGCAGGATCGATAATGTTGTTAGTGTCACCTCCCAAACCAACAACGACACAGAGTCTACAGCCAATGCCATCCAAACACGTTACCACAATCAGTCAAAAGCCCAATACAACCCCCAAAACACCAAATTTCCCATTTTTACCCCTACAATTCTTTTTGCACTTGTAAATGCACCCACCCTCCTCCATTTAACACACACCAAGTGGGAGAGAGAGAGAGAGAAATAAAGAAAGAAGAGGGATTCCATCCTTCTTCTAGGTGGTTTCTCATATCTTTCTACATCAACATGCTTTCCAATTCTTGCTGTCCATTACTTAAAGCCCTACTTTGGGTTTTCAAGGTGCAGTCTGGAGTTAGAAATGGGGTGACTAGTTTAAGACTAATGTCTTACAAAGTGCATTTTTCGTAAGATAGCCCCAGTGCATTTTTCGTAAGATAGCCCCAGAATGCTAGACTGTTTTCCACGATTTCTGTTATTATCCTCTGCATATGACATATCACACTAGCATTCTCTACTTCTACTCCTATCTCGGGAACATTATTTTTCAATCTTTCCATGTCTGCTAAATCCAAATTTAGGCTATCGTGGTGCAGTTCATGGTAGTTTAAACGTTGACCAATGATAATGCTTCTTCATCATGTAAAAGTTCCTCATCAAATCACCTCTTTAATTACGAAAGAAGGCAATTGGATGCCATGGGGGTTTTTGTTTGTTGGCTCCTGTGTACAGCTTCAGTTATATTCTTTGATATGGATTCCTCAATCCTCTCTTCTTTGTTCCTTCTTTCTATTTTTCCTATTTAACAAATCGGGGTTTATTATTCCAGAGAGATACAGAGATAATAAAACAAAACCTTAGAAGTGAGCTCCTCCTTCCTTGCAGGATATAAAATTGAACTTGACAGGTTCTACTAGATTGTTTCTCTTCTTTTCTTTTCTTTTTTTAATTTAATGGAACTATGACCGTAATTAAATATCAACTGGTGAGGATTCTTGCTCCCTTAATTAGGCTTCAAAAACACAAATCAAGTCAGACCAGTAGGCGCCAGTGAGAAAAGGAAGATTGGTTTGTGTAGAAGGTAAGAGACAAAGCGGTCGATCAAAACTGACACGGAACGAAGTAATAAGAAAATATTTTAAATTTTTCAATCCAATAGGAGAAATGGATTATGATAGAAAAGAGTGGAAAAAGTGAATCGTTGTCGACCCCATTTAAAGTTGTTTTCTTATCCAACAATAAAACAAACCTTTTTGTAATTTTCTTGGGAGGTCTTTCTGGAGAAGTTAAAAACCTTCTGAAGAGAGGATCGAAATTACCTGAAGATGATAAGGCGCATGAATACCACAGCATCCAAGCCTGAAGATGAAAGTAGTTCCTCTTCGGAAGGTCGCCATGCCGACCTCACCCAACCAGGATTTGGCAATAGCCTTTCAAGGTTAAAACTATTTCTTTGCTGTGACTTCCCATCAGCAAGCAAGCGTGGTGCATAAACATCAAAATTACTTGGTTGTCTCCTCAAAACAGAATACAATATGAAAAACATAACACAAAGGCCAAAATTTATTCCAACAGATGTTATAAGGGCAGAAACAATCATTTTAAAAAAAGAATGTCAGGACCTTTGTAGGGATAACTTATCAAATCTTCACAACCAACAACTCAACTGCACGAAGTAATAAAAAATAATCAATCATACCGAGTAAAATGCACTTCGCGTGAATTACAAAGAAAATAAAATGCCCAAAATATATGAATTGCAATATTAGTAAAACTAGAAAAATATGGGGATATAACGAATCAACCGATTAATAGATGGCAAAGAGTGAACACGTTTATAACTTTGCCTTGATTACTCAAAGAAAAGAGAGTTTTGAGATTATGTCACTCATACAATTAAAGCAAAATGGGTTAAGTGGAATAGCGCTTTAGCATATTGGACGAGCAATGTATATTTATAAAGCTAAAAGAATTTTTTTATAAAATAGTTATAAGCAGACCATCTATGCTTTATGAGACTGGAATGCTGTGCAGCTAAAAGCATCATGTAGCGGCTATTGGGATGGATATGTGACGAGACAAGAAAGAATAAAATTAGAAATGAATGCATTCTAAAAATGATGAATACAATTATTGGAGATAAAATAAGAGAAAATTGACTATGATGGTTTGGCGAAAAGTTTGAAAGACCAACAATTGTACTACTAAGAAAGAGTGACATGATCCACATTGAGGTTAGTTAAAGGAAAGTAAATATCAAAATCAATATGGGCTGATATAGTGATATAGTAAGGAAATACATGGCAGCGTATGACTAACTGAAATTATGGTCCCACGCAGAGCTCGATGGCAATATAATATTAAGAGAGGTACTATCATTGTTAACTGTTGCTGCCTTTGTAAAACTGATGGTGAGTCCGTGGACCATCTCCTTATGCACTGTCCTGTTGCAACTGATTGCTGGAATCTCATATTCGGCATTTTTGGTGTTCAGTGGGTAATGCCTAAGCACTCTTTCCAAATTATTAATGCTTGGAGAAGATGCACTGTTTCTGGTCATGCTCGTGATTTTTGGAGGATCGCCCCACACTGTGTTTGGTGGTGTATTTGGAGAGAGAGAAATAACAGACACTTTGAAGGGAAGGAATCGTCTTTTGCAAACCTTAAGTCTCTTATTCTACGCTCTCTTTTCTGTTATGTTAGAGGCAGCGTTTGCTCCTCGATTGATGAATTCTTTGTTCTATTGGACTCTGTTGGTCCGTAGGTTTGGCTTCTGCTTTTCGTTTTTCTGTATTAGGGACGCGTTTCCCTTTTGAACGTTTTTCTAATATATCTTTACTTATCAAAAAAAATAACATTAACTTCATAGATAAGAAATAGTTGGAATAAGGCTTTTGTGAGTAGAATAGGTTTGAGTTTAAGCACAAGAATGTGCAATAAATCTACTGGTTTTACTCATCATTTTGACTTTTTGAACCTGTCGATAGAGACAGGAAGAGGAGGGTAAAGGAGAAGAAGAAAAAGGAATGTGGTGCATCATCTCCAAAACTGTACTTTCTCTTATCACTTACTGAAGGGAAATCAAGATGAAAAAACAATGCTTAATCTTTTGTTCAGTGCTGGTCCAATCCCAGACATGTGGCGGAGATGGACTCGTGAAGAAGCAGTAGCACCCATGGTTCTTTGGAAAAGTTGGTATAAGAGGAAATGGCTAAGGCAAAAAATGGATGAAGCAGCTACAAGTCAAAATTACCACTCCACAACAGCAGTTGATAACAAACATAAAGTAAGAAACAAAGGCTAAGATTCTCAAATATGGAGAGAATTCATTAAGAGAGTGGTAGGAGAACAAAATGACAAGCAGAAAGTATTCTGTAACTCATTGCTTGGTCTCAATTTAATAGAAGGCAAGAGATCAATAGCGAATATTAAAAACCTGAACATAAGGTGAGCAAGGCTGTGCTATAGGCTCCCCTACCATGTGTGATTCTAGTGTTGCAAAAGATTGTCTAAAATTGTTAAGATTCCTAAATATTAAAAACCTGAACATAAAGTGAGCAAGGCTGTGCAATAGGCTCCCCTACCATGTGTGATTCTAGTGTTTCAAAAGATTGTCTAAAATTGTTAAGATTCCTAAATACTCTGGAATTATGGAGGAATCTCATAAGTCAACAATGCATAGTTAGTAGACCAATTGATCACTACGCTATTAAGGCCAAACTTGGCTGCTTCAGCATTTAAAAGTGATGTAGGTATTCTAGGCAGAGATAAGACATAAATATGAGGATCTAAATTGCTATAATGAAACTTAATAAAGTTACAATGAAACTTAATAAAATTATAGGAAGCAAAATTTGAAGAACTATTCAGTCCCAATCCACCAATATGAGAATCAAAATCCAGAAAGACACCTATTTAATATGACTAGGTAGCTCGAAAACTGAAAATCAAGATTAGGCTGATTAGCCATGAAAATAATGAAGTTGGGGGATCATAGCAGTGAAGTTGACTTCAATTACTTGAAACAATTTACAAAAGTTTAAAACATGCAAATCCCAGTAGAGCCATGATACCCATTGTTGCCCAAGTTGAACTTGAGCATTGACCAAGTTGCACTTGGCTTGAAACCTTGGAGTTAAACAGTCATTTTAATAACACACAACCAACCCATTTTTTTTATTTTTTTTTTTTTTGTGGGTAAAACATAACCAACCCACTTTCAATTAACATGCTTTAAATCTAAAGAATTTCCAAACACCCCACTTTCAATTATCATTCTTCTAAATTTAAAGAATTCCAAGTTCAGAGCTTTTACAAGTATTCACAACATTTAACAAACAGGCTATAAAATGATACTAATACAAACCCTAGAACAAGCATTTTAGTCAAATTTAAGTGATGTTGAACACTGTTGAATACAATAAAAGCACAAAGAAAGTAGAGAGAAGCAAGAGTAGAAATCCAAACCTGGTTTGGTACCAGATGGTGTAATGCATGAGCTGAAGATTGAGCGTTTCTGTAACAAACCCAACAATTGATATGGGTTTCACTGTGTGTTTGTATCAATAGGGATATGCTTCTTGGACACTCTAGTTGCGAAGGTACTATACAGACGAAGCTTCTTTCCTTGTTTCGGTGTGCGTGTGAAAATAGCGACTGTTTCATTATTTGGGCTTTGTTTTGTTTACTGTTTCCTTTGGCGAAGTGGCTGTTGTTCATTGGATGCAAGTGAGATTATTGTTGTTGTGGCTCTTGTAGATTCCGAAGGAATGGTTGTTACACCAGGTTTTATACACACAACAGCCAGTCAAACTGGTTTGTTAGGCGGAGAACATTTGACCTTTCTCAATCCAAACATTTTAGGTAAATTACACTAAAACCTAAATACTTGACGCTTTCTATAAGTAGATTGATGATTGCTCTTCGCAATGCTTTTGAAAATTACGGTTTTGTGCATTAAAATAACGCAATTTTGATACATAATACAATTTCAAAGTGGGTCGTGTGGAGCCCCAAGCGAAACCCATGTGATAGTCTAGAAGATGCATAAAAGGTTGGAGAATATGCACAAATATTTTAAAATATTAAGAAGACAATATTAAATTTTATTCATGCAAATGAATACTACATCATTAAAAAAACACATCAATATAAATACAAAATTAATTCAATAAAATAAATTGAAAATAGTGGAGGTAACAATGAATCACATAATTTAAACAATACAAATAATCTCAATAATATAATATTAACTTTAATAAAGATTAAGATAAAATCATAATAATAAACTAAGAAATAAATAACTAGCCTACATAATGAGAGAGATGTCGTCACTCTCTTAAAGTTATATGGTCTTTTTACGTGTAAGTGATAGCAGATCAATACGACTCCAATATATAACCAATACTCACCGATGGTTTTCTCTAGACACGTCCGAAGAGAAACAAAGTGTATTAATTTTGTCATCAAAATTGTTTTAAACATTATATAAAATACTCTCAAATATCAATGGAAAATGAGATAAAAGAGAGTTTTAAAGGAACCGCAACGGTAGAACACTCATTTTTATATATTTACAACTCCTCAAGCCAATAACGCTATAGCACTCTAGCATGTCACATTACATAGAATGGTACAAGTTTTTTATATGTTTAAAACTTGTAACGGTTTTATATTATCAATATAGGATTAATAATAAAATAATAATAAAAATAAATAGAATCATAATAATACTTTAATAATATTTATAAAGTCCCCTCCAAGAGAAGGAGATCCACTTTGCTCATTAAGAGATTAATTAATTAAAGACAAACGAAACAACAATTGAGAGGTAATGTGAAGTGAGGTCGCAAGCTCTCGGTTTCTAATATGTATTATTCGTCGACGTTGAGTAGAAGTAAAAAACATTCTTGAATGGGTTATGGACCAAATCGAGGCTAAAAATATATTTTGACTTAAATAATGAAGATCTAGCGATATTATTAGAGCATGTATTTTACTACTTTGAATGTATTTCTTGCTTAGATAAATATAAAAAAATAATTAATGTATGTTTGGGTAATTATTCTACTTGTTTTGTTTTATTTGGCCAATCCAAGTATCACTTGCATTATTTATGCATTAACCAACCTCATCTAACAGTGACAGTGATACTTGGATTGGCAATAATGGATTAAAATTGATAACCACCCTCATCTAATAGTGACAGTGAAACTTGGATTGGCTCAATTATTAGTTACTATGGGCCATACAGGACCGTGAAGGTTCACAAAGGCCCACCTGAAACTAAACTTTTGACTAACAATATGGGCCAGAAAACGAACTGGACATTGGACTTTGTCCACAAATTATGACGTACACTACCATTTGGGTAGATCTTAGACAGACATCCTTATTGGACGCTGGCACAAATTACGATATAAACTCCACCACTTGGGTAGACCTTGGGCAGGCACCTTCGGTGGGATGAAAGTCACTAACCTAGACCATGGGCTTTCTTGATCGCCCATATGGACCACGTAACAAAACTTTGGACTGAACATTAGATAGGGGCCATGCCAACAAAAGCAACAAATTATGAGGTAGGTTCTTCCACCACTTGGATAGATTTTAGACGGACACCTCTTAAGTGGAATTGATGTCACCAACCTAGACCATAAACTTTCTTGATTACTCATATATCCTAGGTAAGTATGATGATCTCTTCGTCCGATGTGGGACACATGACTCAAACTATTAACACTGTGACTCTGTCAACAAGCCCTAATTCACTTCTTCTTCCAAGTTCCAACTCTGAGAAACTGAATTCATACAAGGTATTGAAAGCAACCAATTTCAGAAGTATACAAGGTATTGCTGTTTTATATTATCATCTGGTCTTGACCAGTCTTTGTTCTCATGAAGAAGTTAGAGGTGGTGTTAACTGATAGATTCCAGTACCGGAGATCAGTAAAAGCACTTTTGGAGTTTTGGCCTCGTAGAAACTGAATTGTGTAGCTAATTTGTTTCTCAGTCATTCTATGTCAAGCTAATAAATTCTCATTTTTGTGAGGCTTACTGGTAGTTTTACGCGCAATGCAAACCAATGGCTCTGCAACAGAAAGGAATGATCAGTGTCACAGTACCCATTTCAATATTTTGGATGGCAACCTGAACCCCATAACATCTTTATTTTGAATTTTTTTTTTTTTTTTTTTTTTTTTTTTTTTCAGTTGTTTAAAATCTAATGAACATTCTCTATCCATGTAATAGGAAGGTTCATGTACCTAAGTATTGTCTAGTGTTAATTAGCATCTCTCTTTATTTCTTCTTTGCCATTGGCCAGTAGGAGGTCCTGGAGGAGAAGGAATAGGGACACAAGAAATAAGTAAAGAACAGGGAGAATTGATCTTCTTTTGTTTAGTTGAATTGAGAAGGAAAAAAGTGAGGGAAAAGTGAAAAACTAAAAGCAAAGAGAAATAAAGAAAAAAAAAATAGAGATAAAAAGAAAATTAGAGATTTTACCAACCCAATATATATATATATATGTATATATATATATATATTTCAGAAATTGTTTTTCTTTTCTTTTATTTGGTTAGAGTAAAATGATCGATACTTACTGCAAGGTTACAAATCCAAACTGTTAGTATTGAGAATTGGATATAGGGGTGCATAAAATATCGGTGGAACTGTTAAGAACCGGAACCAGGTGCTTTGGACTAGGAACGGTTAAGAATCAAAATTGTACTAATAAATATATACATTATTTTTTAATTATATAATTACTAACATATGTGCCTATATTTAATGGAAAAAAAAATAATATATACATATATATATGCCTATATTTACCAACCATATATACATGTTTATTAATGCATGTTGTGGTCCAAGGTATTGCTAAAAAAAGGTAGGAATTGGAACCGAACCGAACCGAAACCGTGAAACTGGTTCATTCCGATGCTGGTTTCATGTTCCGATGGTTTCGATTTTGGTTCTAATTTTTAGTAACTGTTAAGAACAATTTCGGTTATGCCAAAAACAGTACCGAACTAAACAGTATGCACCCCTAATTGAATATAAATGCAGAACTAAGTTTAACTATTTTTTAAATGGTGAAATGCTTTGATACCCCCCTCATGTTTGATTTTATTGCTCATAAATTAAAGTTGTATAAAAATTATTTTGACACCTAACTTTTAGAGTTAACAGTAGTTTTTTAACCAAAAAAATATATAATTTTACAATTATTCCCCTTGTGATATTTAACTTCACACGTACATCATTGTTGACATGTGCAAAAGTGCATAACAATATTGAGGTTTAAAAACGGTAGGGATTTTTACATAAAAATGGGCTTAAGGCCCCATATTTACTCAATGACTGAGGTAAAGTTTGATAGTTTCAAAAAATTTAGTTTGACCCAAAAGTTGAGTTGGCACATGAAGATTCACTGTTTCATATTTGTGTTGACTAAAATACCCTTTTCAATATTGAGTACATTGACCTTATTGTCCTTTATTTCCTCATCCATTTTACCTTATTGCTCTTATTTTTTCTTAACCCAATTTAAGCTATTGGAGACCAATTTAACCCAATTTACTCGTCAGTTTAACAAACCAGCTGGGAGCCCTAACCTTAACATTCCATTCGTGCAGAGCCCACACCCTCACATAGTTTACTCTTGTCGTTGTACTTCTTATTGGTGGTCCATGTGCTTCTGTGAACTGAGCTTAGTAATTTGGTAAGTATTCTCTCTCTATCTCTCTATTTCTCTCTCTCTCTCTCTCTCACCCATTTTGGGTGGATCTCCCCCGATAAATTGGAGTTGCATATCCAAAGAAAATTGCGTGATCTATAAATTTTTTTTGGTAGAACGAATCTAGGGTTTGTATTTATATTGAAGGCTTTAAATAAGAATGGAATTAATTAATTGATTGTGTTTGAACTTTGAATGACGTAGTATTTTTTATTTTATTATTATTATTTTTTTTAAGCATGTTGAAGGCTTAATTGATTTTATATTGAAGGCTTTAGATGAGAATGGAATGAATTAATCAATTGTGTTTGAACTTTAAATGTTGTAGTATTTTTTTTTTTTTTTTTTTTTTTTTTTTTTTTTTTTTTTTGAGCATGCTAAAAATTGCATGTTCCATTGGGTTAAGTAATGTTTTATATTATTAATCCCATCATTTTTGGATGATCTTCCCATGAATTAATTAATGTACGGTGGCATGAAATTGGTGTAATCTGGGAATATTTAGTTCAAAATTGTTGATTTATAAAAAAATAATAATAATTATTATAATTTATTTATTTTTTGGGAACCATTAGCTTCATAACTTTTGTGTTTTAGTTGAATAATTACAGTTGATTTATTTCTTGTTTTTTTTGGATTACTGATGAATTAGAAAGTTATTGAATGTGTGAATTAATTGTTCTATTACAAGGCTATAAATACCGCATCAGTGATCTTTTACTTCACATGAATATTTGCAATCTAAAAACATTTTATATCAATTTTTTTATTTTATTTTATAGATGACCAAGAATACATCAAGCTTGCATTCAAGTTAGGAAATACTCTAGTTCATATAATTTTATGAAAGAAAATTTTAAATCCTTTTCATGGTCATTGGCAAACTGCAAACATAATTAAAAGATAAGGGTTATAATAACTGAGGAAAAGAAAGAACCAAAAACAAATCCGGGACAATAACTTAATTTCTTTTAGCAACAATGATATGACACAAACCTTGTAGCACTAGGGAGTAAGGCCCTGCAAAGACTTTCTTCTTTCTACTATCTTTTCTCTAAATCACTGTGAAAGAGAGAGAAAAATGTCAATGCAAAACAACAGTAAAAAACAATGATGTGCAAAGATAAAGGCCTGAAAATAATTGCAAAACAAGATTTTAGTAAGGTAGCTGAAGCTCCCCTCACTGTTTACCAAAATAAACACATCTAGTTATAAGATCACATTTACTGACTTGTTAATATATTTTCAAATCTCTTTAACACGCTTGTCCTTTCCTTCAACTACATCACATGTTATATAAACAGTGTTTCCTTTCCATAAACAAAATTTATCACCAAAAACTGCCTTCTACATTGCCATTACATACATAATGTAAATTATCGATTCAACTATACTATGGGATCTGTGGATTGTCCCAGTCGAGACTGCACCCTTCAGCAATGGCAGGTGGATGTGGCACTGACTTTGTTGTAGTGACTTTAATTGAAAAAGTAACTTCATAATATGTAATTAGAATGGTGAAAAAACTGTGGTTTATGTTGTTCATAAGAGAACTGGCTTCTTAATGCATTAGGAACCAAATTAGTACAAATAATTTGACATCCAACAAACCTAATAACCAACTGATTAATAGAACTGCAACTCAAAGTAGTATTGATGTCTGGATATAATGCATATACAATAAGTTTGGCTGAGAATATGAAACTTGTTTAAAACTTATATAGCATGAGTCTATGGCATACACTGAAATAGATATGATCATTTGGAAGAAGTACCCAATCTCAGACTATGAAGATTAATTTATTTTCATTATTAAGTCCTCAATTTGCCTTCTTTAATTTCCATATCCCGCTAGCTGTTACTGTTTTCCTAAATTACTTATTTTATTTTTATTTTTTTTTTGGCTCTTTTGTCTAGATGTTGTCAAATCATCACATGGCTAAAATTCATGTAATATCTGTGAATTGGGCTCTATATTAGAAAACATATGATGACATAGAGAGATATGTGATGTGATATCCCTCGATTCTAGAGCCACGGGTGATCAAGTCCGAGCACAGATCCGAAGGATATCAAACAATTAATATTTAATCGAACACAGAATACAAAATGAATTTAAGAAATAATAATAAGCTGAAGGAATACTAAAATTAAAAATCCTCAAATATAAATATTTAAACTCTGACAATCCAAACTTCATAAGTTTACAACTCGGGAATCCATCTCCAGTGGACCCCTAATAAAAATCCAAACCGAACGAAAATAAATAACTGAAGATACAAGCCCAAATCGAATATCTGGAAAGAAATCCTACATCGTCGGTAGAATGAAAGATCGTCTCTGCTTAGCTCGAACAAGCTTTAAGACCTCAAACATCCAATACCTGAAAAATAATAAGTGGGTCAGGCCCACTAGCAAGTTCTATACTACTACTACCTAAGCAGAGACCCGATACGCATGTACATCCTAACCAATCCAACAATAACTAAATAGTCCGTAGATATATATATATATATAATCACACTACAGGACTCTCACTGGACTACATGCCCGTCTCAACCTGACTAGCAGGCATCATGCAAAACGCACCTGAGGTGGGCATGACTACCTAGACCTAGCAGGGTACACATCCAACCATCATAGCCAGCTATGCATCCCAATGCATATATGCTCCCTAGCCAACGACTCTGAGACTCATGCTCATATCGTGGCAACATAAAAATATATTTAAAATCCGTTCCAAACTAAAAGTGTCACTCAACTATTTAGTGATCTGACACAAAATACAAGTAGGACTTAACTTTTGTAGTTAATCCATCCCTTAATCCAGAGTAGGTAGGACTTATCGTTTTTGAGCTAATCCCCCTAGTATGTCACCGGTGCATACAAACCATCCATCCAATGTTGATAATACAAATAATGAGATAAAATCAATATCAATCAATCCATAATAAGTATAACACCATCCATCCAACTGTTAATAGTACAAATGATATTATAAATATCAATATCCACACATCTATAACAAGTACAACAAGAATATATAAATTGCAAGCTTGTCATATATGAACAACACATGATTCTCTAACAGTTTAAGAATGCAGATAATAAGTATAATCCATTCTTTAATCCCCTATCAGCATACTAATATCAATATCAAAATTAACATGCTCGTTTAAACTACTCCATATCATCCGGTTAGTTGATTATACCTAATGACTTGTAAACATCAACTAATTTCCTGTTAAGCATAACCGACATTATATTAATTGTGATGCTTAATCCTATAACACTGTCATATGATTTAAACTTAAAATTCCTAGTTCAAATGCTAATTTTAAAACAAGCAACTTGAATTATCCGCATCACAGTAATATTGATCTCTTTCCTAAGAGTTTCTGGTTGTTCCTTCTTTTAGCTTCTTATGGAAGATTATGAATTACCAGGCCTTCTGAAAATTTAACACAAGTTTAGACCCTTCTGAATACCTTTCGAAACACTCTATTTTCATCCTAGAATGTCAAGAATTCAATCCCCGTAGCCCAGGTCTCGCAGAAACTTAAAATTGAAAGCAAAAATCAAAGGAACCGGCTCCGTAAAAGTTGGAGCCGCCTCCACAACAAGGTAGAGCCGGCTCCCCCATGATGGAGCCGCCTCTAGACTCCCATAGAGCTGGCTCTACCCTTTTATTGAGCCTGCTCTACTCTAATTAGAGCAGGCTCTTCCCTTGTGCGTCTTCGTTTCCAATTCTGGCGATGTCCGGCAACTATATTCCTCAACCAAAGTTTATTATTGATTAAAACTCAATCCTAGAGTGTTCCAAAGTTAATTAAATTCATTATTCATTAATCAAAACTAATCGGAACAAGAATTTTTCCAAACAGATTTAAAACAAGCCAAAAACCCAATCGGTAACACACACGATGTTGAACAATTTCTATACAACCAAAAATTAATTTAACGGTTTACTTTCACCTGGGATTGTATTAACGATGCACAGAAACATCTTCCAGAACTATTTAAACTCATTAGACATTAATCAATTATCATTAGAATAAGAGTTATGCAAAACCGTTTAAAAACGAACAAGTTACAGATACAGAAAACACATACTGTTTTAAAAACCAAATAACCGTGCAAATGAAGTTAAAACAAATTAAATTAAATTTATTTCATCCTGAAATTTAATTAGGGATGCAAAGAACACAGGCCAAAGAGGTAGAGTTAGTATTAGAACTTGCCTGTGAGATTCAGTTCCAAAAATCTCAACGTCTTCCTTCTAAACTTTTCCGATAACCCCTTTTTGTTTTCCCCTCTCTGTTCTCTCCCAGATTCCTCTACACGTCTCTCTATTTTCTCTATGCCGTGAATTGGGTTCTCAAACCCTAAACTGAAACCCTACATGTATTTATAGGCCACCTTAAATCTAAGTCCACCTAAACCTTAAACTGAAACTCGGCCCGTAAAACCCAACTAGTTTATAATATCAATGTCGGCTATTTATGTATATACCATACATGCAACCAACCCTACAGTCACGTTAAGTTTAGAAAGCAATTATATTTAATAAAATAAATACATTTAAACAATTCATCAGTTAAACTTAAATCAATTAAAACAACCCTCTAATTAAGTTAATTAAAACAACCAAATAATTACTATAATTACACTAACTAAAATAGAACAATTTAAATAAGTAAATTCAATTAAACTCATAACAAAAACCCCAATAAAGAAAACAAGTAAATAATAAACCACAATTAAAGCAATAAAATTAACACATATGCACGTCAACAAGTAAAATTGCATTAGAAACAATAAAATAAATACCAGGACTATCCTTTTAAAATTAGGGGTATTACATGTGAGGTGTAGTCAAATCATCACATGGCTAAAGTTAAAAATAGTGGTGCTAGGTGCATGAATTATTATAAAAGACACCCCTTTCATGCCAAAGAGAGAGATGTGTAAGTCCCTTTTGTCAAATCATCACATGGGTAAAATTTATTCACATGTCTATGAATTGGGCTCTATAAATAGATATATAACATATGCACAAAACCATAACATTAGCACTAGTAAATCTCAGTTGTTGATGTATAGAGCGAAAGTATATAGAGCGAAAGTACTCGTTAAGAGATGCATGGATTGAAAATAGTTGTTATACATTCTCAATGGTTCTCAAAACTATTCCATTTTTAATTCTTCATATCGATGGTTCATTTTTTTATGTAATGACGACGGCATATAATCATCGTTTCCTCCACCGTGATTTGGTGTGTATTTATTTTTTAATGTGTTTAAGTGTGTATTTATTTTTCCTTCAATAAAATAAGTGATTGTGTTTCTACAAATGTATCTTGTATGAAGTTGAGAACTAGAGAATTCCCTCATGGAAATATAAATGGTTGTGTTGTGCTTTGCAATGTAATAATATTTAACAATACTGAAATCTCGCAGTGGCCAACGTTTTTAGTGGACCTTCTTATGATTCTCGGGGACTTTCTTATAATTAATTCGACTATTTTTTTTTTTAATTCTTTTTTTTTTTTTTTAACTTTAAATGTATAATATTTCGATATGTTTAGCTGTATATTGAGATTTGCTTAAGGTAAAATAAGTCATTCTATATCCATAAACTCTTCTAAATATTATCAAAGCTAAAATAAAGATTCTTGCATTTCATAAAAATACTACATAAATATAGCCATATATGCATTTACATAGGGGGTCACGGGCTTTAAGTGACCATTTTTTTACAATGTATAGGGGGTTACGTGCGTTAAATGACCATTTTTTTACGGTATATAGGGGGTCACGTACCTTAAGTGACCATTTATTGTGCATAAATGGAGATCGAGAAATTGTTGTGGATTGAGTGTTTGAACTAGAAGAACATGAGTTCTCTTGAAGGGTTGGAACTAGTTACATTAAAAATCAAGTACATTTTCTCCCGTTACCTTCCCCATGTATGTAACTGGAAGTTGCCATCTGATGTTATATATTTAAATCAGTTGATCCTTGTAATAGTTTCTCTTGTCTTGGTTTTGTTTATTTCTGTATGTTATTTTGTTGGTACTTTTTCGTAGTAGTTTCTTCGCTGCATTTTGTTTGTTAATGATAATGATATCCATTTGATTCATAAATGATAATCTTATTCTTTTCCTTTTGTTATTAGCATATTGAATTTGAGACTTGTGTGATGAAGCTACTTGCTTGGATTTTGTACCATGAACAATGAGGTGATTTTTTGACAAGTGCAGACTAAAACTCAAGTGCTAGAAAGTTTATAAATTTTTCAACAGCAATGCTAGGAAATTGATGATTTTCTTGACAAATGGATTTAGTTCCTGTTTTGGAACATTGATGGATGGTGAATTGTTTTGGAACATTGCTGAATGATGAATTTTTTTATTGTAATATGAATTTTTTCTTGTAGTGATAGGCACACACATTAAAGCACAATTTGAAAAAGTGATGGATGAAATAATTTAAAGAATATCCAAATGATAGAAATAATTTATAGGAGGAAACTATAATGATCATGGAAGGAAAATTAGTGAATGGTACTAGAAAACATATGATGATACATGTTAAAACTAGAACTAACATATGATTTTATGATATAGAGAGATTTGGGAGGATCTGTCAAATCATCACATGGCTAAAGGTGCATAAACACGTGAACTATTATGAAAGACACCCATTTCATGCCAAAGAGAGAGATGTGCAAGCCTCTTTTGTCAAATCATCACATGCCTAAAATTCATTCACATGTCTGTGAATTAGGCTCCATATTAGAAGACATATGATGACACACATGTTAAAGATAGAATTGTGATATAGAGAGATATGTGAGGTGTTGTCAAATCATCGCATGGCTAAAGTTAAAAATAATGGTGCTAGGTGCATGAACACATGATCTATTATGAAAGGCACCCCTTTCATGCCGAAGAGAGAGATGTGTAAATCCCTTTTATCAAATCATCACATTAGTAAAATTCATTCACATGTCTGTGAATTGGGCTCTATAAATAGATATATGGCATATGCACAAAACCATAACATTAGCGAGATGTTGAATGCAACGGATGTTTGATTTCATTTCCTTTTAAAGGTGAACATTGATAGCAAACAGTCAAAATATGTTCCAATAAACCATCCAACACATAATCACATTACACATATATATAATTTTAACCCAAAATAACAAACCATCCAACGCATTACTAGTAAACATAATTTCATCCCCAAACTGACAAAGTTTCATACATTCAAATTTGTCTCACACTTCTTGCACTTGCATTTTTGCTCCTTGCCTTCTTCAAGAGAAAGTACATCAAAAGAATCCCCAAACATAAGTGGGTCTTCTTTTTTGATTTTGCAGCTTCTTTTAGTTTGAAATTGAATATTAGTAGCTTCCATCTAAAAGTTACAGCAAAATAAAAAGTAATTAGATTTTTCTTATAGCTCCAAGAAACTTAAAAAATGTTAAAGTTCTAATCTTTTAACAAAACATGATTATATAATCCTAATATGGTGGAAAAAAAAAAAGAAATAACAAATAAATATAATTGTGATAAAGAAAGTAAAACAGAACATTGCATGATTCAACTTTGAAAAATTATTTCAGAATAAACAAAGATTGCAAAACAATTTTTTCTCACAACCACCATAATGATTTTTTGTTTGCCACCTCAATTATATATGCAACTATTTCTTTCACAGCATATACTCCCAATGATGCATTTGCATATTGCATTAATTCTCAAATCCATTATACATATACTTCCAAGGATGCATTTGCATATTGTATTAATTCTGAAATCCATTATTGACAATAGCACATATAAAAATAAAATAAAAAAACCTCCATTTCTCCATTTTATTGGTCTGTTAAAGTCCCTTTTATCAAATCATCACATGCCTAAAATTCATTCACATGTTTGTGAATTGGGCTCCATATTAGAATACATATGATGACACACATGTTAAAGATAGAATTATGATATAAAGAGATATGTGAGGTGTTGTCAAATCATCGCATGGCTAAAGTTAAAAATAGTGGTGCTAGGTACATGAACACGTGATCTATTATGAAAGACACCCCTTTCATGCCAAAGAGAGAGATGTGTAAGTCCCTTTTGTCAAATCATCACATGGGTAAAATTCATTCACATGTCTGTGAATTGGGCTCTATAAATAGACATATGACACATGCACAAAACTATAACATTAGCGAGATGTTGAATGCAGCGGATGTTTGATTTATTTCCTTTTGAAGGTGAGCACTGATAGCAAACAGTCAAAATATGTTCCAATAAACCATCCAACACATAATCACATTACACACATATATAATTTCAACCCAAAATAACAAACCATCCAACGCATTACTAGTAAACGTAATTTCATCCCTAAACTGGCAAAGTTTCATACATTCAAATTTGTCTCACACTTCTTGCACTTGCATTTTTGCTCCTTGTTTTCTTCAAGAGAAACTATATCAAAAGAATCCCCAAACATAAGTGGGTCTCCTTTTTTTTATTTTACAACTTCTTTTGGTTTGAAATTGAATATTAGTAGCTTCCATCTAAAGTTACGGCAAAATAAAAAGTAATTAGATTATTCTCATAGCTCCAAGAAACTTAAAAAATGTTAAAGTTCCAATCTTTTAACAAAACATGATTATATAATCCTAATATGGTGGAAAAAGAGAAATAACGAATAAATATAACTGTGATAGAGAAAGTAAAACAGAACATTGCATGATTCAACTTTGAAAAATTATTTCAGAATAAACAAAGATTGCAAAACAATTTTTTCTCACAACCACCATAATGATTTTTTGTTTGCCACCACAATTATATATGCAACTAGTTATTTCACAGCACATACTCCCAATGATTCATTTGCATATTGCATTGATTCTCAAATCCATTATGCATATACTCCCAAGGATGCATTTGCATATTGCATTAATTCTGAAATCCATTATTGGCAATAACATATATAAAAATAAAATAAAAAAACCTCCATTTCTCCATTTTATTGGTTTGTTACAGTCCCTTTTGTCAATTCATCACATGCCTAAAATTTATTCACATGTCTGTGAATTAGGCTCCATATTAGAAGACATATGATGACACACATGTTAAAGATAGAATTGTGACATAGAGAGATATGTGAGGTGTTGTCAAATCATCGCATGGCTAAAGTTAAAAATAGTGGTGCTAGGTACATAAACACGTGATCTATTATGAAAGACACCCCTTTCATGCCAAAGAGAGAGATGTGTAAGTCCCTTTTGTCAAATCATCACATAGGTAAAATTCATTCACATGTCTGTGAATTGGGTTCTATAAATAGATATATGACACATGCACAAAACCATAACATTAACGAGATGTTGAATGTAGTGGATGTTTGATTTATTTCGTTTTGAAGGTGGGCATTGATAGCAAACAGTCAAAATATGTTCCAATAAACCATCCAACACATAATCACATTACACACATATATAATTTCAACCCAAAATAACAAACCATCCAACGCATTACTAGTAAATATAATTTCATCCCCAAACTGACAAAGTTTCATACATTCAAATTTGTCCCACACTTCTTGCACTTGCATTTTTGCTCCTTGTTTTCTTCAAAAGGAAGTATATCAAACGAATCTCCAAACATAAGTGGGTCTCCTTTTTTTTTTTTTTTTTTTTTTTTGCAGCTTCTTTTAGTTTGAAATTGAATATTAGTAGCTTCCATCTAAAAGTTACAGCAAAATAAAAAGTAATTAGATTATTCTCATATCTCTAAGAAATTTCAAAAATGTCAAAGTTCTAATTTTTTAATAAAACATGATTCTATAGTCCTAATATGGTAGAAAAAGGAAAATAACGAATAAATATAACTGTGATAGAGAAAGTAAAATAGAACATTGCATGATTCAAATTTGAAAAATTATTTCAGAATAAACAAAAATTGCAAAACAATTTTTTCTCACAATAACCATAATGATTTTTTGTTTGCCACCTCAATTATATATGCAACCATTTTTTTCACAACATATACTCCCAATGATGCATTTGCATATTACATTGATTCTCAAATATATTATGCATATACTCCCAATGATGCATTTGTATATTGCATTAATTCTTAAATCCACTATTGACAATAGCATATATAAAAATAAAATTTAAAAAAAAACCTCTATTTCTCCATTTTATTGGTCTGTTACAGTCCCTTTTGTCAAATCATCACATGCCTAAAATTCATTCACATGTATGTGAATCGGGCTCCATATTAGGAGACATATGATGACACACGTGTTAAAGATAGAACTGTGATATAGAGAGATATGTGAGGTGTTGTCAAATCATCATATGGCTAAAGTTAAAAATAGTGGTGCTAGGTGCGTGAACACGTGATCTATTATGAAAGGCACCCCTTTCATACCAAAGAAATAGATGTGTAAGTCCCTTTTGTCAAATCATCACATAATAAAATTCATTCACCTGTCTATAAATTGGACTCTATAAATAGATATATGACACATGCACAAAACCATAACATTAGCGAGATATTGAATGTAGCGGATGTTTGATTTATTTCCTTTTGAAGGTGAGCATTGATAGCAAATAGTCAAAATATGTTCCAATAAACCATCCAACACATAATCACATTACACATATATATAGTTTCAAACCAAAATAACAAACCATCCAATGCATAACTAGTAAACATAATTTCATCCCCAAACTAACATAGTTTCATACATTCAAATTTGTTCCACACTTCTTGCACTTGCATTTTTGCTCCTTGCCTTCTTCAAGAGGAAGTATATCAAAAGAATCCCCAAACATAAATGGGTCTCCTTTTTTGATTTTGCAGCTTCTTTTGGTTTAAAATGAAATATCAGTAACTTCCATCTAAAAGTTACAACAAAATAAAAAGTAATTAGATTATTCTCATAACTCCAAGAAACTTCAAAAATGTCAAAGTTCTAATCTTTTAACAAAACATGATTCTATAATCCTAATATGGTGGAAAAAGGGAAATAACGAATAGATATAACTGTGATAAAGAAAGTAAATCAGAACATTGCACGATTTAACTTTGAAAAATTATTTCAGAATAAACAAAGATTGCAAAACAATTTTTCTCACAACCACCATAATGATTTTTTGTTTGCCACCTCAATTATATATGCAACTATTTCTTTCACAGCATATATTCCCAAGGATGCATTTGCATATTGCATTGATTCTCAAATTCATTATGCATATATTCCTAAGGATGCATTTGCATATTGCATTAATTCTGAAATCCATTATTGACAATAACATATATAAAAATAAAATAAAAAAACCTCCATTACTCCATTTTATTGGTTTGTTACGGTGCATGATATTGCCAAAGGGGTGCTTTAGAATTTACCTTCTAGATAAAATAAATATATAGATAGTTTTAGAAAAGTTAAAATGGATAGAAATTTTGGAAGCTTACTTGAAATCAAGTATATCATACTTAGGCTCAATAATGGAGTAAAATATGCAAATGGTTCTATTGCTTTCAGATTGATTAAACAAAATTAAAGTGAGAAAATAACCTGTAAATCAGTTTCAATGTTGTTAAGATCTTCGCCAGAACCACCCAAAACCCAAAGCTGAGATAAGTTGAACTCATTGGGCTGCTGTATTTTGGATTTCCAAACATTTATGGTTGTTTTTGCTCCATAAAACTTATATTCTTCCACATAAGCTATTGCATGCTAATGTCCCCCAAAATTTCCCCAAAAGAAAAAAATTGCAATTAGTACAAACAATAATCGCCAAATCAAGAAAAATGTCAGATGTATAACTTTTATTCAACAACAAAGATGTGTTTTTATAGGGCATTTAGTGTTTTACCTTTCAGAGTAGTAGCAGCAGTAAAATATAGTCATGTCAACCTCTAAAAAAGAGAGTAGTTCAATACAGTCATATTGCTCTTTGTCATATGCAGATTACTAACAAAAGGGTCACCTCCAAGCATATGTTCTTTGTCAGTACAATCGTAATGCTTTATTTTGATGCTATTTTTGTTCATTTTCTTTAAATATAAAGACACTAACATGGATCTGAAAAACATCCATTCAATTTATACATGTTTCATGTCCAAACCATATATTATTCAAACTTTGATATCCAAGTTTTCCATTGTTTGGTCATGGCTACACAATATATATAGAAATGTTGTATTGGTCAATAACAGAGTTCTGTAGGCAATGAACTTGCAAAGAATGAAAAATAATTCCATATTCTGCTCATCACAAGTAAACTTTGACTTCATGTGGTAAAAATAATAAAATACTTTTGCTCAGGTGGTTTAAGTCTATTATCTGCACCACCCGATCCAGATTTTGACTGCAAAATTGCTTGGATCCATAAATTTTTCTGAGTTGCACCCAAGTTAACTTCCCCCTTGATATTCTATAAATTCCAAAGCTTAATGGCCCAAGTAAAACTAATCAAAAGACCAATTATAAAATGAAAATAAAGTTAAGTGCAAATTTAAGAGCAATTGATGGAAAAAACTTGTGTGCATATACAAAACTGAGAGCAAGAGAGTAATCATTTTTTTAAAAAAAAAAATTAGGTGCTTCAGTGCTCATTTGAAATTTGCTAGCTTACACAAGCACTATCAAAACACTTTAGAGTACTCATATATTCCTAATTCATTAATTTAATACACATTCCACGGAATTAATGCGAATAAGCAGGTTAATGATAGATAAAACACACTTAAACATCACTTTTACCAATGGAATAAATAAAAGGAAAAAAAAAAAAAAAAAAACGTGTGAGTAATTATATAGCTACAAAAACATTCATGTGAAAGAAAAAAAAAAATTTGATATAAAATGTTTTTAGATTCCGGATATTCATGTGAAGTAAAAGATCACTAATGCGGTATTTAAAGCCTCATAATAGAACAATTAGTTCACACATTCAGTAACTTTCTAATTCATCAGTAATCCAAAAAATAAGAAATAAATCAACTGTAATTATTCAACTAAAACACAAAAGTTATAAAGGTGATGGCTCCAAAAAAAAAAAGTAAATTATAATTTTTTTTTATAAAAAAAATCAACAATTTTGAACTAAATATTCCCAGATTACACCAATTTCATACCACCGTACATTAATGTACTCAATATTAAAAAGGGTATTTTAGGCAACACAAATATGAAACAATGAATTTTCATGTGCCAACTCAGCTTTTAGGTCAAATTCATTTTTTTGAAACTATCAAGCTTTAACTCAGTCATTGCGTAAATATGGGGCCTTATGCCCATTTTTATATAAAAATCCCTAAAGTATCTAGTTTATATACCTCATATTATCTCACACACACACGCGCGCACACATATATATATATATATAAATATTAGAACTCAAAAGTCAAAACGCCTCTCACTCCCTCTTCCTATTCCCTATCAAATTTTCACTTATTTAGAAAAAAAAATTCCCCATATAAGTTTCTTATTTTTATTTTTCTTTCTATTGATAGAGTTTCTGTTGACAATTGACATGATTGACTATTTCAATTTTCAATAAAACATTGTGTTTATATATATACATTATTGATGATTTTTTGTTTTTGTTTTAAGGCATGTAATTTTTCATTTATTTTTATCTATTTTTTTTTTTTTTTTATCAGTGTTTTTTTAAATCTATTTTCATTCTTTGAACCCCTTTGGTTTTTATTTTTTAATGCACCTCTTACTTTAATTTAATTGCGTACATCTAAAATAGAAGGAAAATGATTTTTGTACCAAATAGTTGCAATGAATTTCTAGACTTATTCTTTTAATTGGTCAATTATACAACAAATAAGGGAAGTGAAGTCCTCCACTTACTTGTATTTGGTATAAATAGCCCATTAAAAATTATTCGGTTACTTCACTGCAAGTGTTGTGTGTGAGTATCACTACTCAAAATAGAAAAAGTAGTAATAGTCACATCGAACACTTGCAATGAATTGTCTTACGGAATAATTTTAAATTGGTTATTTATACCAAATACAACTAAGTAGAACGCACTGAACACTTGCAGTGAATTGCCTAATTAAATAATTTATAAATGACCAATTAAAAGAGTAAGTCTAGCAATACATTTGTAATGAATTGTCTAACCGAATAATTTTTAATTAATTATTTATACCAAATCCAACTAAGTAGAGGGTTCCAATTTCTTATTTGTTATATAATTAACCAATTAAAATAGTAAGTCTAGTAATTCACACTAATCACTGTAATTATTTAGTGCAAGAATCATTTTTCAAATAGAAAAACACATACACATTTATGGGTTATAACTTATAACTTATAGACACTTTGATAAAGTGAGATTATGGCCAAGGATTAATTTTTTGCAATTCTAAATAATCCAAATACTTTGATAAAAATTGTGTTCGAGATTTTGAGTAAAGTCAACCAAGCATGCGGGGAGTTTTAGGCTTTCATTTTCACTCGTTTGATACGTTGGCAATAAAGGCAAATATGAAGAAATGTTAGAGCATTTAAAAAAATAAAATTAAAAAAAAAAACTCAAAAACTAAACCGTTTTTTGAAAAAAAAAAATACTACATATCATATAATTGTTGATTTAAGATAAGATTTCTTTAACCAAAATCAAGTGAAAGTATTTGCTTTTCTTAGGAAGAAAATTAGAAAAGAAAAGGAAGAAGAGAAATGAGAAAGAATTAAGAACTTCTACAAACAAACATACCCTAAAAGCAATGATTGGAGAAGGAAAATTGTAAAAGTCAGCCAAATAGTAGGAAGTAGACCTGTTAATGGAGCGAATCCTGATTCGGATCCGATCTGAATCCAATTCGATTAGTTGGATATGGATTGAACAAAAAATTTGAAAACCCGATTACAATCCGAATCCGATAATCCGTTAACTTAACAAATCGGATATGGATTATGCTGATCCGATCCGATTAAAATTTTATATATATATATATATATATATATATATATATAATTATTTATAAATAATTTTACATATATATATCAATACTCCTATTAGATCTGTATTAGAGGTAACAAAAAAATTCAATATATATAGTGTTATATATATAATAGTGAGGTGTTCTCATTCACATGTTATATATAGTGTTATATATATAATAGTGAGGTGTTCTCATTCACATGTTAATAAATCTCTTAATATATATACTAGTGGTGTTTTTATCAATGTTATATATATTAATTATATATTACTAAATTTATATTAATTATTTATCATTATATTTATTTAATTATATAGTTATATTACATAGCATTGTGTATATTAGCAATTCTCAATTTGCAATTCTCAATTTCTTAATTATATATGTCTATAAATATGATTTTAATCCAAATTAGAATCCTATTAATCCCGATTTGAGCTAAATAGAATATGAATTAGAACAGTACGCGAATCCGTTACAAATTTCATAATTTATTTGCTCAACATCATTCGATAATTCGATAATATGATTCCATCGATCCGATCCGAATCCAGTAGGAAGAGAGAGAATCAAAATTCTTATTACGTTGAAAAAGTAAAACTCACAACCTTCCTCTGCATTCATTGTAAAGAAAGCAATACATATATATACCTACACGTTAGGTGTAAGCAATATTGACAGTTTATGCAATGAATGACTGTGATCCTCTGAATCTCATATACTGAAGAATCTACAAAGCAGTTGGGTTCATTGCAATGAGTGGTAGCGAAGGGAGCTCTGGGCATTCGGCCGGCGCCGGAGATTCGTCGGCGTCGGCGGACAAGAAGAAGGAGAAGGCTAGGGTGAGCAGGACGTCTCTGATACTGTGGCATTCTCATCAAAACGACGCCGCCGCAGTGCAGAAGCTGTTGGAGGAGGACCGCTCTCTGGTCCACGCTAGGGATTACGATAGTCGGACTCCGCTTCATGTGGCTTCGCTGCACGGTTGGAACGAGGTCGCGCAGTGCTTGATCGAGTTCGGAGCCGATGTCAACGCCCTAGATCGGTGGAAGAACACGGTAATGTATAATCAATAATCAATTTCTGTAACACTTTCTATCTCGGAGCCAATTTTGATTTATTGTTCTTCATTAGAGATGGTTTTGATTGTTAATTCTGAGATACTTTTGATTAATGTAGAATTTCTGGTGTTGTATCCTCCTGAAATTATTATGGAATTGAATTGAATTGAATTGAGATTCTCATTCATTATCTGTCTATTCACATTTAATGCTATTGGTTGTGCTTAGTGTTATAGAATTGTTGTAAATTGGCTCATGAATAAATGTAATACTGGATATGAAGTGAACACTCTGATGTCTGGTTCAAGAACCACTGCTTCTTGTTTTTCTTGGCTCGAGTAGAAGGCAGAAGCCGAACCAAGAATTGCGTGGCAACTATGCAAATTCAGGTAAAAGAGAAGTAAGGAATATAATTAAAAAGAGTTTGTAATTTGGAAGAAGTGTTTCCATCTGATCATCACAAAAATGGTGCCAAGCTTCTCTTTGATTGTGGACACCTTATAAGCTTACGTCACAGTATATTTTCAGCTGGACAGCTTAAAATGATATATATATATATATATATATATATATATTGTTGTTTTTTCTTTTGCATCATCTTGATAGTTTGCATGATACATTTGCTTTAGAGAGAGCTTTCACAAGTGATAAATTTCTGAATATTAGTGTTGAATCCGTTAGGACGCATGCATGCTTGGAGAAGTTAGTCTTGCTTGTTAGTTATCTTTGTCATGTGCCTTTGTTGCCATTTTACTGCTATGTTATATGAATAATGTTTCAAAAAATGGCAAAGCTAAATCTGTGGATGCAATGCTTAATCTTTTTTCTTTTTTCATCTGTTATCCTTCATCACATATATATTTTTTCTATGTGCCTGCTCTTTGTTCATTATACAGTCTTTATCTGGCTTGGTCAACTGAATTACACTCAGCTAGGTTGTTATCTAAACTTGGAAACTTCTTATGACAGCCTTTAGCTGATGCAGAAGGAGCTAAAAAGTATAGTGTTATCGAGTTGTTGAAGTCTTATGGCGGCCTTTCTTATGTAAGTTTGATGTTTACCAGCTATTTGTCTTATATTTTTCTTTTTTCTTTCTTCCCCCTATTTCTTTCTTTGCAATATTGAAGTTTAGTTAATTTGGTTTCATACTTCGCAATGTCTATTGCTTGCAATATATTACTTGGAACTTGGTTTCCTCATTATTTTTTCAACCAGTCAATTTGATCATTATGTATCATCGCAGTGGTTTCTTTTATCAGACAGACTGATAATCAATCCCTCTCAATGGCTAGGTCATAGTTCAACTGGGTCAATTCTGAGTCAAACCAGCTGATGAATCCTGCTTCTAAAAATTTATATTATTGAAAATTACAATACATGTTTCAAAGCATGATGCAGGCTGAGGGTTCAGCTATCTCCACCCTCATACATCTTTATTTTATCTTATTTTTTATTTTATTAAAAATAATTCTATTAACTGGAGGTTCGGTCTGATATGTGGTAGGGTCACCTTTGATAACAACCAAAGTCACACAATTCTTCTAAACGGGTGCCACTCTCACGCTCCACGCACTCCCACTCTCACGCTCCGGGCACGCTTCCTCTCTTGCTACCACTCTGTGTGACTTAGATTTTACCGCTTTTGTGCTCCTGCTCTATGTGACTTAGATAACAACAGTTATATATGTCTCTTTTCTGTGCTGAACTTTGAAATATTAGTTTGAAGTCGTAGTTACGCATATTTCTCCATTTGTGGTTGACTCTTTGTCTAGTTGACAACTCCTATGTTGCCATTAGTTGATCTTTTAAGTTAACATAATCCAAAATACCATATGAGTGGTGCTTCACTTTCGAATCTGCAATTTTATGTTCATTTTATGTACAAGATAAGATAAGATAAAGATAACTATATGCACTAAAATTATTTACTTTTTCTTTTTCTGGATAACTCGGTTTTAAGATCTTGATTTATGTTTTGTCCCATTATCTAATCCTGTAAGCTTTTGGGGCAAGTAGTTGTCCACTATAGTACCAGAGCTTTGATCTTAGGATATATGGTCCACATTTTGTTCGGTGTGCCTCTCCACGTGTGACTGTGTGAAAGGGTTCACGTCTTTCAATCTGTCTACTTGCATACTGTCTGACTGTCTATCTACCTCTGTAATAAGTTAAGCTTTTGAGGTAAGTGTGTCTAACACTTTTGACGCAAAAAAAAAAAAAAAAATTGAAATTAGGTTATCCCTTGGAAGTTGGCCACAAGACCTAAATTCATGCATAAGTTAATCAAACTTCTATCACTGACATGATCACTCATTTTGCATGCATATGAGGGTGCATGCATACCATTTCTTACCAATCCATTGTTCTTTTTTGGTTTTTAGATGTTGATGCTAGATACACTGAGTTAAATCATGCAGATGTCAATGTGCCTTCTAGAATTTTTTGCTTCTGTGTACTATGAGTATTGGTGCTTATGCTGCAGGGCCAAAGTGGAAGTCATTATGAACCAAAGCCTGTTCTGCCCCCTGTACCAAACAAGTGTGACTGGGAGATTGATCCTTCCGAGCTGGATTTTTCAAACCAAAGTACTATTGGAAAGGTGTTATTTTGCTTGCCTAAAAATCACTGATAAAATGATCAAGTTTTTCGCTGATAAGCTAATTGAATTTTGAATTTGGAACCCATGACATGTGTTTATGCTACCTTTCTGTCAATTACACAAATTGGAGAAGGAAGAAAAACAAAGACAAAGTTAAACGATCAAGCCACTAGTCAGCCATCTAAGAAATATCAAAAGAACTAAAAGTAATGAACACCCTCTCTAAAAGTCAGTAGCATGTGGAATTGATGCAGTCCAGGTGGCTAGGAATTGGCGTGTCTGCTATAAAAAATGATGCAGTAGAAATAAAGTGTCTTGGCACTTAAAGAAGACCGATATTTGCTAGATTTCTACCTTAATCAGGATTATATCAATCCAGCCGAGCCTTGCATGATTGCGAAAGGAAAAATAATCACCTAAAAAACACACAAGAACATAAGCAGGAAAATGCCTTTCAATATTTACTGGAAAAAATGCTTTTCAAAATGAAAAATTAAACCGAATAAACAAACCAAAGAAAAGTGATCAGTAGATATTAATGGGATGACATCAGTGAATGTAATTTTTGGTTATTTTTCTTTCATGTTGTTTAGTCAGCTTTGTATTTTGGTTTGAGTAGCATTATTGATGTAAGAAATAACAAATTCAAAACTCCCCTTTACTTATCTATTCTTAAAGTAAATATAGTTATTACAATGAGAGATCTGCCAAATCTATACATTGCTTGATTCCCAGCAATAGAAACTGCTTTGTCTCCAAGCAAAGGATATAGCTTAATCCTAAAAAATATATAATTAAATCATAAATAATTCTGTAGGGATTACAATCCTCTAAACTTATTAAGTGAAAACTCAGTAAGGACACGGTTGACTATTATCTTCATGAGATGATCTATTAAGTTGACTGGCCTTTGATGTTATCTTATGTCAAACAAATTGCAACTCTAGTTTTTCTAAATACTGTTTGTTATTTGGCAGTCATACTGCAAGATCTACTGTTACTGATGATAGCTGATGCTGATAGGGGTCTTTTGGTGAGATTTTAAGAGCATGTTGGCGTGGAACACCTGTAGCTGTCAAACGGATTCTTCCAACTCTTTCAAATGATAAATTGGTGATGTAAAATCCATTTCTATTCCACATTTTCTTATAAAAAGTTGATTATGAAATTTTGATTTACTCAATTGTTAAGCTACAACTGTGTAAATCATGGTTCTGGATTATAATTTGTTCTTTTCATCTGAATTAATTACTAAATCTTTTTTATCCACTGATCTCTGGTGATTGTATGTGGGAGTAGAACAAAATCTAAAGCATGAGAGGTCGCTTTCTAATTATTTAAAAATTGCCTTGGACGCTTTCATTTATGCACAATGCATTGTTTCAGAAGAGATGATAGGATTCCAATTGAATTTTGGAATTATCATCTAGTATATATCAAGTAAATTTGGTCCCATGGACAATATAATGATTTAAAGAGGTTGTCCATGCTATAAGTTCAGTTTGCTTTTCTATTTCTAATGAAATTCCTTAAGAAGAAAAAGAGAGAGAGAGAGAGAGAAGAGTGTACTTATGTATTGCTTCTCTGTTTCAGTCAGGACTTCAGGCATGAGGTGAATTTGCTGGTGAAGCTCCGCCACCCTAATATTGTCCAATTCCTTGGAGCTGTCACTGAGAGGAATCCCTTAATGTTAATCACGGAGTATTTACGGGGGGTAAAGGATTGCATAATTTGTGTTTTACGTTTCTGGGTGGTTAACTTTTTTTTGTCATAGAAGGAAGTTACCTTGCTAAATGGTAGCATTTCACTTACATATTACAGGGTGATCTTCATAAGCATCTCAAGGAAAAGGGTGCACTTAATCCGTCGACGGCTATCAACTTTGCATTAGACATTGCCAGGTACTTAAAAATTCAAAGTAGTCTCTCTAATGCTTTCAATAGAATATGCCAAACCCTCCTACCTGCTAATTCTAGTCAGTTATTTGTTTTATATATATATATTTATAGAGTTATAACATTGTTTCATGACTAGGAAGATTGTATTTAAGCTACTCCTAGATACTATGAAAAACTATTTTAAGGGTAGTGTAATCATTCAGTTACTAAAAGGTCGTTTCATCTTAATCTTTTTGTAGTCCTCAAGTTTTATACCTCGAGAATCTGGTGCTTTGAACCAATTTAGGCTGGAATCAGTTTAGTTGTGAATCAAGAAATGACCAATTTAGCATGACTCGTGTTGTTATTTCTCCTGTATTGTAGCATTTAAAGCTTTTGCAGTTTAATTTTTGTTTGGATGTTCAAATTGTTGGATGAGCATTGAGCTTAGTTCTAAAAAATGGTTAAATATCATATATCCATTTGCTTTGACACAATGAAAAATATTTTTTGTGTTCAATCTTTTACATGAAGACGGATAATTGCTTACTTACGATACCAAATCCCAGTCAGGGGTGCAACAATGGGTGGAGAGAAGTATGAGAGAGATGGATAAATAAAAGGATTATTTATGTCATTCTTGGAAAATAGAAAGTAGATGCAGGAAATCTTTTCAGATTCTTCCACTAATCTCCCATTTCTGCAGATTAGTGAAACTTTCCAATTTTTATCGGTGAAGAACAACTTTCTTTATCTTTTGATTTAATCACCCTAGAATTTGAGGAGGCTATATGTCCCAATATCTCACAATGCTGTTCAATTTCACCGGAAAATTAAACATGAGAAAAGCTTTAGTCTAGAACTATTTTCTGATTTTTTGATTTTCTGAGTTGCCAAATGCAGCCTTATTGAATTGAATTCCATGCTAACCCGAGTTTGTAAATCCCATGTGGCCAGAGGCATGACATATCTTCACAACGAGCCAAATGTCATAATTCACCGAGACCTAAAGCCAAGGTAAGTTGATTATTGTGTTGGATCTGACTGGACATATTAGCATGTTACTTTAATAACTACTACTGCAGCATGTTGACTTGAGCCTGCTGAAATTACACACACTCTCTCTCTCTCTGTCCATCCCCCCTTGCTTTCTTTCTCCTGTGGGAAGGGTAGTTGTTCTATGTTCCCGAGCTGAATGTGGTGATTTTTTCAGGAATGTTCTTCTTGTCAACTCCAGCGCAGACCACTTAAAAGTTGGAGACTTTGGACTAAGCAAGCTCATCAAGGTTCAAAATTCTCATGATGTGTACAAAATGACTGGCGAGACTGGAAGTTGTTAGTATATCCATTCGATTTTTTATTTTTGAAATATAAAAGAACTTATTATGAAGTTCTTATTTCTTCTTTTCATTTCCTATAATAAACAAAAGATCGCTATATGGCTCCTGAGGTTTTCAAGCACCGGAAATATGATAAGAAGGTCGACGTTTTCTCTTTTGCAATGATACTGTATGAGGTAATTTTTGTTTCCATATGAATGATTAAAGAAGCAAAGGAATTCAAACAAAGATCTGGTTGATTATGTTCTCAACTTATGCAGATGCTTGAAGGTGATCCACCATTGTCGAACTATGAACCTTATGAAGCGGCCAAATATGTAGCAGAAGGACACAGGCCATCCTTTCGGGCAAAAGGTTACATTCCTGAATTGAGGGAGTAAGTTAATTCTGGATTCTTTGTCTACCAACCATTTTAAGTTTGCACTATCATACCATATGCGTGGCCCCGTAACCGACTCCAATAAAGTTTAATTGGCAAATAATATTTGCACTCGACACATGCGGAGGGTAGAGGTTCTATTACTGGTTGCACTTAATCGCCTTGAGTATACTATTTAGCTTAGGAGCCGATGAGGGTAAACTAATGAAAAGGGAAGTTGATGAGCACACTAACTGAATTACATCTCAGTGACTTCGGTATATTATATAATTTAGGAACTGATGAGTATAAATTTACGGAAGGAAAGTTGAGCTCGAACTCAACCACATCTCAGTTCCCAATATTGCAATATCCAAATTCTGCCTCTCCCACTACTAGTCCCCTAAAAAATTAACTGAATGGAGAAGCAGATTAACTTAAAATTTCAGAAACTGTTGTCTCAATTGTCCATTTAATGATGCAGTCTGCTAGAATATAGTCTTGTATGTTTATCTGAATGCAAAAAAGATCATTTTTCATTTTCAAGAGACACTGGACACACACACACACATAGGGGAGGGGGAGAGACAAATTTGGCTGAGCAGTTCTTGAAACACCTTGTTTAACACTAACTGCCTCTCTCTTATGGAACCAAGTCGATTTTAGCACACCATTTATTAGTGTTTGCCCTAAGACTTGCTCTAATGGTTTTCAGAGTATGACTCCTAGGTCTGTAAGCACAATATTTAATGGTAATGCAACTTTAATCACCACCCGTACTCCCATCCACATGATCAAAAAAGTACCACATGGATACCCCAGAAACTTGAACTGGGATGCCAGTGTAAACTTCAAACTTTAGGTGCCACTACAAATATTACGTTACTCGAAAAATATAGATGCCTGAATTTTGGGATGCTAATTTATATTATATTGACCATTCAGATTAACAGAGCAGTGCTGGGACGCGGACATGAACAAAAGACCTTCTTTCTTGGAGATTCTTAGGAAGCTTGAAAAGATCAAGGAAATTTTGCCATCAGATCACTCTTGGAACATCTTTACTGCATGACAAATCGAACACGAACACAACCAGATTGGGATGGTATATTTTTTCGTTCTGTTTCCCCCTGTACCCCTTACCTGATTGTGCAGATGGGATCATGAGTAGACTCAACTGGGCGAGTTTTACTAGAGTTACTCCTATAACTGGTATTTCACTTCCACATTCTGATTCTTAAACCGAACTTGAGAGGTGATGTTCACTTGTTCTCCTGTTTCTGCACTCCAATTCTCACGGAGTCTCTTCCAATTCAACAATTTAAACCATTCATCCTTTGACCAAGTTTCGTCTCTCCTTTCTCCATCATTTAAATTTTTGGTGGTTCCAAGTTAAAACTAATAAACCTGTAAATGCAATGTTCTCCTCTATTGAACTCATTCGCCACGTGAACAGTGATACTATCTTATCTGCTTAAGTCTTAACCAGTTAGACAGCGTTTTGGCTCGTATTATCTTTTATGTAAATACCAAGTGTTGAGCTTGCAGTATGTTAACCGTTCAGGAATTCCAGATTTCTATGGCATGTTGTGCTGTTTTCTAATTGTTACAAGTTTTACTGCATCTGAATGTGAAATTCTTTCAAATAACATTGCATTAGTCAAAACTTTAGGTATTCCATTTTCTTTTTCCCTTTCCTTCTTTTTGTTTTTTTTTTTTGTTTTTTTTCCTTGTATAATAGGGTTTGCTTTCTCATAACAAAATGAAAGGCAATGACAAGCTAAACACGGATTGGCCCTTGCTGGTTACAAAGAGCCCCAAAACTTTGATGAAGGTAGGATTTTATTTCAAGTATTTAGTGAGAACACTTTGAATTTTGTGTTAACCGTTGCTTTTTCCTTGACTGAACTCATAGAAGTCAGACAAGGGTGGCAATATTTGACACAACACACTAATACAATCCGAACACGACACGAAATATGTGGGTTTGGATTTGGCTTAAACGTGGTCTGTTTAGCTAAAGGTGTTGAATAAGCGTGTCATATTTGTGTTAAAAATGACTTAAATGTGTCTTGTCGTTTTAAGTCATGATCTATTTATTAAATGGGTTGCGCATTACCTGTGTAATAATCGTGTCCTGTTTGTGTCATACTTGATACTCTGAAACGACACATATTTGTGTCATACTCAATACTCTGAAACAACACAAACACGACCAGCCAATACAAATTGCCATCCCTAATAAAATTCGTTAAACTTGGGAAGGGTTATTTCTCAAAATAGGTTTTTGTCTCCTCTATTTATTATTAAAACCAAGTACATTTTGATCTTTAAGGTCATGGACGGTAGGGTGGGTTTGAAGGGGAAGGATAACATCAATTATGAAGGAAAGGAAAGGGAAGGGAAGGATAAATTTAATTTGGTATTGTGTTTGATTGATGAATGAAGGAAAAGAAATGGAAGGATAATAATCATATTTGGGGAAAGAAATGGATGGATAGGAAGGAGAATTATTTTAATAAATTTACTATTATGCCCTTTTATATTTTAAAATATAAAATTATATATATATATATATATATATATTTGTCTCGTAGGAAAAAAATTTTTAGTGCAAATCATTTCAGCCTCCATTTTTTTTAGGGCAAATCAACTCTCTCTTCTCGTTCTAAACTCCACCTCTCAATTCTCGTTCTCAACACCAAACTTCTCTCTCTCTCTCTCTCTCTCTCTCTCTCTTTGCAACTACAAACTACTACAAGAATCAAAAGTTCAAAACCCATATATTTCAGTTTATATATTTGTCTGCAAGAATCAAAACTTCAAAACCCATATCGGCATCATTTCAGATTGTTCAAAAATCAAAACCCAATTTCAGATTGTTCAAAAAATCAAAACCCATATCAGTTTCCATCGCCCGCTGTTCCAATTCGGGTTCGGCGTTCGCCGTTCGCAAGCAAGCTTCGTCATTCTCAACTCTCAAGCTTGCCCTCCTCTCTCTGTGCAACTGCTAAATCAATTAATCAAGGGCAAGATTGGCATATGAAATCACACACCAAGCCTCTTCTTCCCTTTCCCTTCATTTCCTCCCATTTTTGGGAGGTTAAGAAATTTACTGTTGAAGGCACAAGTTAACCCTCCAAACCCTTCCCTTCCCTTCCCTTTCCTTCCAACAATTTTAACCAAACACAAATTTTTAATCCCCCTCCATCACCTTCCCTTCCCTTTCCTTCAATTTTCACTTTACCAAACTGACCCTAAAGTACTGTCTCTAGGGCCACCGTCAGGGCTAAAAAAATCCTAGAAATGTGAGATTGTCTGCTTTGTTCTGGTGGCCCTCTGGCACCAACTAAAATAATATATATATATATTGAAAATTACAGTCTCTAAACAGAAGTGAGGCTAGAAATGGATTTTCAACCATGTATAAAAAGCCTTGTCCAACTAGGGAGGAAAGGGAAGGGAAAGTGATGGAGGGGGATTAAAAAGGTGTGTTTGGCATAAATGGTAAGAAGGAAAGGGAAGGTGATGGATGGTTTTGGAAGGATAACTCAAGGCATGAATAGTGCTTTTCTTAACCTCCCAAAAATTAGAGAAAATGGAAGGAAAGGGATGGCTAGGGTTGATGTATTAGCTCTAATGCCAAAGTTACCCTTACACAAATTCAAGATTACACTTGATTTTAGGATTTAGTTTGCAAAACAAGAATTACAGACCCTGATTAGTTGATTTAGAAACAAAATTAAGACAAAACCCATACATATATACAAGTTAGAAGTTGCAGCTAGAGAGGGGGGCAAGCTTGGAGAGTTGAGAGACAACGGCGAACCCGAACTGGAAGAGCAGGCAATGGAAACCAAAAGATATGGGTTTTGATTTTTTGAACAATCTGAAATGATATTTTGATTTTTTGAACAATCTGAAATGATATACTGATATGGGTTTTGATTTTGTAGTTTCCAGTTGGGGGGGGGGGGGGGGGGGGGGCGGGATTTACAGATGGAGGCGGAGGCTGAATTGAGAGGGCAAGTGTAGAGTTGAGAAGGAGATTTACAGATGGAGGTGGCAGCTGATTGATTTGTAGAGGCTGAACTTTTTTTTTCTTTTCTTGTGGGCCAATTCCCACAAGAAAATTTATTCAAACAATTCCCTCTCTTTTCTTTCCCTTCTTTTCCCAAGCGTGATTATTGTCCTTTCCTTTCTTTTCTCTCATTAACCAACCAAACACAATACCAAATTAAAATTATCATTCCCTTCCCTTTCCCCCCATAACTAAAGTTATCATTCCCCTTCAAACCCACCCTACCAAGCATAGCCTGAGAATTGCCTGAGAGTTAGGTGTAAAACCGGTGAAGGAAACTCGGTGGGCGAAATTCAGATTGTTCTGTCCAGAAACGACTAAATCTAACATTAACCATTTAAAAGACAGAATCACTTCCAACTATTTGAAATATCATGTGCTGTTAAGGCACTAGTGCATCTTTTTTAGCAAGAAAACCTATCCATCTTGAGCTCCAAGTTAATTCTAATGGATATGGTTGTAACAAAGAACTGACAACATTATCAGAATTACTTTTCGAGCCAGAGGTTATTGATGAAAACTGACAAAAATTGTACAAGAGTACAAATAATGAAAATTATAATACGATGAAATTATATGATCTTCTTCTTTTCGAAGAAGGCCTTCAAATGCCATAATTGTAAACCTCCCACTGATAAGCAAATGACAAGTGAAAGAAAAGTCAACCAAGCCATTCTGGAGTTCGTTGCTCTATTGAGTTCCTGCATTTCTTCTTCCCTGCAACAAGCATTAAAAGTATGCATAAACCTTCTTGTGATAAACTAACAGTGCTCCTCAGATATATATATATATATATATATATCATAAACTGTTCAAGAGAATTTAAGTTCACTTGCCTTTCACGGAGATAAAACATCTCCTCATGAATGGATGTAACCATTTCTTCCATTTTATTTAGCTCCAATTGCATGGCCTGACAACCAAAATATGACAAACCATTGTACTTCTGGATCAGTAAATCTGTCATTTTCAAACATCTAATTTGTGTACAACACTACAACAATCAAATACCTGAAGAAGTATCGAGGAATATTATTTGTTTAACTTTACAAATAAAACAGATTCCTATGCAACTTATAAGAGTGATTTAAGACATGTTAAATAACACAAAGACTAGATTTTTACTATATGTAGAGAGTTTAGTGGTCTCCCTATAAAAGGTAGGAATGCACCAAAGACTGAGGTTAAGCCATATATTTATTCAAAAAAAAAAAAAAAATTACTAGATGAAATAAGGAAAAATTTATAAGGAGATATTCCATGGTGTCTGTTCATTGCTGATGACATAGTGTAATTGAATAGTTATAAGGAAGCTCAATTAGAATCATGGAAAAAAAAATTATTAGAGTAAGAAAGATATAATTTAGTACAACAAAATATATATACCACATATTATATATGGAATCTAAATTTAATAGTGTCTCACAATTTGATAATATAATGATGATAACAATTCAAAACCAAATAATTAAAATTTCAAATTTTAGATAAGGATACAGGTGAATTAGTGAATTACTGGATGATTCAAAAATCAAATTAAGTTAACAAAGAGCCAAGATTCATACAATGATATCCCACGTGTACATCAGGACCATCAGTAAATTTAACTTAGAAAAATGCTGTTTAGAACAAAAGAGAGTGGATTATGTGGAGTATAATATCCACTTCTATTTGATTCTTAACCGATGAATGCCATAAATTTTCTCCATAGTTCAAAATTTTTAAGACAAATACATCTCCTTCCGAAATTTAGATAATGATATAGGTGAAATAGTGAATTATTGGATGATTCAAAAATCAAATGAAGTTAACACAAAGAGCCAAGATTCATACAATGATATCCCACATGTAAATCGGGACCATCACTAAATTTAACTTAGAAAAATGCTGTTTTGAAATCAAAGAGAAAGTGGATAGCGTGGAGTATAATATCCACTTCTATTTGATTCTAAACCGATGAATGCCATAAATTTTCTCCACGGTTCAATTTTTTTTAAGACAAATACATCTCCCTTCAAAACAGTAGGAGACAAATATAGCAGTCTTAAGGGCAGATCTTTTTCAAGTATGGAATTGAATCTCCTTTCATATTTGACTTGTGATACACAACCATCAGATAAATTCCATCAGTATGAATTCAAAGAGGACAGTTGACATCTAGAGGATTACATGTGACGACAACAACAACCAAGCCTTTCTCCCAACTACTTGGAGTTGGCTACTTGAATACTATGTTTTCATTCCGCTCTATTTAAGGCCATAGACTTAGTCAATTCACATGGTATCATTATATCATATCCTTCCTTATTAACTCTACCCATTTGGTCTTCCTCTTCCCCTAGCATTACCCTCAATATGTACTACATCACTTTTCTTAACAGACACACTTAATGGTCTTCTTTGCACATGTCCAAACCATCTTAATTAATTTTCTCATTTTATTTCCAATTTGTAATCCATCCATCTCCTGAATGTGATCATTTGTAATTCTAATATTCTATCCTTTCTAGTCTTACCATGCATCCATCTCAACATCCGCATTTCCGTCACACTCACTTTATGTATATGTTGTTTCCTAGCTACCCAACATTCTGTTGCCATAAAGTATGGTTGGTCTAATAGTTGTTCGATAGAACTCCTTTTCAGTCACACAATATACTAGATGCACCCTCCATTTAACCAATCCTGCCAGGCTGCCCCTGATCCTATGATTATCGCTATCTCCAATTTCTCTTTCATTATGAAATAATTAGGTTGAATAGCGAAAATGTTCATTTCTTGTACCTTTATATTCCCCACTACATCCTCATTTGTATTTCTAAATTTACTAAAGTTACATTCCATATATTCAGTTTTATTTCTACTTATCTTAAACCCTTTTAGTTCTAGAGCTTCTCTCCAAACCTCCAATTTGCTATTAACTCCTTTAGTCTCACCAACAAAAACAATATCACCGGCAAAAAGGTATGGGCTTAATACTGACCTTGATGTAAGCCTACAATAATTGGGAATTCACTTGTTTCTCCTACAAGTGTTCTAACTAAAGTCAAACAACCATTGTAAGTGTCCTTTATTGTGTCAATGTATCCCTTTGTAACTCTCTCTCTTTCTTTTCTTTTTCTTTTTTCTTTCTAAAATCCTCCATATTAGATATCTAGGTACCCTGTCGTAGACTTTGACCAAAGTTCCAAACCAAAAAAAACATCACATGTGAGCAGGAAAAACTGATTATTATGGGCCAAAAGCATGATATTAGCTTGTCTAGTTGAGGAAAAACAATTACATAGAGTAATCCAAGAGTGCACAAATGAGATAAATACGCTTCAGATATTACAACTATGGCTAGAAAGGACTCCATACAATGTCTCTAACTAAAGCAGTTAAGTGGTCATAGGAGTATTTTTGGTGAAAAAGGAAATTGAAATTTAAAATCGAAAGACATATGGCAGGTGTTAACAAATTAGCATTGGGAGTTTCCTTAAAACTTTGTGCAGGGCATCCCCAGCCCCAGGTTCCTAATACGTTCAGCATAGTGGAGGAAAGAATAGTTAAGTGAAGAGCGAAAGAAAAGATGAACAATTTTCGGAATCCAAACCTTGCATGGTCTCTAAGTAATTGGGTAAATAAATAATCATAAAAAAAAAAAAGAAGGACAAAGCCAAGGTGCTCTCTTGGAAGTTCTTGTTTGACTTTTGCTGGAAACTTGGAGGACCTCTAAGTGATTGGGTAAATTAAAAAAACAGGACAAACAAAAAAAACAGGACAAAGCAAAGGTGCTCTCTTGGAAGTTCTTGTTTAACTTTTCCAACTATGTCTGACATCTAATTTTAACCAAATCTTTGTATTGTCTGTAAGCTTGAGACAAGGGAAAATATTTATGCCTTCTCCCTCCTTCCCTCTCTCTCTCATATCATTTGGATTCTTTATTCTCCCTCAACAGGAGTAAACTGCAAGTGACTTTTGAATGATGGTGTATACTTTTTGTACATAATGTTCAATTGCCTACTTTATAATTAAAAACAAAAACAAAAAAGAAGGGACTTCATTTTTTCCACCCTATTCTGAAAACCCAATATTCGTTTTCTACCAAACCCCACATAACAAATCCATAATGCAACCCACAACAAAAAAACAAACTTTAAAACCCTTTTGCACCAGCAGCATTCAAGTATACATCAGCAAGCACAATGTCATCAAAGTATACAATCTGTCAATCTCACATAGCACCACACACACACACAGAAAAGGCTTACCTCAACGGAACCCTTCTTGGCAACATTGGACCAGTCCTTGGCAGCCATACCACTCCTCCAATCAAATTCAACGGTGATCTTCGCCTGAAGATTGTGATTCCCAGCCCAAAAGCAAGCCGAGTAGTCCCCAGCCTCCACCGCCTGAAATGCAAACTGTCCCGACTCCACATCGTCCGCTGCGTGATGAATATTCCCATCAGTCGAAGATACCTACACAAATATATATATATATAAGACACCCTTTTGGTTACTGAGAAAATGTGACAAAATAAAGCTAGGTTTTTTCTGCTCATGTTCGAAATAGATTACCCTGACGGTGACTTTGTGATCGTCGGGCATGGGATGGTCTTCACTGGGATTGACAACGCTGTATTTTCCGACGGTCATGGAATTGGTTTTGATGTCTTCGTAGATGCATTTGGTGTGACCCAATTCGAGGTCGAATCGGAGTGACTGGGCAACGATCGATAGAAACCCTAGGATCAGAAGAAGAAAAAGAATAGAGACTGTGGTGTGTGTTCTTTGGATCATTGTGTGTTCGGCGAATATACTATTAGGGTTTGAGAAAGCTATATTTTGGCGGAGGAGATCTAGACACTCCGTTCTTCTCGAGAGATCTGTGATCTGAGAATCAGACACCGGAGTCGTAGGGAGGCCGAGGTCTCACCAGACTCACCTGCGGGTCATGGTTGCCGTGTTTTATTCGAAGGCCCAAACTCAAGCTGAGTCCTAAGCCCAAAAGTCAAAGGCCCAGTCTTGTTTTATCATGAGCCCGGATCCTCTATTGTAATTTTCGGTGTTGCAGAGCTTCTCAACGCTTTTAAATTTATTTATTTAAGTGAGATTTAATGTGTTGTTAAATCTAACCGAAATAAATAAATATAAATATGCTAAAAAATAAATATAAATGTGTTTAAATATTACATCATCACTACAGTAGCAATTTACATCATATGAAATCTTGATTCAGCACATTACTTCTTGGTCGTGAATATCATGAATTATATTGAAAAGATATTTTAATAGGACAAATTTTAGGAAAGGTAGATGTAAGTTTAGTCTGTTTAAAATGAAAAATTATATTATTGACGACTTTAATACCCGACTTAAGATCGACATATATAAAAATATGAGGTAATTATTCTAAAATTTCAACTTAAATATGTATTATTGCTACTTTTATTTATTTTTATAAAATACGTCTTTTTCCTTGTCTTTTTATTTTTTAAAGCCTCTTTCTTTATTTTTTTAGTTTTTCATAACGGTATCATTTTCTTTTCCGTTTTCATGGCAAGTTTTCTTTTTATCTTTTTAGTTTTTTTTTTTTTTTTTTTTTTTTTTTTTTTTTTTTTTTAAAACCAAAACAACCAGCACCACCACAACATCAGCATAGAAGCAACGAAGCAAATCAAAGAGCACCCCCTCCCAACGAGGCCGGCAAGCCATTGAAGATCTGGTCTTCATAATCCACAGAGAGCTTCGCTGCACGATGAGCAACAGTATCCTAAATGGTCACACAGGAAGGCCACAGCTTCCCACTAACTCATCAGCTGAAGCACACGGGAAGGAAGGGGATTCAATATAATAATTTGATTTATACAAAATCTAAAACAAAAAAAAAAAAAAAATTCCATGCTTTGTAATTTTTTTTTTTTTTTTAAAAAAATTATCTTCTTGTTTTTTTGTTTTTTGGGTGTCATATAAATCATTAGCTTTAATTATTATAACAATTAACAAATGTCTATCAAAGTAATAAATAAATATTAACAATCAAATGTACAATCTTTTATACATAAAAGATGCAATATGAAGTATCTCAAAAGTCTTTACAGAGATGTATGTATAAAGAGTCCTACTATTTGACCAGACATATAAAAACTTATACTTCACGTAGTCTATGTGACTACCCATGTATCAAATATAATGGAACCCATTTTAAAATATAAAGTAATTGATTATTTGGAAAGTTATAATCCATTTTTTAGGTTTATCTCAATCTATTATATGTCTATTTGTTTTATATTTCAAATTGCATATCTCTGAGAACTATTGAGATACTTTAAATTGTGTTTTTGATTATTACTATCCATTTATTACTTTGATAGGCATTTGTTAATTGCTATAATGATCAAATCTAATTGATATAATGATTAAAACTAAGGGTAATAATACTCTGTCCGATTAAATTGTCATACCAATTCTACTTGTAATTTCCATCGCTAAAGATACCAAAAATAATGTAATTACCTAAATAGTTAATATGTTCTTTGGGCACTAAATATACCAACAAATATATTAGATTAAAATGAAACCTAGAAAGGAAACTATAACTTTCCAAATACTTAATTACCTTCTATTTTAAAATGGGTCTCATTATATTTGACACATATGTGATAGATAGTCACATAGACTAAGTAGTACATTTTTATTTATTGGCAGGACTTTTTGAAATTTATATTTTTTATTTTGAAATTCTATTAGGAAAATTAGTAGGTACCTCACACCCCCATTGCATTCATGTTGAGTTGTTGACAAATAAGACTTTTAAAATCCAAAAGCTCTTTTAAAAAATTAGTCAAATACCATTTTTAATAGTTTTTGAGTTCTAAAAGTCAAAAACAGCATTTAAAAAGTCAATCCAAACATACCCTTAGATTGGACTTTTGGCCCAAGAGGCTTTTTTATTCATTTTTTTCTTTTTTAATAAAAATGCTACGTGTTCACTAAATGATATTAGTACTAAGAAGTCCCAGGCTGGCTCTGTCTGTATGATTGACCACTGTACCTGGCTGCAATTTATGCCATGGTTCATAAAACATTAATGGTGCCCACAGATCATTTGATTAAGTGTACCACAGCCCCCTTTTAAGGTTGAAACCACTGCACTCTCTTCCCACTCAAACCTGCATGCTTGATTGCATGTATGAATGTATCAAGTTGGATGATCGATGTAATTACGTTATAAATGAATCGGCTTCAGTCCCTCATCAGATCTCTCATCTATTTGTTCAATTATCCCCCTCCCCTATATATATATATATATATATATATACACATACATATATATATAATGATCGACTTTTATACCTAGTCTAACGGAGAATGATAATAGAGAGACTTATATTCGTTCAATGCATTAGATAAAGTCTAAATTTTGACCTTATCTAATTCATCAAATAAATAATTATTAGACTAGCATTTTTTGGACTCTAAAGCTTTAAACGTCTTCGGAGATCGAATTAGATGGCTGGTCTTCCTGAACAGACAGGAGCAGAGCTAGGAATGTTTAATTGGGGGGTCAAAAAAAAATTAGAGGGGGGGTTTTATTTGGTAGGTAACGTCGACGAAGTTACTACGAATGTTATGAACTTAAAAATTGAGAATAATTGGAAGAAATGACCTTAAATCTTTGTGTATTGCTGCCTAAACAAATTGTTTGAGATTCACAAGCCTGCTTTAATACGCAATCCGATAAGTGTTTCGGCTTAAACCCACTTACAATAAGTCCCAGTGTGGATTTGCCAATAAAAATTTGGCTATATCCAAAATTTGTTCACGGTTTACCAAATTAATATTTATTGATTATCTGGCACGTGTAAAATGAATCAAGACCTTGAGCAAACACCTTCTCCTAACAAAATGAAGGTTATTATTATTTTTTGTTGTTGGTTATTGTGGTTAGTATTATAAATATATTGAAGTCCTGGGTAAGCCACTTCCATTTCTGAGCATTTCATTTAAAAATATTAATAAAAAAAAAGAAATTGATATAGTTAATAAAACAATAACATGCCTTGATATTTTACCTATTATGAAATTTAAATCCATATATATATAACTTCATGCTGCAACAACAACCAACAAAGAAAAAAAAAATTGATATAGTTAACAAAACAATAATATGCCTTGCCATCATACCTATTATAAAATTTGAATTCATATATATATATAACTTCATGCTGAAACAACGTACAACCAACAACAAAGAAGAATATATATATATTTCTTAAAGTTTTGATGAACAATTGAATAAATAAATAAATAAATGAAAAGATAAAAACCCTAGGAACAAAAGGCATGGGAAAGGAGAAGTGGGCAGCAAGAATATAGAAGTCATTGATTGCTTTGAGTGCTCTCATATTATGATTCATGACATATATCTTTGCAGTGTTACGTTCGTAAATATTCCACCATATCATTATGGTAGTGCTACTCCATTGCTTTGATTGATGCTCCAGCCAAAGAAAAATAAAAAAGTGAAAAATAAGGCAAGCTTTCCGTGAAAGGGAAGCCTTTTGTAATGAGTAAGGATAGGCTATCCTCGTCGGGCCGACAAATATGATATAACCTATACAGGACATTTTTACAAACAGCGGTACTCGTATTGTGCTGACACTTCTTAAATATTCGTTGAATGCGTGTTCGGTACTTCATATACATATTTATAAATAAAATAATTTTTTATTTATTATTTTGGACACTTAGTTTAAACACTTCGCCTACATTTTTCAGACATTAAGCCAATCATTTATGACGTTTCAAATACAAGTAGTAATTTAAAAAATAAGAGTAATGATACTCTGTTCAATCATGTAACAAAGCTAAGTCAATTGCACGCTATTCAATACTGCTCTCTTCGATTTTCTCTCTCCTTGATTTTCTCTCCCTGCCTCTTCGCTTTGCCTCTCTTTTCTCTCATTGATCTCTTCTGCTTCTTTAACATTAAAATTCCTTCTCCTGATGGTTTGTTTATATCCTCCTCTTTTGATCGATTTTTTCATCTCTCTCTCTCTCTCTCTTCGAATCTGGCTTTGTCTCTTGCAAGACTATGGTTGCTGTTTTGCAAGAGAGATCGAGCTAGAATCGAATAGAGAGAGAGAGATAAAGAAATTGATTAAAAAAGGAGGATATAAATGAACTGTTCAGAGAAGAAATTTTAATGTTATTCTTTTCCTTTAATTTTGCGCCGACATTTGCCTCATCAACATATCCGTTTCCGGTGTCCATGTCAATGCTACCTGGGATGTAATCTACTAACGAATTTTTGTAGTCTAAGTAAATTTATTATTTTCATTTTGGCTATCTTATGTGGGAACTCCTGCAATTGCAATTGAAGGTAATATTTCTCGATAGAGAAGGGAAACTAATATAAGATTAACCTATTGTTTGGCACGAGAGAAAGAAAGAAGAGGGAAAGTAATTTGTCATCATCGATATCATCATTGCCTTGTAAATCTATTACAATTCTCATAAGATTTTATTTTTGTAATCAATGGACCTCAATTTTATTTTGTCCAATGTATATTCAACTATTGTTTTACCACCCATTTCACTATTCTTTTGTTTAATTTATTAATCCTAAATATAGAAAATGGTTACTTTCGCTAATCAAATGGGAAGGATGAATGAGCCTTCACTCCAGATACAACAACATTCAAATAGCATTTATATCCTCGCTAAATTTTAATGGTTGCATGCAAGAGAGATCGAGCTAGAATCGAATAGAGAGAGAAATGAAGAAATCGATTAAAAAAGGAGGATATAAATGAACTATACGGAGAAGAAATTTTAATATTATGCTTTTCCTTTGATTTTGCGCTGAAATAGATACAAGAGGAAAGAATGGAAGAACGAAGAGATATAGATGAGAGAGGAGGGAGAGAAAGTATAAAATAACGTGGCAGTGATGTAGCTTTGCACACAAGAGTCGGACTAATAATTGGCCAAAATGATCGGACATAGCATCATTACTTTAAAAATAATAGGAACACAATCTAAAGGGATGATATATAAATCATTACAATAATGATATAATTTAGAATGACTTTTAGTATAGAAATTAAAAATAAATTAAAATTTTATAGTATTATTACCGAATAGATGTAAATAAATAAATAAATATTCACATCTATATATAATTATATTCACGCAATAGTCGTGTCTTACATTTTTTGAGAATTTGTAGTATCAACATATCCGTATTCGGTGTCCATGTCTATGCTACTTGGGATGTAATCTACTAATAGATTTTTGTAGTCGGAGTAAATTTATTATTTTCATTTTGGCTATCTTATGTGGGAATTCCTGCAATTGAAGGTGGTATTTCTAGATAGACAAGGGAAACTAATATAAGATTAACCTATTGTTTGGCAGAGAGAAGGAAGGAAGAGGGAAAGTAGTTTGTCATCATCGATATCATCATTGCCTTGTAAATCTATTACAAGTCTCATAAGATTTTATTTTTGTAATCAATGGACCTCAATTTTATTTTGTCCAATGTATTTCCATTCAACTAGTTGTATTACCATCTATTTCACTATTCTTTTGTTTTATTAATCCTAAATATAGAAAATTGTTACTTTCGCTAATCAAATGGGAAGGATGAATGAGCCTTTACTCCAGATCCGACAACATTCAAATGGCATTTATATCCTCACTAAATTGAGTTATGTTACATTATTTTTATTTTTATTTTATTACTTTTAATTTTTTTTTTTTTATAACGATAATTGTGTCGGGGCTTTTCAGAACACCTCATAATTTAATTTAGTAAAATGATTCTTGCACGGAATAGTTGCACTGAAATTTTAGTCATATTCTTTTAATTGGTTAATTATGTAATAAATAAGGAAGTGGAACCCTCCACTTACTTTTATTTGATATAAATACCAATTAAAAATTATTTAGTTATTCAATTCAGTGCAATTGTTTAATGCAAGAACGTGGTATTTCATGTGATCCAAAAATGAAAAACATAAATCTACTCAAACTTTCTTATCATCACTTTCTATTTTTAATTTGAGGAGTGTTATGGACTTGGGGCGGGCAGGTTTCCTTACACAATTGGGCTTTTTATTGGTTACAATTCCTAATTTATGAGATGTCTCCTGCCCTTATGAGAATCAAAAATATAAATTTTGGAGATAAAATTGCCCTTTAATCCTGTCTCATGCCCTGAGAATTAAAAATATAAAATTTTGAGACAAAATTGTCCTTTAACCCTTTCATCTCTCTCAATTGATTGCACACACATGCATATAGCATAATAATTTTTTTTTATTTTTTCCCTTCTACATGTATGTGTGTGTGTGTGTGTATATATATATATATTCTTTGATAGCTAATCAAACAAATCTTTTGCTAATCAAACAAATCTTTTGATTCTCTCAACTGTAAATCCATATTATAGGAAATAAAATAATTCATTCTTAATTGTTTTGGCAATCCAGAAAAAGGAAATAATATACTCTCTATGTTTTTTTTTTTTTGGCTATCTAAGAGATAAGAAAAGGTTAAAAGAATAATTTTGTCTTAAAAAATTATATTTTTAATTCCCATAAAGGTAGGAGGCATATTGATTTATTGGCAGTGAATTACCTAATTAAAAATTTCTTATTCCTTATTCATACACAATACAAATTGAAGAGGCCATTTTCTTATTTATTGTAAATATAAATTAATTAAAATAAATAAATTTAACAATTCACTGTAAGAACCATTTTTCTTATAAGAATTGAGACCAATAATGAGAGCGAATATGGAAGGAGCACTCCTCTTTAAATCTATAGTAGCTATAAATTAGCATCAAGTCAAAGAGGTTAACAAATCCCTAAGTACACTTTTTCCTTTAATTACTCTCTAAAAGGATAAACATATTACATATATAAACGACAAATGTTATTCTTATTCATGCCTATTATGAAGAGTACAAAAACAACCCCAATCATAGGATCAATCGGACATAACAACATTTTTCTATAGTTTTTATGCGTTTTTGGTTATTTCATTGCTGTCGGAGATCCAAACACACCCTTATTTCTTTCCTTCATACTACAAGAACAAGAAAGCAAGAAATAGAGAGAAAATAGAAACTTTTTCCAGGAAAATACTAGCAGGAAAGAAAAATTTGAAAAAGCATTTGACGGTTGTGTTTGGGTGGGTGAACTTCATTTACATTCTTCTCCTCCTCCCTCGTGAATTCCCACCTCTTATCCTCTCCCTCCCCTCATAAACATTTATCTCTCTAGGGTTTTCACTTGCTGATCTCTGAAAAAAGCTCAAATTTTTGAATCAATTTGCCGGAGTTATCCACAACCAATTTCGATTTTTCACCGATTATGATCGATCTAGGGTTTATTTATTCCGCATTTGATCGAATTCATTAGGTTTTATTTGTTGTGGATTTTGAAATTTGGGTTTAAATTGGTGGTGATTGGTGTTTGGGAATGAAGAGGCGATGAGGTGTAAAGAAGAGAAATGGAGGTTAGATCCGAGGTTGTACAGTCGAGGTATGATAAGTTTACGACGCCGGTGATACAGAGGACTCGCTTGCAGGTGTGGTTCATTCGAGTTTGTTCCAGCATTTTGCTATGGACCTGTTTGGTTCAGCTCGTGGCCGTCGGTGAGCTGTGGCATCCACGCTTGTTAACTGGGTTGTCTAACCGGTTCACCGGGATCACCAAGTTATCGGTCCATGTCGAAGAGGCCGTCCCGGCGCCTCCGCTTCTTCCAGCAAGTGAGTCCTTCTTGACTAGATATTATGCAAGTTTTTGAAAATGCATGGAAGTTTTATGCTTGGATGTGATGGTATAGTTTAAGAGTAGTTTACATGGATATATATAGTTTTAATAATATATTTTTGTCATTATGATGATATTTGCTGAGAACTTGGAACACAAATAAAGCATTTAAGAAGTAGGTAAATCATGCTATTATTAAGCTTAGCAATTTTGTTTTTAATTATGCATTCAAAAGTATATATAAAGTGCTCTTTATGTTTTAGTTAATGTTTCTCAGTTAGTAATTATGAGATCTTGGGTACCCTCATATGTATGACTATTATACAAATGTGAAAGAGTTGTGTTGATGTTTATTTTTTGTTGAGAAGTTGTTGCATGTACTAGCCTGCTACTACTAGTTTAATAATTGGATGAAAAATACAATAGAAAAATAAAATAGATTATGTCACCCAATATTGGTGTTTGATAACTAGAACCTTAGCAGGTTAAATTTCCAATCAGAAAAAACTGCTGAAGTACATTATTCCTCAAGTAGATGCATTGTAGTTGTGATTCTGTTATGTTATGGCTGAGGGAACTATGTTGTGTTAACGGCAGTGCTGCAGTGGTACTGTGCTAGCAATCAGTGTGTAGGTATACACTGGCTAATTAATATTTCGTATTTTTATTAAATTCATAATAACTAGTTAAATACCGAGAAATTGTTGGAATGTAAGAAATGGTTTAGGAAGTTGCCACATTACTTGCTGAACAACTTCTATGAGAAAATTAATGCATATACATAAAGGCAAAGATTTCTAATTAAAACACTATCTCCTCTGCAGCCAGTTGCCCTCCCCAGCCAGTTGCTGGGTTATTGGTAATTATGCCTCCTAGTTCTGTACCTCTTTGTGAATGATCTGCCTTATCTATTACTAACTCAACAATATGCAAGTTTTTTTTTTTTTTGATAAGTTAACAATATGCAAGTTTTTTCAGCTGGGAATTCAAAATAAGATATAGAAGTATACATTAATGCCAGATGTTGGCTTTATACTTTCTTGAAATCTCACACGACCCAAATGCCTGCTTAATATTCTGAAGGATAAGTTATACAATAGTATGGAATATGCTAATTTGTTTTTCCATAAATTTTTAGAACATTGCAATAATTGTATAGAATTGGTGTCTAGTTTCTGAGCTACCTCATGCATTTCATACTAATTATGATTAACTGAAAACTCAAGTACAGTGTTGAAACTCACTTGTTTTTTTTATTTATTTTTATTTTTTTAAATTTTATTTTATAAAATAACATATTTGGGCCACATAGGCAAAACAGGAAAACAGTACACAGCAAATACAGAACTTAGGTTTTTTGTTATATTTTGTTACAACTGGGATATAAAATTTTAATGAGAGATTGAACTTCTATCAGATAATAAGACAGCGACTCCCTGTGATCAATTGAATTTTTTTTTTTTTTTTATAATAATTATGTTCTTGCTAAAGAAAATTATTTGCTAGAATGGTTCCCTTTTAGGATGCTCTGGTAATATAAGTCTGTTATATTTTCATCTGCAGTTTGATGGGATTAATTGATTATGGTGCTCTGAATCATGATGAGAAAAGCGTTTAGGTTAAAATCATTGAATCTTCTTTACTCATTTGTTACTCTGACGTTCGATGTTTCTTTCTGATTTTCTTTTTGCTCTTGGTGACTAAGTCTTAACATGCAGTTCCTTAATGAGTGTACCACCTGCTTATAATCTTCAGAGTTTTTGCCTTCTTTATTCTGTTTTCTTTGCATTTTAAACAAAGCTTTCTGCTCTAAAATCAACATTTTGTTCAAACCATGAAACTTCTTGTGCAATTGTTGAAAGATATAAAAATTGAAGCGAGAACTTAAACATGAACAACACAAGGGTATGACGTGGTTCGGCCACTACAGCCTACATCCACAACGCACAAAGCCCCAAGGCTACATCACTTTCATTATATTCTCTCTTGATTTTGTTTACAATAACCACCTCTATTTATAGATGAATTGGGGAAGACTTGTAATAAAGGAATTAACAGAAAGTCAAATATAAATATGGCAACAGCTTGTTGTCCAAGTATAGCAACATTAACATTTTGTCAAGGAGTGATTTAAGGGCTTAAAATCACTCCTATAATTATTCTCCAACACCCCCCCTCAAGTTGGTACACGGAGATTTAACTCAAGCGTCCAACTTGAAATTAAGTATGTTGTTGAGAGTCTGAGATCAATAAATCTGAGATGAGTTGATCCGGAGATCCAAGACAAATTGACCCGAAGATCTGAGACGAGACGAGTTGATCCAGAGATCCGAGACGAGTAAAGTATAGAGTAGGGTATTACTTATTAAAAAAGAAAAAGAAAAAAAAAAGAGCAGGGTACGATAAACCTACTCTGATACCATGTTAAAGAAATTTAAAAGTTGAAGAGAGAAATTAAAACATGAAAAACATAGAATATAACGTGTTTCAGCCACTACGGCTTTACATCCACGACACAAAGAGCCCAGAGGGCTACATTTTCTTTCATTACATTCTCTCTTGATTTTGTTTACAATAACCACCTCTATTTATAGGTGAATTGGGGAAGACTTGTAATAAAGGAATTACACAGAAAGTCAAATATAAATATTCAGCTCTCTTTGTATCCCCATTCAGATAAAAATAATTGACTGCATACTTTGGATCATCAAGTCTCTTATAAAATTGTGTTTTGACCATCAAAATGGACATATGAGTTGGTCAACCATGTATACATCTGTTAATAGTTCATTCACAGTTCTGCTGTAGTGCTGTGTATAGATAAGTGTTTCATTTCATTATTCACGTGCAATGCTGCCTGCATTCATAATTATTCTTGTGATTAACGGTCAAAAAGAGAAAATGAAAATAATTGTTCACTCAGTGTTGTATAATAAATGAAGATGTAGGGAATATGTTTCTTTTGCAATTAGAATTTTAATATAGTTAATCTTGGAAGTACCTGTTCTATGTTGAGAGATATTTGGAAGCTTTTTTTTTTATTGCAAAATAAGACCATAATACCTAATATTCTGCAGGAAGCTACAAAAGTAACGGCTTTCTTAGAGTGACCTGCAATGGGGGTTTGAATCAAATGCGTGCTGCGGTTTGTACCTGTCGTTATGCTTTTGTTGATTGGTTCCGTTACATTTATCTCAACTAATTTAGCCAGATAATTTGGCATTCAGATCTGTGACATGGTGACTGTTGCTCGGCTTTTGAATCTTACTCTGGTTGTTCCAGAGCTTGATAAGACATCTTTCTGGGCTGATCCTAGGTATTTTATTGTTTGGAAAAGTTAAGACCTTTCATTTCCTTTTGCATGTTACAAAAAATTCAACTTCTGATTTGCTATTTGCAGCAACTTTGAGGACATTTTTGACGTGAGACACTTTATTGATTCACTAAGAGATGAAGTTCGAATTGTCAAAAGATTGCCAAAGAAGTTTACCAGGAGATATGAATACCGGCTACTAGAGATGCCTCCTGTTAGCTGGTCAAATGAGAAATACTACTTGCAACAGGTCCGTATACTTCCTATTTATTTGAGACTAAGAAAATAAAATCTTTATCATGGAAATCAGTGACTCTCAGATGACTATCCAGATGGTTATGCAAGCTAAAAAAAGCGTCTATTGATTCAAACACATTTGTATACTATTAACATGTCGTTATTGCTTGCTGTTCATGATCACATAGTTTCTAATTGAAAATGATGTAACCACCACCAAGTAGTTGGGACAAGGCTTAGTTCCCTATCTACCAGTCCTCGAATGGACAAGGCTTAGTTGAATTGTTGATTATTATTCTTGCCTATTTTACTATCTCCGTTCCTTTTTTATTTTTTATGTTTTAACAAGTATTCCTTTTTTATTTTTTAATTTGCCATTATGCTTATTGTAAGATTGCAAATGAAATGAAGCAATATTGGTTTGCTCAATCTTGGTTTGGTTTGAATGTCGATCAATGTTGTGTCCAACTCAAGCTTTACCACAGTCAACTTCCCTGTTACACTGGGTGCTTAAGTGTTTACTCCTGAGCCTACCTTAGCATGTTAAATACCCTCATTTACTTCTGTGTTGGAATCTAAAACTCCTACCTATCCCCTATCGTCGTCTAATTACTAGCTGCAAAGTTCCTTTTTTTTTTTTTTTTTCATTTTATATGTTTCTTTTTGTTATTTTCTTGTTGGGCTATGCTGCTTGCTCTAATTCTTCAGCTCCCCACTACTGTGGAGTGGACCATAACATCCTTACCAGCCACGAGTCAACCCATCTTCCTTTAGTCAGCTAGTAGATCGAGGATGCCATTCAGGCATTAATTGAGTCATAGTCCCTTCAATATTGGCTTATATCACTGCCTTGGTCTATACAGTCCTGCCTTCCTCTTGTCCATTAGAACGTTTCCAACTTGAATAAAATAACCAGTTTGTCTTTGTGCACTCATCAAGTCATGCTTTGCATGGCTGAACCATCTCAAATAACTCTCACCTGGTTTTTGACTGATACGAACTCCAGCTTCGTGCCAATGCATCCATTTCTTATTCTATATTTTTATCACAACCCATCTATCTTACCATCTTCATCCAACGGGCTTTCTTGAACATGTTTTAAGTGCACAATATTGAGGCCATGAAGGTTATGATTTCCTTGATCTCGATAAATTTTCTACATCACACGACACTGCAATGGAACTTTCTTTAATTCATCCTTGATTCCATCTTGCTCTGGTATACGGCATTGCCTTCCTCAAATGATTTATTTTTCCCCTATGGATAAGTGTATCTGCCTCGGCCTTGCTCAACCTTCATTTGGTAATATTTGAGTTGTGATTCTAAAGCTTAAGCTCAACTATTTAGTTGGTGAAAAAGCATGAATGAGCTTCTTGACAAGATTTATCTTGATGAGCCTCATCTTAAATGCCTTTCCATCACCTGGTTTTCAATCTCCGATGTGCCAATTTCTTATTCTATCTTTACTTGTATTGCAATATACATCTTAAAATCCCCATCTTGGCAGTTATTTTTTAACATGTTTATAATGCCAAACATTGGGTCCATAAAGCATAGGTTTCCCTAAATCAGCATGACACAGGAACTTTTCTACTCCATCCTAAGAAGCACGGACACAGATACGGGATATGGATACGACACGACACTGACATGGCGACACGGCAAATCCAAAAAAATTAGGACACGGACACGGCGGGGACACGGCGAATAGTGTGTATATATATATATATATATATATATATATATATATATATATGATGTAGTACTTTAAAAATTATTGAGTGTTACTATTTTTCATCAACCTCACAATGAAAAAAAAAACACAAATCATAACTGATAACTAATAAACTATAAAAGAACAATGTTGCGGAGTTATAACACCAAATAAAAAACAAGACATTAGAATAATAACTAGTATCATTTAATCATCATTGCAACTTTACTCCAAATACAAAAGCATAGACAGAAAGGACTATTAACATTCATGACTGTTTAACATTCAGGACTTTACTGTTAGCACCTAACATTCACAAAAACCTAAAGGCTAGTCCCCAAAAAAGATACAAAAACAAGTCAGTGTACTATCATCTATTCCCATCCATCATTTGACCTAGGACTTTTACCATTTACAATACCAAAAGGGTAGTACAAAAGAAAAAACAGAACATATCAGCATTCAAAAAAAAAAAAAAAAAAAATTCCAGAAGTGTCCGTGCCGTGTCCGTGCCCTTGTCCATGAATGAAAATTTAAAAAAAAAAAAAAATTCCAGACACATTTTTTGGCGTGTCCGACATGTGTCGGGGCGTGTCCGACACGTGTCTGTGTCCGACACGCGTCGGACATGGATTCTTCGCCCATTTTGGAGTGTCTGTGCTTCCTAGACTCCATCCATCCTGCTCTACTTTGAGGGGCAGCACCTTTTTTGTATTTATGATTTTCTCTCTTATCATTGAGAAGCCGACCTTGATTGTTCACAATTCTAATTGAGTCTAGCTAAGTATCTCTCAACCTTCATTTGGTAATGATTGATTTTTGATAGTCCGCTTGAGCATGATTTGCTTAGTCGTAAACGCTCTGTGTGTGTGTTTTCTTTTTTTTTAAAGTGCCTATGGTACCAAGCCATGGTGAAAGTTTATACTTTGTGATTTCACTTGTTCCTTTCTTGATTTCACAGTGAAGTATGGATCACAGTTGCTGGATGTGACAATGTCTTGTTGTAGATGGTGTCGTGAGATACAGAACCACAAAATTAGCAAGAAAAGAGTTGTTTTTTCGTTATGCATACCGTTTAAATGAAAAAAAAACAATTAAAGGCTAGAAAGGATTAAAAGGGAATGTTTTAGGAAATTTATAGAAACGAAAAGCTGCAACCATCCGCCTTTTCAATAACCTTTGATGTCTTGAAAGCAGCCTTCTTGATAGATTACCTGTTGATAAACCTTGAAGGTCACCAGCTAGGTGATTCTCCAGGGGCTTGACAAGCCTTTGCCAGTACTATCTCCGTGCCTTTAAAAGTAGAGACTGAGATTTTAGGTGGCACCAGGCTGCCAGCAGGGCATATATATAATTCATCGTTGGGGCCATGAAAAAACTGTTGCTAAGAATATTTCTACATTAATTGAATGCTTTGGACTGCAAAATGCAATCATACTTGTTTTTTCGTTTCCATAAATTAAAATGGCTGGGGCCGTGCCTCCTTACTAGTTTTTTGTTTTGTTTTGTTTTTTTTTTTTTTTTATGGGCTGCAGTGAGTATTCATTCCTGTCGTAGTTTGATGTATAATGCATGCATGATGCAATTAATGTGTGTGGAAGTTCTGAGCAATAGAGAGCAAGGATTGGTCAATTTAACCAATGGGGACTGTAGAAAAAAGATCACTACCTCTGCCCTTTATTTTCATTTTTCTTTCTTTTTGGAAACTGCCTGTCATTGTCAATCTTAGAGGGTTTAAATCTATCATTTACATAAGTAGAAGTAGTAAAAGTGGAATAGGTTGGACAAAATGGAGGCAGGCTTGTTGTGTTCTATGCAATAAACGAATATCAAATTAGTTAAAAGGAAACGTCTATTGGATGATTATTAGATCGGCTTTCTTATATGAAACAGAGTTTTGAGCGTTAAAATAGAAAAAAGAGCAACATATTAATGTCGTTAAAATGTGGATGTTGAGATGAATGCTAGGAGTAACTAGAAGAGATAAGGTCAATAATCAACGTGTAAGCGAGATGTTAGGAGTAATGCCTATTAGTAAGAAAGAAGATACAATAGACTTGGGTGACATGGATACATTCAGCGCAGATTGATAGATGCACCGGTGAGAAGAGGAAGATTGGTTTGTATAGAAGGTAAGAGACAAAGAGGTCGACCAAAACTAATATGGAATGAAATAATAAGATAAAAAGGAGAATTCATGTGGCTGACCCTGTCCATATAGGGTAACGGCATTGATATTGACGAGATGACTTGCACAAATTAGAAATTTTTTAATCATTGTAATAGGAAATATAACACAAAGTTTTGAGCGTAAAAGTTCCAAAATCTTCAAAGAATTGGGTAGTTTCAATATGTTGACAAGAATTTGAATCAATTCTGATAGATTTATTTTATTTATTTTCTTATTAATATCAATTGATAGATTTAAGCCCAGATTTGACCCAATGACAAATCAAGGCTGTAGTTAAGTATTTAAGAAGTCTGTTTTTTCTTTAGGTATAAATACGGCGATAAGGAATCATTTTACCCTGAAGTTGTAGTAGGGGAGATTTCTTTTTATTGCTTGAATGCTAAATTTTTAAAAATCTGTTCATGCAGTGTGAGTTCTGTGATTTGGTAGTATACTCCTGTCAAAGTACGGCTAGGGTTTATTCTATACTGAAGGAATGAGTTTTTCTATTCTCCCAGCAGTTTTTAATTATTATTATTAATCGGCAATAAGAATTAAACCCTTAACCTCACTAATTCCTCTTAGCTGCCATGGCGGCAGTTAACCAGTGTTCTACTACAATGGCTTTGACATCTATACTCTGCTCATTATTTAATTTTTATTTTTAAACTTCTGAACACCCTGAACTGATAATGGCTTTGATTCCATTATGCAGATTTTACCACTTTTCAGCAAGTACAAGGTCTTACACTTCAATAGAACAGATACACGTTTCGCAAACAATGGGATCCCTCTTGATCTTCAGAAACTCAGGTGCCGTGTTAATTTCCAGGCACTGAAATTCACTCCTCAGATTGAGGCTCTGGGATACAAATTGGTTCAAATTCTCCAAGGCAGAGGACCATTGGTGGCATTGCATCTAAGGTACGAGATGGACATGTTGGCTTTCTCAGGTTGTACCCATGGCTGCACTGAGGAAGAAGCGGAGGAGCTCAAAAAGTTGAGGTACTAGCATTTTTGAGGTTGATGTATTTTTTGGGGTCATTGTTAGGCCTGCTTCCAATCTTTCCCTCCTAGCACCCTGCATAGGCGGGACTAGTATTAGGCAATGCCCTTTCAAGGTTGAAACATTTCTTGTCAGTATGCTCATATCATTTATTCAGCTCAGATCATGGCCACTTTGGTTGCTTCCTCCATTTAAACTGTTTGCTAGGACATATTCATGTGTGTAATGGTAAAACAATGATCAAATGTAGTATATTTAGTCCTAAAGAAATTTTCAAAAGATTTATTTTTTATTTTTTAACACCTCACACCTTTGAACCGGACACCAAGTTTTCTGGGCGAACCCAGGATAAACGAGAAAAAGTTCTACCTAATTTATAGAACAAAAAACTTTCGTTGAGGGTGTCAAAGTGATATATTATTTTCTTGTCAAGGGCCTTGTAATATATGTCAATTTTTTTTTTTTTTCCTTTTACTGGCCGGCGCAGTTAAATATTTTTGAAAAAGCGTCTTTGTGGAAACATTATGAAACTATATGGCTGGTAAAAGGAAATTTTAGATCCTCAAGGGAACATCCCACCCGCACCGCAATAGCGACTTTCTTTTTCCTTGTAACTCCTTTACTTAACAGATCTGATAATCAAAGTAATGTGACATAAATTAAGACATTATATTATATAATATAGAATGTTTATTTATTGCTTCATTGTTCAGGTATGCATACCCTTGGTGGAGAGAAAAAGAGATAGTGTCTGAGGAGAGGAGATCACAAGGGTTATGTCCTCTAACTCCAGAGGAGGCAGCATTAGTTCTGCAAGCTCTGGGTTTCAACAAGGACACACAGATTTATATTGCATCTGGTGAGATTTATGGCAGTGAACGAAGACTTGCAGCGCTAAGAAGTGCATTTCCACGGATTGTGAGTTACTAATTCCCTGCAACTTGTCTTACCTTTTTAAATTCTGTAAATACGCCGTGGAACATTCAGGTTCACCCAAAACTTGGTGATCATATTAAGAAGAATATTTCAGTCAGGTTATGATGATGCCTCTCCATCCTACTTAGGTCCTTGGGGCACATGTAATGAAGGTTGAGAATGCTTTTTATGGCCACATTCAACTTCTTGCATTTTTTGTATGGTTGGAGAGTTAATCCGATGAATGTCTCACAGAAACCCATGTCATGGCTGGATTGACTCCTGAACTTGTTTTTTTGTTTTTTTCGGTTGGTTAAGCACGTTCGTCATGCATCATATTCTCTTTTAGTTGTTACTTTAGATCTCATAAAAATAATTGATTTCTTGTTTTTAATTGAGTTTGCATATGATTCTAAAAGACTTTAGCCCCAACTATAATCTCAGGTGAGAAAGGAAATGCTGCTAGATCAAGAGGATTTGCGGCAGTTCCAGAATCATTCCTCTCAAATGGCAGCCCTGGATTTTATGGTTTCAACTGCCAGTAACATTTTTGTTCCCACTTATGACGGGAACATGGCAAAACTAGTGGAAGGTCATCGCAGGTACATACCCAACCTCAGAAGGGGATATTCTGTTTCGTTCAAAACTAAAATTAGCCAGTTTTTTTTATGGATCTTGAAGATGAATTCCTGATTAGATCTCGTGCAGGTACCTTGGTTTTAGAAAAACAATCCGATTGGATCGGAAAAGGCTTGTAGAGTTGCTGGATTTGCACCAAAACAGGACACTCTCATGGGATGAGTTTTCAGCTGCTGTTCAGCTTGCCCACAAGGGTAGGATGGGACAGCCAAGTCGTCGTAAAGTTGTCATGGACAAGCCCAAGGAAGAAGACTATTTTTATGCGAATCCTCAAGAATGCCTCTGTGAGAGAACAGATTGTGATGACCTACTACACCCTACTAATTCAAGTCCAGTCCAGTGAAGAATGCGCCCATGTTGAGATATTGTGGTGAACAAGCTGCGGCACTTGATCATGGTTGTCTAGAATGACTGGCGACTGTATAGCACACGTAACAAGCTTTGGATTAGAGAGACACCTGAAAGAATATGTTGCATGGAGTTCCCATTTGGGGATCTAAGGATGTGTTTTCATGCCTGACGAGCATTGTAAGAAAACGGCAGAAAAGTAAATTCTTGGAAATTCCCTTCTTGGCATCTAATTTGTTCATTCCTTTTGTTTGTATTTCATTTCTTGGCCGCATGTGTGATCAGTACCGTTACATAATTCCACAGTTATCATTGATGATGTTGCAGCATTTGATTATCTTTAAAAGCTCTCCCATTTGCAATATACTGACTGCTCTCTCTCATTTTGTTTAGAGATGAGTATATTCTACATAAACAAATAGATAACTTTACTACACTTTTCAGAATCCAAAAGTCTGCTTGGTGATAACTAATCAGGATGCAGATGAATACAACATGCATCTGGTTAAACTAAAAACAAACAAGTGGTGTGTACTCTTATTATTCCAGCAAATGTTTTGAGCTCATTCAAGTATCATCCTTAAAATGCATCTGAGTAATTGAAGATCTGGAACAATAAATGCCTCGTTTCCTTTTCCTCAACAAATAGAACCTACAAGCAATTTAAGGTCACAGAATTCAAAAATCTTTTGGATAATGCAAGGGAATTATTGCTGGTCATGACACTCAACAGTTACTGGAAAAGTGTAGGTGCAGGTACAATTCCTGGAGCTAACAAGACTAGCAATGGAAAATCTTGGCAACAGAAAAGAAGCTGCGCGGATAGACTGTAATTTGAACCTACTTGTAACATGATTACTGCGTTTATCACATCAACTATCTTCTCCAAACCTTGTAGAATCACTGAAAAAATCATCTTCATTTTGCCAACAGCTGATGAAGTTGCCCTTAAACTTGGGTACATACTCGCAATTGCGTGTAAGACAATCACTAAATTCCTACTTGGGCTCCCAGAAGATTATATCACCTTGTTCCCCAACCAGACCAAGGTCCTTGAGCCGCCTTTCTTGATAATATTCCAACTCATCCAATTCCAACTCCCTCTCGTTGAAAATCTCATCAATTTGTTGCAACACCTTCTTCTCCCCAGCTCTTATCCCAACTGCAATTTCAAGTCTAGGATCAAGATTCCCTCCTTCCTTCAACTTCTCATCCTGAAATCCACATTTTCAATTAGTTACTAACAACTTAGAGCTATTGGATGTCAAAGTGGGAAAAAAAACATTATACAATAAAAGGTACGTATATAAATGGTACATTATACGGGATTCCACTCAAGTACTCAACCGATCTCATATCCAGCCTAAGTTGAGTCAATTGGATGATCATATCTATCAGTTTATCTGTATTCAGCGCTTCATCACTTTAACCTACTCAAATTGCTAACTAATTGTTGTGACATAACTTCATATCCTTGTGATAAGAAACATTGTGGATGAGGCCCCTTAATTGACGGATCAATACATGTATGCAGTATGCCTCATGCGTGACACGGATAACAAAAATTTAAGACATCATATTAGAAATAAGTCTTACAAGGTTTATATTTGACAGATAGAAATGTACCTCTTCTATGGTTGTATGATAAGCAGAAAGAGCAGATTTGCAGGCACTTCGTACCACTTTGCATATGAGCTCCTCATTGGCATGACTAACAGGTACTTCAAGGTGGCCCCAAACAACGTTTCTAAAAAGAGCTTCTAAGAGGAAAGCATCGGTTCCCCCAAGTGCTACCAGCCGCAGATACGGAAGCATTGCTCGAGGAAGTGGCTGGCCCAAAATTATGTCAAAGTATGCAGTTTCACCCAGACCATTTGACTCAGCTATGTCCAGTTTGTCACCGAAAAATGGGTCTAACTCGGATATATTTAGTGTGAGGGTATATGCGTTGCGATCTGACCTTGATTCTATGAATCCATAGTCCAGAGCCAACTCGGCATTGCTCTTATTCAAATCATATTGGATCAAAACCTGTAAGAAAATTCGTTCGCTCATCACATACAAGGTGTTTAAACAATCATTTTTCACCAATGTTCCAAAGACAAAGTCATGGTTAGGCAGTTTTCAATAAGCTCTTCAATAATTTCATCAGGAAAGGTTAGCATCCATGTCAAATAGGCAAGAAGCACATATATCAAAATTTATGGATATCAATGATTCACGAAATTTCCGCACCATAAATAGCTTTATTTGTAGTGCAGGTATGCATTTACTTTTTTGGTTCTATTACTAGATTCATAAAATAAGTAATATCAGAAAGGATATGTTACCTGCTCACCAGCCTTGACTGAAACTGGGCTCCGTAAAGAAAATAATAAATCCCTAGAGAAAAGACCTGCTCCTTTAATCTCCCAAGCATAATCTTCGGTTGTTATGCTCTGGCTATGGTTTATCTGACGTCAGGTTTGCAGAAAAGTAAAATTTCAAGTTGAAGGCAGTAAAACTCAGAATCACATGAAAATGCAACAACATTGCAATATTCTTTCTTCTTCTGATAGTAAACATATCCAGTATATGGAGGGCTAATTCTGAATAGTTACAACAGGTTTCAAGATCATAGACCGGTAACCCTATTGCCTAATTAAAAATCCGGGTGTTGGAGAACTGATGCCAGGCAAATCCAGAAGATCTATTTGTTACTTTGTAGAAAATTAAGAAATAGAAATTAAAAGGCATAGCATCAAAACTGATATTAATTTGACACTAAATCGTAATTTATGATATGTTTGCCAACATATTGTCAACTCAGTCACTGTGAGTTCAAAAACATACTGGCACTATAACTAGAGAACTCGAACCCTTTGTTATACATTTTTCATTACTTTAAAAACAAGTCAGAGTTAGTGCTGTTGAAAACCATCATGAAGAGAGAAAAAATGATCTTACCAAGTCTGCAAGAGGTATCAAAACAAGATTTTGACCACGAAGGCGAGAAAATGCCCTTGACCTCAGTATCCCAAATGCCCAGAGGAAGTCCTCCAATGTTATAGGAAAAGGGAAAAGCTGCTTATTTGGGAGTATGACTTCCTCTTCCACTTTCTGAAATTCACTCTGTACATATTCTATCACACCCAATGTTGTGCTCAATAGTTGGGTTCCTGCATAAGCTCAATTCAATGAAAATTTCATCTAGGGCGGTGAGTAAATAGGCAACAAAAAGTCTAAGTATATAAACCGCCAAAAACTATGCTTCTCTTGTGGCCTCTTCATTGTATTTTGAATTCCCCAAGGGTACACCAGAAATTCAGCAAGATGCTTTTTTCTAATCAGCCCAAAAGAAAGTTCACATAAAGCATTTCTTGTTACAGCATATTATTGTAGAATACTTTTGCTTTATATTGATATTGCACAACTTCTTTACTTTGGAGCGGATCGCTGATGGGTTACAATGTCACTTTTAAAAGAACACCTGGTAAGATGAACAAATTTAACCCTAATATAAATTATAAGAGAGCTTCTAGCGGCAATCATGATTCTCTCGAGCACTTTTCAAATAACAGAGTTTGAGATTATGAAAATATGAGCACCTAATGCAAAAAAGTCTCCACCCCAACTAGATAATGTAGTATATAGTTAACGATAATGCTAAAGACATAATGTAAAATAATTTCCATGAACAATTGAATGCATTTACATCATACCACTAAACACCAGCACCAGATTTATACAAATCAATGCCCGTCCAATGAGCCAATCAAAGTAGCTCATACAGAAAAAGACCAAGACTAATTCCATTTATTGAATTTCAATTTCAAAACTTTTTTACACCGAAGTTCATATAATGCCACATCAACAACAAATGAAAAAAGAATATATGGTATGAAACAAGTTCCTCAAAAATTCTACTCAATTTTCAAAAGGACAACCCTTAAGCGAGGAAGAACTCTAACCTTGAATCTCGGAAAGTTCCTCTTCTGACCTGCACTGGAAGAGCATCAAATAACACTTATCAACACCAAAATTCAATGGCCATAGAAAACAGAAAATACCAACAAACGAATGAACAATAAACATGCAAATTTGAAAACATAAATTCAGATATTAAAAAAGGAATCACAAGAGTAAAAACCAAACTAAGCAATGCACGTCAGTATATAACAGAATTTGCCAACAACAGGGAGGTAAATCCATTAAAAACTATAAAAATTCACAAGAATCTGTAGCATAATATGAGAATAAACTTAATACAAACACGAAAGATACATTTGAATCACTATAACATAAACCCCCAAACAATCAAGTCATACCCACCAATATATAAAAGAATTTGCCAACAACAGATTGATAAACCCATTATAGACTATAAGAACTCAAAAAAAGAAAAAGAAAAAAAAAAGCATAATATGAGAATTAACTTCATAAAACACGAGGAAGACACATTTGAATCAATAAAACATGAACCCAACAACCAAATCAAGTCAAACCCACCAATATATGGTTGAATCCGTGTGCTCTGGGAGAATGTCAATGTAATTTCGCCACTGCGAGTTGTTTATCGACTTCTCTCTGATGAGAAATAGAGCAACAGAGATCCAAGGTTTCAACCCACCACACACTTTCCCAATCTCTGAAGCTGAGACTGTATCTGGGTTTATCCAGAACCTCTTGGGTATCTCCAAAACGACCTCATTTCGAGCTATATCTCTCTGAGCAACTAGTCCCAGACCTTCCGGGACTGTACCGGGCTTCGCCGGAGACTTGGCAGATACAACTCCTTCGTCACGAAGCCACTGCCAGAAAATCTGGACCGCCGGGGGAGGTGGGTCAGATTCAGGTGGAAGAATTGAATTGACAGAGAGTGGTCTTTTGAAATGGAGGGTTGTTTTGGGTTTTAAGGAAGAGAAGTGTTTTATGGTTTTTACAGGGGATAGAAAAGCAGAGGTTGAGGTTGAAGATGAAGAGAGGGTGAAGAGACTCGCCATTCTCTCTCTTCTTTCTCACTCTAGAAGTTGAGATTTGTACCGTTAATTTATAGCTTATGGTTAAGGATAGGCTTTGTTGATTTAAGAGGTAAAATATACGGCGGATTGGGCAACCTATACTGGCTTGGCCCAGACTACAATAAATCTGATTGGGCTTCCTGGGCCGTGTAAACTTAAGTTTGTAACCCGAGTTTCTAACACACAAAAACCACGGTTGCAAATGAGTTTAAAGATTCTAAGGTTGATTTGGCCGAGTGGAACGGTTGGATTTGAGGAGAATCTCTTAGGTGTTTCACTGTTTATGAATTTATTTTATTTTATTATTTTTTCATAATTAGTATTCACACACACGTATCTCTATTGAGACTTGAACCCCTAACCTTCATTTGGGAGGTAAGAGACTGATACTGCTAGACCACTGACCCGTTAATCTGTTTATGAATTTAGTTTTTTTAGTTGTTGTGAAAGATTTTTTTGGAGTCTGAAAATTATGGTTTCATACATAGTGTATACATTAAAATATAATATATAATGTTAGCTGCTTAAAGATATGTCCGTCCTCCCCTGTATATTCTTGGCCAAAGGGCCTAAAGTCACCAGAGGATCAAATGGTCGGAAGCGGTAAGCTGATTGGTTCACCGCTTTAGGTATCAGCACTATGGCTTTCAAAGTGGTCCTATTCTGTGTCCTGTGCTAGGAAGCATGGGACAGGGATAGAGGAAGAGGAAAAACACATAATAATAATAATAATAATAATAATAATAATAATAATAATAATAATAACTGAATTGTACATTATGTATAGTGTATACGTATCTTTTCTTCTGAAAATATTTTAAACTTGACCTATTAAATCATTTGAAAAAGATCAAGCAAACTCAATATAAAAATTAAGCATCATACTTAAAATGTTTACGTCCATCTAACTATATAAGTGTTCGATTAATTAAGGTTTGCTTAAGTTCGATAGATGTCATCGGTAAAGTCTGCTTGATCACTTGAGTCTTGGCACGAGGTCTTGGAAGCTTGGTTTTCCTTTTCACATTCCGACGCCTAATGTGCTCGAGCTCTTAGGCAAAGGCTCAAGCACCCTGAGGTTGGGCTCGAGCTTTCAGGTAGAGAGCTCGAGCTTTGCTACCTTAGTGAATTTCTTTATTCTTTCTGTTGTGCTTGAGCCATGGAACTGTGGAATGACTCTGTAAGCTTCGATATTAGAAGGATTTAGGTGTACGTGATAGGTCACCGCATATTAGGACCAACATAATTTTCGTTATTCTCATAAAGGAGAAAAACGAAGAGGAAGAGCCCGAAGAGGATCTTAATGGAGGAGATTTTAGCGTATCAAAAAAGAAAAGAAAAAAGAGGGTACTAAATCTTGAATATGAATGATCGCGCAATGTTGATCTTATTTGCTAGTAGTATAGCAAATGATACTAGTAGGATTGGTGTTGATCAATCTGTATATAGTTAAACTTTCTTATTGTTTTTAGAAGAGATATATAAGAAATACTCTTCAAGAGTTTGGGGATTTAATGGAGTTCTTATCAGAACGAAACATATGTTTTTATATCATATTCAGAAGAGCATTGGTATTATATTGTGACGTTCTAATTTGCTTTATAAAGTCAAGTTAGGTAGTTTACATTTCTCGTATAAGAAGGCTGAGGGTTAAGCCCTTGGCATTTGCTTAGACAAATAAATGTTGTTTTTAAGCTATATTTTAAAAGTTATGTTTCGAGGTTAGAGGATTACCTATGAAACTATAAAAGGAAATTGTGTGAAACAATTTTGTAAGTTTGATTTCAGAGGAGATTTCGCCTAAAATGAATGATGTCTTAAGTTGGAGAATATTTTGTGGTATTGTTTTTGCTATACGTTTTTTAGTTTCATTAACTATTCAGGATTTTGGTATGTGGTTTAGTTGAGGACACAGGTATGTGATCAGCCAACTACTGTGTCTATACCATGGAGTAATAACGTTATTTATGCTAAGATTATGAGCATGTGGTCATAGGATTTGGTAGATATACATAATTCTAGCTAATCTATTGGACATGGACATGTGTCATTATGGTATGTTATTTGGGATGGGATAGTTAAACCACCACTACGAGTTAAATAATCTAGTACGATTAGTTTGATATACTTTACGCTAGGTCTAGATACGTATTAGATTTCAATGCCATGATAATGGTGGTTGTTAATGTTTCAGTATTCGTGAGGTTGTGGTAAATAAAGATTACTGTAACACAACAATGGTTTATCAGAGGTGTCGGAATTTGCAGAACATCTTTTTGAAAAATTCCAGAAATTGTTACCAAGTCGGAAGGAGGATTTAGTATTGGTTTAAGTACTTAATAGAATGACGCTGAGTAAGGACAGTATACTGAAAAAAATCTTCATCAGTCTATTCTTAATCAAGAATCTATTCACGAGGGTATGTCATTAGGATGAGTTGCCGGTGTTGCACATGGAAAAGGAAACTAAGTCTTATTTACTTGCATAAATAATATGGATTTTTTTTTTTTTAAGGTCACAATTCGCAATAAATAGTTGTTATTAGGAAATTGATGACTTATTTGGAGGATGGAGAAATTCCATATTCTTTTAGGAAGTTAGACAAGAAATCTGATTGACACTTACTTTCGTTAAAGAAGCAGGGCGTGTCAAAGACATGAACGTGAGACCGAACACTTATATAAAGAAGAAGTGTATGGTGTGTGTGAAAAACTTATAGCTAGTTGACTTTTGATGGATAAAAATTACCAATTGACTTTCAATATTGGTAAGTTTATTATAGATCAACGGTGCATGGATTTAGTTGCAGAGTAAGCTTTTGAAGATGCTCCAATTTCAATAATGGGTTTTAGACGAAATCTGGTGGTACCAGACTAACGGTACTTTCTGTGGATAAATTGGATGGAGGATGCAAGGACTGAGATTCACAACTCTTAGTTCTTTATTCATCCAGGTGGAGATACGCTGCTTTATGATATTAAGAAGAAGGTTGGGGGATAAACACAAAAAGGGATATAACTGTTTCTGTCTCCAAGTTTAATATTTACCAGATAGTTAAGATTGATCATCAGAGATCATTAGATCCTTTGTAGCCATTTCCTATACTGAAGTGGAAATGAGAGAACATTTTTCATGGATTTAGTTGAGGGATAGCTAATTTTACACAAGGGTCAGGATTCTGGTTGGAATATTGGTTGACTAATAAATTATGTCAGCTTAATTCTTGTTTATTTTGAATTGGTAGGACACCAGTTCATACTAATAGAATGGATCACGAGACGAATTAGATGGATAGAAGTGGTGATTCACGCTTTGCATCAAGTTCCGTCTGGTGGAAGCAAATATGAAAGTGGATGCTCTCAACAACCGATATGGTATTAAATCTTTTTGTTAGTTATTGAGTTATCTGTTGAATTTATAGCATGTGTAATAACGACACTTGCTATTACCAAGGTAATTAAGGAGGTCAACTTAGAATATCGGAGCTGACCCTGGAGGAGGTGTTACTTTACTCAGATAGAGCTTAAGGTACTGGAGGAGGATTAATAGGTTCTGTGACGGCCCTAGTTTTTCAAGCCAGTGCGTCCTGTGATGAACAGAAGATTGACCAGATAGCGGATTCAGATGCGGAAGCAAGAAACAAAACAACGGTCTCCCAAGGCACAACACACCTCTAAGACACTTTGATGACCTTTTATGAGGTCATGGAACTTAAAAGAATCAAATGCGGAAGCTAAGATAAAAAAAAAATAACAATTAAGCCTCCAAGGGCAAAATAGTCATTTTTGAAATTATGGATTTGGGTGTCACTGAGTACATCGCTGGAAAGACAACAAAAAACTAATCAAGATGGACTCAAGAATCGCATGATTCGGAGTCCGGACGAAGGAGAAACGGCAAGATGAAGAAAAACAAGCACCTAAGGCTAAAAAGGTAAACTGGTAATTATCCAGAAAGATCTGGATGCAACCGAGCACACCGTTGGAAAGACAGCAAAAAATTAGTCAAGTTAAAAAAAAGTTTGCTTGATTTGGAGTCCGGACGAGGGAGAAACAAGGGTTTGAAGTTGAGACATCGCGGCGGCCTGATGAAGCCATAGCAGCCCAATGCGTGCGCCCACTGGCGCCCCATGTGGCGCCCAATGGCATGTATATGCTGACAGCAAGGGTCCAAAGCAGATTTTCCAGAACTGAGGCTTGAAACGGAGGCCAAAACGAATTTTTCTGGAAAAATACAAAGAAGAAACCCCCCCTAAAATCGAGTTTTCTACCTGACTATATAGAAGGAAACAAAAAAACACGCTAAGAAATCCCCAAAATGCCCCTAGATTAGAAGAGGTCAAGAGGGCAAACAGCTACTATAGTAACTGTCCTGATCTGATAGCAGAAACGGGCTATCAAGCGAATTTTTCTGAAAAAATACAAAAAATAAACTCCTCCCGAAATCAAATTTTCTACCCGGCAACGCGAGAGAAAATGAAAAAAAAAAAATACTGTGAAATGGCCAAAATGCCTCTAGATCAGTAGAGGCTTAAAAACTCAAAAGTAAATCCATAGAGTACTCATTTTGTGAAATATGACTCTAAACTTGAAAACGATCATGCTCGCAAACATAACTTATCTAATAGGATGTGCTACAATGGTCCACGGCTTAAAAATACTGCCGATGCAAAATTCGACCCCTCGACGGCCAAAAAGGCGAAAATGAACGAGAAATGAGAAATTTGAAAACCAAAATTAACAAATGATTTCAAATTATCGTTTGGTCCTTGGCCACACTTCATACATGATTAATGAGACCCTATGAAAGAATAAAAATAGAATTCCCATACCCGATGCAAACATAGTGAAGTAAAGACTTGTCATTTTTTAATATTTTCATAACAATTCATGAAGTTGAAAGTTACATAGGATACAAACTAGATACCATTGGCTTATGGCCTTATCTTATACATGTCAAATACATTATAAAGAGTGTACTCATGTACACATTACATGTATGGAATCAAAAAATACAAGTTTTGACGTATAAGGCTACAAAAAGATATTTCATGCTAACATTTGCATGAAATGGAAATTCGAAAGCTACAGGTCATCCAAGGAATGATGAGCATCACGAACCAAGTCTTCATACCTGAAACAAATCCCCAGTAACTTCGGGGTGAGTAACATAAAGTTACTCGTAGGAAATGAGCATGCATCGACCTAGCATTTTATAAGGTTATTACATTTACATGAAGTAATTCAAGGATTATGCTACCTAACGTCTATGTTATAAGTGAGACTCAGGGATCATCCTAAGCTACTCATGCAATTGAAACGAACAACGACATACAAGTATACATACTCAGGTATACAAAATGATGCTAAAACACGATATACAACATACAAACATACATTTCCAAGTATACTAAATCATATTAAGACAAGTTATGCAATGTCTAAGTATATTCACACAAGTATACATTTAATGTGGAATCTCGTATATCAAGTACACAACACAAGTATACTAAATGCTATTTAAACTCATGGAACAAGTATACAAGTTCAAGTATACTAAACAAGATTCAAATACCCAAAGCAAGTATCAATTCTTAAGCTACAAGTAATCCATGATTAACAACTTGAAATTAAATGCGAAATCAAATAGTGGAAAGACTACGACATGCAGTTGCTAGACCAAACAAATATTTTCGGGTAATTACGACCGACAAGGTACCACCTAGTGCGCACTTATGACTTAGAGGACACTTGTCCACGTACTAAAGCCAAACCCTAGCCAACACATAAATTATGTCCTTACAAGCTTTCCAAAATTGATAAGTTCAAAACTTATACAAAATCAAATGCAAGTTACCACATTCTATGCACAAGTAAGGTTGAATCCATACAAACCATGTCCTAAAATTCAAGTTTATATAGCATATGGCATGTCATGTCCTCAATATGCAATTTATACCCAAAGTAAGAATATTTTACAACAATTGAACCAAATTACCATCTTAAGCCACAAGTACTAAATAAGCTACAATTTAGTAACTAGTGTTGACCTTAATGACTTCATCCAAGGACAATCTAGAGGTTTTGATGATAACAAACCATTAATGGTGTTTAAGGACTAATGTTTACATTGAGTGTTATAGATTATTCACATTCAAAGGATGACCTTAATGAAGCACGAAAGATCATTCCAAGTATTCCATTATTAAAGATCACATCAACGAAAACAATGGATACAAAGAAGACATGAAGATGCAAAGAAGCAAATGCAAAGTCCATTCAAAGATAGCTTGGACTACAACGAGTAAGAAAGCAACTCAAAGAAAGGAATAAAGCAAATCTACCTAAAAGCCTACACGATTATGGATAAAGCGTGAAGAAAGGGGTAGATAGGATGGTGAGTGTTTAGGATTCAATGTCAAAGTATTTATGAATCCATTTGAAGCTTATCTCTATAGGACCATGCATATCATATCATCATTCATATGCTCCTATATCAATTAGCAATAGACTATGCACTTCATTCATATATAATTGCACATGAAGTCATTGCTAAAGAGTGAGTTAGTTCAAGCTTGCATAAGCTTTGAAAGAACTCATCATTTGTGCTAGAAATGCTAAGACCATGCACATCAATCATATAATTCATATTGGTCAACAATTAAAGCATGAGAAGCCTTCATTACCATGAGTTGGTATCAGACATTAGGACCCCAGAATGCGCGTCATGAAAAACTGTATTTTTGGCTAAGTGTGAATAATTGATTTTTGAAATAATGATTATTTCAAAATAATTTTTCCTGGTAATAACTTTTTATATTTCAACTAGCCTAAACTGATTTTATCAGAATTTTTGACCAAGTCTACATTGGTTTACATGCGGATTCATTTTTTACCAAAACTGTCAGAAATCCAAATTTGTACTAAAACTGAATTTCTACATTTTGATTTAGTTAGATTTCAATTTTCTAGTATTTTTTATTGAATCCAAATGGGGGGTACTTCCTTATTTACATTGTAAAGTTAAAGTAAATGGACATATAAATTAAAGTAGAGACATTTACTTAAATGTTTTCAATGGAAATAAGGTATGTGCAGATGTCCTATGGAGTAACTGTTTCATTTGTTAACTTAGAACAATTTCTGAAGTAGCAGTTCTAGTTCGGCCTACCGAAACTCAGGGCCATTCTAGTTCGGTCTACTGAACCTAGCAAATTAAAGAACACACTTGAGTTTCAGACGACCAAAACTAAAGAGGTAAATAAATCAGCATAGCCGATTCTCACAGAATATTTTAGAGCTTTTGAGGAAGGAGTTTCGGTCGACCGAAACAGATAGAAGTTTACATCGGTCTACCGAAACATGGCTAGTAATCAACCTCGAACTAAATCAGACGACCGAACCTCAAGAGAGTTCTATTTCGGACGACCGAACCTGCCTAGATTCGACTCTGAATGGCTATTTTACCTTGAACTGCTTGCACAATAGCTATATTTTTGAATTAACTCATCAAAACTCTATAAATAAAGTTGGGGACTTCGGGATTAAGTGTTGCTACCATATAAAAACATCTTCTAGCATCTAAAGATCCTTTGTTCTTCATTCATATCATATTCTCTCATCCCATATCAATCATAGAGTATTGAGCTTCAATTTATTCATATATATACTCTAGAGTAAGCTGAAAGTTGTGAGCCTTGATTTACATATCAATCTTTGAGAGATATACTTATATGCAACAAATCTGATCTTCAATTTGTAAGGGCTGGTGTGGCCCAAGAAAGAAGAAACAAGCTAGCTTCATATTTGTAAGGGTTGGTGTGACCCAAAGGAAGACTAAGAGATGTTGTCTCTTAGCAAGGTGAAGCAAGGAGTTGCTTCATGTAAAGGTTTGCTCTCCACCTATAAGGAGAAGCCATAGTGGATTTGGAAGTCTCAAAAGGGGTCTTGAGCCGAGGAATAGGAGTTTCTGAACCTTGCTAAAATCGCCGTGTGAATGTTTGCAATCTCTCTTCCCTTCTCCTTTATATTTATGCTATTAATTGCTTATATCCATATATTGATTATTGCTTAATTGTTAGAAGGTGTTAAGTAGAATTTGCAAAACTGAAAATTGGCCATTGTTCGCCATAAACTCTATTCACTCCCCTCTAGAGTTAATACTTGGGCAACAATTGGTATCAGAGCCAAACTCTAATTAAAAGGACTTAACCATCTTAGAGTACGATCATGGCCAACAATGGCATATTCACACACCTAGAAGGGTAATGTATTAATAGATCTCCAATTTTTGATGGAACCAACTATAGCTATTGGAAAAGTATAATGATAGACTTTCTTCAATCTATAGACTATAGAATTTGGCTTGCCATAGTTAATAGACCATTCATTCCCATGAAAGAAAGAGAAAAGACAATGGTTCCTAAAAAAGAGAAAGAATGGGATGCAAATGACCATAGATTAATTCAATGCAATGCTAAAGCCATAAATATTCTTTATTGTGCATTGAATAAAAATGAGTTCAATAGAATTGCATATTGTAAAACGGCAAAAGAAATTTTGAACTCACTTAAGAAATTCCATGGTAGTACTTGTAATGTTGAGGAATCAAATTTATGCATGCTTATCAATGAAAATGAATCTTGTAGCATAAATGACAATGGTTCAAATAATGAGATGAATTTTAGCTCTACTAACATTACTAACCATGTAAATGATCTTGCTAGAACTTACTCATCTTCCCATAGTGGAGAAAATGAAGCAATTCAAAGGAAGAGTGAAACTCTCCAATTTTCTAGCAAAGAAGCAAATGGCATCAAATATATGGTTGATCATTATGAAGATATTGCTCTTTGTCTCATGGCCGACAAAGATGAGGTAAACTCTAACCATGATTAATCTAATTTAAATGCTTCCTATAATGAGTTAGTTGATGAGCATAATGAATTACATGATGCTTTTAAAGATCTATATAAGATGCTAGTGAAAGAAATTTCTAAGAATGCCATTCTTATGAAAGAAAACATTTCTCTCTCAATTGAGCTCTCAAAAGTCAAAAATGAAAATGAGTCTTTAAAAAAGGAAGAGAAGTGTGCATTATCTAAGGAGTCACCATCAATTGATATTGTCCCTAAAAATGATTCTTTAAATAAAATCATTGATGATCAAAATGACACTTTAGCTAAATTCACAAAAGGAAAGGAAAACCTAGGTTCTATGCTTGGTGAGCAAAAAGTTATCTCTTTTAAAAATAAGATAGGATATGAACCTAATATCAAAGATGCATGTTTAATGAAAAAGAGAAAGTGCTCAAATGATTCATTTATCAAAAGTTCTTTTCATTACTCTAAATGCAATTATTGTAGAAAGTTGGGACATAAAATTTACAATTGTCCATTTAGAAAGAAGAAAAAGATCAAGAAGATTTGGGTTTCAAAAGAAACTTTTGTGCCATTACCTAACCCTTATGGACCCAAGAAAATTTGGGTACCAAACAAAGATTTTCTAAGTTTACCTTGTAGGGTTGCTTCAAGAAATCCTTATCATCCATGGAGAATGGCTTCTTGATAATGGTTGTTCAACATATAAGAAATGTTCTAAATTCTTATCTCTCAAAGCAAAGGAGCATTACAATTAGGAACAACTAAAAAAGCATACTACTATGAGAGGTTTCTTTAAGGGCTAAAATGAAGGAGGTATTTCTAAGAGTTTGCTAGATGATTTGAGCTTCAATATATCTCATAATACTATTAGAAGAGTGTACAGTTACAGTAAAGATCAAGGAGGTTCCTTGGTGCTGATTTTCTAGTGCAAAGGGAGGTTGAGGAGGTCTAAAGCTGCAGTGGTTACTTTTGGAGCTAGAACTAGGTTTGAGCAACAATATCTTGGTGGTTTACAACTGCAGAAAGTGTCTGAAACCACATATTGAAGCTGGTATTGATTTTCATATCTCAAACCTCTAGTATGCATTGATTTTCTTGTTTACACTTTTGAAACTGAACTTAATATGCTATAATTATGCTATACTATGAATGTCCATCATCTGAGCATGCTTAGGTTGTTGAGAAGTTGAATTATCTCAAGGCTGTGGTTGGTAGAAACTGAGAAGAAGGGCTTTAACCCTAATATTGCTACTGTGAGCATATACAATGCTATACCTTGCATTTTAATTTGCTCTAATCATCTGAGCAAGTGTATATTGTCTATTAAAGACTGGAGGAGTGAAGTTTGGGTTGTCTTTGAGGCTAAATTACAAACTTACCCTTTAAAGATTAAAAGCTAGGGTTTGTTGGACATTAATGTAATCCTAGACATTCATTATTTGAATTGTAAAATGCATCATCATACTAAAGAAAAATTAATTGATAATCTATCGTGAAGCATATTAAATAAAGACAATATTACATCAGTGCATTGTATTAAATTGAGCTTCCAAGAGGAACCTTAACCATGTGTACTAACCCACAAGGACCCTAAAAGTATTGGGTGCCAAAGAATTCCACTTGAGCATATTTTGTAGGTTAAAGACCTCTTCTTTCAAGAACAAGTGGATTCACAAATATGGAGGGCTAAAGCACATAAAGAGAAATCAAGCCATGAATAAGATGAGGGATGCACTACAATGAGATATTGATTGCTTTGGTAAATATCCCCTCCTTATCATAAATGTGCTTTTATTTAAATGGCTTAAATGTGACTTAATTGTGCTATGAGATGAGGACTATATTATTATCTAGTCATGGCATAATTAATATGGATGGTGATTTTGACATGAATGCTACTTGTAGTTAAAATGTCTAAGGTATAGATTTTGATAATCTATATAAAAGTAGTTTGTTAAGAGATAGTTGATTCTTAAAGCTACTTCATTTAAAGTTATTCAAATCTATTAAGTAGCATGTCTTGGATTATGTGACTTGAACATGCTAGCATGCATTTATTCTTAATGAAGACTAAATTTATGAAAGGCATTTGGAAATTGCATGCTATCAAGGAAAATCCAAAAGCTGCTTCATTTGGATTTGTTTTAAAATAGCTATATCTAAAAAGTCATTTATGTGCCTTTGTGTTCTTAAAATGATTCACTTACATTCTTGGCATCACTAGCACATAAAATGAAACTATTTGAACGGGAAGATAATTGGATCAAATATGGAAAGTTAATTTCTATTTTCAATGAGGAAAATTTACTGGTTTTGCATTCCTACATAAACCGGTCGACCGACACTTGATTCGGACAACCAAAATAGCTATTTCGGCAGACCGAAACTCCAATCCAGCCGACCGAAATAAGTAAATCAAAATTACTTCAGGAATGTAAACCAGCCGACCGATGGAGTCATTTCAGTCGACCGATGTGTGTGGAGCACCAGTACTTAAAGGGCTTTCAAATCTACATCATGATATGCATTGTGGGTCACTATTGGTAATTAAGCTAGAATATGTTCCCAAGAGTTCAATCAAGGAAAATGCCTTCAATAAATGTTTTTGAGCACATGTGACTTTGAATTAAAGTAATAAGAATGCTACATGCTTTTGCATGAAATGACTTTTATCAAATGCATGACTTATTGACTTCATATCTAAAAGGTCTATTGAGGAAAAATCACCTGGACTTGAAAAGTATAAATTTTGAACTAGATGTTTAAAATTATCAATTGCCTTATGCACTTTATAAACAAGCTCCTAGAGCTCTCCTTGAAAGGTTTAGTGATTTTCTCAAGATTGATGGTTTTTGACAAAATTTATATATATGTGTTTTCAAAACCATTAATGAAAATATGTTGATTGCACTTATATGCTATCATTGAATCAACATTTATGATTTGTGCAAATAAGTTTACTTCTAGCATGCAAAATAAATTAAAATTAGCATGATGCGTAAACTTGAATTCTTCAAAGGTTTAAAACTTCATTAGTGTTATGAAAATCATAATTCACATATTTATTTGACACTTTAATATTGGGATTATAATTCTTAAAGAACACTTTGTTCTAACTTGATGACTAATATGATATCACAAATGCTAATTTATTTGATGTATCCATCTTGAGCACTCTAGAAATTCATGTGATATGTCTTCATCACTTCTTAAAGAATGAGTCTAAAAAAGATATTAAGCTCACATACATGGAAAGTCATATAGTCAATCTCACCACATCTCTTAAAGAATACATTTTGGTATCAAGGCCTCATTCTATACACTTCATGAGATCACTTGACTTCATTCCTTAAAGAAATATGTAACGACCCGGTCATTTGCTTTCCTTTCCTTTTTCCTGAAATTTTACGAATGAATTTTTTTCGTTTAATTTTCTTTTCCGAGCTCTGTTTCGTGTCGCTTAGTGTCATCTCGAGTGCTCAGAATTGGTTTTTGAGACTCTTTCATGTGAATTGACAACTTTATTTGAGAACCGAGTCATTTTCGCATTTTTCGTTTTTCGGACACTATGTGTTATTTCGTCTTTTCCCTATTCTGTCATTTTCCCTATTTCGTCTTATCTCCGTTTGTCAGTTTTTGGCACAACCTCACTTCTCATGCTCGGAGTTGGTTTTTAACTTCACGTGCCTTCATCTTGAGTGGTTTCCTCGAAATACGTATATTTACTTTTGCAAGAAAGTACTCTGGTTGCTCCCGGTGTCCACAGGGGCATGGATGCACAATTCTTTAGAATCTTTTTCATTTCTTGGGGTGTTTTTTGTAAATATCTTTTGAAGATATTTTATTTCAGGGGTATCTGAGAAAATATCTTTTGGAAGATATTTTCATTCTGTGGCGGTTTTGCAGTTAAGGGGCCATTGTGCAATTAACGAAAGTTATTGCAAAATGTCTCGTCTGGAGCTTGGATCCTCATACGGGATTCATTTTCACTTTTCGTTGACTCATAATTTCATAGAATTTCCTTCTGGTCGTTTTTCTCCAGTTTCAGAGTTTCTGGACCCGGTTGCCGCCGAACTTGTTCGGGGCATAACTTTCTTCTCGGGACTCAGTTTTTGACGCCGTTTCTTCCGTTATTCATATTTTCTTATTTTAAATCTTTTTTGTTCACGGAGTTTTGCCGTTTGAGTGCGTTTTCTCAAAATCCACTTTTCCGGACTCGGCGGGGCCCTTTCGGGGCACTTTTTGAGATTTCTATAAATAGGTTGCCCTAATTTTTAAAATCAGATTTTCAGACCTTCTTCCTCCTCTTGGCAAGAAGCCATGGGAGCCCAAGGGGCTGCCTTCACTCTTTCTTCTCCTCCACTTGATTTCCTTGGTAGAAATCCTTCGGCCTTAGCATTTGTTGTTCGCTTCGTCGTGCTCTACCATTACCCCTTATTAGAAACCATTTTTGGCCAAGTTTTGAGTTTGGGTTTGAGGCCAAGTTTGGATTTTCATGGGGCTTCTTGGAGATTCATATAGATCGTGTTGTCCCCGACAAAACCTAGGAGTTTCGTCGGATTCGGAGCCGTTTCAATTCGGTGGGGATTTGGAATTTTCATCCCAAATTGAGGTAGGAGGTGTTATAGATTTAATTCTTGTCATATAATATGCTATTGATGCTTATACAACTTGATTGCATGCTTAAATATGAAATCTAGAGATTTTATTATTTAATTTTCTTGTATTGGATTTGATTTTCTCGGTTGCTTATAACTTGTTTTAAACATGTAGCATGGTAATATAATGCTCTATAATATGGTCATTGACATATATTAAATTGAGAGAATTTGAACAAGTATTAAAGATTTTATTTAATATTTATCTTGAATAAAATATTAAATCATATGGCCTTAACTAGCTTAAAATCAATATGTGTTAGCATATTAAATTAGGCCTTAGCATGCTCTCCAACATAGTTGAATTTGAAAGTAATTGGAGGTGTTTTGAAAATTAGTAATTATTAATTAATTTGATTAATTAATTTGCCTCGAGTGCACTATTCATTCTATTTGAATTCCGACTTGATATTCTTGATCTACATGCCATATAGCTTCACATATATTTGATTTAGAATATTCGGTGAGGTTTTGAAACCTTTCATTTAATTAATTTTCTTATTTAAGATTTAATCCTCATGGTGATATACAACTTGGAATTGAATTGTGGCATGCTAGAAAATTAAGTTTTGGTGTGGTTGTTCACATATATTAAATTGGGATTAATTGCATGAGAATTGAAACCTTTATTTTATATTTAACTTTAGTGAAAGTTTAATTTACATAAGTGTAACTTGCATGAAATAAGCTTGTAATGTGATATTACATTAATCCTTGACATGTTCTCTAAGATATGTTAAATTGAGAGCATTTGGTTAAGTTTGAAAATCTAGAGATTTTAATTAAAAGAATTAATTAAAATATATTTTATGGTCCCATTAGCTTAATTAAGATTTTAACTTGATATTTGTATTGGCCATGACTTGTTTACTAGTATATATTAATTGTGAACCATTTGAAGTTGCTTTAGAACCTTGGTAATTAAATTAGCATGATTTAATTAGAGTTCTACTTTGTTGTTCCAATAACCTAATTGAGTTTTAGAAAGGATATAGGTGATAACCATGCCATGTTCTTTAATATGTATTAATTTGAGGTTATTTGGAATTGAATTAGAATCTAGGGAATTTAATTATTTTTATTTAATTAAATTCTATCGAATTGAGCCATGGATTTAATTGTGTTTGAAAGTTGTTTCTATATCAAAATCCTGGACATGAACTTGTTGTATATTCATTTGGTTATGTTTTGAGCATTGGATAACATAGTTGCTATGTTTATACTCATGGGAATATGTTTTCCTTATTGAATATATTGTTGCCATGTGTAATGATTTGCACATTTCGTATTTAACATCATTCATGCATAGCGTGTAACGAATTGCACACTGAAGATTCGACATTCATCATATCATATTAGTTATGGACTTAGAGCATGTATTGTATAGGTTTCCAAATTTGGTTGTGCTTGGTAGATAGTTGATTATCTTGCATATTCCTGTTGATATATGCGTTGTTGCACAACTTATTGATTTTGGAAACTTGGGGATGTCGTTGTTTGACTATGGCTAGGACGTGGTTCTAGTACGGGGGATAGTCCATCTATATAGTCTAGTGCGCACATAGGGAGGTTATCCATGGGCTAGTAACCCTAAAGTAACTATATTGTCGGTCTGATCCGGCGTGACATCCGAGTATCCACTTTGTTTGACTTCGCATTTCATTTTCAAGTTGATAACTAGATGATGTTGTAACTTGTTGTTCCTTATTTGTCATTCCATTTTAAGTTACATGATGTTAACTTTGCGAAATTGTGCTTTATGCGTTGTATTGGAAGTTCCAATGTTGGTTAAATTGCATTGATATTGAAAATTGTGTTTTGACGTTCTAACAAAGTTTAGGATTGATCCTATTGATTCATTTAGAACTTAGACGTTAGGTGGCATGAACCACCATTGTTATTTTGTGCTTTAGATTCTAAGTTGATGGCTTTGAGAACTTATACCTTGTTGCATTGTATAACATGCTCTTTTGTTGTTGAATTGCATGAATAATGTGATTCTTGTTAACTTGTATTCAAATATGCTTTTGTCATGTTATATGGATTACTCTAGACCTAGTTCAATTGTATTGAAAATGCAATTCATGTTAATCTATGCTCAAACATTCTTCTTGTCGTGTTCTTTAGATTATCCCATCCATGATTCGTTTCATACACGTATGTATATTATGATTCTTGTTGCTTAGACTCTAAGGTAGTTTAGGATGCTCCCCGAGTCTCACTTGGACATAGACGTTAGGTGGCATGAACCCCTTTAACATGCTTCACCTTAAGGTGATAAAGTTGTAAAATGCTAGGTCGATGCATGCTCATCTCCTATGAGTAGCTTTATGTTACTCACCCCTATGATACTGGGGCATATTTTAGGTACGAACACTTGGTTCGTGAAGCCTAGCATTCCTTGGATGTCGTGTAGCTTTCAAGTTTTCATTTCATGCAAATGTTAGCATGAAATGTCATTTTGTAGACTTATATGTCAAAATATGTATATTTGATTCCATGTATGTAATGTGTACATAAGTGCACTCTTTTCAATGTATTTGACTTGTATGAGATGAGGCCGGAGGCCAATGACATGTGTATTGTATTCTATACAACTTTTTCACTTCATGAAATATTATGAAAACCTTGAAAAATCGCAAGTTATTGCTTCACCATGGTTGCATCAGGTGTGGGAATTCCATTTTCATTCTTTCATAGGGTCTTATTAATTTTGTATGAAGTGTGGCCAAGGGCCAAACGGTCATTTGACTCCATTTTACATTTTTGGATTCCATGTTTTCCATTCCAAGTCCATTTTTGCCTTTTTGCCCGTTGGGGGGTCGGATTTTGCATCGGCTATATTTTTAAGCCATGGATCTTTGTAGCGCGTCTAAATAGATAAGTTATGTTTGCGTGCATAGTCGTTTCCGGGCAAAATCTTATCGTTTGTGTTTTGAGCCTCCTACGAATTCATTTTGCGTTTTTGTTGCATATTCTAATCTAGGGGCATTCTAGAATTTAATTCAGTTTTATTTTCTTCTTTCAATATGGTTAAATAGAAAACGTGATTTTAGGGGGGGTTTCTTTTTTGTGTTTTTCCAGAAAATGTCGTTTTGGTGCCGAAAATTGATCGCAAAGTTCAGCTTTCTGTTTTTTTTTAGCAGCTTTTTGGACCTCCATGACCAGATTTCATGGAGGGGCATTTTGGGCATTCTACATTACATTTTTTTTTTGAATTCTTTCACAAGTCACGTAGAAAACTCAATTTTGAGGGGGGTTTATTCTTTGTGTTTTTCCAGAAAAATTCATCTAATAGCCCGTTTTTACTCTCTGTTCTGGCTGTTTCTGGAAAAAAAATGCTTGTAGCAGCTTTTTGGGTCCATCTTGACCTAGGCTGTTCAAGGGGCATTTTAGGGACTTTACATAGTATTTTTTTTTGGTTTCTTCTATAGTCGGGTAGAAAACGTAATTTTAAGGGAGGTTTCTTCTTTGTGTTTTTCTAGAAAAACTCGTTTAAGGGTCCGTTTTTAGCCTCGGTTCTGGAAAAAAATTTAATTGGTGCTTGCTGTTAAAACACTATTCCTACCCAGATTTCTTACCCAGAAAATAAGTCTAATTTTTTAAAACTTTGAGGTTTCATATCTTCTTCGTCCCGACTCCAAATCAAGTGATTTTTGAGTCTAAGTTTATTAGTTTTTACTTGTCTATCCAACGGTATTCACGGTTGCATCTAATTCTATCTGTAAAGACTATTTTACCCTTTGTAAAGTATCCTTGCTGCACTGATTTTAAACTCAAAGGTTGGTTTTTTTGAAACTTTGACGTTTCATATCTTCTTCATCCGGACTCCGAATCAAGTGATTCTTGAGTCTAGATTCATTAATTTTTCCTAGTCTATCTATTGGTATGCTCAGTTGAATCCAGTTTTGTCTAAAAAGATCATTTTACCCCTTATCAATTACCCTTGCCGCATTGTTTTGAAACCCGAAAGTTAGTTTTTATGAAACTTTGGAGTTTCATATCTTCTTCATCCGGACTCTGAATCAAGTGATTCTTGAGACTAGATTTGTTAATTTTTCGCTGTCTTTCCAGCGGTGTGCTCGGTGGTACCCGAATCCACATTTTTAAAAAATGACTATTTTGCCCCTGGGGGCTTATTTGTCATATTTTTGACCTTTTGCTTCCGCATCAGTTCTTGTTGAGTTCCACGACTTCATGGAAGATCACTTGGACTTCTTAGAGTCTTGTTTTCTGTGTTCGCTTTCGCTTATCGGATCCATTATCGGGTCAACCTTCAGTTCATCACAGGACACGCTGGCCTAAAAACCAGGGTCGTCACAAAATATGTGTAAAGAGAAATATTGAGTTCATTCACATATACAATCATGTATCAATTTTTCTAATCATACATGTCCAAGAAAATATGCTTTTGTATAATTGGAAATATATTACACATAACTTGAGTAGTGACACTACTTGCATATGCCTTATGCTTTACATGCCACATATGATTTTTATCATTCAACCATATGCTTGTAAAAGAGGATCTTTTGGTATAAAAGACTTCATTTATATATCATTGCTTTTAATGAGGTGTATGCATTAAATGATATATGATGCAAATGAAAGCACACTCATAGGGGGAGATTATTGATAATTTCTTATGAAGGAATATTGCATGACTTGTTATACTTAATTGACTTATTTTGGAAATTGGCAAGCATGCTACAAAATGACTTGTTGGTCATAATACTCACACTCATAAGCTTTCATAATTTGGATGAAATTTTCCCTCATTCTTGAATATATCAAATGGGAAAAATATATTAGGATTGAAGCACACTTAACTTCTTAGATTTGCCTCTACAAAGGTTTTTGCCTTTTGGCTCATTCTAATTCATGCTTCATTTTTATTTTTGTTATGCTTTACTATGTATACTTTTGCCTATTCGAGTTTATGCTTCATTCTTTGGTTTATGTCTTATGTATACTTTTGTATATATCATGAACCTTAATGATCTTTGAACTCATGCTATCAATGAAATTGGTATCTTATGATATAATTGCTTATATGTTGCACTCCAAAGCATATTTTAGTCATTACCACTAAATTGCAAATTCTTGATGCCATCACTTTACTATGCTTAATGATAAATGCTTAATGAAGTTGTCTAGGCCTCCCACTTTTTTGAGATGACAAAGGGGGAGAAATATGTGTGATGTGATTCAAATGCTTGATATTATATATATATATCATTATCTCATTGTGCTTACATGTCAAATGAATAATATATATCTTTTAATGGAAACATGTTGACAGGGGGAGATTTGTAGAAACCTCTTGAAGAGTAAAATGATCTTAAATGCAAGTTTAGGTCTAAAAGTCATGAATGATGTACAAGCATGCTATTTTATAACATTATGTTCATTGAATGCACTTTGATAGGGGGAGCATTTTTCAAATGCTACTCTACTTGCTTATGAACACATCAATGTTTTGTCATTATCAAAAAGGGGGAGATTGTTGACCTTAATGACTTCATCCAAGGACAATCTAGATGTTTTGATGATAACAAACCATTAATGGTGTTTAAGGACTAATGTTTACATTGAGTGTTAGAGATTATTCACATTCAAATGATGACCTCAATGAAGCATGAAAGATCATTCCAAGTATTTCATTATTCAAGATCACATTTTGGAAAACAATGGATACAAAGAAGACATGAAGATGCAAAGAAGCAAATGCAAAGTCCATCCAAAGATAGCTTGGACTACAACGAGCAAGAAAGCAACTCAAAGAAAGGAATAAAGCAAATCTACCTAAAAGCCTACACGATTATGGACAAAGCATGAAGAAAATGGTAGATAGGATGGTGAGTGTTTAGGATTCAATGTCAAAGTATTTATGAATCCATTTAAAGCTCATCTCTATAGGACCATGCATATCATATCATCGTTTATATGCTCCTATATCAATTAGTAATAGACTATGCACTTCATTCATATATAATTGCACATGAAGTCATTGCTAAAGAGTGAGTTAGTTCAAGCTTGCATAAGCTTTGAAAGAACTCATCATTTGTGCTAGAAATGCTAAGACCATGCACATCAATCATATAATTCATATTGGTCAACAATGAAGGCATGAGAAACCTTCATTACCAAGAGTTGGTATCGGATATTAGAACCCTAGAATGCGCATCATGAAAAACTGTGTTTTTGGCTAAGTGTGAAAAATGGATTTTTGAAATAACGATTATTTCAAAATAATTTTTCCTGGTAATAACTCTTTATATTTCAACTAGCCTAAACTGATTTTATCAAAATTTTTGACCAAGTCTACATTGGTCTACATGCGGATTCATTTTTACCAAAACTGTCAGAAATCCAAATTTATACTAAAACTGAATTTCTACATTTTGATTTAGTTGGATTTTAATTTTCTAGTATTTTTTATTGAATCCAAATGGGGGGTACTTCCTTATTTACATTGTAAACTTAAAGTAAATGGATATATAAATTAAAGTAGAGACATTTACTTAAATGTACTGAACCTAGCAAATTAAAGAACACACTTGAGTTTCAGACGATTGAAACTAAAGAAGTAAATGAATCAGCAGAGTCGATTTTCACAGAATGTTTTAAAGCTTTTGAGGAAGGAGTTTCGATCGACCGAAATAGATGGAAGTTTTCATCGGTCGACTGAAACAAATGGAAGTTTTCATCGGTCTACCGAAACATGGCTAGTAATCAACCTCGAACCAAATCGGTCGACCGAACCTCAAGAGAATTCTATTTCGGACGACTGAACTTGCCCAAATTCGAATCTGAACGGCTATTTTGCCTTGAACCGCGTGCACAACAGCTATATTTTTGAATTAGCTCATCAAAACTCTATAAATAGAGTTGGGGACTTCGGGATTAAGTGTTGCTACCATATAGAAACATCTTCTAGCATCCAAAGAGCCTTTGTTCTTCATTCATATCATATTCTCTCATCCCATATCATTCATAGATTATTAAGCTTCAATCTATTCATATATATACTCTAGAGTGAGCTAAAAGTTATGAGCCTTGATTTGCATATCAATGTTTGAGAGATATACTTGTATGCAACAAATCTAATCTTGAATTTGTAAGGGCTGGTGTGGCCCAAGAAAGAAGAAGCAAGCTAGCTTCATATTTGTAAGGGTTGGTGTGACCCAAAGGAAGACCAAGAGAGGTTGTCTCTTAGCAAGATGAAGTAAGGAGTTGATTCATGTAAATGTTTGCTCTCCACCCGTAAGGAGAAGCCATAGTGGATTGGGAAGTCTCAAGAGGGATCCTAAGCCGAGGAGTAGGAGTTTCCGAACCTCGCTAAAATCACCGTGTGAATGTTTGCAATCTCTCTTTCCTTATCTCCTTTACATTGATGCTATTAATTACTTATGTCCATATCTTGATTATTGCTTAATTGTTAGAAGGTGTTAAGTAGAATTTGCGAAACTGAAAATTGGCCATTTTTTACCATAGACTCTATTCACCCCCCTCTCTAGAGTCAATACTTGGGTAACACTTATACAAAATCAAATGCAAGTTACCATATTCTATGCACAAGTAAGGTTGAATCCATACAAACCATGTCATAGAATTCAAGTCTATATAGCATATGACATGTCATGTCCTCAATATGCAATTTATACCCAAAGTAAGAATATTTTACAACAATTGAACCAAATTACCATCCTAAGCCACAAGTACTAAATAAGCTACAATTTAGTAACTAGTTTTCAAGGTAAACAATTATAATATTCTAACAAGCTATATACCTACACAAGATATATTTAAACAAGTCATGCAAGACAATGATATCCAATATCATGCAAAGTCCAATTCCTTGATTTAAACATAGAAACAATTTTAAAGACATAGTTAAATCCATGGAACAAGTAGATAGAATTTAATTAACTAAAATAATTAAATTCTCTAGATTTCAAATCAATCCCAAATAATCTCAAATTAATTTATGTTAAGGGACATATCATAGTTTTCACATATATCACATCAAATATCGAATCAAGGGATTAAAACATTTAAAATAAAATTAATTAAACTCATTAATTAATTTTCTCTAGATTTCCAAATAACTCCAAATGTCCTCAATTTTACATAGGTTGAAGAACATACCAATGCCTATTTTAATATCACATTACAAGTTGATTTCATGCTTGTTACAACTATATAAATTAATCTTTCACAAAAGATAAATATTAAATTAAATTTGCGTTTCTTATTCAAATGCTCCTAATTTAATATATGTTGATATACATACCAAGGCTTAATTTACTAGCATGCCACAATTTAATTCTAAAGTACACACCTTCATGAGAATTAAATCTTAAACATAGAAAATAATTAAATTAAATTTTAAAACTTGAACAACGGCATGCCTACAAGTTGTATATACTTATATAACAATCAATACAATATTATTATAAACCTAATACATCCCCTACCTCAATTTGAGATGAAAATCTCAAAAGCCACCAAAATGAAACGGTTCCGAATCTTACAATACTTCGGGGTTTTGTCGGGGACAACGCCGTGAACATAAAACTCCAAGGAGGACCTACCAAAATCCTAACTTGACCTCAAACTCGAACTCAAAAAATGGCCAAAAACGGGTTCTAATAAGGGAGAAAGATACGCGTAGTCACGATAAACACAAAACGTAAAGCCACTACGACTTTTTAACAAGGGGAGGAAGTTTCAATTGAGAGAAGAAGGGTGGCAGCCCCCCTTGGGCTGCCATGGCAGCTGTTGGTCATGCATGAAGAGAGGAGAAGGTCAAAAATGAAATGTCTCACCCCCCTTTTATAGGAAAACCCTAAAGTGCCCCGAAAGGGCCCACCCGGGTCCGGAAAAGTGGAATTTGAGCAGACGCGCTCAAATGACAAAACTCGGTGAATAAAAAAGAATCAAAATGAGAAAATATGAATAATGGAAGAAACGACGTCAAAAACTGAGTCTCGAACAAAAAGTTTTGCCCTAAACAAGTTCGGCGGCAACTAAGGTCAGAAACCCTAAAACTGGGAAAAAATGACCAAAAGAAAATTCTAAGAGTACACGACTCAAAGAAAAGTGAAAATGAATCCCGTACGAGGATCCAGGCTCAAAACGAGACATTTTTGTAATAACTTTCGTTAATTGCACAGTGGTCCATCCAAAAAGGGTTAACTGCACTAAAGACCCAAAATGAAAATATCTTTCAAAAATATTTTCTTAAAAACCCCTAAAATAAAATATCTTCAAAGAGATATTTATGAAAAACACCCCAATAAGCAAAAATATTTCTGAAGAACTATGCATCCATACCCCTATGGACACGTGGAGCAACCAGAGAGCTTTTTGACAAAAGTAAATATACGTATTTTGTGGAAACCACTTAAAATGAAGATACATGAAGTCAAAAACCAATTATGAACACAAAAAGTGAGGTTATGCCAACAAAGTGACAAAAGGGGAAAAGACAAAATAGGGAAAAGGACGAAAAATGAATAGTGTCGAAAAACAAAAAATGTGGAAATGACTCGGTCCTTAAAGGAATTTATCAATCCAAAGGAAAGAGTCTCAGAAACCATTTTCGAGCACTCGAGATGACACTAAATGACGAGAAACTGAATTAAGAAAAGAAATTTTAACGAAAAAAATTCATCTGTAAAATTCTGAGGAAAAAAGAAAGGAAGGAAATGACCGGGTCATTACAGGTTCTATGAATGATGTCGGAGTGACTGAGATGTCAAATTAATAAATTTTTTACGGAGCATTCAAATAGTTATAAGCTACGTCAAGACATCAAATGTCAGTTTTAGTGAAGAGGTATGGGTAGAAGCATGTAGATAACTGTCTCTAAGAGTAACACTTGTTAGAAAGGTGGAAAATTGATAATCGAATATTATTGGAGATTTTTGCCATTTCCTAGATCAAAATGGGAGTAAGACTAATCAGGATTGGATGGTTGATAGGAATTATTGACATTGAATTGGAATTTTAATTCCATATGCGTAAAGAGTGATGGATTGAACAAGTTCGCTAGTGGACATTAATTAGAGTAATGTTCATTTTAGAGCTTCATATTAATTCCACATTGCATTAATAGTGGTGTTATAGCATGTGGATGTCTATTATAGTGGATGAAAAATGCTATTTCGAAGGAATTTTCTGAAGATTTTGGAGCAGCAGCTTTGTTTCATATCCCTAGACGGAGGAATTGATCGAGATATTTAGTTAGATCATGGAGGATATGCTTGAGGCATATATCCTAGGTTTTCGTGGACAATGAGAAACATTTACTTCACTTCTCAAAATTTTGTCTGTCATATTGTTGGCACAAGGAGGTTGGTGTGACAACGTTTGAGAATTTGTATATTACATAGTGCAGATCTCTGGCTTTTTTTTTTTTTTTTCGTGAAGTGGGTTTGTGTATTTGTCTAAAGAAAAAACACAAAACAAAACAAAAGAAAAAGGTTTTTTAATTTAGCCCATTCAATCAAATGCTTTATATTAGAGTCCATATAGTCAATTTAATTTGGTTAGTCTTTTTTAATTAGTTGGCCATGAACATAAATTACTTGCCACTAGCTATATACTTTTCAAACATAGATTAAATATTATTCAATCTTGCCTATAGCGATTATTTGCACCCAAATCAGTAATTTAATTGCTTGGTCATGCATGAGTCTACAAGTGAACAATGAAAGATTTCAATAGGGCGACTGTTTCCAATGAGCCTTTCGTAGATCCATCATGCTTGTTCACATGCCTACACATGGAAAGGACTCCCAAATTGTCCCATTAGTATTGGTGAGCCAAACATGCCCTTGTTGGGTTTGTGGCTCAAAATTTGTGTGCAGAAAATTAGTTTCCTTTTTCATTTTGGAAGCTGCAAGAAACAGTTTCCTGATTGGTTTTGGAATCCAGAAGACTTAGGGAAAAAGGCTAAAGATTTGGGAAAGAAGTTATACCTGCTATTTTAGAGTTGAAGATGGATATGGTAACTCCTTGTAGGTAAGTTGATCCTTGTCCAACAAAGAATTGGATTTGAGGAATACTTGTCCAACAAGAAATTGAGTTTGGAAGACTCTATAAATAGAGATGGGTATGAGGGGTTTAGAGAGAGAGAGAGAAGAGAGAAAAGATGTAAGGGGTTTAAGGGTGAGTGTTGTGAGGGGATAGGGGAATATATGTAATTCCCGAGTGTATACATGTAGCCTCAAAAGAGATGATGAGTGAGTGAGTGGGGTTTTGACATGTGGTTGTATATTCTCTTCCTTGATTCATAATAGTGAAATCTCTCTCTCCCATGGACGTAACCCTAGAGTTGGGTGAATCATGTAAAATATTATGTTGTGCGTGGATGTGTATGATTGTTATCTCTATATATGCTTGTATTAATGTGATGTAATGATGCTTCCGCTGTATATGATGAAGGAGGGATTTAACTCTTAACAACAGCCGATCGTTGAGTGGGTTGGAGGGAGTTAATTATCCCCAACAATTGGTATTAGAGCCGATGGTTGGTTAGAGCCCGTGATTGGTTCTGAAGATCAATTGCTGAAAATTGCTGCGAAGTTTGTCAGAGCAGAGGATGATAGTGAGGTGCTATGGAGATTCAATCAAAGTTGATGATGACACAAGGTATGAAGAAGGTGATGGCGTGAAGCCCATGAGGAACAAGTCTTGTGACAAGCTAGAGGATGCTCATTTTCAAGATGGGGCAAAGGTGATAGAGGTGAAGCCCAAGAGGAACAAGTTTTGAGGACAAGTCAAAGTGAGTGCTAGTTCTCAAGATGGGGCAAGGGATGTGATGAATGAAGGGGTTGGTTCTAAGCCTGATAAAGAGCAAAGGGGAATATGAAGAGGAGAGGTTTGTTGCTTTAAGTCAGAAAAATAATTGATGAATATGAGTTGAAGATTGGTGGGTTGCCATGCGTGAGCAATTGAACACCAACGGGATGGATAGATAGGATAGAAAAAATTAAGAATGATGAATTTGAGAAAAGGTGGAGATTGTTAGAGTGTTTCTCAAGTTCATCATAGTGCTTTATTTGAGGTGAAGAAATCTTCAGTTGAGGTGGAGCTATGAAGAGATCGTTGCCAAGGTGGAGATTGTTGGGTTTGTGGCTCAAAATTTGTGTGCATAAAATTAGTTTCTTTTTTCATTTTGGAAGCTGCAAGAAACAGTTTCCTGATTGGTTTTGGAATCCAGAAGACTTGGGGAAAAAGGCTAAAGATTTGGGAAAGAAGTTATACATGCTATTTTAGAGTTGAAGATGGATATGGTAACTCCTTGTAGGTAAGTTGATCCTTGTCCAACAAGGAATTGGATTTGAGGAATACTTGTCCAACAAGAAATTGAGTTTGGAAGACTCTATAAATAGAGATGGGTATGAGGGGTTTAGGGAGAGAGAGAAGAGAGAAAATATGTAAGGGTTTAAGGGTAAGTGTTGTGAGGAGAGGGGGGAATATATGTAATTCCCGAGTGTATACATGTAGCCTCAAAAGAGATGATGAGTGAGTGAGTGGGGTTTTGACATGTGGTTGTATATTCTCTTCCTTGATTCATAATAGTGAAATCTCTCTCTCCCATGGACGTAACCCTAGAGTTAGGTGAACCATGTAAAATATTGTGTTGTGCGTGAATGTGTATGATTGTTATCTCTATATATGCTTGTGTTAATGTAATGTGATGATACTTCCGCTGTGTGTGATGAAGGAGGGATTTAACTCTCAACAACAGCCGACCGTTAAGTGGGTTGGAGGGAGTTAATTATCCCCAACAGCCCTGTCATTGGCATGCTCACTCAATACACAATTCCATGAAATGGGTCCACCAAAATAGAAAAACTTTTTTCAACTAATTTGAATGATTTATTCTAATTAGTTGAGCATACTAATGACAAGGTATATCCGACTTACCTAATATATTATTCGATTTTATTAAAAATTGTGCCCCTTCTCTCTCTATTAAGCAGTTTTAAGGTCCCGTCAAGGGTCAGCAGTTTCCCATCTCACACGACCAAATGCCAACTTGCAAATAGAGATGAATCTCAACCATCCACCAAAAGATTGATTCAATGGCCGACCTAGCTCAGCTGTTACTATAAGTAGAACTCATTAAGTTTAATGTTGGCTTTTTTTGCGTTCATTAAGTGTAGATTTTGTAAGTTGTATTCATGGAGCATGCTTTTGGGGCTAATGATGCTATAATGTAACAAGGACCAAGGCTGTTTAACATTCAAGGGGTTGTAATTGATTTTTATTTAAGTAATTGACGAGAATTTTACTTTTTGCAAGTATTGTGAGCCAAATAATTATTATTATGATGGATCGGAAGTGAACTTGAAATTACCGGGCATGCTTTGAGCCAAACAACTAATATTGTCAAACTTTGATAGTGTGTATTTGCAATCTTTGATTCCCAATGCCAAATTCACCCATGTTGTTATGATTGATCAAAAGTGAACTTGAAGTTACATGTCAACTAAAATAAATTAAGGAGTAAAAAGACAAATATAGTCCCATACAAACACAAATTTTAAAAATATTTCACGAGTAAGTGTTCTTATTTACCACAGGTTGTTATAATATTACTCATATATATATATATATATATATATATATTTTATCTTTTTAAGTAAATAGTTGAAAGTGAGAGTAAATTTTTTTCCCCCTGCTAAGTGGGTTTATGTATTTGTCTAAAGAAAAAGAATAAAGAAAAAAAAGAAATGTATTTTAGTTTATTTGGCCCATTCAACCAAATGCAATTCTATATTAGAGTCAATGCAGTCAATTTTGGTATTCAATTGTAGGACATGAACATATATTACTCGCCACTAACCAACGGGTAGTATAAATTTTCAATCGTAGATTAAATAAATATTGTTCAAATGGGTATGTTATAATTTTTGTATTTAAAAGGTCTTTATTAATAATTATGAGAAAAAAGGTCTTTATTAATATAAATGTAATGACCCAGTCATTTGCCTTCCTTTCCTTTTTCCTGAAATTTTACGAATGAATTTTTTTCGTTTAATTTTCTTTTCTGAGCTCTGTTTCGTGTCGCTTAGTGTCATCTTGAGTGCTCGGAATTGGTTCCTGAGACTCTTTTCCGTGGATTGACAACTTCCTTTGAGGACTGAGTCATTTTCACATTTTTCGTTTTTCGACACTATGCACTATTTCGTCCTTTTCCCTATTCTGTCTTATCTCCGTTTGTCAGTTTTTGGCACAACCTCACTTCTCATGCTCAGAGTTGGTTTTTGACTTCATGTGCCTTCATCTTGAGTGGTTTCCTCGAAATACGTATCTTTACTTTTGCAAGAAAGTACTTTGGTTGCTCCCGGTGCTCACAGGGGCATAGATGCACAATTCTTTAGAATCTTTTTCATTTCTTGGGGTGTTTTTCATAAATATATTTTGAAGATATTTTATTTCAGGGGTTTTTTTAAAAATATTTTTGGAAGATATTTTTATTCTGGGCTATAAGTGCAGTTTTCACTTTTTAGAGGGGCCATTGTGCAATTAATGAAAGTTATTGCAAAATGTCTTGTTTTGAGCCTGGATCCTCGTACGGGATTCATTTTCACATGTCATCGAGTTGTGTACTCTTGGAATTTCCTCCTGGTCAATGTTTTCCAGTTTCAGGGTTTTTGGCTCTGGTTTGTGCCAAACTTGTTTTGGGCATAACTTTCTGCTCGGGACTCGGTTTTTGATGCCGTTTCTTCTGTTATTCATATTTTATTTTTTTAAATCTTTTTTGTTCACAAAGTTTTGCCATTTGAGCGCGTCTACTCAAATTTTACTTTTTCGGACCCGACGGGCTCGTTCGGGGCACTTTTTGAGATTTCTATAAAAGGGGGGTGAGATATTTCATTTTTCATCTTCTCCCCTCTTCATGCACGACCTGGAGCTCCCATGGCAGCCCAAGGGGTGCTGCCATCTTCTCTCTCCTCTTTTGGTTCACTTTTCCTTGATGGAAAGTCTTCGGCCTTAACGTTTGTTATTCCCCTCGCCGTGCTCTACCTTTCCCCCTTATTAGAATTCATTTTTGACCATTTCTTGAGTTTGGTTTTGAGATCAAGTTATGATTTTGATGGGGCTTTCATGGGGGTTTATGTTCACGGCGTTGTCCCCGACAAAACCTAGTAGTTTCGTCGGATTCGAAGCCGTTCCATTTTGATGGCATTTGAGATTTTCATCTCAAATTGAGGTAGGGGATATTCTAGGTTTAAATTCTTGTTATATAGCATACTTGTGATGCTTATACTACTTGTTTGCATGATTAAATATAAAATCTAGAGATTTTATTATTTATTTTTCTTGTACAGGATTTAATTTTCCCGGTTGCTCATGACTTGGTTTAAACATGTAGCATGATTTTATATTGCCCCTCGATATGCTCATTGTCGTGAATTAAAATTGGAACATTTAAATAAGTATTAAAGATTTTATTTAATATTTATCTTAGGTGAAAGATTAATTCACATGGCCTTAACTAGCTTGAAATCAATATATGTTAGCATATTAAATTAGACCTTAGCATGCTCTCCAACATAGTTGAATTTGAAAGTGATTAGAGGTGTTTTGAAAATTAGTAATTATTAATTAATTTGATTAATTAATTTTCCCCGAGTGCAGTATTCACTCTATTTAAATTCCGACTTGATATTCTTGACTTACATGCCATATAGCTTCACATATATTTGATTTAGAATATTCGGTTAGGTTTTCAAACCCTTCATTTAATTAAATTCCATGTTTAAGATTTTATCCTCATGGTGATATACAACTTGGAATTGTATTGTGGCATGCTAGAAAATTAAGTTTTGGTATGGTTGTTCACATGTATTAAATTGGGATTTATTGCATGAGAATTGCAACTTTTGTTTTATATTTAACTTTAGTGAAAGTTTAATTCGCATGGTCGTAAATTGAATGAAATAAACTTGTAATGTGATATTACATTAGTCCTTGGCATGTTTTCCAACATAGGTTAATTTGAGAGCATTTGGTTAAGTTTGAAAATCTACAGATTTTAATTAAAAGAATTAATTAAAATCTATTTTGTGGTCCCATTAGCTTAATTAAGGTTTTAACTTGATGTTTGTATTGGCCATGACTTGTTTACTAGTATATATTAATTTGGGATTATTTGAAGTTGTTTTAGAGCCTTGGGATTTAAATTAGCATGATTTAATTAAAGTTCTACCTTGTTATTCTAACAACCTAATTGAGTTTTAGAATGGATATAGGTGATGACCTTGCCATGCCCTTTAACATGTATTAAATTGAGGTTAATTGAAATTGAATCGGAAATCTAGAGAATTTAATTGTGTTTATCTATTTAAATTCTATCAATTTGCCCCATGATCTAGTTGTGTTTTAGAAGTGGTTTCTATATTCAAATCATGGACTTAGACTTGTTGTATATTCATTTGGTTATGTTTTCAACATTGGATAACATAGTTGCTATGTTTGTATTCATGAGAATATGTTTTCCTTATTGAATATATTGTTGCCTTATGTAATGATTTGCACACTTCGTGTTTAACATCTTTCATACATAGCGTGTAACGAATCGCACACTGAAGATTCGACATTCATCATATCATATTAGTTGTGGATTTAGAGCATGTATTGTATAGGTTTCCAAATTTGGTTGTGCTTAGTAGATAGTTGATTATCTTGCATATTCCTGTTGATATATGCGTTGTTGCACAACTTGTTGATTTTGGAAACTTGGGGATGTCGTTGTTTGACTATGGCGAGGACGTGGTTCTGGTATGGGGGATAGTCCCTCTATATATAGTCTAGTGCGCACATAGGGAGGTTACCCATGGGCCAGTAACCCTAAAGTAACTATGTTGTCGGTCTGATCCGGCGTGACGTCCGAGTATCCACTTTGTTTGACTTCGCATTTCATTTTCAAGTCGATAACTAGATGATGTTGTAACTTGTTCTTCCTTATTTGTCGTTCCATTTTAAGTTACATGATGTTAACTTTGCGAAATTGTGCTTTATGCGTTGTATTGGAAGTTATAATGTTGGTTAAATTGCATCGATATTGAAAATTGTGTTTTGACGTTCTAACAAAGCTTAGGATTGATCCTATTGATTCATTTATAACTTAGACGTTAGGTGGCATGACCCACTTCTGTTGTTTTCGTGCTTTAGATTTCAAGCTGCTAGCTTTAAGAAATTGTATTTTGTTGCCTTGTATAATATGCTTTTATGTGGTTAGATTGCATTGAAATTGTAAATTGCGTTTTGATTGTTCAGCATGGCCTAGGATGATTCCTTAGACTTATTTAGAATATAGATGTTAGGTGACATGATCACTTTAGTTGTTTCTGTATTCGAGATTGCAAGTTAATACCTTTAAGAACCTATATCTTGTTGCTTTGTGTAACGTGCTTCTATATTGTTTAAATGGCATAGATGATGTGATTTATGCTAGAAACACTCTAAGGTAGCTTAGGATGCTCCCTGAGTCTCATTTCGATAGAGACGTTAGGTGGCATGAACCCCTTTAACATGTTTCACCTTAAGGTGATAAATTTGTAAAATGCTAGGTCGATGCATGCTTATCTCCTACGAGTAGCTTTATGTTACTCACCCCTATGATACTGGGGCATATTTCAGGTACGAAGACTTGGTTCGTGACGCCTAGCATTCCTTGGATGTCGTGTAGCTTTCAAGTTTCCATTTCATGCAAATGTTAGCATGAAATGTCATTTTGTAGACTTATATGTCAAAATATGTATATTTGATTCCATGTATGTAATGTGTACTTAAGTACACTCCTTTCAATATATTTGATATGTATGAGATGAGGCCGGAGGCCAATGACCATTATCTTGTATTCTATGTACTTTTTAACTTCATGAAATATTATGAAAAACCTTGAAAAATCGCAAGTCATTGCTTCACCATGGTTGCATCGGGTGTGGGAATTCCGTTTTCATTCTTTCATAGGGTCTTATAAATCATGTTTGAAGTGTGGCCAAGGGCCAAACGGTCATTTGATCCCGTTTTGTATTTTTGGATTCCGAGTTTTCATTCCAAGTTCCATTTTTGCCTTTTTTCCCGTTGGGGGGTCAGGTTTTGTATCGGTGGTATTTTTAAGTCGTGGACCATTGTAGCACGTCCAAATAGGTAAGTTACGTTTGCGTGCATGGTCATTTCCGGGCAAAACCTTATCGTTTGTGTTTTGAGCCTCTTGTGAATTCATTTCGTATTTTTTTGCATATTCTTATCTAGGGGCATTATAGACTTTTTACGGTGGTTTTAATTCCTTCTTTCAATATGGTTGAATAGAAAACATGATTTTAGGGGGGGTTTCTTTTTTGTGTTTTTCCAGAAAATGTCGTCTTGGTATCGGAAATCGCTTACGAAGTTCAGCTTTCAGTTTTCAATTTAGCAGCTTTTTAGACCCTCTGGACCAGTTTTCTTGGGAGGGCATTTTGGGCATTTCACAGTGAGCTTTTTTCGATTTTTCTGGTGAGTCACGTAGAAAACTCGATTTTGAAGGGGGTTTCTTCTTTGTGTTTTTGCAAAAAAATTCATCTAGGCCTCCAAATTCAGCCTCTGTTCTGGATTTTTCTGAAAAAAAAACCCACACAGCAGCTTTATGGGCTGCTGCCAGCCATGGTGCACTTAGCGCGCGCGCGGCGTGCATGGGCGTGCGCATGGGGCTGTCATGGCCCCTTGTCGGGCCGCCGCGACGTCAATTCTTCTTTTGGGCTTTTCTCCTTCGTCCGGACTCCGATTCAAGTGAATTTTTTTTTTTTTTTTTTTTAACTTAACTAATTTTTCGTTGTCTTTCCAACGGTGTGTTCGGTTGCACCCGGTTCTTCCTGGATAATTACCTGTTTATCCTTTTAGCCTTAAGTGCTCATTTTTCTTCGTCATGCCGTTTCTCTTTCGTCCGGACTCCGAATCATGCGATTCTTGAGTCCATCTTGATTAGTTTTTCGTTGTCCTTCTAGTGGTGTGCTCGGTGGCACCCGAATCTACAGTTTTCAGAAATGACTATTTTGCCCCTGGGGGCTTATTTGTCATATTTTTGATCTTTTGCTTCCGCATTAGTTCTTATTGAGTTCCATGACCTCATGGAAGGTCACTTTGACTTCTTAGAGTCTTGTTTTCTGTTTTTGCTTCCGCATTCGGATCCGTTATCGGATCATGCTTACGGTTCATCACAGGACACGCTGGCCAAAAAAAACCAGGGTCGTCACAATAAAGAAGTAAAGGCTCAATGAACACCAACAAAAGGATAGAATGCAAATGAGAAAAGAGGATAAAAATTAAAAATGTGTCAAATATTATAAGGATGTCATTTTCAATTTAAATTTTGATGACATTAAAGTTGACATGTAGTGTTAATACCCACTAAATAAATACACTTTTCTTTGTTTGAGAACAAATAATTGATTGATAATACTGGTTACATGATATCATCAATGTAAAAAAGACTTTATCCTACATCAAACACACTTGGTAGTTTTTAGAATTTTATTTACACAATTGCATCACCATCATCATGGACCATATCAATTTTTTTTTTTTTTTTTGATATTATTTTGGTTCACACAGTCATTTGCATCATGTTTTGCTTTTGCTGACATTGTTAGTATGCTTGATACTCTTTTTGATATTAATGACATTGTGTTAATCTTATTATCTATCTTTGTCAATTTTGTTTCAAAAAAGGGGGAGATATAATTGATACTATTCAGGGGGACTTTTAATTACTAAAGGGGAGATTTTTGTTTAATTCTTCTCTGTTAAGCTTTTACGAGTAGTTTTACTTGCTCACTGTGGAGAGAATAGGTTGATAAACAATTCAATGTGATGATCTAAAGAGATTTTGACAATTGAGTTCATGAAAAAAAAATCATAAATTTCGTTTTGTTTAACAAGTTGTAACATTCATTTTTTGTTTGGGTAGATCATAATTTGTTTTTAGGTTTTTGTCACGAAATTGCCAAAGGGGGAGCTTTGTAAAATATATATTTTGTAATTGGCTAATTTCGTTGTCAAAACAAGTCCGATCGAGTTGTATTTCTAAGTTAAAAATTCAAGTTAAAGATCGGTTGCGGAATTGAAGAGTTGTTTGTATTCGATAGCTTGAAGTCTATGAAAAGGTAAGAACAACACCTTAGGAAGATGAATTAGAAGGTTAGGACATTTGCATACTTCGTATGTCTTTCAAAAATGCACGTTGCCATAATTTTCTAAGTGTTTAAACTTTCAGTTCAGGTCTAGCTAACTTGAACAGGTTCAAGGTAGCTGAACCAGTTCAAGATGTAAAGTTTTGTTTTGTGTAAAACACAAAAACCATGCTGGCCAACTTGAATGGCCGGTTCAAGGTCCCTGAATCGGTAAGTATTTTTGTAGATTTAGGTAACTTGTTTCATACTCTGTTTTAACTTCCTATTTTGTATAGACTTCTTTCCAAAAACCTATGAACGAAATTAACTTATTTTTTAAGTATAACTAGGGTTTTGAAAGTATATATAAACATATTTTCTCATCTAGGTTTGTGTGGCTTTTTGCATTAAAATTCTGATTTCCATTAAAAACATTTTTGTGAGATTTTCTTTAAAAGTATACACACTATATACACACGAGTGAATTTAAGGTGCTGTTTAAATCTTGATTGTGTTCAAGTTTATCGAAGATTGCATCTACAACGATCAGAGAAAGCAGATCTATTTCTTCTACATCAAATTCAGATTCAAATAAGAAGAATTTTATATCTCACTTTGAAGGGATCAATGCACTTGCGGAGTGTTGTTAATCTACCAGCGATCCTTCTACAAGTTTTGAGGCATAAGTCTGAAGTCGAGAACTGTTGGACGGGAAATCACACAGTTAAGGACGTTCAACAGATTGAGTCTTGGTAGAGCGAAGGGGTTTGAGTCTGAGTCAAAGTTCGGTGTACTTTACATCATACATAGTGAATCTTTTTACGCTTAGGATGGCGCAAAAAACCTTGAGGTTTTCCAATTGGTTTCCTCACTAAAATCCAGTGTCACTCTAAACTTTACTTACTTTTATTTTGCGTGTGATTGTTTAATTAATCGGTAATTTTAGTAGAGTTAATTAAATAGAAAAACACGTGATTAAATCATCTCTCGATAAAAACTCAAACTTTCCACAATATATTCCACTTCATAACTCACATATATCTCTCTCATGCTTGAGAGTCAAATGCCATGGCGATAATAGGGAGAAATTACATACGACGGCTCTCGTAATATATCTCAACCTATCGCAGATCTGGTTCAAGTCTTAGTTAATTAAGAGTCCATTCTTAATTACCAACAGGCCTGTGGCATAGCGGTACTAGGCCCCTACTTCCCAAAGGGAGGTCAGGGGTTCGAACCTTAGTGGAGGCATGTGTGTGTAAGTACCAACTAGGAAAAAAAAACACTTAAGAGTCCATTTTTAATTACCGACTACGAACTATTTATGATCGCTATTTATATTCTTGTATTGATCACGATCACATACATATAAATATCTCTTACAACCAAGTGGACATATTCAATTCCAGCATGAATCGAAAACATAATACATTTTCATCAATTATATAATACATAAATGTCATTTCAGATAAGGAACAATTTCTATACAATCCAAATAAGAATTTGCTATACCAAGGTATACAAATCCCAACAATATGAAATCAATAAACTAAAAAAAAAAAAAAGGTAATGAAAAAAATGCATTATTATATTTAAGGTTAAGTGCAGAGAACACTCGTAATGTATACTCAGGGTAACACTTTCACCCCCTATTGAAAAAGTGTGCTAATAACTCCTTCACTCTTTTAACATTGTGTGAAAATACTTCTCAAGCAAAAATCTAACATAAAGTAATGTTTTAGTGACCGTTTTATTCTTTTAATCTTTCGAAAATGCCTAAGAAGTGTGTATGCTAATAATTTCATAGTATAAAGGTGTTATCATTTTATTCTTCCGAAAATGCCTAAAGAGTGTGTATGCTAATAAATTCAAAAGAAAAACAAAAGAAAATATATTTTAATTTGGCCTATTCAATCAAATGCAATTCTATATTAAAGTCAATGTAGTCAATTTAATTTGGTTAGTATTTTTAAATTAGTTGACCATGAACGTATACTATCCAACCGTTAGTATACTTTTCAATCGTAGATTAAATATGATTCAAATTGGTCTGTTCTGATTTTTGTATTTAAGTAGTTTTTTTATTAAAAAAAAAGGTTAAAGAACAACAACAATTGGACAGAATCGATATAATTGCATATTGTAGGTGCAAAATTTCTCTTTATTAAAAGAAATAAAAAGAAAATTACAACTCACTCAAAACAAGCAATTATAAAATTTAGAGACAAACGTAAATTGCTCGATGCTTTTATTGGAGGTCTAGGCCTCTATTTATATGAAACAAGGTGGTGGAATTATGGTAGGACTTGCCTTGCTTGTCCTCCAATTCATTCCATATACAACGTTCTTTACAATTAGAATTATCTCCTTTTTACAATTCTTTCCATGAAAAACTTTCCTTGCATAGAACTTGCCTTCTTTATTGAATCCTTTGTCTAGCAAGACTCGTTTACTCTCATACAGCTTGGGCTGTATGTATCTTGAATCATCTGGGCTTGATAAATGGGCCGAATGACCAATGTCTGCGATCTTGATAGAAAGGAAGATCCAACTTGGGCTCATTCCGGATTGGGCTTTTCCAATTTGGGCTTGATACGGACTGGGCCCTCGCAATATATACAATATAATTTTTTAGTGTGATGATGTGGATGATCCTCATTGGAGGGGGATTTTTCCCTCCACACTTTGCCCCCAATTCCTTCTTTAATTGGACTACAGCTCCTAATTAAAAGGAAATTGAATTTGCATGGCTGTCACTTTTACAAGAGACGGTTCCAGGAGTGTCTATTGTTATTCTGACTTACGAGCTTCCTCAAGATTCACTTTTTCCTTCACTGTGCTTATTTCGTTCACTGCGTTCTTCACCTTATCATATTACCAGGTTAGTTCCTCATCTTTTTTTCGATCTTGCATCATGAGCACTTCAACCACTCACGACCACGTAGAAGTTGTAGATTCTGAATCCACGCCTTCGTCTTTCACTAATCTCATTAGGGTTCCTCCCCCTAAGGTTTCTAATCCTTTAAAACCTGTGAATGATTCGGCCAATCAGTTAGATGATACCTTAATTCAGGTTGAGACCTCCACCTCTGGGTCGAATGACATATTTTCTAGGGAAGAGAAAGAGACAGTTTTGTCTGTTTGACGTATCAAGTTCACCATTAATTCGGTAATGGAGGAATTTGAAATCCCTGAGGGAGTGGAAATTATTGAATACCCATGGACGGCTGACTTGAGTTCAGGCGAGGGCGTCGGAGAGAATGAGTTACTTCTCTCAGTTGGGTATCTTAATGCCCTTCGATTTTGTGATACCCCTCGGATCCGAGACACGGGTTGATCAGGCCCAGGCCCGAACCCGAGGGAATATCAAACAATTAATATTTTATAATGAACACGGAATACAAAATGAATTTAATAAATAAAGTTTAAGCTAGAAGGAACTAAAAGTAAAATCCTTTATAATTAAATACTTAGAATCTGATAACCCAAACTCCAAAACTCCATCAGTTTACAACTCGGGAATCCATCTCTAGTGGACCCCTATTAAACATCCAACCGGAAGATAAAACAACTGTAATAAACATCCAGAAATAAAACTATGGAGAGAATCCTACATCGTCGGAAGAGTGAATAGAGACCTCTGCTCAGCACGAACACGTTTAAGCCTGGAACTGTCGTGTACCTAAAAAATAAAAGTGGGTCAGGTCCACGCACAAGTTCTATACTACTACAATCCAAATAGAGGCCCGATACGCATGTACATCCTAAACAATTCGACAATTGCTATTAGTCCGTAAATATATATATAGTCACACTAAAGGACTCTCACTGGACTACAGGCCGGTCTCAACCTGAGTAGAGGTAACATGCTAAAACGCACACGAAGTGGGCATATGTACCTATACCTAAACAGGGTACACCTCTAACCATCGTATCCAGCTATGCATCCCAATGCATATACGCTTCCTAACCGTCGATCTTGAGACTCAAGCTCATATCGAGGTACCATAACAATATATTTAAAGTCCATCTCGAATCCTAGTAGTGCCGCTCAACTAGTCGTTGCCATGACACTACAATTAATAGGACTTAACCTTTAGTTAATCCAATTCTTAATCCAGAGTAGGTAGGTTTTGGTATTTTGAAACCAAACCATCCCTAGCATACCACCGTCCCATACCGGTGTATACTATCCAATCATCCAGCAGTTGATAACATCAACAATTAAAGTAAACATCAGCTAAATCCATATTTCCATTACTGATACTAACAAGCATAGTGTAAGCATCAATAAAAAGAATCAGATATATACATAAACAGATTCAGTTTTATAACCAACACTGATACTAACAGACATAATGTAAGTATCAAGAATTATAGTTACTGTATAAACACAAACTTACTCAGTTTAGATTGTTTCATTCAATCAGATATAATGATAAGATTATTTCCAATTATCATTCAATACTCAGCAGTTAATATTACAGACATTTAAAGTAACCATTAACAAAGTCCATTCCTCCAACAGTTGATACTAATAGTATTAATGCAAGTATCAAGATAGAATTACAGTATGTATATATACATGCTTAATCCATGGTATTTCCCAGAATCCAGTAGTGCTAAGTTGTCTGAATCTTAATATTATTGAACACTAACTCTTCCAAAACAGATGTAATTCAGCAACTGATCATGATACATGGTGAAACATGTTCCAGTTATATTGTTCATTCCACAAAAATTACTAACATAACTGATTAAGCAATTTAAATCTTCTAGCTCTAAGCAGTGCGTTAATTTGTTTAAACCATCCACTGTCCAAGCTACCTAGGTATTTAGTTTATTAAAACACCTCTTGGAACCTTAACACAGCTATGAGCCTCATTTAAACCTTCCACACTCAGACCTAAACTCATCCAAAAATCCCAGAAATCACTCTGCTGCATGAAAAACCTACAGAGAACGAAAAGAAAACAAAATTCACCAAAGGAGATGTCTCCAAAAAGTGGAGCCGCCTCCTTTAGACCTTGGAGCCGGCTCCACTTTGTGGAGCCACCTCCACCTAAAAAAAGGAGCCGGCTCCCTCCCTCTCTGCTCCTTCTTCTCCGATTCCGATGCCAAGGGAGAGCCGGCTCTCTCCCTCTCTGCTCCTTCTTCTCCGATTCCGATGCCCGTTACACCTTCTGTACCTTACTGCTATGATTTCCAGAAGTTGTTATCCAATCCCAGAGTGTTCCCAGTCCATGTCTAAGTATTAATTACATTCCATTCATAGGTTTAAACAGAGAATTTTGCAAGCAACATCACGTTTTAGCAAGTTTTGCAAGCAAACATACATACTGTGATAATTCAAGTTCTAGTATAAATAGATAACGTTTTTATTGATTAAATCAATCCTAGAATTATTTAGGAATGCAAAGAACACGAAACCTAAGGGAGAGAGTAAGGATAGAACTTGCCTTTCACCGACGTTTGTCTCAGTTTTCCGGCGAAACTCTCTCTGTTGGCTCTCTGTTTTCCTTCCCAGCCGTCTCCAATTCCCTCAGCCCTTACTATATCGTAACAGTTTTTCTAAAACCCTAGTCAAAAAATTACTTGAATATTTATAGGCCACTAACCTTAGGTTCAATTAAACCCTAAACATAATCTACACGGCCCATAGAAAAACTAGGTTAAAACTACGACGGCTGAACTGAAAACCCAATACAAAAACCTATATGTATGCAATACAATCACGTGCACACTAACTAAATTTAATTAAATAAATGCCTACCATTAATCAATAATTACAACAACTAATTAAAACAAAAAAAAGTAATTATTTAAAACAAAAACAATTAATTAAACAATTAAACCAAAAATTAAAACAACGCAATTAAACCACTTATACCAAAAATAAAGAAGTACAAACAAAAATAAAACAAGTCATAATTCAAGTAACAAACATTTATAATTTAAACAAGTACAAATAACAAATATGTCAAATAAACAATTAAATAATTGAAAATTCAATTAAAAGAATAAATTAAATACCAAGACTATCCTTTTGAAATTAGGGGTATTACAGATTTCCTCTTCACCCCTTCTACCATTTGGTCTTCAATAAGTTAGGTCTAGCCCCCTTTCAAGTAAACCCTAACTTTTTTTCGGATAATCTCGGCACTCTTGGTTCGCCGCAGGCTTGAGAGTCTTGATTTGACTTTGGCCGACCTATTAATTACTTACACCATCTCCAGGCATGGGACCGAGCCTGGTCGTTTTTATTTCACCTCTAACCTTCAGCAAAGGATATGCACGAACCTCTCTTCCTCCGAGAAGAAATGGAAAGAGAGGATGATTGTAGTTAAAAGGAAATGGTTTGTGCCTCAATCGAACGCACTCCCAATCCCTCACAAGTTTGGAAAGTTAGGTATAGAATGCTTACCTTCCTTTCATACCAAGTGCTCTGGCTGCTTCCCATATAAAGTCTTAGTTTTTTGTCATACTTATGAGTTTCTTGGTGTTTTTTCAGTGACCTTCCCCTCCTCTGTAGCTAAGAACAAGATCTCCTTTTTAGAGGGACAAGTCTGGAGAGTAATGACCCGGTCTTTTTCCTCCTTTTCCTTTTTCAATGATTTTCTTTTTTTGTCTTTTTCTTATTTTGTCTTTTCCCTATTTTGTCTTTTTCCCTTTATCATTTTTCCTTGCATAGCCTCACTTTTTGTGATCGGATTTGATTCCGACTTTGCATACATTCACAATATTTGTTTTCCATGATATTTATATTTTCACTTTTGTAGAAAAACATGTTAATTGCTTACTTTTTCATAAAAGGTATGGATGCATACTTTATTGTAATTATTTATTATTTTTGGGGTTTTTGTGTAATTACATAAAGTAATTATTTTTCGTCTTAGGGACCTTTTTGCAATTTAATTTGTAAGATATTTTGAAAAAGGACCTTTTTGCAATTTTTGAAAAATGTGACAAGTGTCATATTCTCATGGTGCCACTTGTTGGCAATGTGGTGGAGTGACTTGGATGCTTGATCTCTTGACATTTGGAGGGTGGAGATTCACCCACATGTTGGCCTAGGATTGGTGCACTTGTGAGCTTAGATGGTTGACTAGGAAGGAGCATTGGATTTGTGACAAGTGTAGGATTATGATTTAGTCTTGCATTGTGTGTATGTGAGAGGTAGTGTAAGAACACATAGTGAGTGGAGGATTTCTAGCCCTTCCACTCACCATTTTCACTTTATCCTTTCTCATTTCCTTCGTTCTTCAAAACCCTAACCTAGCCACCATTGGAGGAAAGCTTGGTTAATAACTTATTCGTTCATTTTGGCCTCCTTCCATTCACCTTAAACCATAAAGCTTGGGAGACAAAAGTTTCCTCTTGCTCTCCTCTTCATTAACCCTAAACTTGTTTTCCATTTGGAGCTTGGTTGCTTGGATTATAGAGATTCAATTCTCTATTGAGGTAGGGGTGGTAATATGTTTATATTTTAAGTGCTTTAAAATCCTTTGGGGTTTAATATATATTGTATACATGCTTTTAATATGATAGTCTTGCATATTATAGGAAACCCTCACTTGTTGACTTAGGGTTTATTGAATTAAGCATGTATAATTTGTATATATCATGTGTGGAAAGGTTGTATGATTTAGTAGTGTGCTAAATTCTAGTGTTTTCACATGTGGTAGTAATATAGAACTCTTGTAGAATTATAAATGCCATATGCAATTTCTATTGATTTAAATTGTCATCTTATGGTGGTAATAATTCTATATGCTTGTTGAGGACTTATTGTGGTTATTTTATAAGCTTGTTGCAAAATTATTGATGATTAGTAGATAAAGCTTATTGTTGAGGCATGATCTAAATTGATGAGTTAGTGATATTGTTTTATACATTATATCATGATAAATACTTGTCATTCATTATGCCATTTTAGACTTGGAACCCAAAGACATGGTTTGTGTGGTTTCAAAATACTTATGCATGGAAGGTGGTTTGTATGCCTTAATTATAGTGTTTGAGTTTTGAACTTATTTGTGATTTTGGATTATCTTGGGACATTGTTACAAGTGACATGGCTAGAGTTTGGCTCTAGTGCAGAATGTATGAGTTCTCCCCAATTGAGATAGTGCGCACTAGGGTGGTTTTCCCTGCTGGTTAATGCCCGGAATAACCATTTTGATCTTGGTTTAGTCCGAGACATGATGTCTAAGTCTTCCACTAATTGATTTTGCATTCAATTCCAAGTTGACAACCAATGCTTAATTGTAACTTGTGATTTTTGTTATTGGTGAATTGATGTTGTTAAGTACATTGATATTGAGATGTGTTGCTAAGAAATATTGATGTTAGCTTAAGATGATCCCTTAGAACACCTCAAACATAGACATTAAGTGGAATGCTCCGTTGTATTCGTCTATATTGATCTTGCAAAGATATTGAAACTTTAGGGTATACGCATATGCTTCTTCCTACGAGTAACTTGATTACTCACCCTAGTAGTTTGTGTTGTTTTACAGGTAAGGAGATAATGTTTTTGGATGCTCATCATCCTTAGAGGCTCATGAGCCATTTGAAGCAATTTTGTATAAGGACATGCACTTGTTTAGCATACTTTTCTTTTGGATGTTATATTTTGATTTACCATGGATGTATGATAATTTAGAAGTTAAGAAGGCTTCCCTCTTGTAATGTGTATCTAAATACATTTGGAAGTGTTCATTTTGTATGTTTGACATGAGGCCAACAACCATTAACTTGAAAAGTTACAAGTATGCTTTCCTTAAAACTCAAGTATTGCCATTGTAGCTTATTTGTGAGATTTTGAGGTTTAGTATGCCAAAACATGTAAATGTATTGTAATGAGGCCATAGGCCATTGTACCACATTTATTTTTTCATATTACATACACTTGCATGCTCACTTTGGCAAAGAATACCCTTCTTGATGAAACAAAAACCTATAGTTGCATTATGTTGAGTTTTTACCCTCTTCTGTTCCAGGGGCATTTCGGGTATTTCAAAATGTGTTTTTTTCATTTTCGCTCGCGTGCCTGAGTAGAAAACTCGATTTGGGGGGGGGGGGGGGGGTGTTTCTTTTTGTGTTTTTCCAGAAAATGTGATATCAGCCCTCAAAAACCCAATTTTTGCCGAAAAACCCCTACTGCCAGGTTTTTGGGTTGAGCGCACTGGTTTTTACCATCTAACCGGTTAGATGGGGTCTTGTAACCGGTTAGATGAGTGTGGACAGTGTTGTGGTCTTCATTTTTAGCCTTCTAACCGGTTAGAAGGGCTTGGTAACCGATTAGATGACCTAGGGTTGACGATTTTGACCGTTTTACCCCTATTTCTTTTGTTAGCCATATCTTTCTCATTCGGACTCCGAATAAAGTGATTCTTGAGTCTGAAGTCATTAATTTTTCATTGTTTTTCCAATGGTGTGCTTGGTAGTACCCACTTTTACCTTAGAAATGACCATTTTTCCCCTAGGTTCCTTTTTTGTCCATTTTCGAAACGTCACATCCCCATTTATTTTCTCTGGGTTCTGTGACCTCATTGAGGGTCGTATTGGTGTCTTAGAGACGCATTATATCTCTAGAGACCTTTTTTCACCTTTTGCTTCCGCATTTCAGATCCGTTATCGGGTCATCTTTTGGTCATCACTGACGCACCAGGTTTACAAAACTTGGGCAGTCACAAGTGGTATCAGAGCTCCTAGGTTTGAATACCTTAGGACGACGGGTTTTGGGTGCATATCATGCTTTTGTTGATTTACTTTGATATGTTCACATGCTTTTGATTACACGTTTTGACTTTATAACATGTTTATGTGTTTCGTTATAACATGCTTGGTAGTATGACATGTCTTTAGGCTTATATGCTTATATGTTTAAAAGCATCTTTGTTTGACATGTATGCTTCATTGCTTAAGTGCTTAACTATTTACACAGCTTTTCTTAATTGCTTTAGCATAACTGTATGTTGCATACCTTGTCTTACTTTGTGTTTTGTGCATTCATAGGGTGAGTTGCACTCGGTCATAATAACTTGTGTTATTGTTGACCTCTTTCCTTACGTACGTTTAGCATCATGGTTGTCACGCGTGGAGAGTCTTTATGTCAGGGTATTGAGGAGCAGGTAGCTAACACTGAGTTCACGAGGGGTCCAGGGTGGCCCAGGATTCTAGTTCGTGGCGTGGATACAGATCCGCCGCGGGTGATAAGCGCTAAATATTGTATATTCAAGCGCCCTAAATTGCATTAGTTAAGTCCATCGTTTGATTATTTAAGTAGATTATCTTCATTTGTGTGTATGTATATATTTTCAGGTCCATTTGCCAAAAAAGGAGCAAAATCAAGGCTTTGTGGAGTTTTGAGCAACAAAAGGTGCCAATGCTGAATTCTGGCAGCAATAGAACCTGGACTTTGCTCGCCATTTTGACCTTCCAAACTCGAGAACTGGACTTCCCTCATAACATGAAAGATTTAGAACTCTGAATTATCTTTCTAAATCTTCAAATGGTTTGTCATTCAGAGCTCAGAGCAGAGAGTTATGGTTGTTACCAGAGGTGCGCAGAACTGCCTGGCAGCAATGAAATTCTGCCTTGATATTCATTTTTGACCAACCATTCTTGAGAATTGGATCTCTACCAAAACATGAAGTATTTAAAGCTTTGAATTAGCTTTCCAAATCTTCAAACAGTTCATCATTCGGAGTTCGGAGCGCAAAGTTATGGCTATTTCATCAAAGTAGGTCCGGGCGGAGCAAATGGAGAATAGGGCATTCTGCCCAATTTTTGAGTGCTCGAGGCCCTATTTCGAGCACTCGAAATTAGGGCAGAATTCTACACGACTCAGCCCACTTGTGCTCAGATTTTACCTACTTTGGAAGCTTTCCTTTATGAGTTGGTTGGGGATGTTTCTTGGAGGAGAGAGAGAGCTTTTTGGGTGGATTTCTTATCTAGATAAAGAGGGGAGAGCCACACATTTTCATAATCCTTCATTCTACAAGATTAGAGGAGAGGGAAGAGAGCAAGGAAGAGGGTGTTCTTGAGTGCTACAGTAGGAGCTCGAAAATGGAGATGGATCCTTCTTCTTCTTCTTCCATTTTTGTATCAATGGAGAGCTAAACCTCCATCTAGGGAGGTGATGAAGCTCTCTCTTGTAAGCATGCTTTAATTTCATCTAATTTGGGGAATGATTCATGTACATGGTAGTTTCATGATTTAGAGCACTTACACTTGTTGTAATGGATTTCAATGCCTATAAATGATCATGTTGAGTTCATTATCTTGTCTTAGATTTTATCCTCTCATGATTATATAACTTGCATCTTCATAGTGAGAATGGAAATGAAATTGTGAAATGGGTTTAAAGGCATGTTGTATGAGAAATTTGTTAATCCATAGCTTAAGACTTCTTTTTGATGGATTAATCTTGTATCTTGACTTCATGTGCTATTACCATAGTGATTGAGGGGTTTGATGGTCCCTAGCTTAGTGAGCATGTTATGGCTACACCCTAATCTAGGTAGTTCTAGCATGTGGCTCTTTGAGGGATTATACTTAAATCTTGATCCTATGATTTTCTTGAGGATAATGTAGCAATCTAGTATTGCTACATATCATTGCCATGTAGTGAAATTGTTTCCCAAGTTAATAGAAATTTAGTATGTTTATAGGATTGGTGGTGAATTCACTTCCCTAGACCTCCTTTTCTAGACTTCTTCCTCTTAAATTCCTTCCATTTATTTCTTTAAGCACATTTCAATTCTAGTAACTAAGTGACAAACTAACAAACTCTATATACCCCCTCATCATTCTAAAAGTAATCTAGACTCTTAGGTTGCCATAGACTAGTGCAGTCCCAGTGGTTCGACTTACCCGACCAATAGCCCTATTTTATAATGATTCGTGCTATTGCGAATGTTGATGTATGATTGACCAACCGATCAATTTTTGGCGCCGTTTCCGGGGACTGCAAACGGTTTAGCGACCAAAGTTCTAGGGTTAAATTTTAGTTTGATTGTGAATATCGTGTTTTGTGAATATTCCTTGTGTGTTTTAACCATTTTTTGTGTTGTAAGTGAGATTCTAGGAACTCGAAGCTCGCCGTGGGAATGCTAGCAAATTGTAAGTCTAGAGGACCCCAGGTAAGTCTCGTGACTTCTAGTTTCAAATTGCGGATATTATGCATGTGTTAAGCTTAGAAGTAGTTAAATTGCAAGCCCTTGTTGAGGATATTTCAATTGTGTATTTTCAATTCCAAGCATCGGTCCTTGTCGTGGCCATTTTAATTTTTGTCTTGATAATTGAGGAGAAAGGGAATATCATTGTATGTGGAGTTGATGATAAAGAATTGTTGTGTTGATTATGTTGTGTGTTGTTGATGTTTAACTCCTAGATGGAGAATAATTATCTCCCAACTCAATTCTACACACCACATGCGTTTTGTGCTTTTTGCTCTAGTAATACACATCATACAAGAGATTGTCTTCCAACGAGACAATTCTTGGATTTTTATCTAGAGCAACCAAATGCAAATTTCTCTGAACCGAGTAGTGATCCATACTTCAATGGTTATAACTCAGGTTCAGGAGATCATCAAAACTTCTTGTGGCATGACATAGGAAATTCAGCCCCACAATCTCTTGGGCAACATTTTCACTCCAATTTTCAACCCAATGATCATTATTTCCAGCCCTCTTCTTCTCCTTTTCTACCGTCTCCATTGGATGAGTTAATAGTTGCCAATGAACAAATGATAGAGTCTATGCATACGCAAATGATGGAGTCCAACAAGCAAATGTTGGATGACATTGTTAGCATGCAATCCACCGCCTATTCTCATTCCCAATCTAGAGTTGATTTAGATGACCAAATAGCCCAAATTCAACAAATGGTTGATGTTCTAAATCAGGAAAAGGAAGAAGAATTTCCAATTGAACTTATGGTCAATCCAAAAGAGAATTCTATGAATGATGAGTTTACTTCTAGTAATTTTCATCACGAGAATGTTTAAGTGGTTACCGCATGTGAAAATGAAGAAATAGTGGGTGAAGATCAAATTGTCGCCACACAAAAAATTAAAGAATTTGTGGTTCAAAATGAGGAAATTAATGATGATGAGATTGTATCCTATAAAAATCCAGCACAGCCCCTACATAATCCCTTGCTTGATGCACCTCCTTCAATGGATGATCCTCTAAAAGCTTGTTTGGCTCATTTCAATTGTGAGGATTTTAATGTTGACAATTCCATTTCGGAGGTGAATTCTTTGCTTAATATTCTTCCACCTATTCATTCTCTTCCTTGGTCAACATCAAATGTATCTCTTTCTTGGGAGCTTGCATCTCATCCCGTTCCCTCACTTGAGTTGTCTCAAGTTGTTGAGCCCGAACCGCCGGAGAAGTGTGATGAGGATGTTGAAAATTTGAAGGATAAGTTGTCGAGCATTCCCGTGCTCAATATGACCCTTCAAAAGCCTTTGCTAGGTGCACTCTCACTTACTCCATCTTCCTATAATCCAAATCAGCCCCATAGTCTAAAGTTCTTCATTGAGGATGAAGAGTGGATTGAGGTCTTTCTATTACCTCTTTCCAACTTTTGTCTTCAAGCTCTTTTTCTTCCGCTTCCAAAAGAACTTTCTTACTTAGGGAAGCTTGAATCTCTAGAGAGACATGGTATAGGGTAAGGAGGACTAACTTGATCTCGGTGTGTCTAGCTATCGAGATTTTTGAGGATTAGTGCCTGCTCTAACTTCGTCTAGCTATTGACATTAAATTTAGCAAAGCAAGGGAAGAAATTCTTTCGATGTTCCAAGCTTCCCTCCTTTCAATTGCCTGAGCCTTGAAATTTTCCGAGAAATGGTTTCGAAAAGCCAAAAATTTGATTTTTCTGGAATGCTCTTCAGTTGTGTTCCACAATTTTAGACCGGCTTCTTAGACCTTCTCAACTTTTGTTTTCATTGCCGGAAGTTTCCGGCTCTATCAGGCAATTTTCTCGGACTTTCGACATGGCACTCACATGCATAACCTCTCATTTTCAATGCATTGTTAAAATGTCCTTAATCTCATTCATGCATTGAAGAGATGTTCCAAAGCTTGAAAATTTTCTCAAAATCATCCATGCATTGTGTGATGTTGCAAAGGTTTAAAAATTTTCCTAGATTCATCCATGCATTGGAAATGTGTTGCATTTTGAAAATTTTGCCAATTTAATTCATGCATTAGCAAGATGTTGCAAAGTTTGACAAATTATCCATCCATGCATTGGATAGGAATAATGTGCCAAGTTTCAAATTTTCCATGCATGGCTTGAATTTAGGACTGACATGCAAATTTTCAAAAATTCTCTATGCTTGAAATATTCATTTTTGAGAATTCCATCCATTTTGCATCATGTTGCAATGTTTTAAGCTTCAAAATTTCTTTTTTGAAAAATTCCATCCATTTTGCATCATGTTGCAATGTATCAAGCTTGGAAAATTTTCCATTGGCATATAAAAAAGGGGGGGGGGGGGGGGGGGGAATTTCATTCATTGAAAATTTTTATTCCATTTTCATGCGTAGGAATTTCATTGCAGCCATGAGCTCATAGTTTTTCATGCATGCATGCAGCCATGATAGTTTATCTTTCATTCCATTATCATGCATGCATAAGAATGATAAATTTTAAAATTTTGCTTGCATGCATGCATTCAGCTCTCAAAGAGGCATTCCAATTTGGCTGAAAAATTCACTTCCACGAGCCTACTGCCTTCATTTAGAGCACTCTAGCTCCCATTTGGAGTGCTCTAAATGTGAACCATCAATCCCAAGCTCACTGCCTTCATTTAGAGCACTCTAAATTCCATTTGGATTGCTCCAAATTACCACACCAACTTGCCGAAGTCACTGCCTTCATTTCGAGCAATCTACCCCATTTTAGAGTGCTCCAATTGTGAACCAATCTTGCATGCACCACTTCCCAATTTTAGAGCGCTCTAAATTCCATTTGGATTGCTCCAAATTTCAGCCCAACAACCCGAGCCTACTGTCCTAATTTCGAGCACTCGAAGACCAAATTTCGAGTGCTCGACATCTAACACACCTATTAGCCAATCTCTCTGCCCCACGCTCGAGCACTCCAGCTCCCATTTGGAGTGCTCGAGCCCAACTCAAACCATCAACCACTCCACAACCATGCCTGCCACTTCTCAAAACCAACCATCTCTCTCTCTCCACATAACCCATCACACACTCTTGGCCACTTTCATGCATAACCTCCATCCCTCTCAACTAACCATGCTCTTCTCTCTCTCTCAACCCCACCTGCTGCACACCCCAAGCCAACTTCTTTCTTTTCACTCACAGCAACCAACTCTATGCAACCAACCAACCTCCAACCCAATGACCATACAAACCCATGCAACCCACTTCAAACCAAACAACCCACACCTCCTCACGACCAAACCACCACCACCTCTTCAAGCCGAGCACCACCCTCCAACTCATGCTCACCACAACCCAAACCAACAACCTTCCCAATCTCGGCATCTCTGCAGACACCCCACCAACCTTCCCAATCTCGGCTTCTCTCTCTTCAACTTCAACCCTACCATGCATGAACCACTTTAAACCATCCTCCACGACCACACCTACTGCAACACACAACCTTACCTCGCAGCCACACCATGCAAATCTCATCACTCGGCAACCCCTCACCCAAGCAAACCCCTCAACCACCGACCTCAAAACAAACCATCTTGCCCAACACACTCCTCTCGGCCACTCCTCCACCCACAACCTTCAACCTCCACATGCATAACCAACCTTCCCACCCTAACCAACATCATCTCCTCTCTGCACCACTAAACCAATTCTCTCTCATCCACCATACAAACCGATCTTCCCTCACACCACCCTCCACTCTCATCCTTCCACAAACCCTCTTCCTCACACCACTCAGCCAACCATGCATCACAGCAAACAAACCACCAAACCAACTTCCATGCATCTTTCCTGCACCACCACCCCACACCTCGCAACCATGCATGCAAGCAACCATGCATGTGCCAACCAACTCACCCTCATCTCATCTCGGCAACTTCAACATCACCATCCCAACACCATCCCCAACCCACTTTCCTTCACCATGCAACCTCCATTAACAATAATACTACTACTACTAAAAAAAAAAAAAAAAGAAGCTAAATTTTAAAATTTTAAAAAAAAAAATTTATATATATACATATATATTTATATACATATAGATATAATACTAATAATAATATTACTAAATAAATAAATAAATAAATACATAAATTTTTGGGTTTTGTTTAGATTTTTATCTTGTCATCTCATTCATGTGACTGTTTTTTATTTCTGTTTTGATTTTTCTTAAAAGCCTATGCTTTTACTTGTGTATAGTAGTTATGTTTTGACAGGTCTTCCTGTCCAAGTTTGGGGGACGCGTTTGCTTATTCACATCGATGGATATTTTTGCATTCGTCACTCCACTTGGTAATATTGTTCTTTTACCTTCTTTGCTCTTATTTTGTTTCACTTGTCTTCACACATTGAGGACAATGTGACATTCAAGTTTGGGGGTGCAATAGGACATTTTTGGTTTCACATTTTTGCTAAGCAATGATAGTATAACTTGACACTTGTCGGAGATGAAGCATATGTTTAATACTTTGTGTATAGAAGCAATTGACATTTTTGAAAATAAAGAAAAATTTGAGTTGAAATGATCATGTGGATTCAAATTAGTCTGTATAAATGTCTCAATTAGATTCTCACTGGATTTGACACTCTTTTAAGCTTCACAATGCACAGATGCACATTGGAAACTTAACTGTGAGGCATGCAACTTGATCAACCTTGACCTTGGCCTAGTTAATTTGATTTGATGAACCTGATAGATGAATATCTTTGGCATGATTTTTGCTTGTCTTAAAAAAAAAAAAAAAAAAAAAAAAATAATGACCAGTTGACGTTCGTAGCCTTTCCAACTCGAGCTATTAAGCCCTAGGAGTGTCTCTACACTTAGCACCCTAAAGCCGTCTGGTTTGGGAGTGTTGGCCTAACGCTCGCTACAAGGGTTGGTTAGAAAGCTTAAAGGACTTAAAACATTGCACGGTCGTTCAAAAAAATTGTAATAAGCATGGTTCGCTGGAGTTCGTAGCCTTTCCAACTTGAGCTATTAAGCCCTAAGAGTGTCTCTACACTTAGCACCCTAAAGCCGTCTGGTTTGGGAGTGTTGGCCTAACGCTCGCTACATAGGTTGGTTAGAAAGCTTAAAGGATTTCAGCATTGCACAACCATTCTATGTTTCACTTCTGAGTTACAATAAATTGTCAGCTTTGTTCTATAATAAATTCATGCCTTAGGGATTTCATTTAAAAGGGAATTCAATGATTTGAAAACTTGTGCCTTGGAATTGGAAAAGAAAGTAAAAGCCGCATGTTGAGAATCCAATCCACTTTCACTGAAGCTTGAGATGATTTCTATTATAGATATGACAATTGAAGTATTTATATAGACTATGATGCTAATGCATAAAAGTTGAAACTTGAATAACCATTTTGTTCTATCAATGCTTCATATACACAAGGTAGTCTTCATAATGATTCCATCTCCAGTGTTCTCTATATTCTAAGTTTTCAAATGAGCTTTGTGCATCTTCATGCACCATGTTTGATGTTTGTGGGTATCATTTCTGTTAAACCCTCACGAGACTTCACTCGTCCTCTAGGGATGCCTAGGGGTTTAAAAGGCTTGTTGCATATGCTAAATGCAACCGTTGCTCTCAAGAAAGAGGAGATTTGTTGTTATTCCATTGAGTTTTCCATTTTGGTTTTGCTAAGGGACTAGCAAAATGTAAGTTTGGGGGTGTGATAAGCGCCGAATATTGTATATTCAAGCACCCTAAATTGCATTAGTTAAGTCCATCGTTTGATTATTTAAGTAGATTATCTTCATTTGTGTGTATGTATATATTTTCAGGTCCATTTGCCAAAAAAGGAGCAAAATCAAGGCTTTGTGGAGTTTTGAGCAACAAAAGGTGCCAATGCTGAATTCTGGCAGCAGTAGAACCTACACTTTGCTCGCCATTTTGACCTTCCAAACTCAAGAACTGGACTTCCCTCATAACATGAAATATTTAGAGCTCTGAATTAACTTTCTAAATCTTCAAACGGTTTGTCATTCGGAGCTCGGAGCAGAGAGTTATGGTTGTTACCAGAGGTGCGCAGAACTGCCTGGCAGCAATGAAATTCTGCCTTGATCTTCATTTTCGACCAACCATTCTTGAGAATTGGATCTCTACCAAAACATAAAGTATTTAAAGCTCTGAATTAGCTTTCCAAATCTTCAAATAGTTCATCATTCGGAGTTCGGAGCGCAAAGTTATGGCCATTTCATCAAAGTAGGTCCGGGCAGAGCAAATGGAGAATAGGGCATTCTGCCCAATTTTCGAGTGCTCGAGGCCCTATTTCGAGCACTCGAAATTAGGGCAGAATTCTACACGACTCAGCCCACTTGTGCTCAGATTTTACCTATTTTGGAAGCTTTCCTTTATGAGTTGGTTAGGGATGTTTCTTGGAGGAGAGAGAGAGCTTTTTGGGTGGATTTCTTATCTAGATAAAGAGGGGAAAGCCACACATTTTCATAATCCTTCATTCTACAAGATTAGAGGAGAGGGAAGAGAGCAAGGAAGAGGGTGTTCTTGAGTGCTACAGTAGGAGCTCAAAAATGGAGATGGATCCTTCTTTTTCTTCTTCTATTTTTGTATCAATGGAGAGCTAAACCTCCATCTAGGGAGGTGATGAAGCTCTCTCTTGTAAGGATGCTTTAATTTCATCTAATTTGGGGAATGATTCATGTACATGGTAGTTTCATGATTTAGAGCACTTATACTTGTTGTAATGGATTTCAATGCCTATAAATGATCATGTTGAGTTCATTATCTTGTCTTAAATTTTATCCTCTCATGATTATATAACTTGCATCTTCATAGTGAGAATGGAAATGAAATTGTGAAATGGGTTTAAAGGCATGTTGTATGAGAAATTTGTTAATCCATAGCTTAAGACTTCTTTTTGATGGATTAATCTTGTATCTTGACTTCATGTGCTATTACCATAGTGATTGAGGGGTTTGATGGTCCCTAGCTTAGTGAGCATGTTATGGCTACACCCTAATCTAGGTAGTTCTAGCATGTGGCTCTTTGAGGGATTATACTTAAATCTTGATCCTATGATTTTCTTGAGGATAATGTAGCAATCTAATATTGCTACATATCATTGCCATGTAGTGAAATTGTTTCCCAAGTTAATAGAAATTTAGTATGTTTATAGGATTGGTGGTGAATTCACTTCCCTAGACTTCTTCCTCTTAAATTCCTTCCATTTATTTGTTTAAGCATATTTCAATTCTAGTGACTAAGTGACAAACCAACAAACTCTATATACCCCTTCATCATTCTAAAAGTAATCTAGACTCTTAGGTTGCCATAGACTAGTGCAGTCCCAGTGGTTCGACTTACCCGACCAATAGCCCTATTTTACAATGATTCGTGCTATTGCGAAGGTTGATGTATAATTTACCAACCGATCAGCGGGCATCGACTTACAAGGAGCGGTTGCTCAGGGAATCAATCAGGGGATCGCTGAATTCCTACAGGAGTTGATACGCAGACAAGTGGCAGGGAGACAGTTTCCAATACCAGCACCAGTACCGGCACCAGTAGTCTTTGAGGCTTCAGAGTATCTTAGGGGACTTTGAGATGGCTTGCAGCTTGAGGTCAGGCTACAATCTCTACTCCCAGACTTAAGGACTTACGAGGAGGTGATTCAGCGGGCGGTACTCATCGGGGCAGAGGCTTTAGATGCAGTACGGGTTAAGGAGTCTAGGAAGCGATGTGAGGACGAGGCTTCTCCTTTAGGGGTGCAGGCAAAGACTGCTAAAGTTGGAGACGTTTCTTGCTCACGAGGACCATCACAACAGATTCGTCCTACGACCACAGTTCCTTTGACTGCGGGCTCCACTCGTGAGATAGTGTGTCACCACTGCCATCAACCAGGGCATATTAGGCCTCATTGCCCATGGCTTCAAGCTCAGATCATTCGGCATGCAGCTATTGCTATCAATGAGGTTCACAGAACTTGCAACTACTGTAAGCAGCAGGGTCACTTCAAGAGGGGGTGTCCATTGCTGCTGGCAAAGGCACGTAATGGTTGTTTCTTTCCCACAGGCGGATGCTTCCGCAAGGATGTCGACTGACTGAGGTACCTTTCCTCTATTCAGTCTTTCGTTTGAGTTTCCTTTTTCGTGTGCATTTCGTTCTGTCATTTCATTTCTGCATCATTTGCACATTCATTGGGTCTGAAGGTCACACTTCGGGACAGTCTTCTCTGTGTTGACATGCCAGTTGGGGGTCCAGTGTCTTTGGATTGTGTTTATCAGGGTTGTGCTATTGAGATAGCTGGGCGGACCTTAGAGTTTGATTTCGTTGTTCTCGACATGACTGGCTTTGACGTCATTCTCGGGATGGATTGGTTATCATTCTTTCGGGCAACAATTGATTGCTTCCGCGGGAGGGTGTCCGTTTGCACTCCCAAGGGAGATTGTTTCCATTTTGTGGGAGATCGGAGCGATTCCTACCCGGCGATGGTTTTCAGCATTGGTGACTAGTGTCGCCACAGATCTTACTTAGCTAGTTTGCTAGTTTGCTAGTTGATAAGGATAGTAGTTTAGGCCGTGTTCTTCCGGCAGTTGTTGAGGAGTTTGTTGATGTCTTTCCAGAGGAACTGACAGAGTTACTTCCTTGAAGGGAAGTTATTTTTGCCATTGATGTCATTCCTGGTACAGCACCCATCTCTATGGCACCGTACCGCATGGCATCGACAGAACTTGACGAGCTGAAAAGTAAGTTGGATGATTTAAAAGCTAAGGGCTTTATTCATCCTAGTGCTTCACCATGGGGAACACTGGTTCTTTTTGTGAAGAAGAAGGATGGGTCTTTGAGACTTTGCATCGATTATCGCAAGTTGAATCATGCTACGATCAAGAACAAATATCCTTTGCCTAGGATTGATGACTTGTTTGATCAATTGAAATGAGCGACATGCTTTTCGAAGATTGATTTGAGATCAGGTTACTATCAGTTAACGGTTAAGGATGAGGATATATCCAAGACCACTTTTCGTACACGGTATGGCTATTGCGAGTTTCTGGTGATGCCATTTGGTTTGACCAATGCTCCGGCAGCTTTTTTGGATTTGATGAACCGTGCATTCAGTGACTATCTTGACAAATTCGTGGTGGTGTTTGTTGACGACATTCTGGTATACTCGGCTTCGGTAGAGGAGCATGAGTATCATTTGAGGATAGTGTTGCAAATCCTTAGGGATAACCGATTGTATGCCAAGTTCGAGAAATGCGAATTTTGGCTATCGGAAGTGAAGTTCCTTGGACATGTCATGTCAGAGGGCGGTGTTGCAGTGGATCAGTCAAAGATTGAGTCTGTGCTGGATTGGGAGCGTCCGAAGACAGTGTTTGAAGTTTGGAGTTTTCTTGGCCTAGCCAGCTATTACAGGAGGTTTGTTCAGGATTTCTTTCGTCTAGCGGCACCTATGATACGACTTACTCATAAGGAAGTCAAGTTCATATGGAATGAGTCTTGTGATTTTGCTTTTCAGGAGTTAAAGGTCAGATTGACATCGGCTCCAGTTTTAATCATACCTGAACGTGGTTTGTGTTACGTGGTCTATTATGATGCTTTGCGAGAAGGATTGGGTTGTGTCTTGATGCAGACAGAATGGGTAGTTGCCTATAGGTCTCGCCAGTTGAAGACTCACAAGTTAAACTATTCGATACATGACTTGGAGTTGGCAGCGGTTATCTTTGCCCTAAAGGGGTGGAGACATTATTTGTATGGGGAGAAGTTTGAGGTTTTCTCTTATCATAAGAGTCTCAAATATCTCTTCTCTCAGAAGGATTTGAATTTGAGACAACGCAGATGGGTTGAGTTCATGGAGGACTATGACTTTGAGTTGCAGTATCATCCGGGAAAGGCCAATGTGGTGGCCGATGCTTTGAGTAGGAAGTCACGCGGTACCCTTGCTAGCATTTCCATTCACAGATGGAAGATGCTAGAAGAGCTTACAGATCTCAGTTTACAGTTGTATGAGGATGTTACACCGGTTATTTTGTTTAGCCTTGTGGCTCAACCGGCTCTTGTTAGCAAAGTTATTGAGGCACAGCAGAAGGATGGGGAGATGAAGTCTATCCATGATCAAATTTCATGTGGCGAGAATGTAGAGGGTTGGACCTTGCATTCAGACGGTGGTCTCAGGTACAGAGGGAAGATGGTTGTTCCTCTGTCTTGTCGTGACGTTGTTCTTCAGGATTTTCACCATTCTCGACTTACAGTTCGTCCTGGTGGTGCGAAGATGTATCACAATTTGCGAAGACAGTTTTGGTGGAAAGGCATGAAACAGGATGTATCTCAGTTTGTGGCTAAATGCCTTACTTGTTAGCAAGTGAAGGCAGAGCATCAAAGACCGGCAGGTTTGTTGCAACCACTACCAGTGGCAGAGTGGAAGTAGGAGCACATCACTATGGATTTCGTGATGGGACTTCCGAGATCCAAGGCAGGGATTGATGCCGTTTGGGTCATTGTTGACAAATTGACTAAGACGGCTCACTTTTTGCCTATGGCAGTGACAGATGACGCAAAGAGACTTAGTGGACTATATATGGGGTAGATTGTCAGGCTTCACAGGGTTCCAGTATCCATTGTTTTGGATAGTGATCCCAGCTTCACGTCTCACTTTTGCAAAGTTTTCAGGAGGCTCTTGACACGGGGCTTCATTTCAGCAAGGCATTCCATCCTCAGACTAATGGTCAGTCAGAGCGTACCATTCAGATATTAGAGGATATGCTATGGGCTTGCATCTTAGATTTTGGGCGTAGTTGGGAAGATTACTTACCCTTGGTTGAGTTTGTCTATAACAATAGTTCCCAGACCAGTATTGGCATGGCACCTTTTGAGGCGTTGTATGGCAGACCTTGCAGATCTCCAGTTTGTTGGACCGAGTAGGGATACAGTCGCCTTGGGCCCTGATATAGTCTTTAAGACTACAGAGAAAATTAAGTTGATTCGGCAGCAGTTAGCTACAGCTCAGCGCAGGCAGAAGAGTTATGCTGACAAGAGGAGGAGATCCTTATCTTTTTAGGTAGGGGACCACGTCTTTCTCAAGATTTCTCCACGGAAGGGACTTTTGAGATTTTGGCAGACGGACATGTTGTCTCCTAGGTTCATTGGACCATTTCAAATTTTGGAGCGCGTTGGTGAAGTTGCTTATCGTTTGATATTGCCGCCAGACCTGGATAGGGTTCACGACGTCTTTTACGTATCTATATTGAGGAAGTACGAGCCGGATCCATCGCATATCTTACAGTGGACAGATGTTGTTAATGAGGATGTGACCTACGAGGAGGGTCTAGTCCAGATTCTTGATTCATAGGAGCAGGTTTTGTAGACCAAGACCATTCCATTGGTTAAGGTCTTGTGGAGACATAACGATGTTGAGAAAGCTACCTGAGAGCTTGAACAGGAGGTTCGCTCTCGATATCCCCATTTGTTCTCTCTTTCAGGTACGACTTGATTTCGGGGACGAAATCCTTTTAAGGTGGGTAGGTTGTAATGACCCGGTCTTTTTCCTCCTTTTCCTTTTTCGGTGATTTTCTTTTTTCGTCTTTTTCTTATTTTGTCTTTTCCCTATTTCATCTTTTTCCCGTTTATCATTTTTCTATGCATAGCCTCACTTTTTGTGCTCAGATTTGATTCCGGCATTGTATGCATCCACAATATTTGTTTTCCATGATATTTGTATTTTCACTTTTGTAAAAAAGCATGTTAATTGCTTACTTTCTCATAAAGGGCATGGATGCATACTTTATTGTAATTATTTATTATTTTTGGGGTTTTTGTTTAATTATATAAAGTAATTATTTTTCATCTTAGGGACTTTTTTGTAATTTAATTTGTAAGATATTTTGAAAAAGAACCTTTTTGTAATTTTTGGAAAATGTGACAAGTGTCACATTCTCATGGTGCCACTTGTTGGCAATAGGGTGGAGTAACTTGGATGCTTGATCTCTTGACATTTAGAGGGTGGAGATTCACCTGGATGTTGGCCTAGGATTGGTGCACTTGTGAGCTTAGATGGTTGACAAGTGTAGGCTTAAGATTGTGCCTAGGAAGGAGCATTGGATTTGTGACAAGTGTAGGATCATGATTTAGTCTTGCATTATGTGTGTGTGAGAGGTAGTGTAAGAACACATAGTGAGTGGAGGATTTCTAGCCCTTCCACTCACCATTTTCACTTTATCCTTTCTTATTTCCTTTGTTCTTCAAAACCCTAACCTAGCCACCATTGGAGGAAAGCTTGGTTAATAGCTTATTCGTTCATTTTGGCCTCATTCCATTCACCTTAAACCATAAAGCTTGGGAGACAAAAGTTTCCTCTTGCTCTCTTCTTCATTAACCCTAAACTTGTTTTCCATTTGGAGCTTGGTTGCTTAGATTATAGAGATTCAATTCTCTATTGAGGTAGGGGTGGTAGTAAGTTTATATTTTAAGTGTTTTAAAATCCTTTGGGGTTTAATATATATTGTATACATGCTTTTAATATGATAGTCTTGCATATTATAGGAAACCTTCACTTGTTGACTTTGGGTTTATTGAATTAAGCATGTATAATTTGTATATACCATGTGTAGAAAGGTCGTATGATTTAGTAGAGTGCTAAATTCTAGTGTTTTCACATGTGGTAGTAATATAGAACTCTTATAGAATTATAAATGCCATATGCGATTTCTATTGATTTAAATTGTCATCTTATGGTGGTGATAATTCTATATACTTGTTGAGGACTTATTGTGGTTATTTTATAAGCTTGTTGCAAAATTATTGATGATTAATAGATAAAGCTTATTGTTTAGGCATTATCTAAATTGATGAGTTAGTGATATTGTTTTATACATTATATCATGATGAATACTTGTCATTCATTATGCCATTTTAGACTTGGAACCCTAAGACATGGTTTGTGTGTTTTCAAAATATTTGTGCATGGAAGGTGGTTTATATGCTTTAATTATAGTGTTTGAGTTTTAAACTTGTTTGTGATTTTGGATTATCTTAGGACATTGTTACAAGTGATATGGCTAGAGTTTGGCTCTAGTGCGGGAGGTATGAGTTCTTCCCAATTGAGATAGTGCACACTAGGGTAGTTTGCCCAGCGGGTTAATGCCCAAAATAATCATTTTGATTATGGTTTAGTCCGAGACGTGATGTCCAATTCTTCCACTAATTGATTTTGCATTCAATTCCAAGTTGACAACCAATGCTTAATTGTAACTTTGATTTTTGTTGTTGGCGAATTGATGTTGTTAAGTACATTGATATTGAGATGTGTTGCTAAGAAATATTGATGTTAGCTTAAGATGATCCCTTAGAACACCTCAAACATAGACATTAAGTGGAATGCTCCCTTGTATTCGTTTATATTGATCTTGCAAAGATATTGAAACTTTAAGGTATACGCATATGCTTCTTCCTACGAGTAACTTGATTACTCACCCTAGTAGTTTGTGTTGTTTTACAGGTAAGGAGATAATGTTTTTGGATGATTATCATCCTTAGAGGCTCATGAGCCATTTGAAGCAATTTTGTATAAGGACATGCACTTGTTTAACATGCTTTTCTTTTGGATGTTATATTTTGATTTACCATGGATGTATGGTAATTTAGAAGCTAAGATGGCTTCCCTCTTGTAATGTGTATCTAAATACATTTGGAAGTGTTCATTTTGCATGTTTGATGTAATGACCCGGTCATTTTCATTTCTTTCCCTTTCTTCAAATTTTGCAGATAAATTTTTTTTCATTGTCTTTTCCTTTTCGGGTTCGATTTCCCGCCTCTTAGTGTCGTCTCGAGTGCTCGGAAATGATTTTTGAAACTCTTTCCTTTGGATTGACAACCTCCTTTGAGGACTGAGTCATTTCCACATTTTTTGTTTTTTTGACACTATTCATTTTTTCGTCTTTTCCCTTTTTCGTCCTTTAGTCGTTTTTCATTTTTCCTTACTTAACCTCACTTTTTGTGCTCGGATTTGATTCCGGCTTGGTATACATCCATGATATTTAAATTTCATGACATCTACATTTTTACTTTGGTAGAAATGCATATTAAATGCTTACTTTCTTTGTAAAAGTCATGAAAACAAGACTTTTTGTAATTATCCATAACTTAAGGGGTTTTTGGGTAATTAAGTAAAGTAATTATTTTTTGTCTTAGGGACCATTTTGCAAATTAAATTGGAAGATATTTTCAAAAAGGTTCTTTTTGCAATTGTTGAAAAATATGACAAGTGTCACATTCTTATGATGCCACTTGTTGATTTTGTGGTGGAACCACTTGGAGGCTTAATCTCATGACACATGGAGGGTGGAGATTCACCCACTTGTTGTCCTAGGATTGTTGCACTTGTTGGCATGGATGGTTGACAAGTGTAGGGTTAATATTTAATCTTGGAAGCTTACTTGGATTCATGACAAGTGTAGGACTCACCTTCAGTCTTGCATTAGTGTATGTGTGTGAGGTAGTGCAAGAGCACCTAGTGAGTGGAGAAGCCCACCAATTTAGCTTAGGGTTTACACATTTTAATTCATTCATCACTTTCCTCTCAAGAACCCTAAGGAAGCCACTATTGGAGAAAAGCTTGACTAATAGCTTTGACTTCATTTTTGGTGCCCTTTCACTCACCTTAGAACTCTGAACTTGGAATACTTTAGTCTCCTCCCACTGTCTTCTTCAAAACCCTTGAAGGATCTAGCCTAACTCCTAGTTTTGCATTGGTATCTAGAGATTCAATTCTCTAGTGAGGTATTGATCTATTATTTTGAAGTATTTTTATGTCATTATTGAGTGTTTTACATGCATGGAAGAGAAAGACTTATATTTTGCTCTTAAACTATTTTAACTTGAAATTAATCTTGTCAAATTAAATATAAAATATGAAAATATACTCAAGTAGGTTTCATTTAGTTTTGGTTTCATATAATTTGGATTTAAAATGAATTAGTTATGAATTTTTGAAGTTGCAAGCTAGTTGCTGGAAATTTGAAGCTTTTCCATTTCGGTCTGAAAATGAATTTTTATATAGAGCTGTGGTGCTTCAACTACCTTAAAATTTTTACTAGAACTTACCCCATGGGTTTTACACTTCTCAGAATTTTTCCACGATTGTAGAGCATTTCTAAATTTTTTTAAAAATCCGAAACTATCTGCTATCTATATTTTTATTGCAGTTGGAAAACATATTTTTAGATGATTTATTTCACAAACCTTTTGACATTGGATCATGGATTAAATTTCTAGTTTTACACTCTCATATTTTTACTTCCAAAATAAATTAGGTTTGCCCAATTTGAATGTCAAATGAATTTTTTATGAATTTTCAAAGTTGGAAGCTACAGGCTGAAAATGTGTTTTCTGGGCAGAATTTGTTTCAAAGTTGTGGGTCAAAACTGTTTCAATTGAGAAAATATTTGGTTAAACTAAATTGATATTATTAAATTACAGTGTTTAAGCTTTCATTGGGCTTTGAATTCATTCAATTTGAGTTAGAATTGAATTTTTTATGAATTTTACAAGTTGAAGGTAGCAAGCTGAAAAATCTGTTTTGCGGACCGAAAATTTGGGGCGATTTCATTTCGGTGGTAATTGGGATTTTCATTCCAATTGAGGTAGGGAATGTTTTAGGATTATTTGTGTGTTTTATTGTGTGTTTGCCATGATTATACAACATACATGTATGCCTTGTATCAAATCTAGAAAGTTAGTAATTTTTGTTTCTTTGTATAAGATTTAAAATTTATGATGATGTATAACTTTGATTTGAATTGTAACATACTAGGAAATTATGCTTAGATATGTTGGTTAACATAATATTAAATTTGGATCATTTGATTAAGAATTACAACTTTTATTTAATTTTTATTTTTAGTGAAAGTTTAATTCACATGGTTGTATCAAGTATTAAATCAAGTTGTAATGTGGTATTTAAATAGGCCTTGGTATGTTCTCTAACATAGATTAAATTGAGGGCATTTAGAATTGTTTAAAAATCTAGAGGAAATTAATTAATTAGCTTGATTAATTTTGTTTTAAGTGTTTTAATCACTTAACTTGTCATTTGATGTTATATATATGATGACCATGACATGTCTTTCAATATATATTAAATTGAGGTTATTTGGATTAATTTGTAATTTAGAGAATTTAACTATTTATGTTTAATTAAATTCTACTTTATTACTCCATGGATTTAATTGCATTTTAGAAGTTGTTTCTATATTTAAATCATGGATTTGGATTTGATGTATGTTCACTTGATTACTTTTGAGCATTGGATAACATAGTTGTTACTTTTATATTCATGAGAATATGTTTTTCCTTATTGAATATATTGTTGCTATGTGTAAGGAATTGCACACTTTGTATTTGACATCTTACATGCCATAGTACTTGTGAATTTTGAGCATATATTGTATAAGTTTCCAAAATTTAGATTGTGTTTCGTAAATAGTTGATATTTTGTATATTCATGTTGATATATATACGTTGTTGCAGAATTTGTTGATTTTAGAAACTTGGGGATGTCGTTATTTGGCTACGGCTAAGACTTGGTTCTAGTACTAGGGATTGTCCCTCTATATAGTCTAATGCGCACATAGGGAGGTTACCCATGGGCTAGTAACCCTAAAGTAACTATGTTGTCGGTCTGATCCGGCGTGACGTCCGAGTATCCACTTTGTTTGCTTTCCTATTTCATTTTAAGTTGATAACTAGATGATATTGTAACTTGTTGTTCCTTATTTGATTTCCTATTTTGAGCTTAAGATGTAGCTTTGTGAAAGCATGCTTCATACGTTGTATTGGAAGTTCCATTGTTGGTTAAATTGCATCGATATCATAATTTATGTTTTGATGTTCAAATGTAGTTTAGGAATGACCTTATAGATTCATTTTGAACATAGACGTTAGGTGGCATGATCCACACTTGTTGTTTTCGTATTTTGGATTTCAAGTTGAAGACTTTGAGAATCTATATCTTGTTGCCTTGTATAACATGTTTCCATGTTGTTTGAATTGTATGAACAATGTGATTATGATATAAATGATCTAGATAGCTTAGGATGCTCCTTGGGTCTCATCTTGACATAGACGTTAGGTGGCATGAGCCCCTTTAATATGTTTCACTATAAGGTGATAAAATTGTAAAATGCTAGGTCGATGCATGCTCATCTCCTATGAGTAGCTTTATGTTACTCACCCCTATGATACAGGGGCATATTTCAGATACAAGACTCAGGATTTGAAGATTCCATTGCTTCTTGGATGGCTTACAGTTTCTATGTTTTTATTTTATGCAAGTGTTAGCATAAGATGCCTCTTTGTAGCCCTATTTGTTTAAACTTGTATTCGTTGATTCGTATATGTAAAGTGTACGTAAGTGAACTCTTTTCAATGTATTTAACATGTATGAGATGAGGCCGGAGGCCAACAACATGTATCTCGTTTTCTATGCACTTTTATTTTCAAAGTTTATTATGAAAATATTGGAAAATGTTAAGTCATTGCTTCATAACTTTCACATCGGGTGTTGGAATTTCATATCTTTTCTGCCCGGACTCAGAATCAGACGATTTTTGAGTCTAATTTTGTTCATTTTTCGTTGTCCTTCCAATGGTGTGCACGATAGCACCCTTTTCAGTGAGAAATGACCATTTTGCCCTTAGTTCATCTCTTTTCGGGTTAGGCATTCTTGCTTCATTTGCTTGGCTCATTTGAGTTCCGTGGCTTCACGGAGAGTCATTTTGGGGCCTTAGGGATGACGTACATCTCTTGAGGTCATTTGGCTTCTTTCGCTTCCGCATTTCGGGTCCGTTATCGGGTCAACTTTCGGTTTATCACTAACGCACCGGGTTGAGAAATCTGGGTCGTTACATTTGACACGAGGCCAAGAGCCATTAACTTGAAAAGTTACAAATATGCTTTCCTTAAAACTCAAGTATTGCCATTGTAGCTTATTTGTGAGAATTTGAGGCTTAGTATGCCAAAACATGTAAATGTATTGTAATGAGGCCATAGGCCATTGTAGCACATTTATTTTATCATATTACATACACTTGCATGCTCACTTTGGCAAAGAATACCCTTCTTGATAAAACAAAAACTTATAGTTACATTATGTTGAGTTTTTACCCTCTTCCGTTCCAAGGGCATTTTGGGTATTTTAAAATGTGTTTTTTTCATTTTCGCCCGCGTGGCCGAGTAGAAAACTCGATTTGGGGGGGGGGGGGGGGGTGGGGTTTCTTTTTTGAGTTTTTCCAAAAAATGTCATATTGGCCCTCAAAAACCCAATTTTTGCCGAAAAACCCCTGCTGCCAGGTTTTTGGTTGAACGCACTGGTTTTTACCATCTAACCGGTTAGATGGGGTCTTGTAACCGGTTAGATGAGCGTGGGTAGTGTTGTGGTCTTCAATTTTAGCCTTCTAATCGGTTAAAAGGGCTTGGTAACCGGTTAGATGACCTGGGGTTGACGATTTTGACCGTTTTACCCCTGTTTCTTCCGTTAGCCATATCTTTCTCATTCGGACTTGAAATTAAGTGATTCTTGTGTCTAAAGTCATTAATTTTTCATTGTCTTTCCAATGGTGTGCTCGGTAGTACCCACTTTTACCTTGGAAATGACCATTTTGCCCCTTGATTTCTTTTTTATCCATTTTCAAAACGTCATTTCCCAATTTATTTTGTCTGGGTTCCGTGACCTCATTGAGGGTTACATTGGTGTCTTAGAGATGCATTGTATCTCTAGATACCTTGTTTCACCTTTTGCTTCCGTATTTCGAATCCGTTATCGGGTCATCTTTTGGTCATCACTGACGCACCGGGTTTACAAAACTTGGGCCGTCACATGGAGCGACCCCCCTCTGTTGAGGAGTTGCTTACTTCGTCCAACCTCTAAGAAATCGCTTCCAGTGCCGTAGCTGCTGTAATACCCCTAAAATTAAAAAGGATAAAATTGGGATTTAAATTTCATTCTATGTGCATTTTTGTCTATTAATTTTGTAATTTTTTTATTTTGTTTGTTTTATTTAATTATTTGTAAATTGTTACTTATGTATTTGTATTTCCTTATTTGGTTAATTATTTTCTTTATTTGAATTATGGTTTGTTTAGTTATCTGAGTTAATTGTATTGTTTGTTTTATTTTAAATTGTATTTTAAATGCCTTATTTGGTTAATTATTTAATTGTCTTTAATAAGTGCTTAAGTAGAAGTTGAATTAATAGTTTTCAGTTAGGGTTTCTTGGAGCCGTCATGCAAGTATTTAATGTGTATGTGACTTAAGTTTATGGGCCGACTCTAGTTTAATTAGGGTTCTGCCTTAGCTCTAGTTTAATTAGGGTTTTCTAAAGGCCTATATGTATATAGTTTAATTAGGGTTTTCTAAAGGCCTGTATATATACATGTATGAGTTTCACTAAGGATTTTGGAAGAACCCTATTCACGGCACAGTAAAAATAGAACGTAACAGAGAGAGAGTTGAGAGAACAGAGGCAATTATAAGAGCTACCAAGGACAAGAACAGAGAGGGTCAAAGGAGGGTTGTGGTGGATTAAATCACACCCATAGGAGGCTTGAAGGAAGTTAGTAGTTGCCAGAAACTTAGAGACGACGTCGGGATTTCATTACAGAAATCACAGGCAAGTTCTTCTCTTTCTCTTTCCCTTTGGCCTGTGTTCTGTGCACCTAGATAATCTCTAGGGATTAATTGGACATTAATTTAACCATGCATGACTATTATATGTTAAGTTTGGTTATCTGTTATCCGTGAAATTTATCTGTAATAATTGTATCATGTATGGTTGCATTGTCTCTGTTTTTAGAGTAAAAAGGTCATCACTGTTTTAACATGGTATTGAGTTTGACTACTATAAATGAAGGTCTAATTTAATACTAGATGAGATTTAAAACCTTTAAAAATTTATATTAGAGGAAGAACAGAGGGGTTAGAGTGGAATTGTTGTTGCAAATTAATTTCAGTTTAGTTCCTTAAGCATGTTTCAGTTCAGTAGCAAATTTAGTTCAAATTTAAATTCCTGTAATTGATTCCAATGATTGTAATGAACTAATGGGATGCTACTGGGTGTTAATTAGATGCCTAAGTTCAGTTTTAATATCCTACAGAGTGACAGGAATAAGCCGGTGAAGGAGCAGAGAAGCTGAAACGGAGCAGAACGGAAAGAAGGCTCACAGGGGGGAAGAGAGCCGGCTTTAGAATACCAAGAGCTGGCTTCCACCTGATTAGAGTGGGCTCCAAGGTTGTATGGAGCCGGCTCTAGGCTAAAATGGAGCCTGCTCTAATTTTTCCAAGAGCAGGCTCTTTCTCAATTTGACGAATATTGTAATTTTTAGCTACTGTTTGGGCATTTTGGGTTATTGAACAGTTTTTGAAATTTAATGGGTTTTTAAATAATTATTTTAACATGTAACTAAGGTCTTGAAATGCATAAAATAGCCTATTGGTATTAATGGAATTAACTGTGCGCTATTTAGCAACTTTGCGTACGGGTAACGGTTGGAAGGAAATTTATTGTCTAATTTTAATTTGACAATTTAAGGGGCTATAATATAGTTCTAAATTAAAGTTTAAATATGTGATGGAGTCTTTTGAATAGCAATTAGACTTGTAGCTTATTGGGGCTCTGTGCTAACAGATTAAACAAAATATCAGTGTACAACTTAGCACGCGGTTACCTGATGGAGAAAATTAAGTTGCTCAAATTAATCTAGCAATTTCTGGGACTATAATGTGACTTAAAAACTTATTTTTAATGCATGATAGAGTCATTGATATATTAGATGTGATCTACGCATGCTATGGATGCTAGTTGTTGAACCTTTAAACCGTTTCCTGCATATACATGGTTTAACTCTTGGATTTAAATTGCTGAAATTATAAATAGTCTTCTGTAATTATTTGGGATGGTTTTGGATTGTAAATTGCTATACTATTATTTATAGGTTGCAATTTACATGGTTTGGATGTTAATTGTGGGATCTTAGATATTATCATACAAGTAATTGGATTATGGTTTTGAACTGTAATTGCTGTAGTGTTGTATAAACTATTCTGCAATTACCTGGCTTTTGGTTTTAGTCATTAAATTGTTATACTGTTATTGATAGTCTGTAATTTTTACATGGTTTTGGATTTAAATTACTGAATAAATATATTCTGTCAATTACATGGATATGGAGGATTGTATGCACCAGTATGGGACGGTGACTTACTAGGGGACGGTTTAGCTCAAAACGCCTAAACCTAACCTAATGGATTAAAGGAATGGATTTAAAATTATTGAATCCTAATTGTGTTAAGTCAAATCAACTGCAACTAAGTTGAGTGGCTTCCTGGATTAATGGATGATAGTTAAGTTATATCAACTGAATAAGTTGATAGACTAACTAGCTTATTTATTGTAGGTCAATTCAATAAATATTTGAACTACATACCCTGGTTTTGGACGGACTTTATATATATGTTTATGGTATCATGAGATGAGCTTGAGCCTCAAACTCGTTGGTTAGGGTGCGTATATGCAGTGAATGCGTAGCTGGCTATAGTAGGTTGAGGTGTACCCTGTTAGGTCTAGGTACTCATGCCCACCTTTGGGTGCGTTTTCGCATGTTGCCTTCTATTCAGGTTGAGACCCCTACTGTAGTCCAGTGAATGTCCCTTAGTGTGGATATATCTATATGTATGGACTAGATAGCTATTGTTGAGATATCTAGGGTGTATCTGCGTATCGAGTCACTTTGGATTGTAGTTAGAGAAGAATTTGCATGTGGGCCTGACCCACTCTTATTTTTATAAGTGTTTGCTAGTTTTAGACTTAAAGCTGGATCGTGCTGAGCAGATATAGTCATTCACTCCACCGATGACCAGGATTTTATTTTATGTTTTAGACTTGGGTTTCATTTTCAGTCTTTTAAGTTCAGTGAGATATTTTAGGGGTCCACTAGATGGATTCCCGAGTTGTAGTAGAAATGGAGAAGTTGGGTGTATCAAAATAATTCTTTATTAATAAAATTTTATTATGAGGTTTTTGGATTATTATTCTAGTTTCTTTTTAGCAATTTATTTATTCTTGTTTTCTTAATTATATTCTATGTTTGATTATTGCTAATTGGTTTGATATCCTCGGGTAATCGGGCGTGGGCCTGGCCAACCCGCATCCGGAAATCCGGGGGTATCACAGCTGCAGACCTTATGGATTTGACACTTCCATCCTTTGACAACTTCCTATTGACTAAGGAAGAAAAATAGAGAGCTAAAGCTCTAAAGAAGAGAGCTGCTGAAACACAGCCTTTGGCAGTCATCAGATCCACTGAGCACGAACAGGAGGTTGATAGGCCTCCTCTAAAGAAGACAAGGTCGAATCCTCCTTCCAGCAGCGAGCGCAAAAATGTCCCCAAGGGCAGGGGGACGAAAGTTGGGGAGACTGACCTAGAAGAAGAGGTTCGAGCTTATGTCCAAACTGAATCTGGAGAACCTTGATGGCCTATCTTATCAAGGGCTGACAAGTTAATTCTCCATTCTTGGGATTCAATAGTCACTGACCCCTCTGCTGCTTTGGCTGTTGCCGGGGGGATGTGGCTACCTAAGGATGAAGAGATCATTGGGAACATGGGGTTGGACTAACTACTACCATCTGCCCCAGTTGACCCTGTGAAGGTTTATTCTTTTCCTTTTACTGTCAATTCTTCAGATTTTTTTTCACTCAATATTCACTGATATTGTTATTGTTGATTATGTAGAGTTTGTACCAAACTATGGCACTGTGTGCTACTGCTGAGGCTCAGTCTCTTTCTATCAAAAAACTAGAAAGAGACCTTAGTAATGCTAAAAAAAAGGCCTCGAGTTTTGCTTTGAATGCAAAGATTGCCTCTGAAGTGAGGGATGTCTACAAGAACCGTTTGGCCGCTTCTGAAGATAAAGTGGAGAAGTTGGAGGCTGAGGTCCAGCATTTGACAGACGTAATCGGCACTTGTGTCATCCCTGGAAAACATATGCAAGGACATTACACCACTTTAGTGCGCTTATCCAGTGCGAAGGCTTTCAGGTTCGGCTTCAACCAGGGCTCTGGTGACAAAACGAAGGATCCAGACGCTTTTGATGCTAACATGGAAGTGTCTTTTCCTTATGTTGAGGGTCCACTAGCCCAAGAAATTGATGTGCTATTTGCCGAGGTGGTGAAATCTCATCAGAAGGACCTTCCAGCTCTAAGTTCTTCTCTTCCGCCAGCTCCAAAGCCTTTACTCCCTTCAGAAACTACTTCCAACCTAAATGTGGTTGATGCTTCCGACTCTGCTCCTTTTGATCCAAAAAGGAAGTAGGGTTGTGTAATTTCTAATTTTGAACTGATGAATGTTTGAAACAATATATTTTTGCTCCTGGTACTATAATGATAAAATTTATTTTGAGGTGATTTGCATGTTTGCAAATGCTTCTGAGTTTCACATTATCACTAAGTAGTAATGTTTTCCTATCTTTGAGGAAGACTTAGTGCCTGAGGGCTTCGTACTCCTTGTGGTCCAAAGCAAAAACAAGAAGGATGATAAGAAGGAAATCCCTTTGACAGTTTGATTAATATCCGAGGATGGTTTTGCCATCTAGTGATCTAACTGTCAAGGGAACCCTTCTTGCCATTGATTCGTATGGAGTAAATATATCAATATTCCTTTTTCTTGTATTATTTCGATGTGGGACAAGTTATTTACTTGAATTGGTAATTGTCTTAGTCAGACTTATTGATTCTGGAGACAAAATGTCAAAGAATACAACAACCTCTACTTAGGTTTTTGTTAATTTACTTGGGTTTTGTCCCAGTTCCTTGTACTCAGATTCCTTGTGTCTGAAGCGTGAAGTTTCTTGTCTTCAAAGAATGTGTTAAGGGCTTTTAGAATACCAACCTCTCAATGCAGTATTCGTATAATTGTTATCCGAAGATTTTGAAAAGAATTGGCTCAAGAAAGAGGTTCCTTTGATATGTTGATCTCGGACTTTTGCTTGAAGATCTATTTATCAAGGGGCACCTTTCCTGGCGAATAATGAGTGTGGGATTGTACCATATATTGCACTCATATTTTCTATTTGCTTTCGATGTGGGACAAATTTTTTTATGGATTATATGTCATTGGGCCAAGCAAGAAAGGCCTATAGGTGTATTGCCATAGAAAACTTTTGCCCCCAGTTGGGCTCAAACCTTACTGATGTAACCTCGGATTTAAATCGTCCGAGGTGGCATATTCTTTAGTTACGAGCCTAAGAGAAATTGTATTGTCCCGGACTCTGGACGTCCGAAGCGGTGTGTTCTTTGGTTATTAGTATGAGAGGAATTGTATTGTGCCAGACTCTTGAGGTCCGAAGTGATGTGTTCCTCGGCTATGAGCGTGAGAGGAACTATATTGTGTCAAACTCTTGAGGTCCGAAGCGATGCGTTCCTCGGCTATGAGCCTGAGAGGAACTGTATTGTGCCGTACTCTTGAGGTCCATTCCTCAGTTATGAGCCTGAGAGGAACTGTATTGTGCCGGACTCTTGAGGTCCGAAGCGATGCATTTCTTGACTATGAGCCTTAGAGGAACTGTATTATGCCGGACTCTTGAGGTCCGAAGCGAAGCATTCCTCGACTATGAGCCTAAGAGGAACTGTACTGTGCCGAACTTTTGAGGTCTGAAACGATGCGTTCCTCAGCTATGAGCCTTAGAGGAACTGTTTTGTGCCGGACACTTGAGGTCCGAAGTGATGCGTTCCTCGGCTATAAGCCTGAGAGGAACTGTACTGTGCCGGACTCCTGAGATCCGAAGCGATGCGTTCCTCGGCTATGAGCCTGAGAGGAACTGTATTGTGCCAGACTCTTGAGGTCCGAAGCGATGCATTCCTTGGCTATGAGCCTAAGAGGAACTGTATTGCGTCAGATTCTGGACGTCCGAAGCGATGTGTTCCTCGGCTATGAGCTTGAGAGGAATTGTACTGTGCCGGACTCTTGAGGTCCGAAGCGTGAGCTAGAAAAGTTACCAAGTATGCAACACAGGCCGAAGATTTAAAAATGATATGAGGCAAAAAAAAGAGAGTAACTGTGACTTAGAAGTTTCCCATACATCTGTTTGGGAGACTATCTTCCATAGAGACTCTCTTTATGGCAACCAAATGGGGTGTGCCACCTATATATTAACTATACACCTCTTGTACTTCTATTCGATATGGGACAAAGAATAGAATTTATAATATGGGCCAGAAATGTGGGTTCCTAAAAAGAATTATTAAAAAGAATGCCCACTGGTACCAAGGCTTTGAATATAATTTGGGCTGGGTCGTTACTGTTACCAGTGGGCCCTCTTTGCAATGCACTCAAATACTTTAATATTTCCCTTTTATAAAGGAATGTATAGAGGTATTTTTTTTATCGATGTGGGACAACAGTAGAAGTAAGTTACTATGTAAAAGATATGAACAGCTGTTGTGCCCTATTGAAGATGGCTTCTACAAACAAACACTCGATAGTTTCCATAAATAATCGTTGACTTTGTGCTCATTTTTTGTGTGTGTTTTTGTTTTTACTTTTCTTGTCGTAACATCAATTCATAGTAGGGTACTAGCCTTGCCCCTTTTTAAGAAAAGAAATAAAAATATGAACTGAATAGCATCCCGTACCGAATTTTAATGATTATAGAGTTCACGGGACCGCTGATCACACGTGTATCCAACGTTATTGACTACAGAAAGCAACACATACTTAAATGAGAGATGACGTTCTCAATAATATGAGAATTTATTATATGGGCCAAGAACAACCGTATTTGTAGAAAAAACAAATATATTGTCTAATTGAAAAAGAAACACGAAGCAAACTATATCGTCTAATGATAGTACCTTTTGAGGTGTATTACATTCCATAGACGCGCGATTGGACGCCCATCAGCTTCAGCTAAGCGATAGGCTCCTTTCCCTACAATTTCTGTGACTCTGTAAGGTCTAGTCTCTTGTTTCAGTACCCAATCACCTTCCACAAAACTTCTGAACCTGACTCGCTTATTGTAACTGTTACGCAACTATTGTTGGTATGAAACAAGCCTAATTGCTGCAGCATCCCTTTTTTTTCCAAGAGATCGAGGCTATGCTCGAGTTACTGATCATTGTTCCCTTCAAGCACCAAATGGGTTCGAAGAGTAGGAACCGCTGACTCCGTGGGGATGAAAGCTTCCGATCCATAGGCCATGGTAAAGGGGAATTCGCAAGTCGGCCTTCCTGGGGTGGTTCGATATGCCCAAAGTACCTAAGGTAGATTCTTGTACCACTTTGACTTGAGCCTCTCCAACTTTTTCTTTAGGCAACTGAAAATGGTTTGGTTAATTATTTTAGCCTGCCCGTTCCCCTACGGATGGCTAACTGCGGCCAACTTCCGCCTAATCCCATGCTCTGTAAAGAATTTTCTTGTGCTTCTGTTGTCCAATTTCGGACCATTATCCATCATGATAACCTTTGGTACTCCAAATCGGCAGATTTTGTTCCATAGAAAGCTTTTGACCTGCTCATGGGTTACACTCGAATAAACTTCTGCCTTCACCCATTTTGTGAAGTAATCCGTGGTTAGCAACACGTATTCCTTTTACTCCACAGTTTTGGGTAATGGTCCAACCATATCAATCCCCCATTGTGTGAATGGCCATGGGTTTGCCATTGCGTGCAAATCTTCAGCAGGCTGATGTTTCATTGGACCATGTTGCTGGCATTTGTTGCATCTCTTAGCATACTCTTTAGCGTTCTGAGCCAGGTATGGCTAGAAATAACCTTGAGTTAGGACCTTATGTGTTAAGGATCTGCAACCAGAATGGTTGCCACAATCCCCATCATTAATCTATTTTAGAATCACAAGGGCTCAGTGGGACTTAGACACTTCAGGTAGGGACCTGAGAACGACTTATGATACAATTGATTATTGATGATAGAATATTTGGCTGCAGTGAGCCTAAGTTTCCTTGCCTCGGCCTTCTGGTTCAGAAAAGTTCCGTACTTGAGGTAAGCTTCCAGCAGATCCATCCAGCATGGTTCTCGTGGAATATATGGGATCACCATTATCTCCTACCGAGGGCTTATGCTAGGTTCAACTAAGATGTCAATTGGTACTATTCGGACCAAATCTTCGTCTAAAGAAGATGTTGCGGTAACCAACTGATCTGCTTCAGAATTCTCCTCACGAGGTACTTGGTGTGATACCCCAGAATCTCCGGATGCGGGTTGGCCAGGCCCATGCCCGATTACCCGAGGATATCAAACCAATTAGCAATAAACGAACACAGAATACAAATAAGGAAACAAGAATAAATAAAAATTTGCTGAAAAGAAACTAGAATGATAAACCAAATACTGAAACCTCAGAATAAATTTAAATTAATAAAGAATTATTCTGATACATCCAAATTCTCCATTTCTAATATAACTCGGGAATCCATCTGGTGGACCCCTAAAAACTCCAACACTGAAATCATCAACTGAAGAACTCCACTGCTAAATCATGAAGAAGCTCCTACGTCGTCGGAAGAATGAGAAGCCGTCTCTGCTCAGCATGAACAAGATCTAAGACCTGAAACCGTCCATTACTTGAAAAATAATAGTGGGTCAGGCCCATGAACAAGTTCTATCCTAACTACAATCCAAACAGAAACCCGATACGCAGATACATCCTAGATGTCTCAACCATATCTATATAGTCCGTAATAGATAAATATATATTCACACTACAGGACTCTCACTAAACTATGCTAAGGGTCTCAACCTGAATAGAAGGCAACATGCAATATGCACCTGAGTGGGCATGACTACCTAAGCCTAACAGGGAATACCTCAACCAATATAGTTAGCTACGCATCCTACTACATATACACACCCTAACCGTCGACTATGAGACTCAAGTTCAGATCGCGGTACCATAATTTATATATATAAATTCCCATCCAAACCAATGTAGTGCCGATCAACTGTTCGTTGCCATGACACGACATAAAATTAGGATTTAAATGTTTTAATTAAATCCCTATTCCAATTATATATATAAGTTCCCTCCAAGTACAATGTTATGCCGATCAAAAGTTCATTTCTCAAGACACAACATGTAATCAGGATTTAAACGTTTTAGTTAAAACCCTATCCTTCCTAATACAGAAATATAAACAATCATCCAGTATGTCGTTCAACTGTTTTAGTTGACAGGACAAGAAACCATGTAGGATTTAACTGTTTTAGTTAATCCATTCCGTATGTATGAATGGGTAGAAATTAGCTTTGTGACCTAATCCATCCCTCCATATGACACCTTCCTATACCGGTGCATACATGCAAATGATCCGTAAATGATGCAACATTATAAGCAGTACATTAAATAAAGTCCACATTATCCATATAGTTGATAAACACAAAATTTAAACAAGTCATCAACTAAAAATCCAGAATCCATCCATGTAATTAAACGAGACAAAGTTTACTAATTCGTCAAGTTATATTCCAGCATCCATCCAGGTAATTGACAGAAAATATATATTTAATTCTTCAATTAATTCCAAGCCAACATCCAATTAGATTGACAGAACCTAAGTACTAGCTCAACAATTTAAGTACAAACTCTAATCCAAATAATTGCAGTGTAATGCTTAAAATTACCGCAACTAAAGTTCCAAGCTTAAATCCATGCATCGTAGAAAAGTATTATATATTTCAATAATTAACATCTAGGATATGCATAGATCACACTTGTTAATTAAATGATACTGGCATGCACCTACAACCAGATTTATAAATATATACATACTCCATTAAATTGTTAAAACTAAATTAAGCAATTAAACCTCTTCCATCTGTTAACAACCTGCACTGCTGTATACATTCCTACGGTTAAATCCATGAGTTCAGAGACATTAATTTATCAAGTGTGGCTCTAATGTAACATGGTACAATGATTAGAATCCATGTTCTATCCCTTTTTAATTTCTAGACACCGTTTGCACCATTAAATCCTTCCGGTCCGTCAAGTCCGTAAACCATTGCAACTTGCCCTAGATTTTTCCTACAGTTTAAAACCTTAGCATATAAATAATTTTATACATCCTAGGGCATTAATATTCCATGGTTTATTGTTTAAAACCATTACAGTAGCCTAAACACAGTTTTGAAACCCACAGTTGAACCAAACAAGCCCCAAACTGCTTCAGAACACATAAAGGATCACAGAGCTTGCTCCTAGAATCAAAGAACATACTCTAACCTGCCTAGAGCTGGCTCCTACAACCCTTGGAGCCGGCTCTAATAGAGTGGGATCCGGCTCTTTCCTCCCAGAGCCGGCTCTCCCTCTCTGAGAGCCTTCTCTGCCTACTTTTCTTGCTCTATTGCTCCGTTTTGACTGTTAGCTTCGTCTCTGGCTATTCCCAACCTTCGGTTCATGTTTAATACTGAGTTTAAGAATCCTATTTACACCCAATATCATCCCCATGACTTGTTCATAATAGTTCAATTCAATTACAGTGTTTAAATCCTTAACCGATTAAATATGCTTCCACTCCAAACTGCAAACCAGAGGTACAAGAACTTTAACAGAATAATTCCACACATATAGACATCTGATTTAGCATATAACAAACATGTATAATTTAATTATTAATCAATTAAAACCCTAGAGACAGTCTAAGGATGCACAGAACACAGGCAATGGGAGAGAGAAAGGAAAGAACTTGCCTGTGATTTCAATTATGAAATCTCGGCGTCGTATCCACTGTTCCGGCAACATGAACCACTGTAAAGCCTCCTAGTGCTCTAGAATAATCCATCAAAATCCCACCTTGGTCCCCTCTGTTCTTCTCTTTGCCACCCATACAGTGTTCTGTTCCTTCTACCCTCTAGTTTTACAGAATTATCTTCACGTTCTTGCGCTATGAGTTATGAGCATAAACCCTAAGTTACAGCATAGTGGTTGTATTTATAGACTTAATCCTAAAACCCTAATCATTGTAATATTAGCGACAGAGCCCTAATGTTACCCCAAGTCGGCCCATAAAGCAACCAAGATTTATCCATGTCGGTTAAACAAACTGTCTTCCTAGAGACCCTAGTTAACTAACGTAATAACCAAAAACTCATTTAACTTATTTACATCAAAATTTATAATTACTAAAAATAAAGCATTTAAACATACAAGCCAATTAAATAACAATTTATCAATTAAATCAATTAAAAATACAAGTAAAGAAAACAATCTATTTAAATTAACAAAATAAAACAAACAATTAATTAAAATAAAATCAAACACCTAACCAATTTGACACATAAGCACCTAGCCACACAATAAAAATAAAATTTCACACAAAAATAAATTTTAAATTCCCATTTTTATCCTTTTGAAAACTAGGGGTATTACATTTTTCCCCCCTACAAAAGGAATTCCGTCCTCGGAATTCACAAAACTCTGAATTATTTTTGTTAAAATTCATTTCCCATTCCATTGTGGATGCTGCCACTATGCAGGACCTCCACTGAATTCCAAATCCTCCAAGGAAACTTATGAGTTCCATATCAAGAAAACATAAAAGGTATGCAATAAGTTGTAGTGAGCAACGTCCTATCCTTACCCAAATTGTTAAAACAGGGTATAGATCCACATTCCTCCAAGATACATAGCATAAATGTGTAAAACTTCTATGCGTCTCATCATAACGTTGTAAATCACGAATTTATAAGCTACCGCCTAAATGGAGAAACACCCTCCATGAAATTCATTGTAGTATATAAAAAAAAAAAACTGACCTTCCCCAGTAATTCCACTCCCATTTTGATTTTGGCAATGGCAAAAATCTCCAATGATCTCTGGTTATCCATTGTCCACCTTTCTAACAAGTGTTACTCGTATAGACAGTTATATACATGTCTCTGCCCAAACCTGATCACTAAAACTGACATTTGATGTCTTGATGTTCCTTATAACCATCCAAGTGCATCAAGAAAAAACATCGATTTAACCAACATTTATTCTGACCACACGAAACAGAAACTAATCTTGGAATACCGTACCCTTTAGCTAAGTAAGGTAACACCTCCACGAAGGTCAACCTAATATTTGTAGTTGACTTCCGTATTTCCTGTGATAATTGCCCGTGTCATTGTTATACAGGCGAAACTGCAAATACGAACTCAATAATAAAGCGCAACGTCTGCAATATCTTAACGGTTGCTGAGAACGTCCACTTCCCTATTCCCTTTCACCGGACAAAACTTAATGCAAAGTGTGAATCACCACTTTGATGCATCGAAGTCATCCTGTAATCCCCTCTTATACATATGAACTGACATCCTACCAGTCCAAAATAAACCAGAATTTAGCGGATTTAAGAAAGAAACTAACCAACATACCTACCAAATCCTGATCCTTTGTAAAAAAAAATTAGTAACCCCTCAACCAAATCCGTGAAAAGGTTCTATCATTTCCTCCTGAACATAGAAAATGTCTACAAGGATCTAGGAATCTCGAATGATCCTTCTGGATCATATGAAAAATGGTAACCAAATCACCACATTCCTCTGCTTGCCGATCCTCCAAACCACTGCTTCATACCATGAGGCATTTTATTTTCACTAGGATGAATAAAGAACTAAGAGTTGTGAATCTCAGTCCTTATATCCTTCTTCTCATTTGTCTACAGGAAGTACCAACTGGTCTGGTACCACTAGCTTTTGTTTACACCCATTACTTACACCGAAGCATCCTCGCTAACCCTGCAACTATAACGATGCATCACCAGTTAGTGATAAGCATACCGATAATAAAAATCAACAGGAAAGTCCATTCAGCGAAAGTCAATTTACTATAACTTTCCACACACACCGTGCACCGCTTCCTTATATAGACGTTCAATATCTCCTTCCTGTCCTTGACACATCCTATTTCTCTAATCTAGGTAAGTGTCAAACTGACTCCTTGTCTCATTTCAATTGAATATGGAACGTTTGCCCATCCTCTATATAGTCATCAGTGTTGTAACAACAGCTAACTGTTGCGAAAAAAAAAAAATCCACATTTTATATAGTGTAGAAACTTTGGTTCCTCCTCCGAGTGCAACACCAGCAACTCCTCCAAATGACACCCTCGAAAAATCATGTAGTGATTACAAATAGATTGGTGAAGATTTAGTCAGCCCACTATCCTCACTTGGCGTCATTCCAATAAGTACCTACTAGCCCGAAATCCTCCGTCCGAACCATAGTGGCATTACAGTGATCTTTACCTACCACAACCTCACGAATCCCCAAAGCGTTAACAATCACCATTATTATAGCGTTGTAAAAATGAATTCTCACCTACCATAGAGTATATCAACCTAATCATTGTAGATTATTTTACTCATATTGGTAGTTAAATATCCCTTTCCTAGTAGCATATCATATTGATGCATATCCAGGTCTAATAGATTGGCTAGGAGTTTGTATCTCTACCCAATCCTATGACCATATATTCACAAATCCTAGCGTGCATAGTGCTATTACCCATGTCATCATAATAATAGTTGGTTGATCACATACGTGTGTCCCCAACTAATCCACATTCCAAATCCGGAACCAATTAACAAAAATGAAACACGTAATAACAAAATGCAACACAAAATAACAAAAATCAAACACATAGATACATACAATACAATAAAACAACCAAAATAAAATTTCTACTTAAAAAACCTCCATTCTAGAGAAGAAAACCTCCTTTGAACTCAAGTTCCCAAATTATGTCACAAAAGTTCATTTCGTAGTTTCGTTGGTAATCATCCAACCTTGAAACCTATCTGTAACCATAGCTTAAAGGCAACATTCTTTTGCCTAAGCAAATACCAAAGGCTTACCCCTTATCCTCCTTATACGCGGAATGCAAATTGTCTATTGCAGCTTTGCAAAGAAACGTAGAATGTCATAGCCTAATCCCCATACTCTCTTGAACGTGAGATAAAATCACATCCTTATTCTGATAAGAACTCCATCCGATTCCCAAACTCCTAAAAAAAAAAAAAAACTTCTCAATTAACTCCTTAAGACATGATATGAAAATTCATCCATCTGTAGATTGGTTCACACCAACGCTACCAGTATCTTTCACTATACTGCGGGTGAATGAAAGCACCCTCGTGCGATCCTTCATCTTCAAGCGTCAATATCCCCTTTCTTGGAGACGTTGATATCTCCTCCCTTAGGATCCTCTTCAGAATCCTACTCTTCACTTGTCTCCTTTTTGAGATCATCTGAAGTTGTGTTGGCCCCGTCATGCGGTGACCTAACACCTACACCTTAATCCGTTCTTGGCGTATACTTCCTAAGTAATGCCAACCTCGAAACTACCTTCGATCCCAAGTTCTGCTTCTGGCAAAGAACTCGACAACGTACTCTTTTACGCCGTTGGGTCTGTATCGCTTTCGCCGTGAACCCCATCCTCCTCCTAGTGTTAACCATTTTGGTTCTACAGAATTCAATTGACATCAACTCCTCCTAAAGAACCGCAAATAGAGTACAACGAATCCTAATATGGCTCTAAGTTTTTAAGAGACGCAACGCGGAAGTCTTATAACGAAAACACTCCTAAGGACACTAGAACCTGGAGTGCTCTGATATCAACTATGATACCCCCGAATCTCCGGATACGGGTTGGCCAGGCCCACGCCCGATTACCTGAGGATATCAAACTAATTAAATATAAACAAACACATAATACAAATAAGGAAATAGGAATAACTAAAAATTTGCTGAAAAGAAACTAGAATGATAATCCAAATACTGAAACCTCAGAATAAAATTAAATTAATAAAGAATTATTCTGATACATCCAAATTCTCCATTTCTAATACAACTCGGGAATCCATCTAGTGGACCCCTAAAACTCCAACAATGAAATCATCAACTGAAGAACTCCACTGCTAAATCATAAAGAAGCTCATACGTCGTCGGAAGAATGAGAAGCCGTCTCTGCTCAGCATGAAACAGATCTAAGACCTGGAACCGTCCGTTGCCTGAAAAATAATAGTGGGTCAGGCCCACGAACAAGTTCTATCCTAACTACAATCCAAACAGAGACCCGATACGCAGATACATCCTAGATGTCTCAACCATACCTATATAGTCCGTAATAGATAAATATATATTCACACTACAGGAGTCTCACTAAACTATGCTGAGGGTCTCAACTTGAATAGAAGGTAACATGTAATACGCACCTGAGTGGGCATGACTACCTAAGCCTAACAGGGTATACCTCAACCAACATAGTTAGCTACGCATCCTACTGCATATACGCACCCTAATCGTCGACTATGAGACTCAAGCTCAGATTGCGGTACCATAATTTATATATATAAATTCCCATCTAAACCAATGTAGTGCCGCTCAACTATTCGTTGACATGACACGACATAAAATTAGGATTTAAATGTTTTAATTAAATCCCTATCCCAATTATATATATAAGTTCCCTCCAAATACAATGTTGTGCCAGTCAACAGTTCATTTCTCAAGACACAACATGTAATCAGGATTTAAACGTTTTAGTTAAAACCTTATCCTTCCTAATACAGAAATATAAACAATCATCCAGTATGTTGTTCAACTGTTTTAGTTGACAGGACATGAAACCATGTAGGATTTAAGTGTTTTAGTTAATCCATTCCGTATATATGAATGGGTAGGAATTAGCGTTGTGACCTAATCCATCCCTCCGTATGACACCGTCCCATATCGGTGCATACATGCAAATGATCCGTAAATAATGCAACATTATAAGCAGTACATCAAATAAAGTCGATATTATCCATATAGTTGATAAACACAAAATTTAAACAAGTCATCAACTAAAAATCCAGAATCCATCCATGAAATTAAATGAGACAAAGTTTACTAATTCATCAAGTTATATTCCAGCATCCATCCAGGTAATTGACAGAAAATATATATTTAATTCTTCAATTAATTCCAAGCCAACATCCAATTAGATTGACAGACCCAAAGTACTAGTTTAGCAATTTAAGTCCAAACTCTAATCCAAATAATTGCAATGTAATGCTTAAAATTACCGCAACTAAAGTTCCAAGCCTAAATCCATGCATTGCTTAAAATTATCACACTTGTTAATTAAATGATACTAGCATACACCTACAACCAGATTTATAAATATATACATACTCTATTAAATTGCTAAAACTAAATTAAGCTATTAAACCTCTTCCATCCGTTAACAACCTGCACTGCTGTATACATTCCTACGGTTAAATCCATGAGTTCAGAGACATTAATTTATCAAGTGTGGCTCTAATGTAGCATGGTACAATGATTAGAATCCATGTTCTATCCCTTTTTAATTTCTAGACACCGTTTGCACCATTAAATCCTTCTGGTCCGTCAAGTCCGTAAATTGTTACGACTTGCCTTAGATTTTTCCTACAGTTTAAAACCTTAGCATATAAATAATTTTATACATCCTAGGGCATTAATATTCCACGGTTTAGTGTTGAAAACCATCACAGTAGCCTAAACACAGTTTTGAAACCCACAGTTGAACCAAACAAGCCCCAAACTGCTTCAGAACACATAAAGGATCACAGAGCCTGCTCCTAGAATCAAAGAGCAGGCTCTAACCTGCCTAGAGCCGGCTCCTACAACCCTTGGAGCTGGCTCTAATAGAGTGGGAGCCGGCTCTTTCCTCCCAGAGCCGGCTCTCCCTCTTTGAGAGCCTTCTTTGCCCACTTTTCTTCCTCTATTGCTCCGTTTTGACTATTAGCTTCGTCTCTGGCTATTCCCAACCTTTGGTTCATCTTTAATATTGAGTTTAAGAATCTTATTTACACCCAATATCATCCCCATGACTTGTTCATAATAGTTCAATTCAATTACAGTGTTTAAAACCTTAACCGATTAAACATGCTTCCACTCCAAACTGCAGACCAGAGGTACAAGAACTTTAACCGGATAATTCCACACATATAGACATCTGATTTAGCATATAATAAACATGTATAATTTAATTGTTGATCAATTAAAACCTTAGAGATATTCTAAGGATGCACAGAACACAGGCAACGGGAGAGAGAAAGGAAAGAACTTGCCTGTGAATTCAATTATGAAATCTCGGCGTTGTGTCCACTGTTCCAGCAACATGAACCACTATAAATCCTCCTAGTGCTCTAGAATAATCCACCAAAATCCCATTGGTCCCCTCTATTCTTCTCTTTGCCACCCATACAGTGTTTTGTTCCTTCTACCCTCTGTTTTTGTAGAATTATCTTCATGTTCTTGTGCTATGAGTTATGAGTGTAAACCCTAGGTTACAACATAATGGTTGTATGTATAGACTTAATCCTAAAACCCTAATCATTGTAATATTAGAGACAGAGCCCTACTGTTACCCCAAGTCGGCCCATAAAGCAACCAAGATTTATCCTGTTGGTTAAACAAACTGTCTTCCTAGAGACCCTAGTTAACTAACGTAACAACCAAAAACTCATTTAACTTATTTATATCAAAATTAATAATTACTAAAAACAAACCATTTAAACATACAAGCCAATTAAATAACAATTTATCAATTAAATCAATTAAAAATACAAGTAAAGAAAACAATCTATTTAAATTAACAAAATAAAACAAACAATTAATTAAAATAAAATCAAACACCTAACCAATTTGACACATAAGCACCTAGCCACACAATCAAAATAAAATTTCACACAAAAATAAATTTTAAATTCCCATTTTTATCCTTTTGAAAACTAGGGGTATTACACTTTGTGGAACTCGATTTGATCGAATCATCGTGTAGCATTTTCCACGGCTTCCTTGTATGCTTGCATTCCGTCTTCTTTGGGCTGATACTTGCCTGTCACCTGATTCACAATAAGTTGAGAGTCACTGAAAACCTTTAGACACCTCACCTAGAGCTGGCTTGCTAACCGGAGCCCGGCGAACAAGGCCTTATACTCGGCTTTGTTGTTAGTAGTAGGAAAAGTCAGACAGATTGATTGCTGCAGCTTGGTGCCTTTAGGGGTTGTGATATCGACTCCAGCCCGGCACTAGTTAGGTTTGAGGAACCGTCTACCTGAAGCTCCTATTATAGTTCGGGAGGGCCTGGTTTTTCGGGCTTATCTTCATACTCAAGGAGGAAGTCAGCCAATGCTTGTCCTTTGTGTGACACCTTTGGTTCATAAGATATATCGAAAGAACTGAGTTCGATTACCCATTTAGTTATTCTTCCGGACAAGTCTGGCTTGGAAATAATAACTCGCATGGGATAGTTGGTTAGAACCATGATGCTACGTGACTCAAAATAATGTCGAAGCTTTCTCTTAGCGTACACCAATGCTAGTATGATCTTCTCTATTTTGCTGTACCGTGTTTCTACATCCATCATTGTCTTACTGGTGTAGAAGACTGGATACTGATTCTTCCCTTCTTCTCTGATCAATATTGCACTTGTGGCTATGCAGGAGATTGCTAAATACATGATAAAAGTCTCACCAGGCTTCGGAGATGATAGAATTGGAGGTTCATCCATGTAGCACTTCAATTGATTGAGAACGACTTGCTATTGAGATCCCTATATATCTTTGTTTTTGGATCTTATTACATCAAAGAACGGTTTGCAATTATCTGACAATCGGGAGATGAAGCGACTAAGAGTTGCGATTCAGCCAGTCAGAACCTGTACTTCCCTGCGAGTTTTTGGTTCTTGATTTTGTATAAGGGCCTGAGCCTGAGCCGGGCTTACCTCGATTCCTCTTTTGTTGACAATATGGTCAAGGAACTGCCCTAAAGAAACTACAAAAGAGCACTTTAAAGGGTTCAGCTTCATGTTATACTTTCTCAAAGTGTCAAACATTTCTTGGAGGTACTTGGGATGTTCCTCCTTCTTCACACTTTTAACCACCATGTCATCGATGTAGGCCTCGATCGTTTTTTCCAACATCTCGTCGAAGATCCTATTAACAAGGCGTTGGTAAGTTGCCCCAGCATTCTTGAGTCGGAAGGGCATGACTTTGTAACAGTAGATGCCTTTCTTTGTTATGAAGGCAGTTTTCTTTTCATCTTCTGGATTCATAAGGATTTGGTTATAGCCGGAATATGCATCGAGGAATGTGAGGCTCGCAAAACCAGTAGTTGTGTCAAGCATCTGATCTATTTTGGGTAGTGGAAAGCTGTCTTTAGGGTAAGCTTTGTTGAGATTGGTAAAATCTATTCACACCCTCCATTTCCCATTCTTCTTCTGAACCACCACCATGTTAGAGAGGCATTGTGGATAGTGCACTTCTTGGATGAAGCTTGCTTAAAGCAATTTGTTTACTTCTACAGCAATAATTTGATTGCGCTCAGGAGCGAACTTTCTATGTCTTTGTTTAACTGGCTTGAACGCCAGATCCACCTTCAGGCTATGGTATGAGATTGAAAGATTGATTCATACCATGTCTGAATGATCCTAAGCAAATGCATCTACGTTCCATTGAATGACATCAATTAATGCTTCCTTTTCTTTAGTGGTAGGAGAAGAGGCTATATAGGTGACTTTCTGGGGATTGCCAAGGATTACTTCAACAGCCTTGAGAGATTCCTCGGTAAGCTTTGTAGCTTCAGCTTCATCCCCCGCTTTCAAATACTTGGGCAGAGGATTCTGTAATTGCTATTTGGACATACTTCCAGAAGTCACCACTGGTTGGGACTACTTAGCTATCTTCTTTGCCTCATTCTGTGTCAACATGTAGCATTCTTTGGCAATGACTTGATCTCCCCAAAGATTAATAACCTCTTTACCATCCGGAGACAAGCATCGCATCACTTGATGAAGGGTAGGCGGGACCCCGTTCATTCAGTGGATCCAACCTCTTCCCATAATGAGATTATAAGAAGGATGTATCTCCATTAGAACAAAGTTCTCCTTTAACATCCTTTTTGCCGTAGTGACGGATAAATCAATCACCCCAAGGGGATCTACCTTCGTGCCATCAAACCCCATCAAGAGACTGGAAGTGGTTCAGATTGATAATGATAGGATCTCCAGCTGTTCAAAGACTGCCTTTGTGATAATATTAGCACTGCTACCCGGGTCTATCAGAACCCTTTTGATCATATAGTTTGCCATGAGAAGGCTGATGACTAGTGGATCCTCGTGGAGGAGTTGAACTCTGGATAAATCTGCATCGTCGAACCCAATACTGATACTACTTGTGGTGATAATGTTCACCGAGGACAACTTTATTAGCTTATAGGTTGTCCTCAGCCTGGATCTATATACTTCTTCTGATTCTTGGCCGTCTTCTGATCTCCCATGTATTACATGGATGACCTTTACTTAATTACCTTCTATTCTCCAAGGGTTAACTTCTCGAGGCTTCACATACTCCTTTGTTGTGAGGTAGTCTGCTAACTCATCCCTGATTATCATATTCTCCACTTACAACCTAAGGGATCTGCAGTCATTGGTTGTATGCCCGTAATCTCTATGGTAGGCGTAGTGCTTACTCTTGTCCCTCTACTCCAAAGGTTGCTTCATTAGCTGAGGGGCTGTGAATTTCATCTTATTTTCTTGGAATAGACGAGCCAAGGTGGTGCGAAGATGTGTGAACTTTTCCTCTGTCATTTGCCTCTTCTCAGGTACCTGAGTGACCAGTGCTGAGGCTTGCTGGCTTTTCTGACTTTTTGGATTTGACATCTTTTCCCGAGGCTTATTCTCCACTGTGATGAGGGTGGCATGCTGTGCTCGGTGGGCTACATTCTCCTCAAGTCAGATGTAATTTTGTGCCCTAGCGTTGAAAATCTGCATATCCGGAGGGGAATATTTAACTAGGGAGGTATGGAACTTGGTTCCTTGAATCATTGCAAGCTTGAACGTTTCTATTGCAGTCGCAGGATAGTAATCTATTATTTCTGAGGCCTCCATGTTAAATCTAGACAAGAAATCCTGTAACATTTCTCCTTTCTTTTGCCTTATGGTGAAGAGGCTAGCGATACTCTTCTTTTGCTTCTTGTTTCCGCAGTACTGTGCCAGGAACATAGTGCACAGAGTTTCATAGTCCGGGATGGATTTGTGTGGCCTATTCCTAAACCACTCCAATGCAGCTCCTGTTAGGCTAGTTGAAAAAACCTTACACATGAATGGATCATTGTGATCGTCCAGAGCCATCTTTTATGCATAGTGATCAAGGTGACGAGAAGGATCTCCCGTATCATCGAATTGGGTAAATGAAGGCATAGTGAATTTCTTAGGTCTATCAATAAGGTATATATCATCGGTGAACGAAGTCTTCACTAGAGAGTTCTTATACTCTCTAGCCATCTCGGCGGGCATCTGAATCTTTAGGAGTCTTTTTTCGTTAATGGCCTCCTGTACGCCTGCACCATCTGGAATGTCATTATACCATACCGTAAGCTTACGGCTGGACTCGGCCTATTCATCCTACGTGCAACGAGGAAGATTATCCGAGGCAACCTCCTCGGTCCATGTCCTCTGCTCTTGCTGAACTTTGTTAGGTCTAGCTTCATTGGGACGTGCCCCATTGGCTTGAGGCTCGTTAACTGAAGGGAGGTTTTGATTGAGGGGAGGTGCCCTAGCATTGAGAGTCTGCATATCCGGAGGGATATTTGACTAGGGAGGTATGAAACTTGGTTCCCTGAATCATTGCAAGCTTGAACGTTTCTATTGCAATCGCAGGATGGTAATCTGCTATTTTCGAGGCCTCCATTTAAATCTGGATAAGAAATCCTGTAACATTTCTCCTTTCTTTTCCCTTATGGTGAAGAGGCTAGCGATATTCTTCTTTTGCTTCTTGTTTCCGCAGTACTGTGCTAGGAATATAGTGCAAAGAGTTTCGTAGTCCAGGATAGATTTGTGTAGTTTGTTCTTGAACCACTCCAGTGCAGCTCCTGTTAGGCTAGTCGGAATATGAATGGATCATTGTGATCGTCCAAAGCCATCTTTTACGCATAGTGATCAAGGTGACGAGAAGGATCTCCCGTGCCATTGAACTGGGTAAAGGAAGGCATAATGAATTTCTTAGGTCTGTTAACAAGGTATATATCATGGGTGAATGGAGTCTTTATTAGGGAGTTCTTATGTTATCTGGCCATCTCGGCGGGTGTCTGAATCCTCATGAGTCTTTTTTCGTCAAAGGCCTCGTGTACGCCTGCGCCATCTGGAATGCCATTAGACCATACCATAAGCTTACGGCTGGACTCAACTTGTTCATCCTGTGTGCGACGAGGAAAATTGTCAGAAGCAACTGCCTCGGATCTTGTCCTCTGCTCTTACTGAACTCCGTTGGGCCGAGCCTCATTGACCTGAGGGTCGTTAACTGGAGGAGTGTTTTGGTTTAGGGGAGCTGCAGCCACATCAACCAGTAGCGGTTGTGGTTTTAATTGAGCCATCGCTGTTTAAAGGGTGTCGTTTTGCTGTTGAAGCAATGCAATCTGGGCTACGCTGGTTTTGTTCGCTTGACGAAGCGTTTCGAACAGATGCAGGAATTCTTCTCGCATCTTTTTCATCAACTCCATCTGTTGATTAGCCGCTGTTGCAGATTCTTCGTTCGATATTCCAGATTGTAGTAACATAAACAATTTGAAACAAAAGTGGGAGTATATTTCTATACGCTTCTCATAGACGGCGCCAAAGTGTAGGTGTAAAATTTCTCTCTATTAAAATAAATGAAAAGAAAATTACAACTCACTTAAAACAAGCAATTATAATACTCAGAGACAAGCGTAAATTGCTCAATGCTTTTATTGGAGGTTTAGGCTTCTATTTATATGAAACAAGGTGGTGGAATTATCGTAGGACTCGCCTTGCTTGTCCTCCAATTCATTCCATATACAATATTCTTTACAATTAGAATTCTCTCTTTTTTACAATTCTTTCCATGCAAAATTTTCCTTGCACAGAACTTGCCTTCTTTGTTGAATCCTTTGTCTAGCAGGACTTGTTTACTTTCATACAGCTTGGGCTGTATGTATCTTGAATCATCTGGGCTATATAAATGGGCCGAATGACCAATGTCAGCGATCTTGATAGAAAGGAAGATTCAACTTGGGCTCGTTCTGGATTGGGCTTTTCCAATTCGGGCTTGATACGGACCAGGCCCTCGCAATATATACAATATAAACTTGAAGTGTGATGATGTGGACGATCCTCATTGGAGGGGGATTTTTCCCTCCACACATATATAATAGACCACTATATTAATGTGCAAATGAGAAAAGAGGATATAAAAATTTAAAATGAGTCAAATGGGTGTTCTTAGATTTTTTTTGTTTTTATTTATTTATTTATTTTATTTTGATAATTACAGGTAACAATAATGTTACATTTATGTGAAGAAGACATGAATTGGACATGTTCAATAAAAATGATAATTGCATTAATCTGGTTGTGAAAAGAGTTAGTCTATACAGTGATGTACCATGTCACAAACTAAGATGAATTATTATATTCGACTAGAAGTTTAGTGTGATGACTATGTGGGTGGGTGTGTATGGGCGGGTGTGAGGCATTAGTAGCAGGTTATTACACTAGGCGAGATATAGGTGTACAATCTCACATCGCCTGGGTGTGGATGGAACAAGTGCCATATATAGATTCAACACCATTCTATGACACAATGCATTTTAAAGCTGTAATGGTCGTGAATCCAGCAGAACGCCAGAGTTAAGTGTGGTTAACCTGAGTAGTACCAGGATAGGTGACCCTGAGAAGTCTCTGGTTCGAGGGAGTCAGAAGAGGATAATATTGTGTCTGGCTAGGGTGAGGGTTGTTACAAATGGTATCAGAGCCTGACCAGTTGGAAGTGTGGCAAATGAGGACGTTGGGCCCCAAAGGGGGGTGATTGTGGCGACCATGTGGCCGGTGTATGTGGGTAGGTACGAGACACTAGCAGGCTACCACACTGGGTTATAGGTGCATAATCCCACATCGCCTGGGTGTGGATAGGGTTACAGGTGCACCATCCTACACTATCTGGATATGGATGGGGCAAATGCTATAAGTAGATTCAACACTCTTCTATGACATAACGCGTTGTAAAGCCGTGATGGCCGTGAACCTACCAGAACTCCAGAGTTACTCATATTTAACTTGGAGTAGTACCAGGATAGGTGACTCCCTGAGAAGTCTCTGATCTGAAGGAGTCAAAAAAGGACAATATTCTTCATTTCTTGGCTATGACAATTGATTGCACCCAAATTGATAATTTACTTACATGGTCAGGCATGAGCCCACAAGGGAATAACAAAAAAGTTAGTAAGAGCAATGAAGATACCAAAGGTGATCTGGGCCGGGCACGACCCAGATCACTGAAAACGGGTTTGGAAATAACACTTGGTCCAGACAAACCATAACCGGTCAGGCCTAGGACCGGAAGAAACCATGACCGATCAGGCCCAGGACCGGAAGATCAATCTTTAAGCCCGGTCTCATAGCAAAGGAACTGAGCCCATATCCAAGATAAGCCTAAAGGATCAGCCCAGTATGAAGAGTTAGTTAGGAAGCTTCTAGAATAATTATAAATATCTATAAATATACCAAGAAAATAAGGGAAAGGGGGTTGAGATATTTTTGAAGTGTAAAATTATTCTTTCAAATCAAGAGAGGATATTTTTTGCATCTTCAATGGCGTCGTTTATGGGAAACGATCAAGATTGATTCATGAAGGAGAAACTTGATCTTTCGAAGTTGGATTCTGATCAGCAAGGTCAGGATTTGTCTTGCGGAGGCTTGTTTCTAATTGATCTTTCGAAGTTAGAGTCAGATCTGCATAATTGCGATCTGTTTTGTGAAATCAGATCTGACGAGCTCACACTAGGAAAGATTCAGATTCAATCGAAGTATATCAGAATTCAGTCAGATCGAGTCCAGATCTAGTATATTCGCATCAATAGAGTTCAGATCCAGTCAAGAATTCACGGTTGATGACTCTGCTTCGATTAGGCACGATGATAGGAGATGAGAATTCTAATTCGCCAAAGAACAAACAACACGCAAAGCTTGATGAGCACGATTGAGGCTCTGAGGAGAGAGAATGCGGAATTAAGAGCCGGAATGGAACGTCAGGAAGTTCCAATTATTCCACGACCACCTCCGGTAGGAGAGAGAGTTATGCAACTAAATCTTGCTCACCAAGGTGAGCAAAAAAGGAATGATCACATGGACCTTTATTGTGAAGAAATTAGGCCAGGAGATTTACCGCCAAACGTTTGTCATATGGAGGATTGAGGAGGATCCGTCCACTTGGATCTGCATCACGAACGGATCCGGCGAGAGGAGATCGTAGAGACTGATCCGTATTATAAAAGGATTCGATGAGAAGAAGACATGGCGTTTGATCCGTATCAAGAAAGGCTAAGACGAGAGAAAGCCATGGAGTTTGGTCGCAACAAGGCTACGGCATCGTGGCAAAGAGAGGTCACGAAGGAAAGGTCATTCGATCCACTTTATCGACCTTCAATGGCCACGTATGAATACAGAAGTTCAGATAGGAGGTCTGTTGATCAAAAGGTACTCCTAAGGTTTCTGAGGGAGAATGAGGCTCTCCGTTCGGCAACTCGGACAATCAATTCGCCATTTACAGATGAGATCCTGAATGCTCCGAATCCGAAAAAAAATTCCCTGCCAGTTTTTCATTCTGTTTGATGGAACGAGCGATCCAATCGATTATGTTTACCATATCCAATTGAAAATGGCTCTGAACACAGAGAATGATCCTTTATTGTACAAGTGCTTTCCTACAAGCCTGACCGAACCAATGCTCAATTAGTTCAAGAACCTGGTAAGAGGATCAGTGAATAGCGTCCGGGACCTATGTGATAGATTCATAAGCCATTATTACGGGAATAAGCGCCTGGCCAAAGACATTTCAAGTCTGTTTACAATGAAGCAGCATGAAGATGAACGTCTCCAAGCTTTCCTCACCAGATTCAACCTCGTCAAGAGCATGGTAATAGAATGTCATCCATCCACGGTAGTTCAGGCGTTCAAACTATCAGTGAACTAAGGGACACCGTTCAACACAAGTCTAGTGGTGAATACACCGAGGATTATAGACGAGCTAAACGAAAGAGCTGATGGTTTTGTGTGTTTGGAAGAAGAAAAAGCTGCCAATGCAAGGAAGACATCCATGATTGTGACGGAGAAGAAGACCAAAACAAAGATCAAACAAAAGCTGGCTCCACCACAGCGTCAGAGCTCCTGGAAAGTAGAAAAGAGGCCTAGAGAGGAAGAGTTGGTCATTCCATTCAAAGTCACCCTGGCGAGGTTGTATCAAGAAAACAAAGATAAGTTTCATTCCCCCTACCAATTAGACAACCACTTGAACAGAGAGATTAATCTAAACATTATGCTTTCCATAATGATTTTGATCATCAGACTAATTGGTGTTGTCGAATACCAAAGCACAAGTGTGTGTAGTGTGGCTAAGTTTGAATTTATAAATGTCACTACCACTACTAACTATTAATGTAGCTAGAGTAAGTAGGGATCGTCCTAAGGGAAATGAAGCATGTTTTGGAATCAATTTTTGGATTAGTAGGTCGAATGATGAAAAGATGGTTTGATTGGTTAATTAAAATAAAATTTAATTAAAACAATGCAAGTAACAACAATCTAGAATTTAGGGGAAAAGATATATAAGAGAGAGGTCTTGGGGCTTAGAGTTCACCATTAAGCTTCACTTCACTTAACACTAGCAATTATAAATTAATGGGGAAATTCAAGTTGTAAAATGTGTGTGTGTGCCACTAATTGAAAACAAAGCATGATAGATGGCAAATAAGTATAGATTGTCTAGTCAATCTAGTGAATATCACAACCTATCAAATGAAACCAATAACATTCAATTAAACCACAATTAGTGCACACATAATAGTCTAGAGAAATGTACTCCTTGCATTCATAAGCATGGGACATCAAACAAGAATGGATTGTCCACCTACGTAAGAAATTAAAGCAATTACACTACAACCAGGCTAGAGACATGAAAATTAAACTAATTAAACTAAGGGTGTGGTACAATCCATCAAAAAATAAGTATGAACCATCAAATAAACCACAAGAGTGTTCAATTAATTAAGCACCATGCCTTGACCATCACTAGATTAACAACATCAACACATATAGACAATCATCAATTTCATTAAATCTAAAGACAAAAACATGAACATTAATTTTAGCATACATAGACATATGAATAGAACTAAATTAATGATCAATTGAAAGCATTAATCCATGCAAATCAAGTAAAAATTACAAGTTCTATATTTATTCATAGTCAAAACATCTATTAGGAAGCAAGCCTAGGGGCTATCTCTAGCCCCAAGAGAAAGATTTAGCTACTCATTGTAGTGGTCATAGAACCCTTAAGGGCTATCTTGGAGGTTGGCACCATTATCTTCATCCTTGCTTTCTTCCCAAAACCCTAGTTCTAGATAGAGAAATTATTTCTATTTTTTGTAAAAGTCCTCTATGATATTTTTTTCACAATAGGCTTCATTGAATCAATTACAAGCCTTTTCTTAGTCACTAAGTCAGAAATACAGCCTATGATTGGAGGAAATTCACGACTATGCAAGTTAGGTAGAAATCGGCGTGCTCGGGAATTAGATAGCACACTACCAGCAGGCAGTTTGATCGACCGAAGATCTTCGATCGATCAAACACTTAGCTTTGATCAATCGAAGTTGACGTGGCTTGAAAATTTCTTCTTTGGCTCTATCCACTTTACTGAGCTGGCACCGCCTCATTTTGATCGATTGAGACTCCCCTCTAATGCATTTTTCTTGGCTTCTTACCAACTTTGCTCCTTACCTCCAAAATTAAGCTAAATGGCTCTTATTAGCTTGTTTGAACTTTATTGACCTAAATAGGCAAAAACACAAATAAGTACTAAGACATGAAAGTAAGATAGATGAATGGACTAAAATACCCTAGCTTAGGTGCTAAAATGCGTTACATTTGAGCACTTATCACTAATGAATGCAGGAACTTAAGGAGGCAAGTGGAGATGCTGATAGCAAATGGAAAGTTCGCAGGATACAATCAAGGGCCGGTAGTAGAGCAGAACCGACTGGCTAAGCAAGTGAAAAGAAATCAGAAGCCGAACTACCATAACGCTCAGCCTGTTCGGATAATAAATGCAATTCATAGCTAACCTGAGCTAATAGAAGATTTAGAAGAGTTGCTTCGAACGGGTCTCCTCAGGCACAAATGAAAAGGAGGATAGGTAGTGTAAACGCTCTGAACCAGCAGAACGCATCAGTTCAGATAAAGTTTGACAAAATAGATCTGCTGCAAGTTCAAATCCCTCATGAAGATCCTCTTGTCGTTAGCTTGACAGTGGCAGAATGCTTGGTACGAAGAGTTTTAATTGATCGAGGGAGCAGCACGAATGTCATGCCAAGAATAACGTTTGATCGGCTTGAGATCGAGCCAAAAAAGCTCAAACTTACTGGAAACCCTTTGTTGGGATTCGATGGGAAGTGAGTTGAACCTAGTAGAATGGTGGAATTTTTAGTACGAGCTGTTAAGAGAGAATTGATGGAAAGCTTTGTGGTCGTCAAGATCCACCCGTTTTACAACTCTTGATGGGAAGCGGGTGGATTCATAGGGTCCAAGGAGTCCTATCGACCTTGCCCTAGGTGATGAGATGTTTGAGCCTAGATGGGAACAAAGTGATCGATATCCATGGGGACCAGGTCACGGCCAAGGAATGTTACTTTTTAACTATAAAAGCGGCTGGGAAGGGAAAAACTCCCGTCTGATCTGATAACCCAAGATAGTAATTACAGGGGCCTCCACCCAAAGAGAATAGGGGAGGAAAAGCCCTCGGTCTTTACTGAAGAACCCCTTGTTGATGTACAGATTGACCCTATGAGGCCTGACAGAACCACAAGAGTAGGGTCAGGGCTTGCAAAGGAGGAGAAACAGCAGTTAGTCGATTTCTTATCTCAGAACGCCGATGTGTTCACCTGGAGCCATTTAGATATGCCGGGAATCAAACCATCTGTATCTTGTCATTCCCTCAATGTAGATCTGAACGTCAAACCTGTGAGGAAGAAGCAGAGAAGGTTCGCCTAAGAACAAAATCAGATCATAGCTGATGAAGTTGATAAGTTATTGGAGGCAGGATTCATCAGAGAGGTTCAGTACCCGTCTTCGCTTTCAAATGTGGTGGTAGTGCAGAAGAAGAATGGGAAATGGAGAGTTTGTATTGATTTCACCAATCTGAACAAAGCTTGTCCGAAGGATAGTTTTCCATTACCAAAGATTGATCAAATAGTGGATGCCACTACTGGATATGAACGGCTAACCAATCTAGATGGTTACTCAGGTTACAATCAAATTCTCATGGATCTGGACGATGAGGAGAAAACTTCTTTTGTCATTAAACAAGGGATTTACTACTACAAAGTCATGCTGTTCGGACTAAAGAACGCTGGAGCTACTTACCAAAGGCTGATAAGCAGGATTTTCAAAAGTCAAATGGGAAAGATTGTAGAAGCCTATATTAATGACATGGTGGTAAAGAGTAAGAAGAAGGACCATCATTTGAAACACTTTCAAGATGTGTTCGGGGTATTGAGGAAGTACGGTATGAAGCTTAATCCAACCAAGTGCTCGTTCGGTATAGATTCTGGACAGTTCCTGGGACACGTGGTCAATAACAGAGGAATTGAAGTTAGCCCAGCCTAAACAGACGCTCTGATAAAAAATGCATAACCAAGAACAATTAAGAGGTGCAAGCACTCATCGTACGAATAGCCGTACTGAGCCAATTCATTTCTAAGTTATCAGATCACTACAAACAGTTCTTCGATACCATAAGAGGCCACGGAAGGCAAGCCTGGGGGGATGAGCAATGACAGACGTTGACCAGTTTGAAAGAGTATATGCGGAACCCACCAGTCTTATCTACCCCAGAACAAGGTGAAAAACTCTTCATGTATCTTGGCGTGTCCAGCATTGCAACAAGTGCCATTCTGGTGCGATGCGAGGAAGGTAATCAGTTCCCAGTGTTCTATGTTAGCACAACAATGGCTGAGCCAGAAAGAAGGTATTTAAAGGCCGAACGAGTGATCCTATCACTAGTGAATACGAAAAGGAAACTCAGGCAATATTTTGAATCCCATCCTATCATCGTTCTAACCACCTTTCCTATAAGGGTGATCCTGCATAAGCCAGATCTGTCAGGAAGAATGACGAAGTGGGCCATAGAGTTAAGCTCATTCGATATAACGTACGAACCCAGAACGGCCATAAAAGGACCAGCGATAGCTGATTTCCTGCTAGAATGTGATGTAGAAGACATAGAAGAAGATCTAGCAAGCTCTTCATGGAAGCTTTACGTTGATGGTTCTTCAAATCAAATGGAGGCAGGAATTGGGATCAAACTGCAAACACAAGAAGGCACCACGCTTAGTCAAGCGATTAGACTTGAGTTCTGAGCAACCAATAATGAAGTAGAGTGTGAATCATTGCTGGCAGGATTGAAACTTGCCAAAGAACTGAAGGTCAAAAGTATAGTTGCTTTTAGTGATTTACAGTTGATCATTCGGCAAGTGAGGGGGGAATATGGAACTAGAGGAGAGATAATTGAGGCATACCATTCGGCTGTTATGCATGAAATAAAGGACTTTGATCAAATCAAGTTCATCCAATTGCCAAGAGAGTAAAATGAAGACGCCGATCGGTTAGCCTGCAGTGCGTCAAGTTCTGGAGAAACTCTGGTAAGGGTGATTCCAGTTAATGTGTTATTTCAACCATCTATATTTGAGGAACCATTCGGCTTGGATCCTCGGCAAGTAAATGTCATACCATATGAGCCGAGTTGGATTGATCCAATCATGACTTTCATACGAGATGGTGTGTTACCCGAACGAAGAGATGAGGCAAGGAAAATCAGATCAAATGCTGCAAAGTATGCCATTATCTATAATCAATTGTATAAAAGGTCTTTCTCAGGTCCGTACTTGAAATGTGTTACCCCCATAGAGGCTGGGCAGATCTTGTGAACTATCCATGAAGGGGTGTGTGGCAATCACTCAAGAGGGAGATCTCCAGCACACAAAGCAATGATGCAAGGATATTTTTGGCCGAAAATGTCGCGAGATGCAGAAGAATTTTCTAGAAGATGCGGTAAGTGCCAAATATTCGAACCACTGATCTACCAACCACTTGAAGACTTGTACGTAATGGCCAAACCATGCCCTTTCGCGTAATGGGGGATGGATGTGGTTGGCCCCCTACCGACTGCGAGGTCACAGAACAATTACGTTCTGCTTACAAGAGATTATTTTACCAAATGGGTGGAGGCAGAGCCATATCCTAGTGTGACCTAGACTTAAGTAAGACGCTTTATCTGGAGTAATATCATTTGTCATTTTGGTATGCTGAGATCGATTGTTATGGACAATGGCACTAATCTCGACAGTAAACAAGTGAGGGATTTACTAGAAGAATATGGAATCAATCAAACGTTAGCAGCGGTTAACCATCTGCAAGCAAACGATCAGGCTGAAATCATAAATAGAACAATCTTTACTTGTACTAAGAAGAAGCTTGAAGACGAAAGGGGTAAATGGTTAGACGAACTTCCGAACATCTTGTGAGCTTATAAAATAACCCCAAGACGACCAACCGAAGAAAGCCCATTCGCTATGGCGTACGGTACTGAGACGGTTATACTGGTTAAGCACTTAGTTCCAACTGTTCAAAGTTTGGCATTGAGTCCAGAGCAGAACCACAGTATGTTAAAATTTAACCTCGATTTGCTTGAAGAAAAAAGAGATGCAGTAGCAATAAGGCTCGCGTCATATCATCAAACGCTTATGAACAGTCACAACAAAAAGGTGAAGCATTGAGACTTTGTACCTGGTGAGTTAGTTCTAAAAAAGAAGGTGGGAATTGTCAAAAAATGATGTCACCCTGGGAAGGTCCATACAGAGTTGCAGAAGCCATAGGAAAGGGGGCATACAATTTAGAGACCATGGCTGGGAGATTGGTCAACAAACCATGGAATGCCACATCTTTAAAAAGGTACTACCAATAAAGATTGAATTTTGAATAATGTTCATTTTGAGTTATGTTCTTACAAATGTATAGACTTTTCAAGATTTATAAAAAGAGTTCATTTTGTTTCAAAAGTTGATTAAGCAAAGAATAATTAGACAAGTAAGTGGCAAATGGCACTATGAGCCGAACGCCAAAAACTTTCACCAAAATAAAAAAGTTCAGTGGCAAGTGGCATTCTAGCTGAGCGCCAAGCACTTAAATAAGTAAGTGGCAAATGGAACTATGAGCCGAACGCCAAAAACTTGCACTAAAATAAAAAGTTCAGTGGCAAGTGGCATTTTAGCCAAGCGCCAAACACTTAACCAAGTAAGTGGCAAATGACACTATGAGTAGAACGCCAAAAACTTGCACCAAAATAAAAAAGTTCAGTGGCAAGTGGTATTCTAGCCGAGCGCCAAGCACTTAGCCAAGTAAGTGGCAAATGGTACTATGAGCCGAACGCTAAATACTTACATAAATAAAATAAAAAAAAATGAAGTGGCAAGTGGCATTCTAGCCGAGCACCAATCAGTTAGCCAAGTAAGTGGCAAATGGCACTCTGAGCCGAATGCCAAATACTTACACAAAAAAAAAAAAAAAAAAAAAAAAAATCATCAAGTGGCAAGTGACATTCTAGCCGAGCGCCAAACATTTAGCCAAGTAAGTGGCAAATGTCACTATGAGCTGAACGCCAGATACTTATACAAATAAAAAAAAATAAAAAAAATCAAATCAAGTGGCAAGTGGCATTCTAGCCAAGCGCCAAGCACTTAGTCAAAAAAGTGGCTGCTGGCACTATGAGCCGAACGCCAAACACTTGCACAAAATGAAAATCAAATAGAAAAATTAAACTGTTGGTTCATTTAAGCACATGTTGGAATGTGGAAGCTTTGCAAAACAAAGTTATCATTTCATTCATCACCATAAAATGGTTCCTGATGTATGAAAAAGTGACACTAAAATGAAAGGAAACAAGTACTAGAGCCAGCAGAACACTATTCTGTTACATCTTCTCCTGTGCCTGATCTGTTGCCTATTCCATCATCCTTGGCTGCCTCATTACCACCAGCTGGTTCACTATCTTCCTCTCTATTATTGGTTGCTTCATTACCTCTGGAGGGAGAGTCAAGATGGATGATCTCCTCAGTTGGTAGAGTTTTGTTAGTGGCAACAGCTGTGGGAGGAACAATGGTGGTGATGGGAGGAACATTCAAAGGACGAACAAGTGGGATGACCCCTGAAGCTGCAATCTCATTGCACTCAATGAATATATTTTCAGCAGGAGCAGGAAGTGGATCCTTGTAACGTTCGGCGGGTCAATGTCCAAGGAGGCATCCAGTTCATCCAGACCTGCACAGGAGCTTGATTCACCCTCAGGAGGAGAACAGTCAATAAAACCATCTCTGTATCCCTCGACATATCTAAGAGCCCCGATCCGAGAGAAGCGGGCGTGAAGAGCCTTCATGCCACCATCAACTCTACCTATGACATTAAGCAAAGCGGTGCGTTCGATCAAGAATTTTTCCTCTGAGATAGAATGGGTCAACCGTTTAACAATCAGAGTGTACTGAAGGTCCCCCTTCATAACCTTTAGAGTGTTTATCTCGGTCTGCATGACATTCTTCTCTATCTTCAGGACGTCAAGCTCATTATGAAGAGAGTCTCACTCATTCTTCAAAGCATCCCTCTCAGCCTTCAAAGCATTTAACTCCTCCAAATCATTTAATCTGACCAACAGCTCCAAGTTCTTGACTTTGGTTACCTTTTCTGCTTGGACAGATCTGTTAAGGCCAAGAAAGAGGTCTTTAATCCTCTTGTTCGCCATTTCAAGATTTCTCTGAAAGGTGATCATCCCAAACAAAGTCTGCACAAAGACACAAGCGTTCTGGTAAGTACAAGTGCGAAGTGATCTGAACAAAAAAGATGGATGGAAGATAGAATAAAAATAAAAGAGAGCTACCTCAACAATAGCTGTGGGGAAGCGATGAAACATTTCATTGCAAGTCATCTTTTCTTGGGTCTGAAGATCCTAAGGGGTCCAAATGCCCCTATAGAAGGCAAAAGAGGTGGCAGGATCCTTGAACACAGAGTATGTGGAGGTCACAATTGACCCATCCTCCCGTTTGAGCAAGGGGTGCCATAGAACTACTGCTGGGAAGGAGACAGAGGTTCTGGCTGACTCACCCTCTGGAATGGTTACCTAGGGGGAAGGGAGAGTGGTGATGACCCTATAAGTACGGGCCCTTCTGGATGGAGGAAGGTCACTTTGGTTAGACCCACCCTTAGGTTGGGGTCTTTTACCCAGACTTTTCTCTGAAACATTTGTTTGAACAGGGAAGATCTCTTAGCGTTCTGAGCAGCAGGTGGGAAATTTTCGTTTAGAGTGTCAAAAAGATCATCGTTTAGCAAGGTGGGTTAAACTTCAACCGAAATAGATGCAGAGGGTTCAATGGTAGGTTGCCCAGCATTCTAAGCTGTGACCGGGATGGTTGGAATGGCCACAGAGGTGGTTAGGGTAACCGCAGGAGCAGCTGCAGAGGAGGGTCTTCTTCCTTTGCTGAACGAAGGAATCTGAACATGCTCTGTGGTAGCACCAAGGATTGAAATGTCAGAAAGATTGTCCGGTGTGAGTAGGTCTGTGGCCGAGGGGATGTCATTCAGAACTTCTTCCTCCAGAAGAGTGATTATAACCTTGCAAACGCTGTAAACCAATTCGTCATGAGGAATGCGAATGCAATCACAAAGAAAAATGTAGAAATGAGGAAGGCAAATTTCACAGGGACAGTTGGTTGGATGTTTCTTATATTTTTTATATAGAGGGACAGAGCACTCTCCGAAAATGCTCGGGATAGGGAAAGTCTAAGCGAATGGAGTTTGCCAATTTCCACTAACTCCAATAAAATTTTTCCTCCAACCCTTTTCAGATGAGAGTTTGTCCGTACAAATAGATCATTTCTCAATGGGGAAGAAGTGAAAGTACATGTCATTCGATCTGATTTTAATGATTCGATAGCAAAGAAGGAGATCTACGATGTCAAGATTTGGATTCTTGTCATAGTTTAAGATTAAGAGAACTGATATCACCCTAAGAAAATTGGGGTTAACTTGAAGAGGGCAGAGCCCTAACTTATTGAAGACATAACAAAAGAACAGATGTAAGGGAATCTAATTACATTCAGATGGAGAACGGAAAAGAGGATCTCCTTGGGAAGAAGACCCTCACCGGATCTCTCATCCAAGCCTTCGGGATAGACCCTAATGGAAACATCATTAGGGATTTCGTTCTTCAAACGAAGAACCTCTAAGTCCGGAACCATTGAAATGGAGGAGGAAATTCCTAATTTTAGGGTTTCTCTATTTTGAAAAAGTCGTAAAAATCAAAATCCTAGAAAAGTAGTAAGGGATTGGAAATAATCTTAGAAATGGGGTTTACAGAGTACACCGTAATAAAGAGAAAGTTGAGGAATCGCAAAGGGAAAACTCACCGGAGAAGACAATGAAAGTTCGCCAGAGAAAATTGATAGTTGACAGAGACGACTGGAAAGGATGATGCTCGAGGATGAAGATGAGAAAGATAGAAGAAATGTTAAAGGTGGGAAGTTTGGGCTTTTAAAGAGAAAGTGATTCAACATCCAAGGAACCATGACAATAATGATGCAACGAATCTCAAAGCGTGAGTCTCTGAGCCAACCATTCGCTTTCCCATGTCACCTCCTCGAGCAGTCCAATCATGATTGAATCTCTTCGATAATCTCACCCTAATTAATTAAGGGGAGATTATGGGGACAGGTGAAGATACCAAAGATGATCTGGGCCAGGCACGACCCAGATTACTGAAAACGGGTCTGGAAATAACACTTGGTCTAGACAAACCATGACCGATCAGGCCCAGGACCGGAAGATCAATCTTTGAGCCCGGTCTCATAACAAAGGAACTGAGCCCATATCCAAGATAAGCCCAAAGGATCAGCCCAGCATGAAGAGTTAGTTAGGAAGCTTCTAGAATAATTGTAAATATCTATAAATATACCAAGAAAAGGAGAGAAAGGGGGTTGAGATATTTTTGAAGTGTAAAATTATTCTTTCCAAATCGAAAGAGGATATTTCTTGCATCTTCAAGCAATGACGTGGCCATCTCATCCACAAGGTGAAGTTATTATATGGTGTCGTTTCATTCACCATTAGATACTAATGTATAAGTAATTGTATTAAAAACGGATAAATTTTGTTTTTTAGGTGTCAAGGGTAATTATTTTATGGGTCTCTCTCTATATAAATATAAAGCATTAGGTAATTATTTTATGGGACTCTCTCTGTATATAAATATAAAGCATTAGGTAACGTCGGGTAACGATAGTCGTTGGAGATTTATTTATACAATTGCATCACCGCGGGTCCACAATCATGGACAACGTGAATACTCAATTGAGTTTTAAATATTATGGGCATCAATCAAGACATTTAAGAGAGCAACAGATATGGGTCAAATGGGTCTTCTCTGATTTCTATATGAGACAAGACTAAATTTTTTAGATTAGAGCCTAAGAGAAGTTCACTCTGTAAATTGGCGATTAAAACCGTAATAAATGATTAGTGCTATACAAATACAAATTGTAATAATTAATATTTTCACAAGCAAAATGCGTTCTTGTTTACCATCGGGGGTTATAATTTAAAGTGGTACAGAATAATTTAGTAATATCATTTTTACCTTCCCATTATTTATTTATTTATTTTTTTTCATAAAGTGGGTTTGTGTATTTGTCCAAAGAAAAGAAAAGAAATGGTATTTTAATTTGGCTCATTCAATCAAATTCAATTATATATTAGAGTTAATATAGTGAATTTAATTTGGTTAGTCTTTTTCAATTAGTTAGTCATGAACATAAATTACTCACCACTAACTAGATACAAACATAGATTCAATATTATTCAATCTATGTCTAAAAAGAGGATAAAAAATTAAAAATGAGTCAGAATGGGTTCTGCCCTGATTTCTTCATTTTAAAATTTATTTATTTATTTTGATAAGTACAGGTGACAATAATGTTATGTTTGTGTTGTAATTGATTTTTATTTACTTTTTCAAGTTAATGACCAGAATTTTACTTTTTCCTTGAGTACTGTGAGCCAAACAATTATTATTATGATTGATCTATGGTGAACTTGAAATTATGGATGCTTTGAGCCAAACAATCGATGCTCTCGAACTTTGGGCATTTGCAATCTTTATTCACAATGGTGAACTTGAAGTTACATGTTAATCGGAATAAATTAAAAAGAAAAAACAAAAAAGACAAATATATTGATACATTAGTCCTATACGAACACAAATTTTAAAAATATTTTCCCAAGCAAATAGTGTTCTTATTTACCACATGCTGTTATAATATTATTCATATTTTTTTTTACCTTTTCAGGTAAATAGTTGAGAGTGAATGTACAATAATTTTTTTTTCTGCTAAAGTGGGTTTATGTATTTGTCCAAAGAAAAAGAAAAAAGAAAAACAAGAAATGATTTTTTTAGTTTAATTTGGCCCATTCAACCAAATGCAATTCTATACAATCAATGTTCTCGAACTTTGGTAGTGTGTATTTGCAATCTTTATATACAATGCCAAATTCATGATCGAAAGTGAATTTGAAGTTACATGTTAACTGAAATAAACTAAGAAAAAAAGATAAATATATTGATACATTAGTCCTATACGAACACAAATTTTAAAAATATTTTCACAAGCAAATAATGTTCTTATTTACCGCCTGCTATTAAAATATTACTCATACTCTATGTTTGGTGTGCATAAAAGGAATGCCTATTTCAACCATTCCTTTGCTTGGTATACAATTTAAAGTGAGAATGTTTATTTAAGTAAAATGAAAATTTATTTCTTCACTAAACCTATGGAATGGTCATTCTATTCCCAAGTAATTTTACTACAACCACCTCTATCTTTCACCACCATTACCACTGACTTCCACTACTACCACAGCCACCGCCACCGCCACTACCATCGACTTTTACCACAGTCACCCCCTTAACCACCACTACCTTCCACCACCGCCACCGCCTTTCACCACCACTACAGCCTTCCATTGCCACCACCTTTCACCACCGCCTTCACCTTCCACTGCCACTACCTTTCACCGCCTTCTACCACCACCACTGTCACCACCTTCCACCACGACACCGCCTTTCACCACCACTACCGCAACCGCCTTTCACCACCGCCACCGCCTTCCACCACAACCACTGCCACCGCCTTTCACCACTGCTATTGCCTTCCACTACTGCTACCACCTTCCACCACCGCCACCTCCACTGTCATCCACCACCACCACAGTCATTTTCATTGGCTTCCACTATCGTCACCTACACCACTATATCCTTCCACCATCACCACCACACCACTGCCACTGCCACTGCCTTCCACCAACACCATTGCCGCCTTTCACCACTGTCGTTGCCGCCGCCACCTTCCAACACCACCACCTACACCACTATCGCTTTCCACCTCCACCACTGCCACTGCCACCATTTATTTTTTAAAAAATTAGAGAAGAATGTGATTTTGTTAATTTAATTTATTTGTTACTAAGAGCGATATTTTGGAGAATTCAATTTGAAATTTATTCCATTCTAAATTTTAAATTGATCAAACCAAATACTAGGATGATTATTATCATTCAATTCCCACACATTTCATATTTACAACCAAATAATAGAATGAGAATAACTATTCTATTTCCATTCTCATTTTATTCTCAATTGCATTTCATTTTATTTATGTACACCAAACGCAACATATTTATTTTTACCATTTCAAGTAAATAGTTGAGAGTGAAAGTAATTGTTTTTTTTTTTTTTTTGGCTAAAGTGGGTTTATGTATTTTTTCAAAGAAAAAGAAAAAAGAAAAACAAGAAATGGTGTTTTGGTTTATTTGACCCATTCAACCAAATGCAATTGTATATTAGAGTCAATTTTGGTTGTATTTCCCTTTTCAATTAGTTGGACATGAACATATATTGCTCGCCACTAACCAACCGGTTAGTATATATTTTTCAATCATACGTTAAATATCGTTCAAATCATTTGATTTTTGTATTTAAAAGGTCTTTATTAATAATTATGATAAAAAAAGGTCTTTATTAATATAACGAAGTAAAGGCTAAAAAGAATAGCAAGAAAAGTACAGAATGCACACAATTGCATACGGTAAAATAGACAAATAAATTAATAGGATTAAGTGCAAAAAATTTTTTTATAATATACAAAATGTGCAATTAATTCTATATTATTCTAAAAATTCTCCTACTTTTTTCAATTTCTATAAATAAGGACAAATCATAATTTTGATAATAAATTTACTAAATTAACCTTATTTTATCATTAACAAAAATGGAAGAAAAAAAGAAGACAAAATGTCAAAATTATCCTTAAATTCATATATGATTTTCTTTCTCTACATGTTATAATGTAACAACACTATATATAATTTTATATGGGGAAAAATCACAAAACCCCCATATACTATCAAATTGGTACAAAAAAAAACCCCACTAAAATTAAAAACCTCCCTAAACTAAAAAATGTTATAAAGTTGCCCCCAAATCGATATAAAATACAAAACTGCTTTTATAATTTGATTGTTAAATTTAGGGCAAATTTCTCAAAACCCCCAATACTATCAAAAAATGATCATAAAACCCCAACCAGTTAAAAAAAACCCCAACAATATAACAATGTTATCATTTTACCCCAATTCTGTCAGTTGGGGCCGTTAACTTAGCGCGTGGTTAACAATTGCTTTGCCAAAGTGAATTTTATGACCAAAATACCCCTGGAGTAAAATGTGCCAAACAAGTGAAATATATTTATATGTGTTATTCCGAAAATACCCCCAAACTTGTTACAGTTAAAACCCACAGTTTAGTCATCTTCTCTCTCTTGCTTTTCATTCTCTCTCTACTCGCGGCTATCTCCGCTCACCCTTCTAGACAGGCTTAACTATCATAAACCCACTTTGAACAACAATCATGATGTTTAGATATACAAACCAATATATATATATACACATATATAAAGCAAAACACACACACACACACACACATATATATATATATATATATAAACCATTGAAAGAGAAGGAAAATCAGGAATTAATTTGTCAACTTGGATCTCTTGCTTTTTGAACCTAATTAGGTCGGGTCAGGGGATGGCCTGAATTACCGAGTTGGAAGCGAGTCAACTCACTTGGATTTGAACATTGGGCAAATCTGGAAAACAGAATCGCCGACATCAGCTGCTCTGTGTTAATGGCCGATCCCTATCTAACTAACTTACAAGTCCACTAACTAACAGATAACCGACTTGGCTCAAGAAGTAGAGAGAGATTAATTATTTGTAGAGAGAGATTGAAGTTCGTCCTCTATATATAGCAGACCTAGATCACCATACACATATACAGTTTTTGATTCAGTTGATCATTTTCTTTGTAACACAAAAAGCTCTGAACGAAGAACAAGAACAAAAAGGAAAGATCAACAATGGCGGATTACGATCCACGTCGTCCATTGCTTCTGCCAAATGAAGTTGCGGTATTTGACAGACTCTTCGAAGTCGAATTGGAATTCAAGATCAAGCAAGGTTACTTCGAGACCGAGAAACATTCAACCGCGCGTAAACCCGCCATTGCTTACATTCAGAAAGTACGTAAGAGCGCAGATGACGATCTTCAACTTCGATTGAAATCATCATCGCAATAGTTTTCTTTTTCTTCTTGCATTAGTTAATTTATCTCAAGATCGATCGTCGATACATCATTGTTGATTTCTAAAACTGATTAATTCATTTATGTTTCGTACTTGTTATAGTATTCTGAGTGTCCGGACTTTGATGCGTTCATGCCGTACCTTGCAATGAACTACTTTGACCGCTTCGTCTCTGAACATTCACTGCCGGTAAATTGAACGGAAACAGAGTAGAAACTTAAGTTCTAAAATTTTATTCTCCGTCTTCTCTTTTATGCATGTATTTTCTCGGTAACCAATCAGATTCTTGAGTTCTATATTCTTTTGTTTGATTAATTGTTTCTCGATCATCGAACTAGATCAGCCATGGCTTCCACAGATGAACACAACTTCGTTTTCATGGAACCCTAGCCTCTGCAGGGAGATCATTGACAAAGCATGCGTTTCAGTACTTCCCCGTTCTTCAACTCATCCTCTGGCGCCGCCGCCCCGCCGCCTATGCCTCTTCTCCAGAACCGGTGTAACAATATATATATATATATATACACACACAAGACTTGTTCAATGAATCAAACGATAGCGTTTTAAGTCCAATACAACTGCTGCCTTGAATGAAACGACGGGGTTTTGATGTCCAACTATGTTGGCACCAAACGCGGTTGTTTTGTGCTAAAGGATAATATTGTAATTTTAAATATATAATTTTTTGATTTTTTAAATAAAAGAGAATATAATAAGGGTAGTTTAGTCATTTCACATACTCTTAACGGCCAATTGCTAGCGTTGGGATAAAATGATAACGTTGCTATATTGTTGGGGGTTTTTTGATAACTTTTTAATAGTTCTAGGGGTTTTGAGAAATTTATCCTTAAATTTAAATCTTATAATATTATTATAAGATTACAAAAATACCCCTGATTCTTCTTCCTCAACACCATCTCTTTCTAAAGCTCTCACCGCAACCATCATGATTCAACTCCCCAAATCTTTTGTCTAATCCACACCAGAAATTACTATGACGTTCATACACACATATATAGGTATTATATATATGTGTGTATATAAAAATTCTTACATATATATTTTACCAAGGTGAAAGGGATTGATGAGCTAATTCTTCGGTTAGAAGAACTTTCTTTCTATTGAAACTACAGGAATTATTTACACAAACAGCAACTCATCCTAGCTTGCACAATTTTTTACCAAAGATTTGATAAACATACAACCCTGCTATGGAAAATGGCGAGCAGCGAAAGACTATATATTCTCTCACACCCTTGGCAATATTTAACAAAACCTCACATTTGTATGTATAAATGTCTAATTGTGTTAGATGTTCTATTATTCCTCGGTTCATATGCGATAAATGAAAGCTGCAAAAATAATTTTATAAACTATATTGCAAAACTGAATTTTCTTTGAATTTTGTAATTGCCCATTTCACAGTAGTCCCATTAAACACTAACTTTTGATAAGCCACACTTCCGCTATGAACATTTGTTTGATAAGCCAAACAACCCTAGGGAACTAGCACTTGCAATGAAGAAGACAATATTGGGTTTCAATTCACTTTCTACAAAACATACATGAAACCGCGCAAATAATACCTTTCTCAGCCATTCTATCTTACCTTTCTTATGTTGGCTGATGAGCCAGGCCTGTTATTATGTGATGGTGCCACTACTGGCTCAGGGAGATGCGCGAAATTTGTCTGAGGGGGAAAGTGAATTCAAGAAATGGTGGGGATAAATAAGGAGTTGTATCTCTCACCTCTCTCTAGTGTTGTCTGTGATTGTATATCATAACTTAAATGGGTGTGGTGAAAGTTTTTAAATGGGTGTGGTGAAAGTTTTAGAAAGAGGTGTTGAACGAAGAAGGACCAGGGGTATTTTTGTAATCTTACAATAATATTATAAGTTTTAAATTTTAAAATTAAATTATAAGGGTAATTTTATCATTTTATACTAATTTGGGGGCAACTTGATAACATTTTTTAGTTTAGGGGGGTTTTTAATTTATTGGGGTTTTTTTGCACCAATTTGATAGTATATGGGGGGTTTTGTGATTTTTCCTCCTTTATATATATACACACACATGTACCGTCTTTCTTTTTGATATATCTCTCTTTAATCTCAATTTTATTTACGCACCCACCAGCCTTATCTTTTGTTTCATAGCCATAAATAAACCCAACAATGCTTAACTAAGTAGAGAATGACATGTTGTATTCGGCGCACAAAGTTAAAATTTGAAAAAAGAATATGCAAGTGTAAAATTTTGCAGATAAAAAATAAATAAGTCTACACAGATGAAAATACTCATACAATTGATCTAAACTTCATAATATTGCTTTGACGTGATCTCCTCGGTATACTAGAAGTAAATTTTTTATTTTTTTATCTAATTTTCTCTCTATTTTTCATATAGGGTTGTGCTTTATGTTGAAATCATAAAATTTCTTAGGACTTGTTGATTCCGAGTGCTCTGCTTTAAAGAGAGAAAAAAAAAAAAAAAAAAATTAGAGAGAGATATTATATTTTCTTATAGAAGGAGAGTTATAGGAATGGAAGGAAAATATATAGAATTAGGAAATAATATTTACAAAAAAGATTATGTCTCTATAAATATATTTATATATATTGAAATAAATAATATTTTAAAAAATTTAAAAGTTATAGGAATGGAAGGAAAATAGTGTACAAATACTAGAATCTCACTTGACAAACCAAATGAAATATAGTATCATAAAAAATAAAAAATAAAAAGAATGTGTTGTTGGTAACCGATTACTAAACCGTAACATAGAGATATTTTAGAGAGAAAAAAAATATTAGAGAGAAAGATTTCCATGAATATGTCTTCAAGTATATCCAAACAAACCTATTCATTGTTTTAAATATAGAAAATGATACTTACACCAAATACTCAGGCTCAAAACTCAAGCTGATGGTGATGTGTCACTATAGCTATACTACACTTGGAAAGATAAAATTTTAAAGACAAAATTATCTTTATAGAATTCCAAATAGTAAAGAATCTCAATTACCAATAATATCTCTCATCATCCATCTTTATCATATAGTCAAACCATTTTTTATTTTATTCTCTAACCCTCTTTTTCTCTATTGTCGTCATTGATTCGTGATCATAATCAAGATACACAAATATATCACTTTACACTACTTGGTAGGGAGGGTTTTCTTGGTAGGGAGGGTTTTCTTTCCCTTATCTCCTGCGTCACCAAATCATACCCAACCGCTCACATACACACACACCACTTTTCTTTTTCTTTTTTCATTTTTTGAAGTTATCATTAAAATTATTAAAACTTGTTATTTATTTATTTTATGTTTTGCAATTTTGCATATTCTTATACATCTATATATATAAGGAGAGGAAGGGTGTTTTGATAAAATTTTAAAAATAAATTTATGGAGATTAATTGCACTATACTTCTTAATCTATGTATATATTAGGATGCTAATTTAAGAGATTTTTAATTATAGTTGTTTTTTAAACCATTATTTCAGTTAAGTTAATTGACCCTAAAAAGAAGGCAATATAAGGGTAATTTTGTCTTTGAAAATTCATGTTGTAATGGACATGCTAGTAGGACCATTTGATTGCCGAGTACTGCTATTTCGTCTGACTTAAAAAAAACCAATGTATTACGACTTCCACGTATATGTTACTGTATGGGCTACTTTAAGATCTAAATATACCAACACAGCTGTTAATAAAAATTGGAAGATCTTTTTTCTCTCTATCCAAATAAAGAGATATTGTCCATCCTCTCTTCACATCCTCTCTGTGGAACGCCGTGAAACTACAATTATCATCGGAGACATGGTGGGGACCGTGAATATCTACCGCTGGCGCAATTGAGCACCAATTTGACGGCCCGATTTGCAAAATTTGTCCAAATTACGATCGAATTGAATCTTTAAAGATTTGGGTTTGTGGAAATTCTGTTAATTATTTTCTCTCATCTTGCTCTACTCTTCTTTCTCAGTGTGTGTATCTATGAGAGATGAGAGCAAAAAAATTAACAAAACTCCACAAACCCAGATCTTAATTGCTTTAAAGTTGGAAGTGGAAGAAAATTGAAAATCTTCCATTGAAAATCTTCTTTCTTTTATTTTCTGTTTGTTTTTTCTTGGGTGAAAATCTTATTACTAAGACAACAGATTAGGATAAAAGTTTCATTCACTATAACGAGTCTTTTAGTGGATAAAATATTTTATAAAGAGCAAAATTTCAAAGAAAAATATAAAGAGGATTAACATACAGAGAGAAAAAAAGATAAAGACAATAAAAAAGGAAATGAATTGATTATACGGAGAGTCCAGAGAGAAAAAGGTGAAAAAGACATGGAAGAAAATTACTGAAATGATATTTTTGTCAAAAGAAACTTACTATATTTAATATGGTGTGGGGGCGCTTGAGAGAACCATTTATTTATTACCACGTTGAAATCGGTATTTTGTCGGTTAATATGGTGTGGGGGCGCTTGAGAGAACCATTTATTTATTACCACGTTGAAATTGGTATTTTGTCGGTTTTTTTTTTGTCACCTAAAATATCATTTTCCTTTGATTGTCATATTAATTTATCTTTTTGTGCCACGTAAATTCTGCCTAACAAATCAGTCTAATCTTTTTGCCTAAATATCACAACTCTTTAAACATATACAAAATTAGTAGGAACATTCTTGTTACACAAAAATGGTATTTTTGAATTTTTTTTTTTTTAAATGACATTACCATTGACTATTTTTTAACAGATTTCTTCAACAGGGACAATTAGTTCAAAACATAGATTTTTATTTTTATTTATTTATTTATTTTTTGGGTGTCAAATTAAAGCTCTTTGTTAAGAAGAAGATAAATCCTCAAGCATGACATCAGTAAGCTAATGAGGCCAAATCTGCCATGATCTAGAAGTCTCAAGTATTACATCAGTAAGCCAACGAGGCCAAATCTGCCATGATCTAGAAGTCCAAACAAAAGCCAAATATATATTTTCCTTTACATCACTTGGATATCTTCAAGTACAATTGACAACAGGGTTAAACCTTTCAATAGATTGACAATCACTTTCGACATCCACCAAAAGTAACCCCATTGACGTAATAACAGTAAACCTTCTCTAGCAACCAAAGCTTCAGCTACCTCTGCACTTCCAACATCATGAAAAAATACAGAAGCAACCTTCACAGGAAACTCACATGATTACATAGAATAAATCCCCCACCGCAACATCTAATTGCTCAAAAGATAAATAATAGAAGGCGTTATATGCACCTTATTTTTCTTCTTCTTCTTCTTCTCTTTTTTTTTTTTTTTTTTTTTTTTTGAAACCCAAATTAATATGCAAATGAGAAAAGAGGATAAAAGTTAAAAATGTGTCAAATATTGTAAGAGTGTCATTTTAAGTTTAAATTTTGATGAAATTAAGGTTAGTCGTTTTTCACCATACCTATTTGTTACAAAACATGTAAATCGCCATCCGTAATTTAAGAAATTTGAGACTTGTAACTTCGACAATTAGGTTAACCTAAAGAGTTTGAAACATGTCCTTCGGGGTTACCTCATCAATCTTCATGGATTGCGGGTTAAGATTTACTTTATAATTAGCACCGACCATGTATGTATTCATTCATTCACATTTTTCCTTTTCCACAAACTTTATGCGAGAGAATCATTGAATTGATATAAAATTGTTCAAACCAAACCAAGGCTATTTAGCAGGCTTGCAATCCTAGGAGTAATATGTAATATATTAATATTTATTAATAATAGTTATTTTAAAACCATCCTTTTTGTTTTATAGCAATGCAAAGTTACTAATTAAACTATTGTATTTAAGTGAAGTATTCTTTTTAATAGATAATATAGCTAAACAATGCATGTATTAGAAAAAGAATTTATTATTCTCTTATGTTCCGTTTGGTTAGATGGAAATAAGTTAGAAAATAAAAAAAATAAAAAATGAAATAAAAGTGAAGTGAATGAAAATAAAAGAGATTTTCTAGCATGCATTTTGTTTGTATGCAAATTTATATAAAAAAAAGATGATAATTTAACAGTTCAATTATACTCACTTAACAAAAAATAATAATACTAACAATAATAACATTTCAATTCGATTATTTGTTACTATTTGTAAAATTTATTTAAATTTTTTAATTCTAAAAATAAACTAAACCATCAATATCACAACACACGTCATGTTTTAGAGGGGGGAATAGGATGAGGAGAGGGAAAAGAGAAAAAAGAAAAAAGAAAATGTAAGTGTGATGAGGATAGAAATTAAAGACTTTTGTGCTACATTTGGTATGCAGAAATGGAATGGAATGCAAGTGAGAATGGAATAAGAATGAGAATGGAATAGAATAGTCATTCTCATTCTATTGTTTGGTTGTAAATATGAAATGTGTAAGAATGGAATGATAATAACCATTCTAGTGTTTGGTTCGACCAATTTAAAATTTAGAATGGAATAAATTTTTAATTAAATTCTCCAAAATATCCCTCTTAGTAACAATTAAATTAAATTAAATTAACAAAATGATATTCTCTAATAATTTTTTAAAAATAAATGGCGGCAGTAGCGGTGGTGGATGGTGGAAAGCGGTAGTAGTGTAGGTAGTGGTGTTGGAAGGCAGCGGTGGTGGCAATGGTGAGAATGGTGGTAGCAGTGGTGGTAGAATATGGCAGTGGTGTTGGTGGAAGGCGGTAGCAGTAGTGTGGTGGAAGGAGATAGTGGTGTGACTATAGTGGTGGTGGAAGGCGGCGGTGGAAGGTGGTGGTAGCAGAAGATGGTGGTTGTGGCGATGGTAAAAGGTGGTGGTGACAGTGGTGGAAGGTGGTGGCGGTGGTAGAAGGTGGTGGAAGGCGATGGTGGAAGGTGGTGGTGGCGGTGGCGGTGGCGGTGGTGGTGGAAGGTAGTGGTGGTGGTGAAAGGTGGCGGTGGTGAAAGATGGTGGTGGTTGTTGAAGGCGGTGGCGGTGGCGGTGATGGTGGTGGAAGGCGGCGATGGTGGTGTAGGGCTGTGGCGGTGGCGGTGGTGGAAGGTGATGATGGTAGTGAAAGGTGGTAGCAATGGTAGTGGTGGAAGGTGGTAGCAGTGGTGAAAGGCGATGGCGGCGGTGGTGGTAGTAGTGGTGAAAGGCGATGACGGCGGTGGTGGTGGAAGGTGGTGGCGGTAGAGATGGTGGTTGCGGAAAAACGGTGACGGTAACGGTGGTGAAAGGCGGTGGCGGTGGTGAAAAGTAATGGGCGATGGTGAAAGTCAGTGGTGGTGGAAGGCAGTGGTAATGGTGGTAGTGGTGAAAGGCGGAGATGATTGTGGTGGAAGGTAATTGTGATTTTTAGACTTGAAATATGAGGGTGTTTTGGGAAGTTAATTTTTTAAAATAAATTACTTGGGATTGGAATGGCCATTCCATAGGTTTAGTTGTGGAATAGATTTTCATTTCCAGAAATGAATTTTCATTCCAATGGAATGGCCATTCTCATTTTAAGTTGCATACCTGAAGATGCAAGAAATTCCTTCTCCTCTTTCTCTCTCTAGAATTCTTACACCTCAACCCAAAAAGATCCCTCTCCTTTCCATTCCATATCCTATTTATAGATATTTACAAGATATTTACAAGATATTTACTGATTGCTGGATCTGGGCCTATTCCTCCATAAGCCCTGGTCACCTTTGATGGGCTTACTCCCGTTCGGCCCATATGGTAGTGTCTTTATATGGGCCGACCCAGCTGTACGAACTAAATGTTGTGTTTGCGAGTCGGATCCGGCCCATGTCGTCCGGGGCCTCCTCAACTGCCCCCATAATTGCCCCCTATTTAATAAGGGGTAATTATTGATGGCGTCTCATCATGATGTTGACGGCTCGAGATAACCACGTGGGGGAGCGGACGGTCAGATCCAGAATCAATGTTCCGGGGCTCGAGGAATTTCTCGCCTTCCCGACGCTTCGGCCCTCAGGCCCCCTCGCCTTTATAATGCTCTAGAATTCCACTTCACTTCCCTTTACCGTCTCCATCATCAGCCAAGTCTCTCTCTTTCTAGAACAGTGCTAAGCTTTTTCTGATGAAATCCTTCAAGAGTCATTCTTCCAGCGATCTTGCAGTCCTCCGAGGTTAGTTTCGTTCTTTTTACTTTCGGCAGGCTTCCATTTATCCCCTTTTAGATTCTTCTAGCACTTCCACCATGGTTGTAGATCTGGATGTTCTTCGTATGAGACTTAGACTTCCTGACAACATCGAAGTTAGGGTTTGCCCCCAGGATGTTAACATTATGACCGGCGCCGGCCTCCTGCCCGGTGAAGTCTTATTCACGAACCTTCAATTGAATGTTGTTAGGTTCCCTCTGCACCCTTTCTTTAGTTATGTCTTCAATAGATTGGGGATATCCCCTCTGCAGGTCAACCCCAACTTCTTTAGAATCATATCTGTTATGCTCTTGTTGATGCGTGACAGAAATCTGGACCTCGACCTCATAGACCTCCTTCTGTGCTATAAGGTCAGTAAGATCCGTACTAACGAACCCTTCTACCACCTCTACCCGTTCGAGAAGATGTCCATATGTACGGACACAATAAAATCTGAGAAGGGTTGGAGGGATAGCATAGTGGGCATTAGTGGGCCTTGGTCTTCGCCGGCTGCAGAGGATTACCCAATCCCGAGCGCCTTTGGTGTCTGTTCTGTCTCCTCCTATAAGAAATTCAAATCTCATAAACATGACTGCCCCTGCGAAACATGCGTTCCTCGTTTTTGCACTTTCTTATGCCGTTCCTTGGGAATACCTTGTGATGACTTGAGCTATAGTGTTTGCAGGGATAGGAGTAACTACTTGAAGAAATACGTTCTGAACGATATTCCTTCCTGCTCAGATCTCCTCACTTCAGACAACCTCTTAGCGCTCTCATCACTCGGCTACAACATGAGCAGACTTCAGATTCCTTCTTTTGGCAGGAAGAAAAATACTCCCCCAGCCACTCCTGCTGCTGGGGCGACCTCCTCTCCAGCGTCAGCTTCTTCCTCAGCCACCATATCTGACACTGTCCCGAGCGCAGTGGCTATTAACCCTGTTGCCAGCGCCCCTGCTGCCAACCAGAACGCGTCCCCCCCAGCTACCATAGCTCCTGCTGCTGCGGGGGGCGGTCGGGACAAAGAACGAGGCAAAAGGCCTCATCCTGATAGTGAAGTCGATCCTGAGGAAGAGCCTCTCATTAGAAGGACCCGGGTCTCCGGGCCTGGTGCTCTCTTGCACCGAGCGGTCAGAGCTCCTGCTCCCTCTGGGCCTGCTGCAGCTGGTGGCTCTGCTTCTGCTTCAGGCCCCTCTTCTATCCCCACCTTACCGCCATGGGCCCCTCGGTACACCCGAACGGATGGGACGTTCATGAAACTGAACGAGACCATGCTGAAGGATGGCCAGACCGCTATGGCCTACTACAGGAGCATGTGGACTCCGAAGGACCTTGAGGCGGCAAAGGGCCTTTCCCAGAAGGATGTGTTCAGCCGCTTTCCCCAATCTGCTATGGAGGTGACTTTTATTTTCTAACTCATGCATTCTCTCATATTATTTGGTCTTGCCTTCGCCCGACCTGACTATTGGCTTAACCGTTTTTAATGTGCACCTATGCAGACATTGTTCGGAATGATGGCCATGCAGAAGCAGGTGGAGATGGGGAACGCCAGGGCCCGTAAGTTTTCTGACAGCCTGGAGGTGGCTAATAAAGAAAACGACCTCCTCGCCATGAAGAATACCGAGGTACTGGCTCGGCTTGACAAAACCGAGCAAGAGAGAGATGTCCTGAAGAAGGAGAATGATTCCCTTCAGGATGAGAAGGACGCCCTCCAGCTTGAGAAGAGCGTCTGGCAGACCGAGCGGGAATCAATTAGAGAAGAGAAGGCAGAACTCCAGCGCCTTCTAGCTGATGAACAGTCTGCTCGGATGGCTTTTGAAAAAAGAGCTCTGGACGAGCGTACCGCTCTGATCGACGCGATCAGCAGAGTGGGTGGTGGGATACTGGCCCTTCACGCTCGCTTCTCAAGGGTCGGTGCTCTTAGGTATGCTCAAGGATTCCGGGAAGGTTTCGCCGACCGGGTTCCGGATGAGGGACAGACCAGCTCCACTCCGGATGAGGTAGACAAGGATCTGGGGATCAAACCTCTGGGGGTCTATGTCGACCCAGAACCCACCGAAGCGGAGCGTATATTTGATGAGTGCCAGGACATTGCTTCCTCCAGGATCATCACAGCTCCTCCTACCGCTCTGCCACTGACCGCTCCTCAATCGTCAACCGTGGTTCCTTCCATAGCCACTGCTGACGCTGAACCCCAGCCGAACGATTCAGTCATTCACCTTGATTCCCCACCTCATGAAGGTGAGACGGCTGATGGGGCCGAGGAGGCGAGTCGGCACGACCAGGATGCTGTTGGTACTGAGGCATCTAGCTAGGGCTCCTTTGAATTCTTCCATTCCATATCTTTTTGTAATGATGGACATCTCTCTTTTGTAAACTCAATGCTCAATATTAATGAAACGACAGAACTCTTTTTCCCTATGTGTTGTGCTCTATTCAACTTATCTTCAATACATACATATCTCTTCTCTCTTTTTCTTTTATATTAGCTTTGCCGTGTGTTTGTTTATGGCAAGTGCCTGGCGCTCGGCTAGGATGCCACTTGCCACTTGGCTTTAAGTTTTTAGCAAGTGTCTGGCGTTCGGCTTATAGTGCCAGCTGCCACTTATCTTGCTTAAGTGCCTGGCGCTCGGCTAGGATGCCACTTGCCACTTGGCTTTAAGTTTTTAGCAAGTGTCTGGCGTTCGGCTTATAGTGCCAGCTGCCACTTATCTTGCTTAAGTGCCTGGCGCTCGGCTAGAATGCCACTTGCCACTTGGCTTTAAGTTTTTAGCAAGTGTCTGGCGTTCGGCTTATAGTGCCAGCTGCCACTTATCTTGCTTAAGTGCCTGGCGCTCGGCTAGAATGCCACTTGCCACTTGGCTTTAAGTTTTTAGCAAGTGTCTGGCGTTCGGCTTATAGTGCCAGCTGCCACTTGTCTTGCTTAAGTGCCTGGCGCTCGGCTAGAATGCCTCTTGCCACTTGGCTTTAAGTTTTTAGCAAGTGTCTGGCGTTTGGCTTATAGTGCCAGCTGCCACTTATCTTGCTTAAGTGCCTGGCGCTCGGCTAGAATGCCACTTGCCACTTGGCTTTAAATTTTTATAGTAGACCGTTGGAAAAGAAAATTCTTTTTTTGTAAATTTCAGTAACTTGCTCATTCATATGTATTTGATTGACAACAAACAACATCCAATTGAAGCCGGAACTTAGCTTTTATTGGTAGTACCTCTTCAGAGACGTGGCGTTCCAGGGCTTGCTGACCAACCTTCCCGCCATGGTTTCCAACGTATATGCCCCCTTGCCAATGACTTCTGCAATTCTGTATGGGCCTTCCCAGGGTGGCATCATTTTTTTGACCATCCCCACCTTTCTTTTCAGAACCAGATCGCCAGGGGCAAAATCCCTGTGTTTTACTCTCTTGTTGTGACTATTCGCCAGCACTTGCTGATACGATGCTAGCCTTACAGCCGCTGCGTCCCTCCTTTCGTCTATCATATCGAGGTTCAATCTTAACATCTTGTCGTTCTGATCTCGACTCCATGCTAAGCTTCTGATAGTGGGGACTAAATGCTCAACCGGTATAACTGCCTCGGTGCCATACGCCATTGCGAACGGGCTCTCCCCAGTCGGCCGCCTTGGGGTGGTTCTGTAAGCCCATAGAACGTTCGGGAGTTCATCCAACCACTTCCCCTTATGATCTTCCAGCTTCTTCTTAATGCAGGCGAAAATGGTTCTGTTTGTGATTTCTGCTTGTCCGTTGGCCTGAGGATGACTTACTGCAGCCAACTTCTGGTTGATTCCATACTCCTCCAGCAGCTTTCTTACTTGCCTGCTGTCGAGGTTTGTGCCATTGTCCATGACTATTGATCTGGGAACACCGAAACGGCAGATAATATTGTTCCAAATAAATCGTCTCACATGAGTCTGAGTCACACTAGGATACGGTTCTGCCTCCACCCATTTAGTGAAGTAATCCGTGGCCAGTAACACATACTTGTTCTGAGCTCTTGCAGTTGGCAGAGGACCGACCACATCCATCCCCCATTGCGCGAAAGGCCATGGCGAGGCCATTACGTGCAATTCCTCAGGTGGTTGGTGGATCAATGGTCCATATCGTTGGCATTTATCGCACCTTCGAGAGAACTCCTCCGTATCTCTTGACATGTTTGGCCAGAAATACCCTTGTGTCATTGCTTTATGCGCTAACGATCGCCCCCCAGAATGATTGCCACACACACCCTCATGAATAGCTCGCAATACCTGCTGCGACTCCGCGGGGGTGACACATTTCAAGTATGGGCCAGAGTAGGACCTTCTGTACAGCTGGTTCCGCACGATGGCGTACTTGGCAGCATTCTTTTTGAGTCTCCTAGCTTCATCCCTTTGCATAGGCAAAACGTCATCTCGAATATAGGTAATGATGGGGTCAATCCAACTCGGTTCATACGGTATGATGTTGACTTGCCAAGGGTCAGAGTCCAACGGTTCTTCGAAAATAGATGGCTGGGTCACTATTCCTACTGGAATCACCCTCGCCAATGTTTCACCGCAACTCGAAGCACTGCATGCTAAACGGTCTGCATCTGCATTCTGTTCCCTTGGGAGCTGTATGAATTCGATCTTTGCAAAGTCCTTGGCTCTATGCAGAACGGCAGAACGATATGCCCCCATCGTGTCATCCTTGGTCGCGTACTCACCATTTACCTGTTGAACAATCAGCTGCGAGTCACTATACACTGTCAAACTTTTGATCTGTAGCTCTCTGGCCAACTTTAATCTATTTAGCAACGCCTCGTATTCCGCTTCATTATTGGTGGCTCGGAACTCAAGTCTGAGTGCTTGGCTCAAGGAAGTACCCTCTGGGGTTTGCAGTTTGATCCCAATCCCAGCCCCCATCTGGTTAGAGGAGCCATCCACAAAAAGTTTCCAAGAGCCGCATCTAAGGTCCTCTTCCGTATCTTCGGTGTCACATTCTAGTAGGAAATCGGCTACCGCTTGCCCCTTAACAGCTGTTCTCGGCTCATACGTTATGTCAAATGAACTCAACTCTATGGCCCACTTTGTCATTCTACCCGAGAGCTCTGGCTTGTGCATAAGCGTTCTGATTGGGAAAGTTGTTAGAACAGCTATGGGGTGGGATTCGAAATAATGCCTCAACTTTCTTTTTGCATTTACAAGGGCAAGTACCACCCGTTCGGCCTTTGAGTATCTTTTTTCTGCCTCCGTCAGTGTTTTGCTTACATAAAATACCGGGTATTGCACCCCTTCCTTGCAACGAATCAGAACGGCACTCGTCGCGACACCAGATACTCCAAGATATAGAAATAACTTTTCTTCCGGTTCTGGGGCTGACAGGACTGGTGGATTCTGCATATATTCCTTCAAATGAGTCAATGCTTGTCGTTGCTCATCCCCCCAGACCTGCCTTCCATGGTTCCGAATCGTGTCAAAGAATGGTTTGCAGTGATCTGACAATTTTGAAATAAATCGACTTAATGCAGCTACTCGTCCTGTGAGGGCTTGCACCTCTCTGATCGTCTTTAGCTCGGCATTCTTAATCAAAGCCTCTGCTTGAGCGGGGCTAACTTCGATGCCCCTGCGGTTGACCACGTGTCCCAGAAACTGTCCGGAACTCACACCGAACGAGCACTTGGTCGGATTGAGCCTCATCCCATATCGCTTTAGTACATCAAATACATCTTGTAGATGCTTCAGATGATCATCCTTTTTCCTACTCTTTACCACCATATCATCAATATAGGCTTCCACAATCTTACCCATTTGATTCTTAAAAACTTTGCTAACAAGTCTTTGATAAGTTGCTCCCGCATTCTTTAGCCCGAAAGGCATAACTTTGTAGCAGTATGTTCCTCGCTCGGTGACAAAAGAAGTTTTTTCTTCATCTGCGGGGTCCATAGGAATCTGATTATAACCTGAATATGCGTCCAGAAAGGTTAAACGCTCATACCCAGTGGTGGCATCCACCATTTGATCAATCTTAGGCAACGGGAAGCTGTCCTTCGGACAGGCTTTGTTCAAATTGGTGAAATCAATGCATACTCGCCATTTCCCATTCTTCTTCTGCACAACAACGACGTTGGACAACCACTCAGGGTAGTGCACCTCTCTGATAAATCCCGCATCAAGCAGCCTATCGACTTCTTCCGCTATGATCTGGTTACGTTCTGGAGCAAATCTTCGCTGCTTCTGTTTCACTGGTTTGAAATTGGGATTGACATTCAGGGAATGACAGGATACGGAGGGACTAATTCCAGGCATGTCTAGGTGACTCCATGCAAATACGTCGGCATTGTGGGACAAGAAATCCACTAGCTCTTGCTACTCTTCTCTGGTCAGTCTTATACCTACTCTGGTAGTTCGTTCTGGCCTGGACTGATCGATCTGCACATCCAGAAGGGGCTCCTCGGTCAAGTCGACTGACTCCTCCACCCTATTCTGCTTGAGCGGAGGTTCCTGTAATTGCTATCTGGGGCTTGCCGAACGGACGGGCGCCTTTCCTTTCCCAGCATGCTTTAGTGTGACGGAATAACACTCTTTGGCTGCGACTTGATCCCCCCGAATGTCTATCACTTTATCTCCATCGGGCCCGAGGCACCTCATGACCTGATGCAGAGTTGAGGGTACACCTCGGACTCTGTTAATCCATCCTCTTCCCATCAGGAGATTATACGAGGGGTGAATTTCCACAACCACAAAAGTTTCCATAAGAGATCGTTCTGCAGCTTGAACTTCCACTTCCACCATCCCGACGGGTTCCACCCTCTTCCCATCGAACCCTAACAAGGGATTTCCGGTGGGCTTGAGCCTCTCTGGTTTAATGTCGAGCCTGTCAAATGTGTCTCTCGGCATGACATTCGCACTGCTCCCAGGATCGATCAGAACTCTGCGCACCAAGCAATCTGCCACTGTCAAACTGACTACCAACGGGTCGTCATGAGGCAGTTGAACACGCTGCAGGTCTGTCCAGTCGAACTTTATCTGCATCGACGGGCTCTGCTGGTGTAGAGTAGTCACATTGCCGACCCTTTTCTTCATCTGCGCCTGCCGCAGGCGCACCCGGAGCAGCTCATCTGACTCTTCACTAGGCTCGGGTCGACCATGGATAGCATTAATTATACGAACTGGTTGTGAATTGTGGGAGCTTTGTTTATGACTCCTTTTTATTTGTTCCACCGGTCGATTCTGCTCCATCGCCGAACCTTGACCATAACTCGCGAACTCCCCTCTAGCTATCAACATCTCCACTTGCCTCCTCAGGTTCCTGCATTCGTTAGTCTGATGACCGAAATCAGAATGAAAAGCACAATGTTTAGTTTGATCCCTCTGTTCGAGGGGTTGCTTAATTGGCAGTGGTGGATGAAACTTGTCTTTGTTCTCCTGATACAGCCTCGCCAGAGTGACCTTCAGTGGAGTAATCAACTCTTCCTCCCTGGACCTTTTTTCTGCCTTCCAAGAGGTCTGACGTTGCGGCTGAGCCTGCTTCTGCCTGATCTTTGCCTTGGACTTTTCCTCGGTCGACACAAGCGACGTTGTCCGAGCATTAGCTGCCTCCTCTTCTTCTAGGCGCACAAAGCCATCGGCTCTCTCATTGAGTTCATCCATAGTAGTCGGCGTGTTCACTGCCAGACTGGTGTGAAACGGAGTTCCGCGTGTCATGGCTAACTTGAAGGCTTGAACTGCTGTAGAAGGGTGGCATTCGATCACCATACTCTTAGTGAGATTAAACCTGGTAAGAAAGGCCTGGAGACGTTCATCCTTGTGCTGCCTCATCGTGAATAGGCTCGAGATGTCCTTCGGCGGGCGTTTGTTCCCATAGTACTGGCTTATGAACCGATCGCACAGGTCTCTGAAACTACCAATGGAGCTCCTAGGCAAGTTTTTGAACCAGCTGAGCGCCGGTCCGGCCAGGCTTGTAGGGAAACATTTGCACATTAAAGAGTCGTTTTCCGTATTCAGGGCCATTTTCAACTAGATATGATACACATGATCGATCGGATCGGTCGTTTCGTCGAACAGAATAAAGACTGGCATAGCAAACTTCCTTGGATGCGGGGCATTCAAGATCTCGTCGGTGAATGGTGAATCCACCGTTCGAGCTGCGGATCGGAGAGCTTCATTCTCTCTCTGGAGTCCAGCGGTAGCTCTGTGAGTTACGGTTCTGCCCTCCGAACCGTGATGAGTGATAGTAACCATGGAGGGCCGGTAAGACGGATCGAACGACCGTTCCTCTATGAACTCTCTTTGCCAAGGCGACGCTATTCGACGGCGATCAGCCTCCATCACTTCCTCTCGGTCGAACCTTTCCCGCTGCGGATCAACGTGAGTCGATCCTTCGTGATCTTCAACTCGACGAACATTTGGCGGCAAATTGTCCATCATCCTTTCATCACGGTGGTGAGCTGACTGATTGTTCTCGTCCTGTTCGCCTTGATGCGCGATATTAGATTGAACACCTCCTTCTCCGACTGGAAGTGGATGCGAAACCGCAGGTATTTGCCGATGTTGCAGTCCAGCTTTCAATTCTGCATTCTCTTTCTTGAGAGCTTCAATCAAGTTCATCAACTCCTCAAGCTTTGTTTGCTGGACAGCCTCCATCGGATTGGAGCTTTCACCTATCATTATTCCCGAACGGAGTAAAGGCATTAATCTCAAGTTCGCGAGTAGATCCGAGCTTCGTGAGTAGGAATTTTTAGATCTGGCTTCTAATTCTCCGAATTATGCTCACTGTTTACGAGATCTGAATTGTCTGAACTCTAAATCCGTCAGATCCTGCCACAATCGAACAACTCGTTGTTGTGTAGATCTGAAGTCACTCCTGCCAAAGCTTCAAGAATTGTAATTCCTCCAGAGTAGGTCACAATCGCTCAGATCTGGATTCAAATCCCAAAGATCGAGTCTCGATCAACCGAATTGGTTTGAATCCATTCGATATTCCTCATTGATCAACCAAACTTCCATGCGTTTCCCACAGACGGCGCCAATTGAAGATGCAAGAAATTCCTTCTCCTCTTTCTCTCTCTAGAATTCTTACACCTCAACCCAAAAAGATCCCTCTCCTTTCCATTCCATATCCTATTTATAGATATTTACAAGATATTTACAAGATATTTACTGATTGTTGGATCTGGGCCTATTCCTCCATAAGCCTTGGTCACCTTTGATGGGCTTACTCCCGTTCGGCCCATATGGCAGTGTCTTTATATGGGCCGACCCAGCTGTATGAACTGAATGTTATGTTTGCGAGTCGGATCCGGCCCATGTCGTCCGGGGCCTCCTCAATACCAAACAAAGGAATAATTGGAATGGGCATTCCATTCCATTCCATTCCTGCACACCAAACGTAGATAGAAAGAGGAAGAAAATTTTCAGAAAGAATTAAATTCTTTGGGCCCAGATTAAATCTTTGTTATTTGGGGTCTAATAATATAAGGAAATAAAAATTTTAACGAGGTAATAATGTAAGAAAATTAAAAAAAAAAAAAAAATTAAGGTCTTTCATGGAAGTATGGATTAAGTTCTAATATTATAAGAAAATGAAGTTTTTAAGAAAGTAATACGACAGATAAATAAAAATATTTTTGAAACCTTAGAAAAGTGCAAGTCGCCTCAGACTCCAAGTGTCTTATTTTAATGCTCTTATTATATTGATAACATGATATTAACAATGATGTCTTGATATATATTATATATATACATATATATTTTTTTTTCGGTAAGTAGGATGACTTGATATTAACTATGTCACGGAGTCGGATATCCCAACCGTATAGGCCCCGTCTTCTTAACAGCTCTGTTTTTGAATTGAAAATCAACAAGTGATATGGACCCAGCCCGTAAAGCATTTGTCCTATTTTTCCAATGAACGAATCTTTTTATGGCACTCTATATATAATTCTGAAATGATCCAGACAAATAAAGCTTTAGGTAGGTGTAGTTTTCAGAGTTTTATTTGTACAATTGCATCACCACCAGCATGGACCACGTCAATGCTCATTGAGTTTTATATATTCAATTACAATTAAAAAAAATATTGTAATTGTTAATCATTATTTTCGTGTCATATTTTCTACAATGATATGATTCTCTACATTCCGACTGTGACAAATATATATATATATATATATATATATATATATATATATCTCAACATAGGATGAAATAGGACACAGAAAATAATGATTAACAATTGCAAATGTATATATAAAACAAAACTCAATGAGCATTGACATGATCCCATCCATTATATAAAAATAAATCTATTGACCAACTATTATCCCTACCAAGTACCCAATACTTCTTTACCTTTTAAATAGGACTAATATTATTTATAACAGTCCACTTCACCATATGATATTGTTCGCTTTGAATTCGATTCGTACGATTTTGTTATTGAATTTTATCCCAAAAGACTTTATACCAATTGGAGATAACACCACTATATATAAGCACTTCACCTTTTTTTTACCCAGCGATATGGGATTGTACACCTGTAACTCGCCCAATATGACAGCCTGTCAGTGCCTCGCACCCGTTCACAGTACATCCGCATACAAAGTCGTCACAATCATCCCCTTTGGAACCCAACTTCCTCGTTCACCACACCCCAAAATTTTAAATACAAAAACTCTTATCTTGTATTAAAACCTTATCTCTATTTAGTTATTTATTTATTTATTTTGGATAGTGGTGGATATGTAATGCAAGTCATGCCCAATTTTAATACAAGATAAGGGTTTTAGTATTTAAAATTTTAGAGTATGACAGTTTGGTATAACCTAGGCGGTGTGGCGATCTTGTGGACGAGTATGTCATGCGCGGGTGTGAGACACTGACAGGTTATCACATTAGGTGGCTACGAATGCACAATCTCACATCGTGTGAGTAAAAAAAAAAAAAAAAAATACTTATATATAATGATGTTATCTTCCGTTGATATGAGATATTTTAGAGTAAAGCCTGATAACAAAACTGTGTAAACTCGAATTGAAAAGGAACTATATCATAGGTGAAATGAATTGTTAGAAATGGTATCTTTCATATTCCAAAGGTGAAGAATTATTACCTACTTGGTACGGATACTAGTTGGCAATAGATTTATTTTTATATAATGGATGACATCATGTCAATACTCAATTGATATTTATATATACAATTGCAATTGTTAATCATTGTTTTCGTGTCCTATTTTATCCGATGTTGATATATATATATATATATTTGTCACAGTGGAAAGGTAAAGAAGCATTAGGTACTTGGGGGTATTTTTATTTTTATTTATTTATTAGGCGAGGACCCTTATAATTATTCGTTTTTTAGATTTGTAACTACCAGATAAACTCCTAATTACCCACCCCGATCTCACAGCGTGAGTGACAAATAAGCCAGGAACTTACGGCGCTGAGGTAGAATCAAACACACACACAAATACTAAATTTGGTGGTTCAGCACTTAAAGGCCCCCCTCCCACCAACTCTGCAGGCGCCCCCAGGGTGGTAGGGGTACAAGTTGTTGGTCAATAGTTTCATTTTTACATAATGTGACAAGGGAAGGCGTTAGTTTCAGAGGTATAGGTTGTTTAATTCGGCCAATCAGTATAGGTTGTACGCAGGAGTTGCATGTAAGTGTGTTGTGGCTAGTCTATGGACTTTTCTATACGAAGGGTGCATGGTATAAACCTTAAAGGCATCAATCAATACATTCAACAGAGCCTATCTCTCACTTCCTATATATATATAGAGAGAGAGAGAAATATACATACACTATTTCTCTATATATTGATTCCCACAAATCAAAGGTTTTAAAGATCCCTAATGGGGATTTAGCTAGAGGCCGGTGAATGCTTTTGGGTGGCTGATATTTGGAGGTGCTACAACTAAAGGGAGGAAGGAGCAATTCAAACTTAAGGGAGGAAGGAGGATTCTCTAATCTTGGAGTTTGGTTATTTTAAAGGTATAATCTTCTAATCTTGTTTGATTGTCTCTAAATCACTTATATTCATCCATTAATTTTTTTTTGGGTAAATATTCATCCACACATCTATATATTTCTACACTACTAAACATGCTTCCATATCTAAGATCAATTTCCATCAACAGTACCACTGAAATTAACTAGTGTATCTTGTTGATTGCACATTGTAGATTGAGTTTCAAAGACAAAAGAAACGCAAGAAGAGTAAGGAAGATGCTTAGTGATTGAAATTGTTATTCCATTGTATACATATGTATTTATTCATGTTTGTCCTTTCCCACAAACTTTATGTGAGAGAATCATTGAATTGATATAGAATTGTTCAAACCAAACCAAGGCCATTTAGCAGACTTGCAGTCCTACATAGGAAGAAATACTTTAATCAGGGTGGCTCAAAATATATTTTGAAATCTTTTCATGGCACTCTATGTGTAATTCTGAAATGATCAGACAAATAAAGCATTAGGTAGCTGTAGTTTTCAGAGTTCTATTTGTACAATTGCATCACCACCATCATGGACCTCATCAATGCTCATTTAGTTATATATATACAATTGCAATTAAAAAATTAAATTGCAATTGTTAATCATTATTTACAATGACCAAGCTTTTTCTTTGTCGTAATTGAAAGTGTGAGTTGCGCGCCTAAGCTGTTAGTTGGTTAATTTTGATTAATACTCTAAACGACTTAGATGAGGTGATTTGGTCAATTTGCACAATTTTTTTGTGACTGATTAATTTACCTACTGGTGCTGTCGTGGATTCAAACCCAAAGTTTATGCAATGTGTGGTCAAGTTTTACATTTATAAATTGCCACTACTATCTTTTACTAATTATATAGTTAGGTTGAGTAGGAATCGTCTCAAGGGATTGAGTGTCGTACTAGGTTGAGGAATCAAGATTAGGGTTAGTAGGTCGAGTGATCAAAATGGTTATTAGTTGGTTGAATTAAACTAGATGCGAATTAAACTAGATGCAAATTAAACTAGAGTAAATAATAATGCAATAGAGAGAATAAAAGAAAGAGGGAGATCTTGGGGTTTAGAGATCACCACTAAGCATAACTTTTGTACACCTTTGATGAATGATTAATGAGGGGAAGAACATGTATTGCAATAAAGTGTGTGTGTGTGGTTGTTTCAATAAGTATGGATGAAAAATTAAGCATATATTGTCTAAATAACATGGTGAATAGCACAACATATCAAATTAAGTTATTAATCCTTTCTTTAAGCTATCAATCCAAACACATCATAAGGTTAGAGACACATGTCACTTGCTTTTCATAAGTATGGAACATCAATAACAAGCATGGATTGTTCTCCCATTTAACAACTACACTACAACTAAGCTAATGACATGAAATTAAGCTAATTAAACTAAGAGAGAGGCACAATCCATCAAGAAATGAGTATGAATCATCAAATAAATCACAAGAACATGATATTAAGCACTATATCTTGACAATCTCTATATCTATAGCATCAACACACATAGACATGTATCAATAACACAAGAAATAGAGACAAACACATGAACATCTATTCTAGCATACATAGACATATGCATAAAATGAAATGATCAATTGGAAGCATTAAACCATATAAATCATTGAAGAAATAAGATCTATATTTATAAAAGTGTCAAGCCATGAATCACAATACAAATCCCCTCAAAAATACATAAATCAAGAAGTAGAAAGCATACTTAGGGCTAGCTCTAGCCCCAAGAGGATGTCTAGCCACTCATGGAGGATGTCCTCCAACCCTCAAGGGCAAGCTCTATGGAAGAAATCTGCTCATTGGTTGATGAAGAGTCTCCAATAGTGTCTCTAGCCTCCTCCTCTTCTTTTCTTCCTCCCTAAGAGTTCTCTAAGGTATGGTATGATATGATACAATATGATCTTCTCCCTTCCCCACAAAAAGTAATCCTTATCTTATATAGGTAGGTCAAATGACACCTAAAATGAGCTGGGGTCATACAACAAATATTCCACAATGATTGGATAAGGGGCAACTTTTGTGATCTAGAAATTTAACTTTTTTGCATTAAAGGAAGTTCGATCGATCGAACCTTGGACTTGGATCGATCAAACATTGCTGAGATTTATCGAACTTAGGCTAGATCGATCCTCAATGGCGATGCCTTTTTGGATAAAAACAAATCTGAGATATTTTGAAGATATTTTTGGGAAAAGGACAAAAGTGGTTGGTAGGGTGATGCAACTGGATAAGATCAATCATTTGGATAAGGACAAGAATGTTTGATCGATCAAGGAAAGAAGTTGGATCGATCGAACTTTTGAGATCTTTGAACAGGGACAAACATGGCTCAGATCCATCTTGAAGTGCTTAGATCGATATAAGTTGGATCAATCGAACTTTTCTTGAGATCGATCGAAGTTACTGAAATTCCACCATTGCTTCCTTTTTGCTCTTATTTGCTCATTTCTTTGATTCATCCCAGAATTGCTTCAATTATGCTCTTATTTGGCTGAGTTAGCTTATTTTTGGGATAAGTACCTAAAAATGGAAATAATACGAAATCAATACAAAACGGTAAAATAAGATAGATAAAGGTTCTATAATACCTAAGGTTAAGAGGTTTAAATATGCAATTTTCAGTGCTCATCACACCTCCAAACTTAAATATTGCTAGTCCCTAGCAATGAACTATAAAGTAAAGGAATGAAATGAACAACTATACAACTATGAACTAGAAAACAATAAAATGATAGCGCCACTTTCGTAGGGAACACGATTGCATTTAGCATATGCAACAAACCTTTTAAACTCCTAGGTTACCCCTAGTGGACGAGTGAAGTCTCGTGAGGGTTTCCAGAAATGATACCCACAAACATTAAGCTCTTTCTTTCAAGAAAGGCACCAATATTGCAAACAAGTATTGGGAGAAAACTATCTCAAGTATGCAATTTTTCAACCCTTTCCAAGCAATCTCTCAAAATTTCAACACCAAGCAAGCAAGTATGGTCCTCCACACATCAAGAAAATGATCATGCAAATTAAAAAAATTCTAAAATCCTTATTGAGTGGACCGGCATCAAGTGTGTTGCTATCTAAGCCAACTAAAGAATTAATCACATCCTTACCCTCAAACTAGTACACAAATCTAGTACCGGTCATCAAGACAAAAAGTGGACCTTTTATTAAAGTTTTACTGTTCTAGGTGCGCTTATTCTTTTCACTCGATTTTTATTTATTTATTATTTATTTATTTATTTATTTTATATAGGATCAAAGATGGAAGCATAATGCAATGTGTTGATCTATTAAGCTTTTTAGCAATCTATGAGGTCGAGCGTTAGGTCAATGACTCCCAAACCAGACGGCTTTAGGGCATTATGTGTTTAAACACCCCTACGGACTTACAAGCTCAAATCAACTAGGTTACAAAATCAAAACAACATCCATCTAATCATTTCCCACTTCTCACCATTTGGGAGAAGTCCTCACTTTTTTATTACTTTTGCAACTTCTTCTTTCTTTTTATTTTTATTTTTTTTTTTTTTTTTTCAAGTTATTAACCTAAAGTTTGGGCCCTCCACCTTTCGACGCGAGAAGTTCAGTACCTGATGAGGCTAGAATCCCGGCTACTTAGTGAAAAGGGGTTGTTATCCACCTTTATCAAGAATGAAAACTTTCAATACACTACTAGCTCAATTGGAATATAACCAATTCAATAATCAACAAAGCATGTACCCCACAAATGATGCTAGTGTGCGCCTATGTTAGTGTAGAATCCTAGAATGAATTTCAAAATAATTACAAAATCAAGATGATGTAGACCACAAGTGCAAGCAAGATATCAATTTTTCAAAAAATTTACTCTTAAATGGCATCCGCAAGTCATACAAGGAGTATTGGACTCTCAAGTCATGCAATTTTTAAATTTTAAGCAATATAGTCCTCAAAAGATCAAAATCATAGTTAACATGGACCAATCATATAAAATCCCTCAAATACACAAGACATACTCAAAATTTTGCATTAAAAAACAAACACTGTAAAGCACCACTACCCCCAAACTTAAATGACACAGTGTTCTCAATGTGCAAAGAGAACAAAAGGAAAGAGTATACTAGTGAAATTAAGGCAAATAATGGCTGGAACTGAAGTATCCAAAGTGGGTGGCATAGCCCCCCCAAACTTTGGATTTACTGTGGTCCTGAAATTCGGTACTCGGATAAACTCATCAGATAACAAAAGCGATAATAACAGTGCACAGTGGACATGAAAGTGTAAATGGGATAATAACTGAAAATAGAGAGAGGTAAAAGGGTGGTCCTAAAAATTTAGGGCAGTATTATCTCTCACTGAAGTCACTGGAATGCACCTGATGGAGTCAAACAGATAGCAATAAGAATATGAAAATATGACATCCATATAAAAAACATATATAAATAAAAATAAAGTATAGTACATCCAGTATCAAAGCCGATAGACACGGCTGCAAAAATAGTATAACAGTATCAAAAATATGATGGTATCACTGATATATAAAATAACAGGAGAAAAGGGATAGAGAGATCAGGAAGAAGAGGTAGGACGGGCAGGTGGCGCTCCGCGAATGTCTCTGGATAGATCCCTGAATGCGGTCATGACATCCGTACGGAGGGTAGCAATATCAGCTCTGATGGAGATAGCATCCTCCCGGAGAGAGACCGTGTCAGCGCGGACGAATACAATAGTATCCTCCAAAGCCTGGAGTCGCTCTCCAAAGCTGGGTGTTTGTACTAGAGCCTCAGGTGTGGCTGGATTGGGAGAATGATGATCCTGAGCCTGTTTTGTATCATGAATAGGTGACCCAACTGGAGAGTGTTGCTCTACGTCCTCTGCAGGTTGCTCCAAATCAATATCCATATGTACGGCAGCCGAATTGACTGGTATGTCGTCCGCTGCCGGGTCTACTGCTGCTGCTGCTTCCTCAGCCTCTAAGTCATCTGCCGCCTCTGCCGCGTCATCCTGAAGGCTCTTGATAAGAGTGTTGTAGCTCTTATCCCAGTCCTTCTTCAGGAAGTGACAGGATCCTCGCTCAAGGTGCTCCCGTGGATGGAAAGGATAGCGTTGGTCTAGCAAGATCTGGGTGATGAAGTGGCCAAATGGGAGAGACTTAACCCTTTTGGGCCTCTCCTTGCTAATGTGATCATCATAGAGCTTCCTCATCACGCTCCAGATGAGCGCAGGGATAGACAACGAATGCCCCGTATAGAAAGCGTACAGAGCTGTTAAGTAGTCACTTGAATCTTATGGCCGGCCATGAAGATGTTGCGAAACAAGACTGAGTCAAAGAACCACAAGTCATCTGGCAAATAGGTGCGGGTGGCGAAGGTCTCGCCATCGGCATAATAAACTGTAAGAAGAATGGCCATATCTGCATATGAAGGCCTGTATAACCTGGGATATGTCTCCTGTAGCTCGGGAGGGTAGTCATGTGGACAATGACATGATCTAGATAATATGTCCACAGTGATAGAAATCAGGCGGCCATCAATGGAGGTCCTCAGCTCCGCAATGTTACGCGAGGCAGGCCGGAGGTTCTGGAAGAATATCCGTACTAGCCTTCAGTACACTGGGTATGTGACTGGGGCAAGAATGGCTGCAAGGCCCCTCCATAGTATATCATTATAAGCGGATCGGGTAAGTACCGACCGGGAGAAGAAATCTGTGTCGAATACTGACTCATGCGCCACTGGAAGGCGTGAGTATCTGCGTAATGGCTGGTTTAACTCCTCGACTGACTGAGCTGGCTGTGGTAGAGATGGTATGTGCTTAGCCTCAGCGTCATCGTGTGAAGGAGATGCACCAGCATCAGCATGTTCTCTGCTATCAGAATGTGGAGAATGTGTGGGCTCAGTTGGCTCTTCCTGTATGGGGTCTTGGACACAAGAATGACCGGCCTCATCATCCATAGTCGGCCTGCCTCGGCGGTGATAGTGTCCGCGGGCGACGGTCTTGACCCGAGCCATGGCCTGAAAAATAATTAAAAACTTGCAAGGGAAGTCAAAACCAGAATAAGGAATTTAAAGCATAAAATAGAATCATGTATGTCAAGTAAGATAGACAAAAATGACATGAATCTAAGGAAGTGATAGGATGTGAACATGCTAAGCATTATAAGTATAAAATGCATTAAATGTGAAAAATCATAAGCATTGAGCACGAATGAGATAGCATGGACACACGATAAGATGCATGAAATGTGTATATGAAATCTGTGAAGTTCAATCAATCACAAAAAATGTGAGATCGATCTCACTCGATCGATCTGAGAAATTAAGTAACTAAGTTCGATCGATCTCAGTCGATCGATCTGAGAAATATGTTCGATTAATCGAACTCTGCGAAGAATGTGGATAGTCACAGATCTGTGACGTGGATGGCACGGGGCCTTCACGAACATAGTCGTGGGCCCATCAACATAACAAATCATCAATCATATTCACATAACGAGGCCCATACTCCCAAAATCAAATCAAATCTCAACCATATATACACATATATAAACAAAAAGTTTCAAACTTCATCAATGGAGGTTTTCAACATTAAAAGAGCATGGATCTAACATTTAAAACATGTATAAATCAAATCGAAGCTTGAACCAAAAGGATGGATTCGGATCTCACCTAGAAACCGAGAGAGAGAAGTGGAAACTCGAAGGGGTGAGATGTGAAATCCAAGAGGAGAGAGGGAGAGATTTGGGATGAGGTGAAGCTCGTTGGAGGTCTCGCCGGAGATAAAGAAGATTGGGTGCAGCGGCGATGAGGAATAGGGTTTGGAAGAGGGTTAGATCGATCTTTGAAATCGATCTTGAAACCCTCGGTTCATTTTTAAAAAACTTTCCCGGACCAGTTCGATCGATCGAACTGAAACCTCAGATCGATCGAACTGAAATGATCTCTCCTTGAAAATTTTTTGAAATTTTTGAAAAATATATTTATTATTATTATTATTATTATGTTATATAAAAATAAAAAGTCAAACAAAGTCAAAGATGGTGAGATGAAAAACAGAGATCGATCTGAACAAAATGTTCGATCAATCTGACAGAGCAAAAATATGCAGGTTTTTGGGTTCAGAAATTTTTCTAAGTATGGGAACTCAAGATCGATCGAACTTGAAGTTTGGATCGATCGAAGTACTTATGATCGATCTGAGAATTAGTTCGAATGATGGGACAGAGAGGTGATTTGGATGTAGGTGGATGCAGGTCGAAATTTTTTCTAAGTGTTGGATAAGGTCAAAGTTCGATTGATCGAACTCTCATTTGAGATCGATTGAACTTATGCAAAATGCTCAATTTCAACATAAAACTACATGCAATCCTAATCACAGTTCCTAGCAATGTATATGAACCAAAAACAAGTATTTAGACTTCGCAAGAATTGAAATTAAAGATAGAAATGAGAGAGGAATAGGGTTTTGACACCCTACGAAATGTCGTGCTAGTCTTTAACATCTCTAGTAAGACGTTGAGCTCTTTTAGCCCGGATCAAATATCTTGTAGTGCATCCCCTCCTCGATGGGGTGATAAGTGTTTTGAATTCCACCCAATAAATGGTTCTTTAAGGAACTTGTTGGATTAGGCTCAAAAGATGTTTTCGGTCCTTGATCAAAACAATCTTTGGGCTTCCACGCCCTTTCAAAACAAGATTTTGAAACAACTTTCTTTGGTTTCAAGGTTGAAATGGACTTTTTGAAACCTTGGTCTCACACAAAAACTCAATTCCTTCACTTTTGAGCTCATGACATTTTTTCACAACATTAATCTCTTCATGCTTGTTAAATGAATTAAGGGTTGGATTAAAAATATTCAACTTTACCTTCATGTGGCCAAATGAGATCTTCATTATCCCCGTCCTACAATTGATGTTGGCATTTGCGGTTGCCAAGAAAGGACGGCCAAGGATAACGGGAATTTGGCTCTTAGGATTTGGGACCTGTTCCGTGTCAATGACAACGAAATCAACGGAAAGAAGAATTTATCAATTTTAATCAAGGCATCATCAATGATACCCCTAGGCTTTTTGATTGATCGGTCGACAAGTTGCAAAACTACCGACGTCGGTTTCAAGTCTCCTAAGCCTAATTTGACATATACTGAGTATGGAAGAAGATTAACACTTGCTCCTAGGTCAAGAAGAGCCCGATTAATGATATGATCACCAATGATGCATGAAGTGGTAGGTGAACCGGGGTCCTTAAACTTGGGGAGAGTATTATGCTGCAAAATTGAGCTCATTTGCTCGGTTAAGACCACTTTTCTAGGTGCTTGGCTTTTGTTCTTCCTCTTTTGGGTGCACAAGTCCTTCAAGAATTTGGCATAAGTCGGAATTTGCTTGATTGCATCCAAAAGTGGAAGATTGACTTCTACTTACCTAAACACATCCATAATTTCATTGACTTTGGCCTTTTGCTTATCATTTTAAATGGATCCTTTTTTAAGGCATCCGGAAATTGAGCTTTTGGTTCAAAAACCTTTTCAAAATTTTTCTTTGAAATCTCTTCAACACAAGAAGTTTTCAAATCATTTTGCACATCTTTCTTTTCAAAATTACTTTTCAAATCACTTTTCAACACATTCTCGTTTGTATAGTCATGCACATGCAAAGAAGGAGGAATATGATATGTAACGGGACGGGTGTCAACTTGTGGTTGCACTGGTTCATTCTCTTTATTGGACACACCCACTTGGTTGTCCACAATCTTTCCACTTCTCAAGGTAGTCACCGCATTGACATGCTCTATTGTGTGACCTTCCGATGATGAATGAGTCTCTATAACACATTGTTGCTTTTGTGGGGCATTCAAATGCATTTTTTCCTTTTCTCTTGCATTCAAAGTACTAGTTATTTGTCATACTTGGGTTTCTAGCTTTGCAATAGATTGAGAGTGAGAATGAAGCAATTGTGTGTTTACCTCTAAAGTGCCAAAAGCGGTCAAAACTTTCTCTTCAAAAACGGGACTTCTAACATTTCCTTGGGAATATGATGGTTGATTGGGAAAATAAGAATTTGAAAATTGGTTTCCTCATGATTGATATGATGATCTAAAACCTTGGGAACCTTGGCCTTATAGTGGAGGTGGAATGTACTTTTCTTGAAAACCGCCTTGGGAAGGGTTTGAGCCCTCCCCTTGGTTTTTCCAAGAGAAATTCGAGTGATTCCTCCAACTAGGATTGTAATGATTTTCATTAGGATTGTTCCCTTGATTAGTAAAAACAACATTTGCTTATTCACGATGCTCACTTTGCCCCTGTCCATGGGGACAATTGGAAGTACAATTTAAAACACTTGAACAAGTCATACATGTCTCATTAGATGCATGATGAGAATAGTTAGAGAAGGAAGATACTTGATTTGCCGAGTTTTGGTTGATCAAACCTTTGAGATAATGATTTCATTTCGGCGGCAATTTCATTGGAGTGGTCGACTTGATGTAAGCCAACACTCTTCCTACCACTATAATTTCTACCATTCTTTGAAGATAAAGTACGATGCAAAGAATTTTCATTCATGCTCTCATAAAGACGCCACACGTCATCCTCGTGCCTATCAATGTAAGAACCACCCAATGAAGCATCAACCATGTCTTTGTAATTGTCCGGTAAGCTCTCAAAGAAATATTGAACTAATTGCCATTTAGGCATGTCATGATGTGAACACTTCCTAAGCAATTCAGTAAAGTATTCCCATGCCTCATGAAATGTTTCTCCATTTCCATGTGAAAACTCTCGAATTGAGGTTCTCATGGCGTTGGTCTTAGAAACTGGATAGTACTTCTTCAAGAGTTCTTGTTACATTTCCGCCCAAGAAGTTATTGAAAAAGGTCTAAGATTGTTAAACCAATATTTTGCTTTGTCTTTAAGGGTGAATGAAAAAAGTTTAAGCCTTAAGACCTCTTCTGGCATGTCTGTGTATTTTACAGTGAAACAAACTTCAAGAAACTCATCCAAATGCTTGTAAGGTTCTTCACTTAGAAGTCCATGATAATTAGGAAGCATTTGAATGGTTTATGGCTTGATTTCATAGTGGAGTGCTCTAAATGGCGGCAATTGAATGCATGTGGGAGCATTATATTTATTAGGCAAGCAATTGGAGATGCAACATGGGCACCTTAGTTGCCTTGAATAATAGGAGATGGTGGAGCATAGATTGGCCTTGGCATTCCCAATGGAACTTGGCCTTGTTGTTGTGGTGGATGAATATATGGCCTTGGCATGCCTAATAGAACTTGGATGTTATCATGATGCACATTGGGGTGGAAGATGCCTTGTTGGTCTATGTGACCAAGGTCCTCCACATGGTCCTCATTGTGCCCTTCTATTGATGCAATGGACTGACTAGAACTACCTTTTCCCCTAGGGTTTCGAATAATGGATTCAAGATGAAAATTTAAAGGGACAAAAGTTGGTCTCAATGATTTATGACCATGCATGCATAATGTAACACAACAAGCAATGACAACAAACACTCCACCTTCACAATAAATCAACAATCAACAAACCTCCTCCACATACAATGTTCTCATACTCCCATGCTTTAACAATATGCAAAAAAAGTAAATTGCCTCCACGCGGGCTCACGATTTATCTAAGAATTGAAATATATGCCTCCACACGGGCTGACGATTAAACTAAGGGTTTGAGTAAAGAAAAGCTCACAAATGTCCTTTAACACTTCGTCTCCAAATTTATAGCTTAGCTTAGCAATTATTTAGATTTTAGCATTTTTCCTTTGCTTGCTTAGCTCTTTTGCTTGGAATATCCTTTGCTTGCTTTCTTTGCCCAATGCTCCTAGTCAATCAAAAACAAACACAATAAGTAACAAAAATTGAAAACAAAGTAAAGACACGATTAAAAGAGTACTAATTCCTAATTGATTCCAAAAATACGACGTTGCCAATCAATCAATCCCCGGCAACGGCACCAAAAACTTGGTGCTGTCGTGGATTCAAACCCAAAGTTTATGCAATGTGTGGCCAAGTTTTACATTTATAAATTGCCACTACTACCTTTTACTAAAAATATAGCTAGGGTGAGTAGGGATCGTCTCAAGGGATTGAGTGTCGTACTAGGTTGAGGAATCAAGATTAGGGTTAGTAGGTCGAATGATCAAAATGGTTGTTGGTTGGTTGAATTAAACTAGATGCAAATTAAACTAGAGTAAACAATAATGCAATAGAGAGAATAAAAGAGAGAAAGAGAGATCTTGAGGTTTAGAGATCACCACTAAGCATACCTTTTCTACACCTTTGATGAATGATTAATGAGGGGAAGAACATGTATTGCAACAAAGTGTGTGTGTGTGGTTATTTCAACAAGCATGGATGACAAATTAAGCATATATTATCTAAACAACATAGTGAATAGCACAACATATCAAATTAAGCCATTAATCCTTTCTTTAAGCTCACAATCCAAACACATCACAAGGTTAGAAACACATGTCACTTGCTTTTCATAAGTATGGAACATCAACAATAAGTATGGATTGTCCTCCCATTTAACAACTACACTACAACTAAGCTAATGGCATAAAATTAAGCTAATTAAACTAAGGGAGAGGCACAATCCATCAAGAAATGAGTATGAACCATCAAATAAACTATAAGAACATGACATTAAGCACTATGTCTTGACAATCTCTAGATCTATAGTATCAACACACATAGATATGTATCAATAACCCAAGAAATAGAGACAAACACATGAACATCTATTCTAGCATACATAGACATATAGATAGAATGAAATGATCAATTGGAAGCATTAAACTATATAAATCATTGAAGAAACAAGATCTATATTTATAAAAGTGTCAAGACATGAATTACAATACAAATCTCCTCAAAAATACATAAATCAAGAAGTAGAAAGCATGTTTAGGGCTAACTCTAGCCCCAAGAGGATATCTAGCCACTCATGGAAGATGTCCTCCAACCCTCAAGGGCAAGCTCCATGGAAGAAATCTGCTCCTTGGTTGATGAAGAGTCTACAATGGTGTCTCTAGCCTCCTCCTCTTCTTTTCTTCCTTCATAAGAGTTCTCTAAGGTATGGTATGATATGATACAATATGATCTTCTCCCTTCCCCACAAAAAGTAATCCTTATCCTTATATAGGTAGGTCAAATGACACCCAAAATGAGTGGGGGTCGTACAACAAATATTCCCCAATGAATGGATAAGGGACAACTTTTGTGAGCTGAAAATTTAACTTTTTCGCACTGAAGGAAGTTCGATCGATCGAACCTTGAACTTGGATCAATCGAACATTGCTGAGATCTATCGATCTTAGGCTGGATCGATCCTCAATGGCGGCACCTTTTTGAATAAAAACAAATCTGAGATATTTTGAAGATATTTGTGGAAAGAGGACAAAAGTGGTTGGTAAGGTGGTACAACTGGATAAGATCAATCATTTGGATAAGGACAAGAATGTTTGATCGATAAGAGAAAGAAGTTGGATCGATCGAACTTTTGAGATCTTTGAACAGGGACAAACATGGCTCAAATCCATCTTGGAGTGCTGAGATCGATATAAGTTGGATCGATCGAACTTTTCTTGAGATCGATCGAAGTTGCTGAAATTCCACCCTTGCTTCTTCTTTGCTCCTTTCTTTGATTCATCCCAAAATTGCTTCAATTATGCTCTTATTTGGCTGAGTTAGCTTATTTTGGGATAAGTACCTAAAAATGGCAATAACACGAAATCAAAACAAAATGGTAAAATAAGATAGATAAATGTTCTAGAATACATAAGCTTAAGGGGTTTAAATATGCAGTTTTCAGCGCTCATCACCTATATATATAACCAATTAAACATTCACAAGCACAAAACTAAATACTAAAAAGTAAAGTAAGGTTAGAGAAATGACAATAGAATTTTAGCGAGGAAATCAATAAGAAAATTTCCAAAATTTTTGCACATATAACAAAATATAAAAGGTGGAAGGAAGTCTTTCTCTTTCTCTATCTCTCCCATTTTCTACTCTTGGTAACTCTATCTTTACAATAAATCACCCTGACTAATTAAAGCTCATTTGCCCCCACTCCCTTATTTGTTGCATGGGCTAATTAAACTCTCCTGCAGCTCCAAATGTCCTCAAAAAAAAAAAATAAATAAATAAATAAATAAATAAAATTACAAAAAATTCCAAAAGCAATTTATTTACTTTTACTAAGAAATTGTCCAAAAGCAAGTTATTTACTTTTACCAACCTTTCAATGGTATTTGGAACATCATATATAAAATACAACAATGTGGATGCATTCTTATCCATTCGAGTATTTATTGTCTGTCAAGTCTCTGGAGCCCTAAAAGATTCACAATTAGACAATCTTTAAATTGATTTGGTATTGTTTTCTTTTCTTTACTCATACCTCATACCTCATTTTTCACTTATTATTATTTTTGCTTATAATTTGGAACCATTACGATATCAATTTAAAATGAAAAATAAACTCATATCTAAATTGGTTTGATATGTTTCACTTGGTTATTTATTTATTTTTTGTTTTTTTATCTATAGATTTGAAATCGTGAAAATATATGATGTTAACAGTTAGGGTACCATAGATTGAACTAACTAAATTGGACTTGATAGACTCTTTCTCACTAATATGAAAAAATAAAATAAAATATTTATAAAATAAAGTTAAGTAACCAATGGCCATTAAAATAATATGTGAAGGATAGTTTTTGGTGTGACCTGTGCTTTTGGAAAGCACAAAGAACAATCAAATAGTGACAATCCTTATCAAATCCCCCCAACATATATAATTTGCTCACAACCACGGCCTCTACTACACATATAATTTGTTGAGCGCATAGCCTCCATACTATCTATATGTACAATTTGAATTTATCATTATCGCACCGGATTCAAAGGTTAGTATATATTAGATTAGATCTCACATTAGATTAGATTAGATCAGATCTCACAATTATTTAGGTTGAGTTGAAAATGGACAAATCAACTTGGATCAAGATTTATATTCAATTCGTTTAGAACGAGTTAAAAATGGGCGGGTTAAAAATGGGCAGGGTCAATTCGTTATAATCCGTGAACCCATTAATTATTATTTTTTATTATTTTTTATTTTTTTAAAATTTTAAAATTATTTTTTTCTTAGTTTAAAATTTTTTTTATTATTTTTTATTTTTAATTTTTTAAAAATTTAAAAATTATTTTTTAATTATTTATTTTTTTAGAAGAAATTTCTAGAGAAAGAAACTTAGAGAGAAATTATTGATGAGAGACAAATTTAGAGAGAGAAGATCGTGTGTGAGAGAATTTTAGAGAGAGAAATGAGTTGAGTGGAATATAAAATAGAATTTTTTTTTTTTTTTTTTATTATATGATGGGTGAAATTAACTATATTCAACCCATATTGACCCTTAAATTAAGTGGTTAAAAATTACCTAACTAATCTTGAGCCTCAAATTAAATATGGTTCATCCATAACCATTAAAAAGCGAGTGGATATAGGCAAATTGATGGCTTGTAACCCATTTTGCCACCCTTACTATGTATATATCTATATTTTTATAAAGGACAAAATTTCACTGCACACACATCATGCAGATACCTTGATATAGATATCATTTCTGTTCCAATATAAATATCCATCTTTTTATTTTTAGATGTCTGAAATTTGAAAAGTCAAACATGCGCAGGCGTGTGTGTGTCGCCCGCCCCCCCCCCCCCCCCCCCCCCCCCCCCGGCGCGTGTGTGTCGCCCCCCCCGCCCCCTCATATATTATGTTATAATGATTACTATAATAATTAATAATTTTTTTATATACTAAATTTGATCTTTTATAGCAAGAGGTTTATTGGAGGAAGGGTTACAAGAAATTTCATTATTAAATTATCTTTAATATCAACTTTATCAGGGAACCATAAATAGAAAAAAAAAATTTTAAAAACAATTAGAGGGATCAATTTTAATTTTTATATATAAAACAACTATTTAGTATCTATGATTTAGTTTCATAAATAGAGTGTTAAAAAAAAAAAAAAAAAAAAAAATTTGAGGGGGGAAACTTTAATTTTTATGTAAAACATCACCATAAATAACTCACAACCCCTCATATATTATGTTATAATGATTACTATAATAATTAATAATTTTTTTATATACTAAATTTGATTTTTTATAGCAAGAGGTTTATTGGATTTTGAAAGGGTTACAAGAAATTTCATTATTAAACTATCTTTAATATCAGGGAATCATAAATATAAATTTTTTTTAAAAAAAATTAGAGGGATCAACTTTAATTTTTATATTGAAAAAGTATCTAGTATATATGATTTAGTACCATAAATAGAGTGTTAAAAAAAAAATTGAGGGTTGAAACTTTAATTTTTATGTAAAATATCACCATAAATAACTTTAATTTAATATTTTAATAAGGTTTTGCAAAAAAAAAATATTGGGAGGGCCATGGTGGAGTGTTTTTTTTTTTTTTGGCTAAGGCTCATTTTGGTTAAATTAAAAGGCTTATAAAGGTTAATATTTTACTTTCAATTTAAATCCATCAATTCAGAAGTCAAATGGCAATTACGTACTCTCTCTTCTTAAGTACGTTGTATCTACCTATCTTTATTACAAACTTGAGTAAGTGTGAATGTAAATTACCCAGAGTAAATCATCACATCAACGTAATTGAATATTTTGATAATTCATTCACTACCATTATAATAAATAAAAAAATTACTAAAACCCACCCCCTTAAAAAATTAAATTCTAAAAAAAGGATGTTTAATTTGGAACGGAGTATGAGCGAAAACAAGATGAGTATATTTTGTAAAGAAAAATGAATTCCACAAGTAGGAAAATGATTCACCTCAATAATTTAGGTCATTGTATCAAGTAAAAAGAATTCATATGCATGTGAAATGCAAGGTAAAATATTCCCAAACATGTATTCTCCAACCCCGCCAAAACATATGAGCAAGATTATTATTTTCACGCCTTTATTTTATGTCAAGCCAAATTATACATAAATTATTACGCCAAATTATACAAAATTTCATTGAAGTAAAATAAAATGGGAAAGTAAAAATGGGATCCACTAATAGAAAAATGATAGACCTCAATAATTTAAGTTATTGTATCAAGTCGACAGAGAATTCATGTGTGTGTGAAGGCAAGGTAAAATATTGCCAAACATGCATTCAGTACCACTCCCCTTTTATGCATTGAACTTTGTCTCATATTTCTGCTTTTAATATTTTGTAATATTTTTTTTATTTACGGTCATAGTAAGGACGTGACATTATACTAGTATATAGAATTATATATACACTATATCTCTCTTAGGCGTAAGGATATCTAATGAAGATACTGAGGTAAAAATTTTGGGTGTTAAAAGAGTAACATTTGGAGGTGCTACAAGGCAGGAAGAAACAATTCAAGCTCAAGGAAGGAGGATTCTCTTCAGAGGTATAATCTTTGAACCTTATTTGATCGACTCTAAGTCACTGTTCAACCGTATCTCTTTGACCACCAGTTTTTTTTATTATAATTTTTTTAAGGAAGATCGATCAGGATGGAAGCTTGTCTTATACCATTGTTTCAATGGGTTTGGGGGATAACCGGTGAGCCCTTGGTGAATGCAGTTAAACGTGAGACTGGTTACTTGGTTAACTATGACCGCAATATTAAGAATGTTGATAAGGAAGTTGAGAAGCTTGAGAGTCTGAAAGGAAGTGTGAAACCACCGTTTGAGGCAGCCAAGAGGATCGGGGAAGATACTGAAGCTGGTGTCGAGAGTTGGCTTACAGAAGTGGATACCATCACCCCAGTGGTCAGAAAGCTTCTGGAAGATGAAGCTAACGCGGCCAAGAGGTGCCTGTGCGGATGGTGCATCAACTGCCGCTCCCGATACTACTTTAGCAAAAAAGCAAAGCTGAAAACTGATGAAATTACTGCTCTCATTGAAGAAGGCAGCAAATTCCAGATTTTGTCCCGCCCTGCTCCACCACCACAAATAGAAGCTTCTTCAAGGAAAGATTTTTGCACTTTTAAAACAAGAGCATCAGTCACGGCAGAGATTATGGATGCTTTGAAGGACGACAACACTCACTTTATTGGAATTTGTGGAATGGGAGGGGTGGGTAAGACGACACTAGTGAAGGAAATTGGCAGACGTGTCAAAGAGACTGAGCTATTCGGCCAGGTTGTGATGGCCGTTGTTTCTGAAACTCCAATCCTGACAAAGATCCGAAAGGAAATCGCTGACATGTTAGGCTGCAAGCTAGACGACAACGTCAGCGAATCACAGAGAGCACGGTTATTATGGCAAACAATAAAGGCCAAGGCGAAACCAGTCCTGGTAATACTTGACGATGTTTGGGACAAACTTGATCTGGAGGCTGTTGGCATTCCTTTTGGGGATGATCATAAGGGTTGTAAAGTTGTGTTAACCACTCGACGCCGAGATGTTTGTTATGGAATGGGAGTTCAAAAGACTCTTCATGTGGGCGTGTTGCCGAATGAAGAAGCATGGGTCCTTTTCAAGGAGATGGCCGGTGGTGAATGTGTGGATTCAAATCCCAATGCAAGAAAGGTATCAGATGAATGCGGTGGTTTGCCACTTGTCATTGTGACAATGGCTAGAGGGTTGAAAGATAAAGACCAGTACGTGTGGGCTGTTGCGGCTGAGCAGCTGAAGAAGTCAAACCCAAAAAATATCAACGGCAATCTGGAGAAAGAAGTGTATGCCAAACTAGAGTTGAGTTTCACTTATATCAGTACAGAGGAGGCCCAACTATTGTTCTTACTCTGTTGCTTGTTTCCAGAAGATCATAACATTCCGATGGAAGACTTGACGAGATACGCCATGGCGCTGAGGATGTTTGAAGGTGTCACCACCATTGAAGAAGCAAGAGGTCTAGTCTATATTGAGGTAAGGAGGCTTATTGATTCTTTTATGTTGTTGGATGGCTCTGAGAAAGGGTTCGTTAAAATGCATGATGTTCTTCGTGATGTTGCAATATCTATTTCGTCTAAACCTAAGGGCGGGCACAATTCAAGAAGAAAAAAACATGAGGAACACCAGTTTAAGGTTATGGCTGGAGTGAGCGATTGGCCAGAAGCACAAACATTTGAAAATTATTCAGCCATCTCATTGATATCGAATAATATTCATGTGCTTCCTGGTGAGCTACAAGCCCCAAACCTTCAGATCTTGCGACTTCAATGCAATTCTCTGTTGCAAATTCCAAATGACTTCTTCCGAGGATCGAAAGATCAATTGAAATTTCTAGAATTGAGCGGTATCCATTTCTTGCCAATACTTCCACCAGCACTTCAACCGCTCTCTAGTACCCTTCGAACCCTTCATCTAACTTCTTGCAAGTTAGAGGACATATCTATGATAGAAAAACTAACGAATCTTGAGATTCTCAGCTTTAGTGGTTCTGAAATCTGTGAAATTCCGGTCCATATTGCCAAATTGACTAGCCTAAGACTCCTTGATTTGACCAACTGTGGAAAGCTTACCAAAATAGCACCAGGCGTCATATGCAAACTTCCTAAATTAGAGGAGTTATATTTGCCCGAACTTTTTAAGTTCGACCATCTTGTTGAGCTAAATTCCTCTTCTCGATTGGCTTGCCTGCAAATTTTTATTCCAATTGATCTTTTGCATATAGATTTATGCAAGCGCGCGCAAAAGTTAACAAGTTTCAACATAACAATTGCCACTGGAAAAGGATTTCAGATTCCCTATGAATATAAACCTTATGAAGCTCATCCTTATCTACGCATGGGAATCTTGAGAATTGACCATGATGGGAATATACCATTATTACCGGATTGGGTTAAGTTGCTGTTAGAGAAGACTAGTCATCTACTTTTGCGTAATTTGAAGAATTTTAATAATATCTTCAGTGAACTAAATGAGGAGGGCTTTAATTCATTAATGTCTCTCGAACTCTATTACCTTGAACACACTAAATATCTGGTGAACACAATGGAGTACTCAAAACCGCGGAGGGCCTTTGGCAGCTTAAATTTTTTGCGGATTAGTTACCTAATCCACTTAATTGAAATATGCCATGGTCAACTCCCGGATGGATCTTTCTGCAATGTTCGAGAACTACAGGTGCATTGGTGTGTAGACATGGAGAAGCTAGTTTCATCCAGCTTGCTAGTAAGGCTAAACAGGCTTGAGAAACTCCATGTCACGAATTGTGATAAGCTGGTACATGTTTTTGAAGAGCATGTCGGTGCAGAAAATCTAGTGTTGCTCTCAATGCTGAAAGAAATTGATCTATGTCATTTGCACGAGATGACACATGTATGGAAGGACGGCCCCCATCAATTTATTAGCCTCCATAACCTTGAGAAGGTCTCTGTGATTCAGTGTCCCAAGTTAAAAAAGTTATTCTCACCAACGCTATTAAAAGGGCTTGTTCGCCTGAAATCTCTCGATGTTCATTACTGTGATGAATTGGAAGAAGTATTTGGACATGATAAGGATGATCCTCACTGTAGAGTCCCTTGTTTGAGAAGCCTCACCAGTATTAGTGTGCATAATTGTGAAAAGTTAAAATGCCTTTTCTCAACCTCCATCATTCAAGGTGATCTTGAGAAACTCGAAAATTTGAGGGTACAAAGCTGCCCTGCATTGCAAGAAATAATTAAGGATGAGAAAGGAGAACAAGAAGCAGCTGCAGTTGAGAAGATTGTAATTCCTTACTTGTACTCAATATCACTTCTGTATTTGTCCAAACTCAAGAGTTTCTCAACCGGACGTTATACTATTGAATGGCCATCTTTGGAAAACCTGTACATCGATAAATGTCCCAAGGTAGAGACTTTCGGTAATGGAGGCCAAGTAGCACCTCGACTGAAGAAACTGAAAGTTGCAAACGGGTCGATTGATGTGATCGTTGGTGACCTTAATATCGCTGTGCAAGAATACATCAAACCGAAGGTACGTATCATTGAGCATACATACATACACATATATATATATATATACATATATATATATATATTATAGGCATGCATATATATGGACGGTATAGATTATATCCTATTAATTACAATGATAAAGCACATATATATTTTTTTGTCGTAAGTTTCCTCACAGTGGGATGGTTTTCAGGCACCGGCTTTGGAGGCAAGTCCCAGTCACTCTTCCCCGTAATGTATGACCCATTTAAGACTCCGTCGTTGTGCGGTCAGGTTTGTTCTTTGTTAATTCACCAATCTATTATAACCTTCAGTTCAATACTATATAGTAAACATAAATTTTTTAAAACGGTTCAAATTTAAATAATAGGATATTAAACAAAATAAACTTTTGACACACAATTTATTGTTATGTTTTTAAACGGGAATTTTCACCACCGCGTGTGAGCTTAATTAAATAATTAAATATCAATACCCAAACCAACAACATAGCAAGATGAATTATTATAGGCAACTAGAAGTAGTCTTAGAATATAAACATTCACTAATGAAAATTTTCTTCTTCCTTGTACTTGTTTGAAAAGTAGGAGCTTGGTGATGGTTCCAGAAGGATGATTTCCTACTACTTCTTTCTGCAAGCTGCAAAAATAGAGAAATAAAAAGCTGTGTGATCTTCGTTTCTTGTTTATGCGTACAATAAATATATTTCATCAGGCATGTATATATTGTTCCTTTTGATATTCACAAGTGTGGTTCTTTGATGTATTATATAATCTTTTGGTGTGCTTCATTATTTTTGTGGCAGTGTGTTTACTTTTATAAACCAGTATTGTATCTGAGTGGAATAATTTTTTTTAAATAAAAAAGTTGTGCTAGTAATAAGCATGAATTTTTATCTATTTATTTATTTTACTATTAACTCTCACAATAATTTAGTTTTACCTTTGTTTTAAAATATATATATATATATATATCACTAGGTCACTTACCTGGATGATTTAGTAAATATGAAACTAGTTATGCTATGTTGGTCATATGAATCATGTGATGGTTCTTTTTATCCCAAATTGAAGAACTATGGCGTATAGAAGAAATTTGAAATAAATGAAAGAAAAGGAAAATGAAGGACAATTTTAAATCTATTTTTTTTTAAATTAAAATTTTTGGGGGATTGTGTTAATTAATTAAAATTATAAATTTCATAATTACTGTCACTTTTTTGTGCTTCTTTCATACATAACAAATGAATTTTGTGCATAGGGCACCAAAAAAAAAAAAAAAAATTGTTTATAATTCATTTATTATTATTTTTTTATCATCATTTTTAAAGCACGTTTTATTAATAATTTTCTTTCAATTTTTCCTTCCTCTGTCATTTTATTCCTTTCTCTCCTAATTTTCCAAATGTGCCTTAAAAACCGGAATTATTCTTTCTTTTTTATTTTATTTTATTGGTTCAAAATGATTTATTACAACAGTTTGGACTTCTGATTCCTAAGCCTTACCTTTTGCACCAATAAAGCCCTCCACAGGCAAGTTTTGCAGTACTAACTCTTACTCGAATTAATGCATATATAAAAATAATCTAATAAAAAGAACACTGAAGGGAAGTTTAATATGAAGCACATATACAAGAGATAATGATAACTTGTCTCTTGGATAATTAATTCTCTTGGTTCTGTTATGGTTTCGTAGATGGACATTACTGCCCAATAAAATGAGAGGTGGGTCAACTTACTGAGATGCTTTATAAATTAAATATAAAGTATTTTTTTTTTTTTTTTTTTACTTATAATGACTAATTTGACTGTCAAAATGCACTCGGTTGACACCACATTAATGGTCACTTATATTTTTTTACCGAAAAGATGTTCACAGGCAGAATTTTACATCAACGGAAATAAATAAATGCAAAATTTTGCATCAACATAAATAAACAAGCTTTCAATTTTAGAGAAACATCAATATCATACATCAAAAAGAAAATGCCAAAAGTGATACAAAAAGGAATTTCAAAAGGCTCTCTATCGACACTCTAGTCCAATACTTAAAAATTAAATAATCTATTCTGTTAATGATTTAATTTGACAACATGAATCATATTTGATAAGAATAAAAATAATAAGCAACTCAAAGTCAAAAGAGAAATAAGATAAGGGTAAGGGATTTATCTTACCCAAAATCTCCATGCAATCATAAAAAATATCTGGTTACCATATGTAACCAGAGTTATCATTCCTGTAAGAAGGAAACGATATCATCTTGGATCAGGGAGAATCTCGTTTCAACAACTACTACCATTAATGCTTCTATAAAAGAGATGATGGTCAACCTAAAAAAGTACGTCATAAATTTTATATGTAACCCTTATCGGATATTAGATCGTCAAGTACTAACTTGACCGTCGGAGTACACTCGGTCGGCACCACGCCGGTCATCATTTCTCTTGTTTTGCAGGAATCGCCACTGACTTCGGAGTGTGTAGATTTTTGGCATCAACATTGGCGCCGTCTGTGGAAACGTATATTAGTCCCAACAAATCATGGTTCGTACAAGGGAAATCTACAACAAAACTTAAAAGTAATTCAGTCCCTTTACAATTTGGCTTTCTCTGAAAGAAAGAGAACAGTTCATGGATTGCGTGGCCAAAAGTAAGGGTACAGTTGCTCAATCCGATACAATTGCTGGAAAGCCCCACCCGACCGTTTCATCATTGCTGTTAACCGGGTAAGTTTCATGCATTACGCGTATATCAAAATATATGTCTACACTTCCTCACATGATTTAAAGAGAAACAATTTTTTATGTGTTTCCAATTGTCTGCAAAATATTATTCACCTACATAGTGATGTAGTTCACCTGGGGACCTTTTGATAGAATACTATGCTTTGCGGGTACTGTTCCCAGGGAAAATAAAAATAAAATTGTGAGTACTATTCATATGAATAGTACTTGCGGGTACTGTTCACAGGGTTTTAAAAAAAAAAATTATTTTGTGAGTACTATTCACATGAATAGTACCTACGGGAATAGTATCTGCGGGTACTGTACACAGGGTTTAAAAAAAAAATTAAAAAAAAAAAATTCTTATTATAGAGAATAATCACTAGCTCCATGGATGATTTTGGTCCTATGATGCTTAATGATAAGTTTTTGCCTTAATTGTACTAATTCTGATATATATATATATACATATATATATGTATATATGTATATATGTTATCCGTTCAAACTGTACATATTAGTGCTCCTTGCGCATGAGAGGCAAGCTTGGGAATGGGGGCAGAAAATTAACCTCTCTTATTAAAGATACGAGCTCACGAAACTCTGAAAAATCAGTCTTCCTTATCAAATAGATGAGCTCACGCAATTATCGAAAATTAGTCTTTTTTATTAAAAAGATGAGATGATGAAACTCACGAGGATGAACCTCCCATATTAAAAGGATAGGTTCATAAAGCTTGGAGAACCTACTCCCTTTTTAAAGGGCGAGCTGAGTGAAGCTCATAAAATATATTTTCCTTTTTAAAGGGCGAGTTGAATGAAGCTCGTAATTGCCATCCCCGTATTATAAGGGATTGATATAAAAGTGTCCCGTACTATAAGGGCCCAAGCTGAATGACGCTCGTAATTGTTGTCCTCCATATTAAAAGGGGTCGAAATCAACTTGTAAAATATACCTCCCTTTTTAAAGGGCGAGCTGAGTGAAGCTCGTAAAATATATTTTCCTTTTTAAAGGGCGAGTTAAATGAAGCTCGTAATTGCCATTCCCCATATTATAAGGGATTGATATAAAAGTGCCCTGTACTATAAGGGCCCGAGCTGAAAGAAGCTCGTGATTGTTGTCCTCTGTATTAAAAGGGGTCGAAATCAAAAATCAACTTGTAAAATATACTTTCCTTTTTAAAGGGCGAGCTGAGTGAAGCTCTTAAAATATATTTCTTTTTTAAGGGGCGAGTTGAGTACAACTCGTAAATATACTTCCCTTTTTTAAAAGGTAAGCTCATTCAGCTTAAGAAAGCCTACTCCTATACTTCCCTTTTTTAAAAGGTAAGCTCATCCAGCTTAAGAAAGCTTACTCCCTCAGCTCTTGAAGTTCGGGCAAATCTTAAGAGATCAACCAAAAAAAAAAAAAAAGGTCGCCCAACAAGCGTTAATCTGAAAAGAGATTGATTTCTGCTAAAGAGACGTCACTCAAAAAAACACTTTGACATTTTCGATGCTTAACAAGCAAACACGAGAATGGGAGATAACTGATAAGGATAAAAATAATAGGCAATTCAAAGTCAAAAGAGAAATAAGATAAAGGTAAGGGATTTATCTTATCCAAAATCTCTATGGAATCATAAAAAATATCTGGTTACCATATGTAACCAGAGTTACCATTCCTGTAAGAAGGAAACGATATCATTTTGGATCAGGGAGAATCTCGTTTCAACAACTACTACCATTAATGCTTCTATAAAAGAGATGATGGGTCAACCTAAAAAGGTACGCCATAAATTTTATATGTAACCCTTATCGGATATTAGATCGTCAAATACTAACTTGACCGTCGGAGTACACCCGGTCGGCACCACGCCGGTCATCACTTCTCTTATTTTGCAGGAATTGCCACCGACTTCGGAGCGTATAGATTTTTAGCATCAGCAATATTCAACAAAATAAAGTAAAGAAAGGTAAATTAGAAGAGAATACATTTCACCTTTTATTTTCAGTTGACATTCATCATTACTCGAGACACTCGCCTAGTTCAAAATTACATCATCTATTTGTCACAAAATGATGTAGAACTGATTGCTGAAGTCTTTATGGCCAGTTTGGACCGTTAGGGGGCCAAACGGGCATTACTTATAGATTTTCTAGACTGATCCCAAAATGAACCCGAAAAGAGCCCAGTTTTATCAGATATGGCCCAACTCACATATATCGGTATCTTCCCTACCGAGGTAGGGCGTCTTTTGGACAAATTCAATCGTTTAGGGCTCGGGAATAACGTTTTTCTCATTTTTGAATATTTCAAGATTTTCGTTAGAAGACTAAACGGATTCAATTTATTTTCTTTTTTTGGTATTTAGTAGTTTTTAGTAATTAGGTTTCTTTTTTTTTTTTTTTTTTTTGGAATATTCAGAGCAAGTTTGTTTTTGAATAGTTTCCTTGCGCTGCTAGTTTCCTTACGTTTTTAGGATTTCCTTTATGCAGTTTCCTTGCGTTGTTAGTTTCCTTACGTTTTTAGGATTTCCTTTATGTTGTTAGGGTTTTGTTTATAAATACATGTACTGTAGAGCAGATCAAATATATCAGATTTCCCTGAATTCTCTTTTTTGTTTTGCTGTATCAAAACACCACCTTGTGAATTCAAGGTAACCTGTTTCTCGTGAATAAATTTATCGCTTCCGCTTACGTCACAAAATTTGCAGGTGAATAGAGTTCAAATACTGAGAATATTGGCATTACAATATATGTTTGTGTGTAAATATATATACACACACACAAAGAGTGTGAGATTGAGAGAATTAAAGAAATCAAATGTAGAAGTTACAAAGATGTGATTGAATAGATTTCACTTTCAATTCACATTGACTAATTTAATAAATTACTTAAAACACAATTCAGGATTGTTCAATATGTTCCAAAAAAAATTAAAATTGAAGTTATCATTTTGAATAAAATATGTTCCATATTTAATTAGATCAGAACAACTCAAACTTAAGTAATACTTCATTTTATTTCTGTTGACACCAAAATTTGGCAGCAATCCCAGTGATGACGTGGACCAATAAGGAACGAATAGGTATTTCTAATATAGCATATAGGTATTTCTAATATAGCGTAAAGGGAATCGGCCCATTTGAAAATATCTGGAGCAAATATAGAAAGATATATTTCGGTCACCTAATGGATATAGTAGTTGCTAAATATAGCAACTGACATTTGACTTTTTTCAAAATGGGCTGTTAACATAAAGGAAAAGGCTAGAGTTTGGATGAAACTCAATAACTAAATTCTTATAAAATAGGAAGTTTAGTTAGATGAAAGAAGGAAAACTCTGAAGACATGTATAGAAGGTCGGCAGCATGAAGTGGACAAATCCAATTGTGACAAATGGCCTTGACATGGCGCTAAATGATGGGCCAATTGGGATAGAACACGACTACCAAGTTTATAAAAGGAAGTTGCTAAAATATAGCAACTGGTATTGACTAAATCAAGGAAGGTCTTTAGCAAGAATTTTCTACTGAAGCAAGACGAGAAGAGAAGCAGAAATATATTGGGGTTTGACCTAGTTTGAATCATGAAAAGAAGAAAATCATGGAGAAGAAGAGATTTTCTAGCAAAAAGTTAGAGAATAAGTTGATTAAAACTTCTATAAATAGAAGTATTGTAATTCATTCCAATTTGTCCAGCACCACCCACAAAACATGAATTTCTTATTTAATTGACTCTACGTCATTTATCAATTTCTTTATTCCTTTTGTCGAAATGACAATTTTTATTCAAAGAAACTAAGTTCCAGTAACTTCTTCTTCTTCTTCTTCTTCTTCTTCTTCTTCTTCTTCTTTTTTTTTTTTTTTTTTTTTTTTTTTTTTTTTTTTTTTTTTTGTAATGTTTTAATTATGCTATTTACATTATCAGTCATTTCTTTTATGCAAACGGATTCAATGGCCAATTTTTGATCAGATTTGCGTCATGTTAATTCGGCCAGTTTATTTCATTTCTTTACTTTCTATGCAATTTCCATTCTTCCAGTTTTAATTATGTTATTTCAATTCAAAATGTTTTCAATTAAATGGTAATTAATTAAATTCTTGTTATTCCTTTTACTGGCAATTGATTAAATTTTTGTCACTGCATTTTGCTTTATTCTATTTATTTCTATGCAATTTTCATTCACAGTTTTAATTATACACATTTCAATTCAAAATGTTTATTTCTTAAGTTCAATCCAATGGCAATTGATTAAATTCTTGTTATCTATTTCAATGGCAATCGATTAAATTCTTGTTATCCATTTCAATTCAGCCGTTTACTTTTCAGTCAATTTTCATCCGTCTTTCTTTAAAATCAATTTAAATTCAGCCTGTTCATTCAAATTTCTTTAGTCATTGCATTTTTATTTCTTTTAACACTTTAATAAAAAGTACTTGCAAACAAAACAGAAAAAGAACCTTGCTGTGAATACTTACTATTCCCTCTCCCACACATTCGTCTAAAGTCAGCCATTGAAAAAAAGGATAGGCTGGTGTTCAATTCATAATTTGGAGTGTTTTACACAAATACTCTGATATGCCTGCAAAAGTCCATCGATCAGCGTAAGACCAAAAACCGCGCGAACAATTTCACAATTCACATACAAAATTTCAATCAGAGAAACAAAATGAAGTAATACATACATGAGCGGATTGGATGAGTAACTCCAACGCTCGATCACATACTTGCAAAATTGAAGAAGATAAGTAAACAAGTTAAATTTGGATAAGATTAAGAACTAACCAAACAGAGGAGAAGCAGCTGATTGCAATAGTAGTCGAAATTGTTAGCAAAAATCTAATCCTCTGTTTGGCTTTTCAAAATTAAGCAAACAATAAAATATAAAAATAAAAAAGGAATTTTTTAGAAATGAGCGGTATCCATTTGTTGCCAATACTTCCAACATCATTTCAACTGCTCTCTAGTACCCTTGGAACCCTTCATCTAACTTCTTGCAAGTTAGGGGACATCAATCACTCTTAATTCCCCGTAAGGCATGACATACTCAAGACTTGGTGACTGTGCGATCAGGTTTGTTCTTTGCCAATTCACCAATCTAATCATAGGCTACGATCAGTTCAGTACTATCATATGCGTTCGTTAAATGCTTTTTATATTTAAGTCCATAAACATTATGATGTAGGCCAGATTTTAATAGGTTTTATATTATTTTTATTTTTAATTTTTTATAATTTTTTGGGAGTTTAATTTTAAGTTTAATTTCCTTTCTATTTTCTTATTTTAAAAGAGATAACATTTTCTTTTTCTTTTTCTATTTTTCTTTTCACTCAAAGAACGTCAAATTCATTAATCATTTGGAAAAAGTACATCCATCTTATTATGTATATTTAAAATTGTGATAGATATATTATATGGATTTCACAATTAAACTTGCACTATTTAACTGACTCGATAATTATTTCGTGAAGAATGTCAATCAGAATAAAACAAATTGGATGAGATTCACTTTACTATTTGAATCTTCACATGTGTCACAATATTAATAATGATGATAATAATTGTTTATAGAAATATTCCTTAATTAAATTCTAACATTTTGTTTCCTTATTTTTAAAGAAAAAAAAAATTTATTCTTCTTTTTTTTCACTCAGACAAATTTACCAATGGTTCAGTAAAGTACATGCATCTTATTATTTATATTTAAATTTTTGTTGCAATCGTTGAATTATATGAATGTTCACAATTAAACTCACATTATTTAACTGACACTGATAATTATTCATAAAGAACGTCAATTAGACTAATATTGATTAATTTATTGTTCATTGAATAAGACAAGTCCTGAGATTTACTTTACTTTTGTCGTTTTATTAATAATAATGATCGATAATAATTATTTATAGTAATATCTTTTAATTAAATTTTAAAATTTCATTTTACTTTTTCTTTTTATTTTACTCAATAGACAACAAATTCATTAATTGTCCGGCGGAAAAGTACATGCATCTTATTATCTATGTTCAAAATTTTGCTGCAATGGTTAAATTATATTGATATCACAAATAAACTTAGAGTAGTGCTATTTCACCCGACTACATAAAAACTAATAAAATACCTGATAATATTTAGCTACTCACCCGTAAGTAGGGTGAGGTTACTCATTGCGTGATCCAATAACAAACTAACACATAACCTTTAATAATAAAATAATTTACATATTTTTTTACTTTCTCGGATCAATTATTGAATAAATCGTATATAGTGTTTTTAGATATAAATTGTTATTTTATTATTGAACCATATAAGGGTGAGTAGCTTCACCCTACTCACAACAAGTGAATAGCTAAACATTATCTTAAAATACGACTCCTACGTGGATGTTATTGAATGGGCCAACTGTTTACAAGAATTGTTAAAAAAAAAAAATTTCTCACTACCGAAGCAATCATGCATCCTCTCTCTCCCATTCCACAGATTGTGGTTTGATTGTCATAGAGTTCATGAACTTGTTACTGGATTCAACATCCCAAAGGTTGCTACTTAATTTTTTTTTTTTCTTTTCTGATGCATAAAATCAAACTGAAATTAATAGGAAATATCACTAATGAATCAAAAAGAACCCACCAACAATGAATCAAACCGACCAACAATGAATCAAAAAAGAAGAGAGAGGCTTTCAAGTTCAGACGAACCCAACTGAGAAGCTCCATAAACTGTGGAGCTTGGGATATGCAGGTGGCGCAATTAGCGAGGAAGCAAGGATGATCAGCGGGCAAAGAACCAGGAACTGCGGCGACTGGTCAGGAGGTGGATGATGTTCGGTGGTGAAGCAGTGGTGAAAGACTGAAACAACGGCGGAGATGTGGACCGATTGCAACGGCGAGCAACTCTGCATCGGCGATTGGGTTGAGTGATTGGTATTCCGAGATTTGTAAATGGTTCCCATTTTCCCTTTTATTTGGATCTTGTACATGTTTATATATGTGTGTGTGTGCATATATATATATAAGACCATGGTCCGTGTCCCATGGGTTCTTGGAATTGCAGTAAATGAAATTAAAATTCCATAATTTTGGCTAGATTAGCATTTGGATTTTCAGTCTAGTTCAGATATCTTTCTTTTATAAACAAAGATTTGGGGAAAAACAGAGATGTATGATGTTGAAATAAGTATAAATTTTATCCTGTTTTTTAAACAAAGGAATTTACAGGAAAAAAAAAAAAATCCAAAAGCTGCGATTTCAAAAACCATGGGAATTGCATAACAGAAAATATCTGAACAACCACTCCGGCGCTCGCTTCCGATCGCCACCATGTCGGCAAAATTCAAAAGCTAGAAGGTGGAGCCTCTACGTACCACCATGAAGGAGACATCGGCAGCTATGGAGAGGGTGAAGAAGATGCGAAGAAGATGAGAGAGAACTCAGAGTATACAGATATTAAAGAGAAGGGTAAAAAGACGACTAATCAACGCCTGACACCTGTTCAGTCGATTTTTTTGGGGTGAACCATTGTCGTCAAAATTAGCATTTTCCCTAAACTTATACCATTTAAATTTTGGTACAATGATTTATTTTATTTGGTTGAGCATACCAATCACCTGTATCTCATTGTATTAGGAGTTGTGCCCCTTGTCTCTCCATTAATGCTGCAGTTTTAAGGTTCCGTCAAGGTCACCTTTTTTTAGGGGTGGCAAATGGGTGGGTTGGGTTGGGTTTGAGTTGGATTAAAAATGGGCGGGTTAATATGGGTTAAGATCCATATTTAATCCATTCAGAATAGGTTAAAAATAGACGGATTGAAAATGGACAAGGTCAACCCGTTATGGCCGATAAACCTATTAATTATTATTTTTAATTATTTTTTTATTTTTTCTTATTTTTATTCTTTAATTTTTTAAATTTGTTTTAATTTTATAGACTTTGGGATTAAATCAGTTACAGACTTTCGGCCAACATACACATATGTATAGTTCGGTATAGAGCTAGAGAGAGAGCAGCCAAGAACGAGCATTTGGAGATCTGTTCTTGTGTTGGATTCAGATCAATCGAAGATCTGAATGCGTGTTTTCTCTCTCTAGAAAGTTCAGATCGAACATGAATGGGAAGCAAATGGAGGAAGGCGAAGATAGCTATAGGGCTCAACATGTCCATTTTCATTAATTTCTCTATCCAATTCCACACCTCTGCAAAACAAATCTACATTTTTTCACATCTAATAACACTTCCTAATCACAAATCAAACCTAAATCAATTCAATCAATCAAGACTTATTTTTAGAGTGAGAAAGTGTAGAGAGATTTGTCTGTGGATTTGGTCAATTTGTGTATAGTGACGTGTGCGTTTCTTTCTTGATGGGGAAGGTGGTAGTAGGGGCAGCGGTGGTGTGCGCCGCCGCGGTTTGGGCAGGGGTGGCTGCTCTGGTGGTGCGCCACCGTATGCAGTGCTCCGGGTGGTGGGCGAACGCGATGGCCATACTGAGGGAGTTGGAGGAGAAGTGTAGCTCTCAGACATCTTTATTATCATTATCATTAATATCCTGTTTCATCAAGAATTGGGTTTTTAAAATTTTTAATTTTTAATTTTTAAAAAATTTTTAATTATTTATTTTTTTTAGAAGAAGTTTATAGAGAAACTTAGAGGGAAGGGATTGATAAGAGACAAATTTAGAGAGAGAGAGAATTTTAAAAAGAGAAATGAGTTGAGTGTAATATAAGAATAGATGTGTGTTGTGTGTTTATCATATGATGGGTGAAATATGAGTTGAATATGGTTAATCATATTCAACACATCTTGACCCTGAAATTAAGTGGTTAAAAATTACCTAACCCATCTTGACCCTTAATTAAATATGGTTGACCCATAACCATTAAAAGACGGGCAGATATGGACGAGTTGATGGTTCCTGACCCATTTTGCCACCCCTAGCTTTTTCCCATCTCACGTGAACAAATGTCTACTTTCAAATAGAGATGAATCTCAACCATCCACCAAAAGATTGATTCAATGGCCGATCTAGCTCAGCTGTTACTATAAATAGAACTCATTAAGTTTAATGTTGGCATGTTTTGAGTTCATTAAGTTAATGTTGTAGTTGTTTAGCTTAAGTGTTAATTTTGTAAGTTGTATTCATGGAGCATGCTTTTGGGGCTAATGATGTTAGAATGTAACAAGAACCAAGGCTGTGTAACATTCAAGGGGCTGTAATTAATTTTTATTTAAGTTAATAACGAGAATTTTACTTTTTGCTTGAAGTACCATGAGCCAAACAATTATTATTATGATTGGTCGAAAGTGAATTTGAAATTACCACGATATCTCTGGACATGCTTTGAGCCTAACAATTAATATAATCGAACTTTGATAGTGTGTATGTAATAACCATGATATATATTTATATATATTATATACATATATCTGAGTTTTATTTTACTAGATTCATAAAATAAGTAATAGACATGTTACCTGCTCACCAGCCTTGACTGAAACTGGGCTTCGTAAAGAAAACAATAAATCCCTAGAGAAAAGACCTGCTCCTTTAATCTCCCAAGCATAATCTTCGGCTATGGTTTATCTGATTCATGCGTCAGGTTTGCAGAAAAGTAAAATTTAAAGTGATAGTAAAACTCAGAATCACATGAAAACGCAACAACATTGCAATATTCTTTCTTTATCTGATAGTAAACATATCCGGTATATGGAGGGTTAATTCTGAATAGTTACAACAGGTTTCAAGATCATAGATCGGTAACCCTATTGCCTAATTAAAAATTCGGGTGTTGGAGAACAATGCTAGGCAAATCCAGAAGATCTATTTGTTACTTTGTAGAAAATTAAGAAATAGAAATTAAAAGGCATAGCATCAAAACTGATATTCAATTTGACACTAAATCGTAATCTATGATATGTTTGCCAAGATATTCTCAACTCAGTCACTCCAAGTTCAAAAACATACTGACACTGTAACTAGAGGACTCGAACCCTTTGTTTTACATTTTTCGTTACTTTAAAAACAAGTCAGAGTAACTGCTGTTGAAAACCAACATGAAGAGAGAAAAATGATCTTACCAAGTCTGCAAGAGGTATCAAAACAAGATTTTGACCACGAAGGCCAGAAAATACCCCCGACCTCAGTATCCCAAATGCCCAGAGGCAGTCCTCCAATGTTATAGGAAAAGGGAAAAGCTGCTTGTTTGGGAGTATGACTTCCTCTTCCACTTTCTGAAATTCACTCTCTACGTATTCTCTCACACCCAATGTTGTGCTCAATAGTTGGGTTCCTGCATAAGCTCAATTCAATGAAAGTGAATAAATAGGCAACAAAAAGTCAGTATATAAACCGCCAAAAACTATGTTTATATTGTGGCCTTTTCATTGTATTTTGAATTCCCCAAGGGTACACCAGAAATTCAGCAAGATGCCTTTTTCTAATCAGCCCAAAAGAAAGTTCACATAAAGCATTTCTTGTTACAACATATTCTTGTGGAATACTTTTGCTTTATATTGATATTGCACAACTTATTTACTTTGGAAGTTGCAGATCGTTGATGAGTTACAATGTCACTTTTAAAAGAACACCTGGTAAGATGAACAAATTTAATATAAATTATAAGAAAGCTTCTAGCAGTAATCATGATTCTCTCAAGCAATTTTCAAATAAAAGAGTTTGAGATTATGAAAATATGAGCACCTAATGCAAAAAAGTCTCCACCCCAACTAGATAATGTAATATAGCTAATGATAATGCTAAAGACCTTGTGTAAATTAATTTCCATGAACAGTTGAATGCATTTACATCATACCACTAAACACCAGCACCAGATTTATACAAATCAACGCCCATCCAATAAGCCAATCAAAGTAGCTCATACAGAAAAAGACCAAGACTAATTCCATTTATCGAATTTCAATTTCAAAACTTTTTTACACCAAAGTACATATAATGCCACATCAACAACAAATGAAAAAGAATATATGGTATGAAACAAGTTCCTAAAAAATTTTACTCAATTTTCGAAAGGACAACCCTTAAGCGAGGAAGAACTCTAACCTTCAATCTCGGAAAGTTCCTCTTCTGACCTGCACTGAAAGAGCATCAAATAACACTTATCAACACCAAAATTCAATGGTCATAGAAAACAGAAAATACCAACAAACCAATGAACAATAAAGAAGCAAATTTGAAAACATAAATTCAGATATTAAAAAAGGAAGCAATGCACATCAGTATATAACAGAATTTGCCAACAGCAGGTAGGTAAATCCATTAAAAACTATAAAAATTCACAAGAATCTGTAGCATCATATGAGAATAAACTTAATACAAACATGAGGAAGATACATTTGAATCACTACAACATAAACCCCCAAAAATTCAAGTCATACCCACCAATATATAAAAGAATTTGCAAGCAACAGATTGATAAACCCATTAAAGACGATAAGAACTAAAAAAAAAATTATACCATAATATGAGAATTAACTTCACAAGACACATTTGAATGAATAAAACATGAACCCAACAACCAAATCAAGTCAAACCCACCAATATATGGTTGAATCGGTGTACTCTGGGAGAATGTCAATGTAATTTCACCACTGCGAGTTGTTTATGGACTTCTCTCTGATGAGAAATAGAGCAACAGAGATCCAAGGTTTCAACCCACCACACACTTTCCCAATCTCTGAAGCTGAGACTCTATCTGGGTTTATCCAGAACCTCTTGGGTATCTCCAAAACGACCTCATTTCGAGCTATATCTCTCTGAGCAACTAGTCCCAGACCTTCCAGGACTGTACCGGGCTTCGCCGGAGACTTGGCAGATACAACTCTTTCGTCACGAAGCCACTGCCAGAAAATCTGGACCGCCAGTGGAGGTGGGTCAGATTCAGGTGGAAGAATTGAATTGACAGAGAGTGGTCTTTTGAAATGGAGGGTTGTATTGGGTTTTAAGGAAGAGAAATGTTTTATGGTTTTTACAGGGGATAGAAAAGCAGAGGCAGAGGCTGAGGTTGAAGATGAAGAGAGGGTGAAGAGACTCGCCATTCTCTCTCTTCTTTCTCACTCTAGAAGATGAGATTTGTACCGTTAATTTATAGCTTATGGTTAAGGGATTGGCTTTGTTGATTTAAGAGGTAAAATATTCGGTGGATTGGGCAATCTATACTGGCTTGGCCCAGACTACAATAAATTTGATTGGGCTTCCCTGGCCGTGCAAACTTAGTTTGTAACCCGAGTTTCTAACAAACAAAAACCACATTTACTCATATATATATATATAACGTTTAAGGTAGCTTAAACTAAACAAAATAGTATATATAATGTCTTTCGGAAAATATTTCTTTGATGTTCATGTATATGGACCTACAATATATGATATAGACCAATAATAAATGGACATGTGATCTTTAATTATCGGTAGTTATTTATTTACTAACTTAGAGATGATGATTTGATTACCATCTATGATATCTATAATTTGGTAATTAAAATAGAACGTATCCATTTATTATTGATTTACATCAGCGGTGAGTATATTGTACATCCTCATTAGTGAGGACCTAAGAGCATTTCCAGCATGGATCCTCTAAATTAAATATTTTCTAAGTTATCCTAAATAGAATTTGCTACAAACATGTAAAATCTATTTAAATCACGGTAACTAATTTAAAGAAAGTTTGAAAACTATACCATTTTGAGATAAGAAAATTTTACCAAAGTTAAAAAACTGCACATTTTTTAATTAAGAAAAATTCAATTCACCATATTCTAACGTTAACGTCGTTATCTTTCCCTCATCTTTTCAAAAAAAAAAAAAAACATATCTCTCTCCTCTTTATTCCTATCTTAAACAAGTCGTGACGGTCTCTGTTTCTCTCTTAATCCGATCAACGTTCTCTCTCTTATTTTCTATATATTGCGAGTAAAAATTGCATGTCTTGTAATCACATTTTCGTCCATCTTAATTCTATGGCAAAAAAATATTCATTTTTGGCTCGAAATATTCCCCCAATCGTGGGAATGAGTAAGAAGAGATGGAGGATCTTTTTTTTTTTTTTTTTTTTTTTTGTTGAAATTGATGAGGGAGAAATAACGACGTTAAACGTTATTAGAGTATGGTAAATTTTTCTTAATTCAAAAGAGTGCGATTTTTAAACTTTAGTAAATTTTTTCTTATATCAAAACGGTGTAATTTTCAAACTTTTTTTAAATTAGTTGACGTTGTTTAATATCAATCATAAATAAATTTTAAATGTCACATGTCAATTGGTAGTGAATTCAATTTAGAAATAACTTAGAGAATGTTTAACTTAAAGAATCTAAGTCCAGAAGTATGTTAAAATACTCTTTTGTGTAAAAGATAAACTGTCACGTATGATGTGTAAATTTTTTTAATCTCCAACAGTCTGTTAAGATATAGTGTCATGTCACTAATATGTAAAATTGTTATGTGTTTTACACAGGCACATTAATATATTTCTTTTCCATTAAAGATTTAAGCCTATATTAAGTAGGTTTGTAAAAATTATGTGGGGGCCTGCCATTACACGTGATTGGTTATTATTGGAGGATATATTTTTATACAAAAATTATAAAATAATTGCTGGAATCCAAATTTTTTTTGTAAATCTATCATGATATATCATATTTAAAACATAAAAAATAAAAAATAAAAAAAATAATAAATTATACACAATAGTTGGAAGTACTCTATGTGTTATCCTTAATTAAATATAATTCATCAAAGATTTGGACATGATTCACTTTTCCATTTAGCTTGCCCTTAATATTAATATTAATATTATTATTATTATTTCAGCTTTGATCGAAGAGTGGACCCCTGTTGTCAAATTAAAATTATTGTTGTTGTTGTTGTTTTGTTTTATTTTTGAGCATGGTGATAGGAATCTTGCAGACCTTTAAGGCGTCGACCAAATAATAGAAGTAAAATGGGGTCCGCTAGTAGAAAAATGTTCCACCTCAATAATTTAAGGAGTCCTTGTTCCAAGTGTTGGTAAAAATATATGCTTCATGTGACATTTAAGATATAACAACCATTATACTAATATGCTATGAGATAATTAACAATATACTAAGAAATGATTAATTAAATATGCAACTATATATTTAATTAAATATGTAAAATAAAATAATAAATAATAAATAATAAATAAAGAACCTGGACCGAGGCTAGTATTGGATACTATGTCCTTAAGACAGATTCGCCCCGCTATGGTGCTAACGGACTCAGTGGCGTCTATCTCCCAGGATACAACGGTCTACATCCACCAGTAGCAGCACTACAAACTCGTAGATACGACGAACCTTCTCCGTGTAATACTCTCTCTGACTCAAAAATGCATCTATACTATATAAATAATGAATTGGGTACAATCATAACCAAATGGCTCGGACCAAATTTAATATGGCTCAATGAAATTGGTTTTGGGCCTAAGTGGCTCAGACCACTTGACCATGGCTTGAACCCACACCTACTTGGGTTGGGTTCAAGTTGAGAGAGGGAGAGAAGAATGGAAAATTGTACGAATTGAAAATGATAATAGCCTGGGGTATTTATAGAAAATATGGTGTCTCTTGAATTGGTCATGTCTCTTCATAGACAAAAGTGGTGTCTGTTGGATTGGTTGCCTCTCTTCATTATATCGCACCTTTCCAGATTAACTAAGTGACTTTTACTTCTTTAACAGTCACGTCACTTGCATGTTTACCACCATCAGATGCAATGGTTCAACGTACAACTGTCACGTCTCTTCACAAATTGTATCGATAACCATTCACACCATAAATTCACGTTGCTACAACATATTATGTTCTGTCAACGTTTATAACCAAAACTCACAAATATGGTCATCATGTTATCCTTACTTTCCAACCTATCCTCAACCACGTTAAATTATGTGTGAAGAACACCACTCCAGTTAGAGACTCATTGATTAACAACTTCCATTCACACCAAATTTCTAACAATCCCCCATATGAATGGAAATTGGCTGCTAAAATGCAAATGATAATGCAGACACTAGAGAGAGTATAATCGAAAATTTACTGCATCAGGATAGGTAGCTTTTGGCTTTGAACCTTCCCTAGTGTATTGCTATCGGATTTACTGGCTAACCAGTGAACGCGATGTCTTGAACTGTTCAGCCGTTTGTGTAAACCAAGACAATAACAAACACACAGTACCTTTCCTCACAAAGTTGGTTCTCATTGTTGTGTTCATTTTGGCCCTGAACAACTCCTGGTATTCAATGAGTGCTCTAGAAAACTTAGCCTTTATAGTTCTCATAGAAACGGCCCCACTTCACACTCATATAGGTGACTTCTTATTAAGAGTATCCTACCATACCCCACTTGAATTTTCAAGGTATAAGAGTCATTAAAAGCGTAGCTTATCCTAATCATCGCTGTAGGTAGCACTGTCTCATCATAGAAATGGGTAGAAGATTTATATCTTCCCAGTGCTTCTGGTATGTCACTCAAAATTTCTGTTGTCCCTTGAACCTAGATCTTGGGATCTGCAGTCAACTAGGTTGGGTTTCCATTAAGGTAACTCGTTAGCTTTCGGCTTTTAATCCCATTCCCCTCGATGATCTATACAATTGCTCTCTAGTACAACCCTCAATTTTATATGTGGCCACAAGGTTGTGTTTAACAATATTACACTCTGCAGAGATTTCTCCAGGTAAGAGCAACTGTATACTTTGTGCTCTAAAATTACTTATTGTTAGCAATATCATTTTCTTTTGTGGCATAGGTGTAGACTTACATTGAAATGTCCTCTAGGTGAAGTCTATTGACTTCCCTATTTGATTTATTCAAAGTTTCTAACTTTGAGTTATATTAAGAACATAGAACTACACATTTAATATAAAAGACATATCCACTATTGGATTTGAAGTCTTTAATATCCCATATCCAGATTGCATCACTGTTATACCTCCAATTTAGTTAGATACCTTGATTTATGCAATATTGGATTTAGGGTGTATCTCGACTACCCAATTTATTGTTTTTCAGTGATCCGATCCTGGATTGAAAATGTGCAATTAAACACAGTTATTAAGATGCCTTACAATCTCAACCAATGATATACTTTGGCTAGTATTTATATTTGAAATTTACATTTGCAAAAGTTAGCTAGGCTTTTGTTATCATAACTAGTGTTATCTCAATCTCACTCTATTGAGAATATACTATGTTATTAGATGTTAAATCTTTCATATCAAATATACTAATTAGGATATCATTAATTTTTTTAAGGCATACAATGACTTATACATCACATTTATGTCATTGTCTTGGTACTAGCTTTAATCCACTCAAAGACTTATAAGCTTGCACACTTTACTCTTCAACTAGAACAAATAACTCAGCTCTTCCGCTGGAAAAGGAACTTTCTAGTTGTTCCATAATATTTTCCTCATAGGAAACAACATGCACTATTGTTATAATACTATAAATGATTTTTGGTTCTATCCAAAATTTCTTAGGATTAAGAACCCTACATTTATAAGTATTTCTTATTTGGTGAGGTAACTCATATCAAATTTTATCTATGGACAATATCCCCCCACAACTTTGGGATAATCTTGAAATTTTATATATGATATATTTCTTATGGTTTTCCAACTCTTGAAATACCATATATTAAATATTTCACCTCATTTACCTTTCCAAGGTTCTATATTCGCTTCTCAACAAGCATATATAACAGTCTCTAGTACATATGTACTCACTTTATCTCTAGCATATTCTTATAATAATTCACCGACATTACCGTGAATTAATGCTAAAGATATTAATTACAATGGGCTCTAATTAATATTTGCTTTTACATTTTTTATATTTATAAATTGAGTTATTCATATTTAGGTTCATGTTAAGCCAGTCATATTAACATGTTATAACCTTTCATGTGTCACACATCACATAACTCAATCATTTAAGCAAATAATTATCTTATTATTTAAGCTTTGGATACAATCACCATAGAGTGAGCACTCACTTCTCAGCTATCATTACTAGTTAAAAGTGAGTTCTTAACTATCATTACTAGCTTAGATTAAGTACACTCTTCTCATATCTCACTACTAGGTTATGATGAGCACCCACTTTTCAGCTATTACCGCTAGCTTGAAGTTAAGTTTGTTTAGCTATCAATTCTAGTAGTTCATAGCTTTAGTACACACTTATCTAAGCAGTCTACCTTGGTAGTAGAGTAATTTGTTTTGAAGAATATTCTTCAAAAACTACTACTTTACAAGTAGTATTATTCTCTCCTACATGAGCAGATATGATGAATAGCTCAAATAGCTTATGGCTAAAATAACTACTCATCACCCTCGTGTTTTTTACTATCAAGTTAAGAACTAGAACCAACTGACAGTTTTTCATCTTCCTCTTAGGTTCCGTGCACCTCATTAATCATTTTAACTTGTAACTAAGCTAACTAGTTTGCAACTCAGTAACATTTTAGCTTTTAGCTAAATTGTACACCAGAGCTGACTAGCTTGATTTAGCATGTCTCGGTGTACTTGCTTAGTGTATCCATAACATTTTCCATAAACTCTTTAGAGTTATTGGAAAATCTTCTCTTAGTCAGCCCATTCACAACTATATGTGTTTTAAACACTAGTATAGATTTTTTTTCCTTTGACTATCGAGAGAATTGACATAGTTGGACTAGTCAATTTTTGTTTGTTGTATTATATACACAAACCAGTCATGAATTCATACAAAATTCAATAATATCACATATTAAATAAATTATGTTGTAAATTTGAATTACAATGCACATTAAGTAATTCAACTACATAGTTCAATATTATAGTATCAAATAAAAATAAACATTTATAAAAATAATATTCATAACAATATAGTTTCATATTATATCACATGTTTAATTTAAGAAAAAATATTTATGGCTCATTCTCCAATAAACATGCTAGAAAATCAGGACCAAAAGATTTAGACGTTCTAGCCCTCTTACTACGTCTAAGTTCATCCTTATTTTCATTGTATGCATAAAAAAATGATATGCAATATTGTTATGAACATAACCTATCAAATGTTTTATGTAATGATTCACTCCACCACATAAAAGCACTTCACACTTACCTTACCTAGGCGATGTGAGACTATGTACCTGTAAATCGCCTAGTGTGGTAGCCTGTCGGTGCCTCTTGCACCCGTCAACGACAAACCCACTTATAAGGTCATCACATTTTAGATTCCACTTTAACTTTCTTAGGAGTAGGAACTACAACCTTAAATAGACACCCCCACACTTTTAAGAATTTATAGGAAGGTTTTTAACCTTTCCATAATTATATGATGTCACATTAGTTTCTTTTGAGGTATTTTATTGATAACATAATTTGCGGAAAGCAAAACTTTCCCCCACAAATTCTGAGTTAAATCAGAACTTGTCAACATAACATTCATCATTTCTTCGTGAATGATATAATGTTCTGAATAAATATCAGCAAATGATGATTCGTATTCACGAACTCTATCATTTCTTAACACCTTGTCAAGTTGATTCTCAACCTCATTTTTGTAATGTTTAAACATTTCTAAGGCTTTATCATGCTACGTAACAGATATAGATAACATCATCTTGTGCAATCATTGATAAAAAGAATGAAATACCTTTTCCTATCTTTAGTTGGCACAAATTTAAGATAATATAATATACTACATAATATTATATTACAAAATTAAAATAATTCAACCAATATTGAATTATATAAATAATTCAATAATTTAGTAATATAACCTGCTTCAATTTCACATAACATTGAATGCATTAATAACATATTATCATATAATAATGTATATAACATTATTTTATCATATCTCAACTATTAGTATAATATCTACTTGTTTATATCTTAAATAGAAACATATAATAAATCTATGCAAGGAAGGAGTCTGTCTTAAGATTGTTGGTAAAAATATATGCTTCATGTGACATTTAAGATATAACAACCATTATACTAATATGCTATGAGATAATTAACAATATGCTAAGAAATGATTAATTAAATATGTAACTATATATTTAATTAAATATGTAAAATAAAATAATAAAATAATAAATAATAAATAAAGAACCTGGACCGAGGCTAGTATTGGATACTATATCCTTAAAACAGATTCGCCCAGCTATGGTGCTAACGGACTCAGTGGCGTCTATCTCCCAGGATAGAACGGTCTACATCCACCAGTGGCAGCACTACAAACTCGTAGATACGACGAACCTTCTCCGTGTAACACTCTCTCTGACTCAAAAATGCATCTATACTATATAAATAATGAATTGGGTGCAATCCGAACCAAATGGCTCGGACCAAATTTAATATGGCTCAATGAAATTGGTTTTGGGCCTAAGTGGCTCAGACCACTTGACCATGGCTTGAACCCACACCTACTTGGGTTGGGTTCAAGTTGAGAGAGGGAGAGAAGAATGGAAAATTGTACGAATTGAAAATGATAACAGCCTGGGGTATTTATAGAAAATGTGGTGTCTCTTGAATTGGTCATGTCTATTCATAGACAAAAGTGGTGTCTATTGGATTGGTTGCCTCTCTTCATTATATCGCACATTTCCAAATTAACTAAGTGACTTTTACTTCTTTAACAGTCATGTCACTTGCATGTTTACCACCATCAGATGCAATGATTCAACGTACAACTGTCACGTCTCTTCACAAATTGTATCGATAACCATTCACACCATAAATTCACGTTGCTACAACATATTATGTTCTGTCAACGTTTATAACCCAAACTCACAAATATGGTCATCATGTTATCCTTACTTTCCAACCCATCCTCAACCACGTTGAATTACGTGTGAAGAACACCACTCCAGTTAGAGACTCATTGATTAACAACTTCCATTCACACCAAATTTCTAACACCAACTCAACAGAGTATTGATCTGTGTTTGAACGCAAGGTAAAATATTGCGAAACATGCATTCTGTAGGCCAAAACATATGTGCAAGAGTCTGAGATTTGAGAAAAATTACGATCAGAAGCAAATCGCTTCTGTTGTAGCAGCGACGGAGTGAACCCTCTGATCAGTGTTTCTGGCAAAAATATTAGGTACAATTTTTTCTTTCTTTTCTTAAGAAGTTGATATAATATATATATATATATATATATATATATATATATATATATATATCTTTTTGCTGAGATTTTTCAAAACTAACATTAAAATCTTTGAATTTTTCTTACTTTTGAGGTGAAAAAGAAAAATAGATGTTTCTTTCCTTTTGATGTGGATCCCATATACTTTTATATGTATGTATATATAACTTGTTTTGATTTTTGTATTTAAGAAGTCCTTATTAATATAAAGAAGAAAATGTTAAAGAACAACATCAAAAGACAGAATTCATATGTGATTGCATAATGTATAATAGACGCACAAATGAGAAGGAGGATAAAGAATAAAAGATGAGTCAAATGGGTCTACTCTGATTATAAGGGTGTCATTTTAAGTTTGAATTTTGATGACATTAAGGTTGACCATATTTTACCATGTCGATTTATTACCAAGAAGTGTTATTTATCGTTTTTATTGAAGTTTGGTATGGACAACGTTCTTATTCGCCCAGCGATTGAAGCATCTTCTTCTTTGTTAGTTCAACTTTTCTTAATTTTTTTACCCCAAAGATTGAAGATCTCTATACACTAACTTTGCTTTAATGGAGTGGCCGATGGTAAGGCGAAGCTTTTATAATGAATCTAAGTGTTCCATTGACATATAATGTATGTAATTATATGTGCTGTGAGTATATCTGTCTGTGATGAACAGAAGTTGGGTTTAAAATGATGGTGAGAAAAAAAAATAGCACTAGAGAGAGAAAGAGGTTCTGGGTTCTTTTTTAGGCAACGGTTTACAATGGTCAAATTGAAGTGCAAATCAGGAATATAAAAAATATTACTCACGGGCTGCAGCTATTGGCCGAAAATGTGCTGGAAGTGACTGGCAAGGGGCCACATGCACGATTCTGATAATTGTGGTACTGATTTGTTTTTTTTTTTTTTTTTTTTCGTTCAAGAAGGTAAAATACTGATTTTTAATAATTGAGAGATTTTTTTTATGCTTTTTTGCCTTTTAATTTTTATACAATTAGATGAGACAAGGCCTTAATTTAAGAGTTATTGGTTGTTTAATTTGGCCAATCCGTATAGGTTGTACCCATGTTTTTGACGACACTCAGTGCTTTGGACAGTCTAGGGGACTTTTCTGGTAAAAGTGGGGTGTAAATCTTATAGGCATTCATCAAGACATTCAAGAGAGCCTCTCTCTCTCTCTCTCTCTTCTTATTTATAAAACTACACACACTCTCTCTCTCTCTCTCTTCTTGTATACAAAGTATATCTATATCTATATTTATATTTATATTATTCTAAAAGTATAAAGAATTTTTTTAACATTTTGAATGTAAAGAATTTCTTAATATTTTTGAATTTTTTTTTATATAAAAAATCTTATTAAAGTTCATAATGAATTAATGACTCATAAATGATTTCTTCTATAATTAGGCATGATCACAAAGAGTCTCCTAACGTCCCATTTCTTCCTCCTCAATTTTCCTCTATTTCTATATCCTCTTTTCCAATCCAGACATCACCTCACCTTTCCCGCAACGTTGTGATGATTCTCTCCATCAAACTTTGACATTTTACACTCTCTCAAGGTTATTTTCTTTTTATTATTATTATTATTTTGGTACTTTTTCAATTTCAATATATATTTATTTCTATATATCTATATCTATATAAATCTTTTGATTGATTATAATGATCCTGTTTCTCTATCTATATTTGATTGTTTGAAGAAAGATGATTAGAGTTTGATAAACTTTACACCACTATGTTAGTCTATCTATATAGACAAGAAGTAGGGATCAACACAGAGTTTGGTACTTAATTCCTTAAATTTTCATTTATTTTTTATTGCTTGAGATGATGATGTTATGAAGACTCAAATTTAATAGACAATTTCTTTTCTGAATGTTGGAAGTGAAACAATTTTTGCACATAAATAAACAATTGAATTTCCAGGCATATAAATGAAGAATCCATGATTATAGATTTTTCTGGATGAGGGTCCTTCATCATAGATTTTTCTTTATTTATTTTATTGTAATTTTCTTGGCAACTTCATCACTAAGCTTATTTACTTCTCAAACTAAAATTTGAATAATGGATTCTTCTATATAATAATTATGAGTCGTACGCAGCGGAATGTATACATGAAAGTTTTTATTTGTTTTATAAAATAGATATGTGTCGTTACCAACTTTACTTATTTTAGCAATTTAAACAGTTAATCACATACAGATAAAATAAAGCAAAGTATAAAAGTAGAGATGACACCAGGATTTTAGCGAGGAAACCCCAGTTGATAAAATACGTCAACTGTTATGGGGAAAAACCTCGTGGACTTGTGCAGTCCAAAGTAAACCAATCCACTATGCTTGAAACAAAGTATACCGAACTTTGACTCTGGCTCACACCCTATCGTTCTACACCACACCAACCGCTGACGATCCTCTGGCTTTGCGACTCCCCGTCCAACAGTAACTTGATCTCAAGCTTACACTTGATATTTGTAGAAGAGTAGCAGGTAGATCAGACAACACTCCACGAATGCTCCAACCCTTTCAAAGTGTGACTGCGTTTACTTCTGTTCTTCAATCATCTGAATGATGTAGAAGAAGATCTGCTTCGTTTGATCGATGTAAATACGACTGTATGATCACGATCAGGATTCGAACACCATAACTCTAAACTAAGTGTTTATGTGTATATGTTATAGAAAGATATCAGAAAAATCAACTCTGATTTTCTGCAAAAATAATCTTCCTAAGGCTTTGAATAATATCTGAATAATAATGTAAAAGCCGTTCTTCAACCAATGTATATAATATGGTTTATATAAAGTTTAGAATGACCTAATCCATTTGAAAATAAGATAAAATTCGTGCATAGGATTTGGTACAATACTAAACCACTAGGAGAGAAATCTGAAATAGGAAACTAAACTTTCCATAGGCTATCAGGACTCTTGAACCTGTTCAAAGAATTGGGAACTGGTTCAAAAATGGCAGAATGTATTTTGAGGCCAATGTTGAAAACTTGAACCTGTTCAAATAATTGGGAACAGGTTCAAGAATGGCAGAATGATTTCTAGACGAAATTCTAATGGCTTGAACCTATTCCAAGAATCATGAACAGGTTCAAATCTACCATACTTGAAATTACCAAATATGGAATGTGTCCTAATCTTTTTGGATTTCTTCCTAACATGGTGTTCTTCATTTTCTGTGATGATCACAATTATAGCATCTTTGAACAACCTTCCAAATCCATAGTCTCCGTCGATCTTGATAACTTACATTACAAGTAACTTAAATTACAACTCGACATGGACTTGTTATGTCTATGACAATTGCCAAAAATAATTAATATCTCACAATATCCCCCTTTGGCAATTTCGTGACAAAATCCTAAAAATGATTTTTCGCAATCTACCCAAAGCAGAAAAGTAAATTACATTCATTGTTAAAAGGCAAAATTACGGAATAGGAACACTGTTCTTCTTGGATGCAAAGCTTGACCTATTTTCTTGCACAGTATCAAGCAACAACTACCAGTGAAGTGTAATAAATAAAAATTTATAAACTCCCCCTTAAGTAAATATCCAAGATTTTTACTATTTTATTTTTACTATTTTATCTCCCCCCTTAACATTATCTCCCCCTTAACATCACATTTGGTCTCCCTCTTTTGTAACAAATTGACAAAGCATAGAGACAAATACAAGAAATAGTAGGACAGAGATATAAAGCAAATTCCAAAACAAAGCATATTCAAGTCATTAAAAGCATATTCCAGGAATATCCAAAATAAAATGACTATGTGAGAACGTGTATGATGCTATGATGCATGATAAACAGAAAAGTCAGCATCATTATCAATCACTATGTCAGAAAACAATTATCAGCTCCAATCATCTCCACTATCCTCTTCAATCTCCTTATCTTCCTCATCCTCATCCCCATTGAAATAGTCATCCTCATCGTTAGCTTGCATAGATGGATCTGGAGGAGCAGGCCGATAAACATCCTCAATAGGAACCTCTGACTGCTGGCCTCTCATCTGTCTTACCTCAAGTTTGAGATCTCTAAGGTCAACCATCATCAACTCTTGGTTCCGAAGAATACTCTGCTGATTCTGAAGCAGAAGAGAATACAACAGGTTTGCATTTGCTTTAGAACAATTTCCTTTGGGAGGAAATAATCGAGTAATGTCTGGAGTTTGAAAAGACCCTTCATTAGCAACTCTCTTAGCCTTTTTAACATTTTCTCTGGCTGATTGTGACTTGTTCAGAGCATAAGCATCTAACTCAGTCATAATACGCTGATGATATGCTCTTGGAGGAATCACAATATTCTTCAATTTGTAAAACGCCATAATAATCATAGGAAAAGGTGAAGAATTTCGGCGCGAGATTTTCTTGGAATGAGCCATCATTAATTGCACAATTGATGTTGCAAGAATAATAGTCTCATTTCTGGCTAAAAAATATAGAACCTGTGCTCTCTCAAGAGTGATCTTGTCCTTTTTCCCAAAATAGCCGAGGTTAACCATAGCGAACAAATTAAAGAATGCAGCCTCGTTGGTTAGAAATTGAGCTGGAATGTAATCATCATACCTTGGAGAATTTGGAACACAAATCTTATTTGCAATCACTGATAATTCAGGACCTGTGACTTCTAACGGTAGAACTTGTCCAGCCAGCTAATTTGTATCAGGAAGGTCCAAGATAGATTAAATAGCTTCTTCATCAACCATATAATCAATCCCAAAAAGTGTAATGATGAAGTACGTATCCTTACATTCACGAATATTAGCATAGAAATAGTGTACCATATCTGGAGAAAAGAAACTCCTACCAAGCTTGGTAAAGAACAACCATTTGTTGGTTTCAATATATGTCACAAGCTGTTGTCCGGCAATGTCATGAAGCTGGTCTAAATTGACATTCCTTTCAGTTTTGATTGGACCATCTTTGTAGCAGTCAATATAGGCATTCCAAGTATGTTCATTATAGAAGTGACTTTGTTCGAATTCAATCTTTCCTGTTGATGACACAGATGGATACCCAGATGGCATCTCTCGAGAAGACGAACTGTTTGATCTAGAAGTTGATGTCTTTCTTCTGGAAACAGTCGAACCTCCTTGGGATTCTTGAATGTCAATGCTTGTTCTGGACCTCTTGGGAGGCTGTGGATGTGCAATCCCTTTACCTTTAGCCTCTTTGGAAATTTTAGGAGCCATTTAATTCACACAACTTTTGGTTTTAAAGCTTACAAACTTTTTCAGGAATTTTCTCAAACACCTGGTGTACAACCCCAAAGGTGTTTATAGAGAAAGCTTGATATGATCTCCAATTCTCCAAAAAACTCAACAACAATGTAAGACTATGATCCCAAGCACAATTCAAAGCTTCAACCACTCCAAGAATTAAAACAATTAACCAATCCTTTAAGTTGTTCAAACCCACACTCCAACTTCAACAAACCCATTTTTCAAGTCAATCTTCACCATCAGGTAGTTGTTCTTCAATTTGCAATGAATATGTATGCAAGATATGTTATGGAATGATGAACAAAATATATAGATGATGTATAGATATGTGGGTATATGAGAGTTGTTAAATGTGAGGAAGAAGCAGGCAAAATTCACAACACAAGAGAAAGAGTCAAGTTCCCTTTAACGTGCACATGCCAGGCCTTAAAAGCCTTTTCCCGAAGCCTTGAACCTATTCTCAAACATTGGAACAAGTTCCAAACTAACAGTCCACTTTGGCTTTGAGCCAGTGGATATCTTGACCCGGAGTGTTGTTGTTGTTGTTTTTTTTTTTCTTTTTTTCTTTTTAAAACAAAATTTCATTTACCCAAAACTTGTTCTAACACATTGGTGATTTAAAAAAAAAATCCACAAATTAAAATTCTAAAAACCTAAAAATCAAAATCTTTTTGAATTTTTTAAACTTTTCTCTTTTTTTATTTTTTATTTTAAAAAAATCACCAATCATTAAAATCAACTGGTCCACACATGATTTAAAACCCTTTCAGAGAATTTTAAAAAAAAATATCTCAGAGAACAAATATTTGACTCAACAGATTTTTCAAATAAATTTATATCTTAGAAAGTAATCACAACATGAAATCAAACTTGCAAATTTTACTGAAAAATTTAGACATTAATCTAGTAAGTTCATGTGTGTGTGTGAAATCCAATCTAATCCATCTTCAGTTGAATTTCAACAGATTATTGTCTAAATCTTATTGATCGAATAGCATCAAGATAAAATTGTTTTGAGCAATTTTTCTAAGCAAGGCGGCTTTCACTCTAAAGAGTAGTCAGCAATTCCCCAACTCAACTTATCTCCACTTTTCACTTCAATTCACAGTTTAATGGGAGTTTTCGATCAAATCTCAATAGGTAGCCTTTTCCTTAGTAATTTATTCAGCATTTTTTTCTTTTTCTTTTCAAGCTGAATATGATTTTTTTTTTTAATCTTTTTATTTTTAGCTCATATTTTTTAAACAATAATCTTTATAACTTTTGTGAACAATAAACCCTAATCAATAGATCAGAAGATTTTCAACCAAATTTATCAAAGATGGACTAATGAACAAAAGTCTATGAACTTAAGAGATTCAAATCTGAACATCCCTTAAATAATGCAAATCATCTTTCACTGTATAGATTATAAACCAAGAATCTATGTTTATTCAAATTATCATGTGTCTCAATTTGCATTCAAAGATAAATCATAAATTCTTCAAAAGAATTTTTATATGCGTATTAAGACGATTATGATTAGAAAATCAAACTCTAACCAAACCCTAACAAGTGATCCAATGGCAACACAATTTTCTTTTAAACACAAGCCATGATCACTGAATTTTGTAGGACTCAGTTTAAAGGTGAAGTCCTCTTGGAAACTTGTTCCAAGGACTCAACAGGCACATAATTGATCAAATCAGACTTTTTGATCCACACTGTCTTTACTCTTACTTCCTGAAATTCTCTCTCATTCTTTACCTCTTTCTTAGGTAAATTTATAGCTTTAGAAAACGAAGGTGGCACAAAATTCTTTTTCTTTTTAGTAAACACCTTTTTTTTAGCTTGACTATTCTAAGAATGAATTTTCAAAGATTTTTCCTTTTTCCTTTGAAAACATGAGTGATACTTATGTCCATTCTTACCACAGAAAGTGCAATGCAACAGTTTAGGCATATAAGACATATCAGAATGCAATGAATCAAATAAACAAGGTTTAGGCATATCAGTAGGTTTAACAAAAATTATTTTACCTTGACCACTAGAAGATCCTTTAACAAATCCTAACCCAGTCTTATCTTTTACATCCTTACCCATGTTGATTATCTTATTCAAACTGTTTTGACTCATATTGAATCCTTTCAGTTTATCTTTTTCAGTTTTCAATTCAATTTCAAGATAATCATTTTTCAAAGCAAGACATTCCTTCAATGAGTTAGCAACACTTACCTTATCCTCAAGAATAATAATCTGCTTCTCAAGCTCAGTGATGACAGAATTGCTTTCAAAAGCTTTCCTCTTACCTTCATCAATCTGTTTTTTTAAATCTTCATTCTCTCTTTTTGCTTGGATAAGCTCCTTTGCTAGCTTATTGATTGCCTGTTTGGTCTCAATGGTTTCTCTAACCATCTTCTTCAGCCTTTCATCGTCCTTTTCAGCCTCTTCCACCTGTTCATCATGAACTTCATTGTCTTCGTTATCTAAACTGTCATAGTCAGATAAATGAATAACATGAGGACCCCTATTAAGAAAAGCGACATAAGAAAAATCATTAGTATCATCCTGAGGAGAATCACTATCATTTAAAGTAGAATTTTCAACCATAGAAATTTTCATTGCTTTTCCTTTATTCCTATCCTTTTGTTCTTTCCTAGGACTAAGACAAACATTGGTTGCATGATCTTTGCCACCACAATTCTAGCAAGTAAATTCTGTTTCTTTTGATTCTTCTACTTTCTTATCATTAAACCTAAACTTTGACGTTTTGTCAAAATTTTGAGGATTAGCAATGTTGCTATTCCTTCTCCTCTGTTGTCTCTGCAAAATCTGACTAAATTGCCTTGACAAGAATGCAATGTCATCATCAGAGTCATCATTCACAGAATTCTCAACCTGTGTAGATTTTAAAGTAAGATTTTTCTCCTTCTGATTTAAATCAAAATTCTGCATCTCAAAAGTTTTTAGTGAACTTACCATTTCATCAACTCTACAAGTAGTCAAAGCCCAATGTTCAGAGATGGTTTCAACCCTAATCTGGAATCTTTTAGGGAAAGACCTTAAGATTTTCTCACAGATTTTTTTATCACTAGTTTTTTTCCCTAAGTGACACAGTTCAAAAATTATTTCAAGAAGACTAGAATAAAAGTCAGAAAAGGATTCATCTTCTTTCATCACAATGTTGCCAAATTTATGAGTGAGCAACTGAATTTTGGATAACTTCACTTTTGAAGTTCCTTCATGAGTAACCTGCAAAATATCCCAACCTTCTTTACCAGTTTTACAATCAGAAATTCTAGCATATTCAGATGGAACAACAGAATTAATAATTGAATATAAAGCTTTGTCATTAGCATCATTACGCTCAGTTTTAATAGCAGTAAAAGCAAAAGTATCTTTTAACTCTTTGACTATTTTACCATCCACAGTTGTATCTACTGTAGGAGGTGTATAGCTAGATTCAACTATTGCTCAAGTTTTACCACCAGAATTTTGCAAATAGGCTCTTATCTTTGATTTCCAAAAATTGTAATTATCTCCTTTAAATAAGGGACCACGTTGATTAGAACCACCTTCTTTCAATGGATAAGACATGATTAAAACAATTTTTGAACACAAAACAAAACTTTCCAACAAAGATCAACTCAATGTATAGAGGATGGCTCTGATACCAAATTGTGAGTCGTACGTAGCAGAATGTATACAGGAAAGTTTTTATTTGTTTTATAAAACAGATCTGTGTCGTTACTAACTTTACTTATTTTAGCAATTTAAACAGTTAATCACATACAGATAAAATAAAGCAAAGTATAAAGGTAGAGATGACACCAGGATTTTAGCGAGGAAACCCCAGTTGATAAAATATGTCAACTGTTATGGGAAAAACCTCGTGGACTTGTGCAGTCCAAAGTAAACCAATCCACTATGCTTGAAACAAAGTATACCGAACTTTAACTCTAGCTCACACCCTATCGTTCTACACCACACCAACCGCTGACGATCATCTGGCTTTGCGACTCCCCGTCCAACAGCAACTTGATCTCAAGCTTACACTTGATATTTGTAGAAGAGTAGCAGGTAGATCAGACAACACTCCACGAATGCTCCAACCCTTTCAAAGTGTGACTGCATTTACTTCTGTTATTCAATCGTCTGAATGATGTAGAAGAAGATCTGTTTCATCTGATCAATGTAAATACGACTGTATGATCACGATCAGGATTCGAACACCATAACTCTAAACTAAGTGTTTATGTGTATATGTTCTAGAAAGATATCAGAAAAATCAACTCTGATTTTCTGCAAAAATAATCTTCCTAAGGTTTTGAATAATATCTGAATAATAATGTAAAAGCCGTTCTTCAACCAATATATATGACATGGTTTATATAGAGTTTAGAATGATCTAATCCCTTTGAAAATAAGATAAAATTCGTGTATAGGATTTGGTACAATTCTAAACCAACTAGGAGAGAAATCTAAAACAGGTATCAGGACTCTTGAACCTGTTCAAAGAATTGGGAACCGGTTCAAAAATGGCAGAATCTATTTCGAGGCCAATGTTGAAAACTTGAACCTGTTCAAAGAATTGGGAACAGGTTCAAGAATGGCAGAATGAATTCTAGACGAAATTCTAATAGCTTGAACCTGTTCCAAGAATCATGAACAGGTTCAAATCTACTAGACTTGAAATTACCAAATATGGAATGTGTCCTAACCTTTTTGGATTTCTTCCTAACATGGTGTTCTTCCTTTTCTGTGATGATCACAATTATAGCATCTTTAAACAACCTTTAAAATCTATAGTCTCTGTCGATCTTGATAACTTGCATTATATGTAACTTAAATTACAACTCGACATGGACTTGTTATGTCTACGACAATTGCCAAAAATAATTAATATCTCACAATAATTTATTTTATATTTTTTGTCCTTGTTCCCCATGTTATCTAGATTGCTGACTCCTCATCTCTAGTTTGTTTTCTTTGTTTTTCCTGTGATTACTCTAATTTGTTTGATTTGTGTGATAGCGAGGTCAGGAGTGTCAATTGCTGGTGACGGGTAGTGTACTGTAGCTGCACCAACACCAACACCAACACCAATTTCGGCTTCGGGAATAGATACATTTCCCGTGAATTCTTAAGACGTTGTCTCTAATTCTCTTTCTCTTTTAATGAGATTATCTTTGAACTGTCTGTCGAAGAAGGAATCTTAATAATTTATTTGTTACAATTTTTATACACTTAAACATGTTAATAACTCTTAATATAGCTATTAATTATAAATCCTAATTCCATATTTTTTTATGTTTTAATTTAGTTACGAAATGGATTATTTTAGTAAGAGATTATTTAATATTTACTTAAAACAGTGAATAACTATAATACCCCTAATTTTAAAAAGGATAGTCTCGGTATTTATGTTGATTTCATCACTAAGATTATTTAATATTTATTTAATATTTACTTAAAACAGTGATTATTTTAGTAAGGTTGATTTCAAAGGTGACTTTTTTTTTCTAGAAAGAACGTTGTCTTAAGTAGAAGTATATTTTGTGCTATTGTGTTTATCATACGTGTTTTATTTTCGTTGATGATTATGGGTAATGGTACGTGGTTTAGTTGGGGATACAAGTATGTGATCAGTCAACTATTGTTTTTAATAATATGGAGTAATAACGCTATTTACGCTAGATTTATGAGCATACGGTTGTAGGATTTGGTAGATACATATAAAACTAGCCAATCCATCGGACCTGGACATGCGTCATTATGATATGTTGTTTGGGATAGAATAGTTAAACAATCACTACGAGTCAAATAATCTAGTATGATTAGGTTGATATTTGACGCTAGGTTTGGATTCGTATCATATTACAACGCCATGATATTGGTGGTTGTTAATGTTTCGGTATTCGTGAGGTTATGGTAAGTAAGGACCACTGTAATGCTATGATGATTTATCAGAGGTGACGAAGTTGTAGAACATTTTTGTGGAAATTCCGGAAGTTGTTACCAAGTCGAAAAGAGGATTTAGTATTGGTTTAGGTACTTATTGGAATGACACCGAGTGAGGAAAGTAGGCTGAATAAATCCTAATCAGTCTATTCTTAATCGAGAATTTATTTATGAGGGAGTGTCATTAGGCGGAGTTTCCGGTGTTGCATATTGAGGAGGAAACCAAGTCTCTTGATTTACATAAATAATATGGAATTTTTTTTTTTAGGTCACAATTTGCAACAAATGGTTGTTGCTAGGAAATTGATGACTTATTTGGAGGATGGAGAGATTCCAAATTCTTTTGAAGTTAGACAAAGATGTCGGATTGACACTTATTTTCGTTAAAGAAACATGGTGTGTCAAAGGCAGGAGAATGAGACCGCTTACCTATAGACTAAAAAAAAGGTGCACGGTATATATAGAAAGGTCGTAGTGTGTTGACTTTTTAGAGTTAATATGGTAGATGACTTTTGATAAATAGAATTACCGGTTGACTTTCATTATTGGTAAGTCTATCACAATGATGCATGGATTCAATTGTAGAGTTCGCTTGTGAAGATGCTCCAATTTAAATAAGGGATACAGACGAAAGCTGGTGGTACCGGACTAACGGTACTTTCTGCAGACAAATTGGATGGAGGATGCAACGGCTAAGTTTCACAACTCTTAGTTCTTTATTCATCCTGGTGGAAACATGATGCTTCCTGGTATGAAGCAAATGTTTGGAGGATAGGCAGAAGGAGGGACATAATAATTTTATCTCCAAGTCTAATAGTTATTAGATAGACGAGATGAACCATCAACAATCACCAGATCTTTGCAGCCATTTCCTATGCTAAAGTGGAAATGAGAGAGCATTTTATAGATTCAGTTGTGGGATTTCTGATTTTACACACGAGTTAGGATTCTGGATTGGATATTGGTTGACTGATAAATTAGTTCAGCTTAATTCTTGTCTATTTCGAACTGGTGGGACTTCAATTCATACCAATAGAACGGATCATGAGACGACTGGGATGGATTGCAGTGGTGATTCACACTTTGCATCAAGTTCCTTCTATTGGAAGCGAAGGTGGAAATGGATGTTCTCAACCAACAATAGAATATTTAAATCTTTCGGTTAATTAATGAGTTATTAGCTGAATTTATAGCAGGTGTAATCACAACACTTGTTATTACTAAGGTAGTTGAGAAGGTCAACTTTGAATACCGGAGCTGACCCTGGAAAAGGTGTTACCTTACTCAGATGGAGTTTAAGGTACTAGATGAGGATTTAATAGTTTCTGTAAATAGTGATATGATGGTCAGGCGACTGAGATGGAAGGTTTATCAATTTTCCTCGGTGCACTTAGACGGTTAGAAGGTACATCACGACATCAAATGTCGGTTTTGGTGAACAGGTATGAATAGCGACATGTTTATAATTGCCCCAAGTGTAGCACCTGCTCGAAAGGTGAAAAGTGGATCATCGGATATCATAGGAATCTTTAGCCACTTTTTATAACAAATAAGGAAGTAAGACTAAGCAGGAGTGGACGGTCGGTGGGAATTATCGACATTGATTTGGAATTTCAATTTTTCCATATGGAATAAGAGTGGTGGATTGAGAAAATTCACTTAAGGACATTAATTTGAGTAATGTTCATTTTAGAGCTTCATGGTAACTCTATAGTTTAGTGATATTGGTGTTATAGCATGTGGATGTCCATTATAGTTGATGTAAAGTGCTATTTCGAAAGAACTTTATGAAGATTTTAGAGTAGCAACTCTACTTCATATCTATAGACGGAGGAATTAATCAAGAGATTAAATTAGACCATAAAGGATATGTTTGAGGCATATATCCTAGGTTTCCATGGACAATTGGAAGTGTTTACTTCACTTGTCGGTGATATTGTTGGCACAAGGAGGTTAGTGTGACAACTTTGGAGGTTTTGTATCTTTCACAATGCAGCCCTCTCATTTGTTGTTTGGAAATGGAAGTAAGGGTTGTATAATCAGAGCTTGACTTCATTTAAAAACATGTCGGAGAGAAATACTTCCCTTTGTAATGTACTGCGCGCGGTTTGGAGGCAGCAGTGGAATGTTGTAAATAGTCGAACTCGTATATTAGAGTTTTCTATCAGGGAATAGTTTGTCGTTATGTCTTTCATATAAGAAGCAAGGCGATTTTTGGAGAAAGGTTAATTTTACTTATTTCATTGACTTTTGGAGGATTGTGTTTATCAATTGAGGCAGTCGCCTCTGAATTACCGTTACCATATCATTAGCGTTGGGTGCATAGGAGTTTTGTGCGTATATTCTATGGCATTTGGAGGGAATGGATCATTACCCTTGTCATATTGGGAGGATTATGTTGTGGTTTGATACAACCTATGCATTGTGTGAGCATTATGTTTCTTAAATATATGAACCATGTATACTACTTGATACATTGGAGTTAAGTGGAGCCCTCATAGTGAGGTTACGTCTACTTGGGAATAGGAGGATGTTTTTCGCTCTTAGTTTCCAAGCATAATGGAAAAAAGTAAAGGCGAATTCCGAAGACGGAATTCCTTTTGTTAGGGGGGAACAATGTAATACCCCTAATTTTAAAAAGGATAGTCTCGGTATTTATGTATTTGTTTTAATTACATTTTTAATTGATTATTTGACTAATTGCTTATATGTGTAATTGAATTAAGTGTTACTTGATTATTTGGATTATGTGTCTTTCTGTTATTTGTATTTGTCTATGTGTTATTTGTTTAATTAGATTATGTGCTTAAATGGTGTTTTGATTAATTGATTAAATATTTTGTTTTATTTTATTTTATTTGTAATTAATTGTAAATGAAATGTTTTGTTTTGTTTTATTTTATTTTATTTTATGGTTATGGTTAGTAGTAATGGGCCAACCAATTAGGTTCCATGGACTACTTGGATAGGAGGTTTGATGGGTATGATTAGCTACCCATGGATAGTTGTATATATATAGATATATATGTATATACATATATAAAAGGGAAAGTAATTTATTAATTATTTTTATGTTAACTTTAGTATTAGTATTTAATTTAATATATATATTTTATATATTTATATAATAAAGATATATATAGATTTTATACTTATCATGTTTTAGGTTACTTTATAATAGTATGGTAACTTAAGCATTATTAGATAATCTGTTAATAAATAATGGGATATATATAATTTATTTATATAATAAAGATATACATAGATTTTATACGTATCATATTTTAGGTTACATTATAATATTATGGCAACTTAAGGTATTATTAGATAATCTGCTAATAAATAATGGGATGTATATAATTTATTTATTTAATAAGGATATACATAAATTATATACGTATCATGTTTTAGGTTACCTTATAATATTATGGTAATTTAAGTATTATTAGATAATCTGTTTATAAAAAATGGGATGTATATAATTTATTTATTTAATAAGGATATACATAAATTATATATGTATCATGTTTTAGGTTGCCATATAATATTATGGTAACTTAAGTATAATTAGATAATCTGCTAATAAATAATGGAATGTATATAATTTATTTATTTAATAAGAATATACATAATTATATACATAATTTATTTATTTAATAAGAATATACATAATTATATACGTAACATATTTTTTGTTACTTTTTTTATATTTTAATTTTTATTTTCTTTATTAAGTTGACTTGGAATGGAATTATGATTATGGTTAATTTTCTTTAGCCTATATATACATAAGTATAAGTCTATAGGAGGCTTCAAAAATATAGTACGTGATTTTATATTAAAGAGAGAAAGTTAGAGAGAGAATGAGGAAGATGAAGGAAGGAGGAGAAAACCCTTTAGAGAAGAGGATCTAGGAAGAAGAAGTTTAACTTTCAATTCGAAAGTTTAAGGTAAGTTCTTCTTCTATCTCTCTCCATTTGTTTCGTGTTTCTATACATGCTTAGGAAATTTCAGAATTTATTAAACACATAAAATTAAATAATTATGCATGTTTAATTAGATTAGAACATAGGTTTTATAAAATTGGTTCATATATGTTCTTATGTTATGAATTGATAAATTCATAATTTTAATTTGATTTCTTGTATGAATTTTTACATGTTTAAATTATGTATTTTTTTTTTTTTTTTATATCTGTGAATTGATGGAACGTAGAAATATGCTTAGGATTCCTGAAACAAATAAGGAATGAATTCACATAAAATTCTGAGTTTAATTGCGCAAACAAGGTTTGAGTCGTTGATATAGTGCTCGAACCTTAGGGACCAAGCTCGAGCCATGTAAGAAAAGCTCGAACATGTAAGGAAAAGCTCGAGCAATTAGATATAAAAGCTCGAGCCTGAGAAGGAAAGCTCGAGCAATAGGGTGAAAAGCTCGAGCCTGAAGTGGGATACTCGAGCCTTGGACAGGGTGCTCGAGCAATTTAGGACAAAAGCTCGAGCCATATCTAGAGAAGTTTCGTAAACAATGTAATATTACTTCTTATTGATTTTGAAGGGTCTTGAACATTAAATAGGGATTAGATTTGGGTTTAAATAAATTTAAATAGACTCGATCATAATGATGTTTGCTATTTGAATAATTTAAACAAACCAATGGATTTAATCTTTTAAATTGTTCTATCAATTGGGATTAAATGTGTATGATGAATTGGATATGGAGAATGCTTATTTGACGGTATAATAAAATATCATCATGTATAAGATTCAGTTTGTGTAGGATATTTGATATAAGAAGCTTAAATAAATAATAAGTCATTGCTATTTTGTGATAACTTGATATCATATTATTATGGTTATTTCTAGATTGTTTGATGTATTTCCTTTATTGTTACATCAATTGTTAGATTGTGTGGTTTAATGCACCGTTATAGGACGGTGGCATTCTAGGGACGGATTAACTTATCAGTTAAGTCCTACCTATTTTATAAGGGAATAAACTAACTAAAATGTTAAATTCTACTTATATTCAAGTCAGGTCAGCTGAACAAGTTGAATGACTTATAGATGATTAATTGTAGAGGACTAATTTATACTGGATTATATATATATAATTATGGTACTATGATATGAGCTTGAGTCTCAGGATCAGTGGTTAGGGCGCGTAAATCGCCAGGGATGTGTAGCTAGATATATTGTAGTTGTGTACCCTGGTAGGTCTAGGTACTCATGCCCACTATATGTGCATTTTGCATGTTGCCTACTATTCAGATTGAGACAACCCTATAGTCTAGTGAGGTTCCTTTAGTGTGTGTGTGTACATATATATACAGACTACTAGTTATTGTTGGATTGTTTCAGATGTATACGTATATCGAATCTCTGTTTGGACTGTAGTAGAGCAGAACTTGTTTGTAGGCCTGGCCCACCATTATTTTTCAGGTGTTCGTCAGGAGTAAAAGTTGTTCGTACTGAGCAGGGATTAGTCTACTCACTCTTTCGAATTTTTTACATAGGAGTTTCTTTTACGTTTCAGTTTTCTGATGTAGACAGTTATTGCTGTTACTTGTTTTATTTTGGATTTTACAATGGGTCCACACAGTATGGATTCCCGAGTTGTATTAATGGAGGATTAATTGTATCAGAATATTTTTATTAGTAATAAGAATTTATTCTGAGGTGTTATTGGATTATTATTTTTAGTTTTCTTTTAGTAAATTATTTATTCCTACTTATTCTTTTGTACTCTGTGTTCATTTATTGCCGATTTATTTTTGATATCCCCGAGCGTTCGAGCGTGGGTCTGGCCAACCCGCATTCAGAAGTCTGGGGGTATCACAACAACAGTTAATTATAAATAATAATTCTATATATTTAGGTTATAATTTTAAATTTTCACTATGAAAAACGAATTGCTTCAATATTTATTGTGATATCTTCTTTAGGTTTGTTATAAATATTTTTTAAAAAAATTTATTATTAATATTATTAATATTATTTATTATTTTCAAGATTGGATGTATCATCAACTTTTGATTTGAATTTGATTATATAATATTTAAATTAGATAAATACATTCCAATCTTTTGTCATTGATTAAATGGTAATTATTTCATTGAGTTGCATATCTTTTTGATAATGTGTATTGATTTATTTTTCTTGAATTCTTTTTTTTTTTAATTAAAATTTATTTATAATATAAAATGTTTATTTCCTCAAATTTCTTAACTTTTGTAGTTTTTTAAAATTACAAAATAATTTTCATTAAATACTTTACATTAAATATTTTAAGTTTTAAGTTTTAAATTCTAAAAGCACCAAATGAATCTATCTATATATCTATACTATTTTAAAAGTGTGATTCATATCTTATTACTATTTTTTATTTGACTTTTATTTAGTATAACAAATACACTCTTGAATAATTGAATGGCACATCTATCTATTTTTTATATTTCTATTTCTTACATATTTATTTAAATTTTATTGCTTATTATTATTCCTTCAATGCTTATATCACTTTAGTTGTCCATCTAACATATATTTAAAATTTATTATTTATTATAATTCATTCAACAGTTATGTCACTTGAGTTGCCAACATTGAATACTACTTATACTACTTACGTAGTCGAAGTGTAAGCATTTTATTTATGAAAAAAAAAAGTATAAGTATTTTTTAAAATTATTGAGATACTTTTCATTAATTTTAAATTATTTAATATGGATTAAAATAAAAAATTAATACCTTTAAAGCTAAATTATCTTTATTAATTTTTTCCTAAATCACAAGTTTTTTCCTTTTCTTAATACACCTCATTTGGTACACTTTTGATTATTTCGATCTATATACATTTTCATTGATTTTAAATTATTTTATATGAATTAAAATCAAGAATTAATACCTTTCAAAGCTAAATTACTTTTAATAAAAAAAATTTCCAAACACACACACACACATATATATATTATATGTATACTTATATATACAATAATTTGAATGAGTTATAAAATACTTTATATTAAATAATTTCTTACCAACAATTATTATAATTGTTAACTCCTATTGAGTTTGGAATTCTACAAAACACTATATTGTGTCTTTACTTTTTATATGTTGTAATTATTTTTATTTAACTATTTGATATTTAACTATTTTTAATCACATATATGATCATAATTATTATTACTATTATTATATTATATAAAATATTGTTACTTGTTATTATTATATTTATATTATTGAATGATCAATTTAGCATGTGCATCAAATTTTACTAGTAAAACTACACATGGTTTCATTTCTAAGACCCATTTCCATCACCTGTACCATGGAAAATTTACTAGTCTCTCACTTGTTGATTATTCATTGCAGATTGAGTTTCAAAGGAGATAAGAAATGCAGGAAGAGAAAGAAAGATGACGGTCATCGCTGAAATTGTTATACCATTGGCTACATATGTTTTCGGGTTAATTGTTGTCCCCTTGGTCAAAGTAGTTAATCGTGAGGTTCGTTACTTGTTTGACTATGACAAAAAAATTGAGAAAGTTCGTGAGGAAGCTTTGAGGCTTATGCATCTGAAAGAAAGCGTAAATGCACCGGTTAATGCCGCGGAGAACTGGCTTATGAAAGTGGAGGTAATCACCACACAGGTCCAACAGCTTGTGCAATACAATTATGAGGCGGACAATAGGAGCCGATTCCGCCGCATCGGTTTCTACTCCCAACTCAAGTTCAGCAAAACAGATTACTGATGAAATTACTGACCTCTATTGAGAGGGCGGGGAATTCCTGAGTTTGTCCCGCCCTGCTCCACCACAAGAAATAGAAGATTTTCGCACTTTCCCAACAAGAGCACCAGTCACGGACTAGATTATGTATGCTTTGGCCGACTGCAACACTTACAGTATTGGAATTTGTGGAATGGGAGGTGTGGGCAAGACGACACTTGCGCTGGAAATTGGCAGACGTGCCAAAGAGACATTTCTATTCGGCGAGGTTGTGATGGCAGTTGTTTCTCAAACTCCAAGCGTGACAGAGATCCAAAAGGAAATCGCAGACATGTTAGACGAGAAGCTAGATGTCATGCCCCAAAATCTTAAATACATGAACTCCTGTCTTGTATTAAAGTCTGGCATAACTTTCATTATAGAACCACAACATTACAAAAAATAATAAATAATAAATAAATAAATAAAGAAGTGGATGAAAACCACCCTCTAATTTATTAAATCGATACAACCATAATATCAAACAACCTTGTCAAAAATAAGCCATGATAACTGGACAAAATGAACTAACTCTCAAAAAAAATATCGTCATTCTTATTACAATGCGAAAATTGAACTAAACCAAAGAATGCGACAAACAAGCCAAAATCCATCACCATCATGTAATCCCATCACGTTCCTACTCAACGTGTACCTGAAATGTGATAATGGGGTGAGCTCACAAGCTCAGCAATAAATGCTAAACACAATCATCGTTCAGCAAGTTAACCTTACCTTATATTCCTGTATATATAAGCAACTCAAATAAGTTCATTATTCAAATGTGTATAACCCAGTTAATTATAAACTTAATAAATAACCATCTTTTATTTTTAATAAATCGGCATATCTCACATGAGCCCCGGGCTCCCGTCCAATAAAATGGTGTGAATCGTATAGTCCCTGACTACCAAAAACACACGTGTGGCTGGATTGTACGTCTACTTCCCAGATGATCCCTGATCACGTCCACACAATAAGGGCTCATTAGACCCATGGCCATTAACAAAAGGGTAGTTCACTCCCGTAGACAGTCCCTGACTACGCTCAACAAAATTAATAGTCTCTACTAATCATTACCATTTATTCTGTTTTTGCCATTTACAGCACTCACTTGCATCAATCCCAAGTATTTAGTTGTTGTAAAGCCTACTACTAGCTTATGGTTTCTTACTAAAACTTCCGATTCTTGATCTGGACTCATTCAATAATGACTAGTACTTGCCCAGACAACATTCTAACATAATCACTGAGCTATTTTCTAAATCAGTTTTGCTACCCAACCAAGTATGGTATCTTGAAATTCAGATGACACATATGACAACTTTCTAAACCAGTATAATTGGCCAATATGTACTCCCAATCACATATCATGATTAATTGGCTCACACTGATTCATAACTATATAAAGAAAAACTAAGTTCATCTATCAAACTTAATATAAAACTAATAATCTTAATATAATTGAAAACTGTAACCATACATTTGCACATTGCATCGTAGCCTTAAGCCTTAGTCCTTCCCAAATCTATTAACCATGCGGATTATAATTAAACACATAATAGAAACCCACTTAGCTCATAAAACCATTCCAGTAACCAGAATAATCTACAAGTCCTCATCTAAACTTACCATGTGATTGCATTTATATACATCATTAATCTGGGTATAGATCATATTTGGTTCCATGGCCAAAAGTCTAGGAATCTTTCTAATCACGTTTTCCAAACTATTAACTCCACCCAACATACATAATATATCTTTTATGCTTTATAAGAACATACTGATATACACACATCATATGTATATTTATTTAATTGACATTTCTTACTCCCACAGAAAGTAAAATATCATGTAGTTCCTGATCATCAATTTATTTCTACACTTACATATGCAATCTCCAAAGCTCAGACTAACATCAATTTTCACTTGATCTATATTTAAATCATAAACATTCATGATAATAAGCACACCAAATATATACATAAAGAAATATAAGCAAGAATTAACTTGCCTGGTATAAATAATTCTTCCTTTCTACGCGACTTCCCGATTACCGTTCCTTTCCCCCGGCTACTGCAGGAAAACACGACGTCAAATCACTCTCTCTGGTCTCTTCTTCTCCCGTTATCGTGCTAATATATCTTTTTTTATATATATAAATAAAACGTATTAGAGAGTTATAGAGATATAAGGAGTTTGGTGAGATAAATTAGTTTTTTTTTTTTAAATTTAAATTATTTAACAAACTTTATCACAATCACCCATTTAAATTAAAACAGAGATAACCATTAAATTATATTAAGTAAATAAATATATGATATAAATATATATATATGTACACGGGTCTTACATTCTACCCTCCTAGAAAGAAATTTCGTCCTCGAAATTTGCGTACCTTATTCGAATAGATGTGGGTACTTTCCCTTCATTTCTGACTCTAGCTCCCAAGTAGCCTCTCTCTCATCCTGATGATTCCACTGTACCTTCACCAGAGGTATCTCTGCCCGCCTCAACTGTTTCACCATACTGTCAACAATGCGAACAGGCGTCTCAACATAGGTCGTATTAGGGCAAATCTGGACTTCTGTGCAGTCAATGACCTGAGTTTCATCCCTCAAGCACCTCCTCAACATAGAGACATGGAAAACATCGTGAACAGCTGATAGTCTAGGTGGTAGGGCCAATCTATATGCCACCACTCCAACCCTCTCTGTGATCTCAAAAGGTCCAATGAATCGAGGAGCTAACTTCCCTTTCTTCCTACCAAATCTCGTAACCCCCTTCATTGGTGATACTTTCAAGAACACCAAGTCACCCACGCTAAACTCCAAAGCACGACGGCGTCGGTCCGCATAACTCTTTTGTCGACTCTGAGCTGTGCGAAGTCGATCTCGAATGATGGCAACCTTCTCCGTAGTCTCTTGCACCAACTCTGGCCCCAAAAAACTACCATCACCAACCTCAGCCCAACATACAGGTGAACGACAAGGTCTACCATAAAGTGCCTCATATGGTGCCATGCCGATACTAGCCTGATAGCTATTATTATAAGCGAACTCAACCAATGGTATGTGATCCTCCCAACTGCCCCGAAAATCTAGCACACAAGCACGAAGCATATCCTCCAACACCTGAATGACCCTCTCAGACTGGCCATCGGTCTGAGGATGAAAAGCAGTACTCAAACTCAAAGGAGTACCAAAAGCTGCTTGGAAACTACTCCAAAATCGAGATGAAAAACGAGGATCACGATCTGAGACAATAGACACCGGCACTCCATGAAGCTTAACTATGTCTCTAATGTAGATCTTACACAATTCCTTTACAGTATCAGTAGCTCGAATGGGTAGAAAATGAGCTGATTTAGTCAATCGGTCCACTATCACCCATACTGTATCATGGTTATGTATCGACCTCGGTAACCCCACTACAAAATCCATCGTCACATGCTCCCATTTCCACTCAGGCACAGGCAAAGGCTGTAATAGTCCTGCTGGTCTCTGGTGCTCAGCTTTCACTCGCTGACAAGTGAGACATCTAGATACAAACTCTGCCACATCACGTTTCATGCCTTCCCACCAGAACTGCCTCTTAAGATCATGATACATCTTAGTGCCACCTGGGTGCACTGTGTACCTAGAGTGATGTGCCTCCTCTAAAATCTCTCTCTTGAGGTCTGCTAAGTCTGGAACACATAGCCTACCTCGAAATCTCATACCACCATCAGCTCCATATGTCCAGTCAACATTACCTTCATCATTAACAGCCTCAACTGCTTTGGTCTGTAACCTGTCATCCTGAGTCTGAGAATGAATGATCCGGCTGATCAAAGTAGGTTGTACAGTCAAACTACAAAGAAGAGCCCCTGTACTCTGAAAACTCGGCATTATAGAAAACTCTGCCAATGCCTCTAACATCATCCACTCCTGAATCATCATAAAGGCAACTAATCCTCTCGGTTTTCGACTCAAGGCATCCGCTACCACATTAGCCTTTCCAGGATGATACTGAAGGGTCATATCAAAATCCTTCATCTTCTCCATCCACCTCCGTTGCCTCATATTCAACTCCTTCTGAGTGTAGAGGTATTTGAGGCTCTTGTGATCAGAGAATAACTCAAATTCCTCGCCATACAAGTAATGCCTCCACACCTTCAATGCAAGAACCACTGCTGCCAATTCCAGATCATGTGTAGGGTAATTCTGCTCATGTGGCTTAAGCTGCCTAGAGGCATACGCTACCACCTTGTCATCTTGCATCAAAACACAGCCAAGACCCTGATGTGATGCATCTGTGTAAATCACAAATCTCTCACCACTAACAGGAATGGTAAGAACTGGTGCCGAAGTCAATCTCGTTTTCAACTCCTCAAATGCCTGCTCACAGCGGTGATCCCAAACAAACTTCACATCCTTCCGAGTCAAACGGGTCAATGGTGCAGCAATCTTGGAGAAACCTTTAATGAAACGCCTGTAGTATCCTGCCAGTCCTAAGAAGCTACGAATCTCAGTGACAGTAGTAGGCCGTTTCCAACTCATCACAGCCTCCACCTTGGCAGAATCTACTGAAACTCCATCCTTAGAGATCACGTGCCCCAAAAACTGAATCTGCTCTTGCCAAAAGTCACACTTCTCAAACTTAGCATAGAGCTGATGCTCACGCAAAGTCTGAAGTGTAATGCTCAAGTGTCTCTCATGTTCCTCCTTAGTCTTGGAATATATCAGAATGTCATCAACAAATACCACAACAAACTGATCCAAGTAAGGTCGAAACACTCGGTTCATCAAATCCATAAAAGCTGCCGGAGCGTTAGTCAGCCCAAAAGGCATGACTAAAAACTCATAGAGGCCATAACGAGTCCTAAAGGCAGTCTTAGGAATATCCTCATCCCTAATCCTCAGCTGATGGTACCCAGTCCTCAAGTCAATCTTAGAGAACAACTGTGCCCCTCTGAGTTGATCAAACAAATCATCGATGCGTGGCAATGGGTACTTGTTCTTAATAGTGACCTTATTCAGCGCACGGTAGTCAACACATAAGCGGAGTGACCCATCTTTTTTCTTGACAAAAAGAACAGGTGCTCCCCACGGTGATGTGCTAGGTCGAATAAACCCCTGATCTTGTAACTCTTGAGTCTGCTTCTTCAACTCACTCAATTCAATTGGCGCCATTCTGTAAGGTGCCCTAGAGATAGGTGAAATACCAGGAGTGAGGTCGATGCAGAAATCCACTGCCCTCCTAGGAGGCAAACCCGGAATATCCCGAAACACATCTGCATACTCTGACACTGTAGGCAACTGCTCTATAGTCACGCATTGCTCAACCGCCTCGATGTGGGCCAGAAATCCCATAGTCATGGTGCCCTCAAACTCCCCACACTTATATCGAGAAAGAAACTGTCCCGGAACTGAGAATACAATAATCCTCTCATGGCAGTTCAACTGAGCATGATATCTAGCCAACCAATCCATACCCAGTATAGCATCAAATTCTCTCATACGTAATACTATTAAATCAATAGGATACTCCAACTCCCCAATTGTAACAGGGCAAGCACGACATATTCTATCAAGTGTCGTCGCGCTCCCGAGTGGAGTTGTAATAGATAAGGCATTACTCATATGTCCAGGTTCTAATCCCAGTGTATTCACAAATGATAGTGCAATAAAAGAAAATGAAGAACCTGAATCAAATAGTACTCTAGCTATACTGCCATAAATAGTAAGTGTACCTTCCACTGCTGGTGGTGCACGATCCTGTCTCCCATCTGGAACAACTGCATAAACCCTTGCACCTCCTTGTTGCTGTGGTGCCTGACCTTTCTGCTGGTTATTCTTGTGAGACTTGGGACAATTACGAGCCAAATGTCCTTGCTCACGACAATTGTAGCAATGCCCGCTGAACTGATATGGCTGTGCATCATGAGGTGTGGCTGGTACTAAAGCTGTGGATTGCTCACCTTCACCAACTCTCTGCCGTTTCCCTGCTCGCCAATCTTGTTTACCTCTCTGCCAAGACTGACCCTGCCAGTTTCTCTGTGTCTGCTGCTGCTGACCCCTCTGATTCTGTTGAGAGCTACTCTGATTCTGTTGAGTGCTGCTAGCCCCCTTACCTTTCTGTTCTGCCCTACGCTCCTTCTGTTTCTGAAAGGCAATGTTATTATTCTCCTCTACTGCCATAGCACATTCCACCACTCTAGCATATGTGTCAAAACGATGACCCACCACAAACTTCTTCACATAAGAGACCAATCCTCGCTCAAACTTTCTAACCTTGTGTAACTCATTCGCAACAATGTGAGGAGCGAATCGGGATAGCTCTGTAAACTTCCTCTCGTACTCACTAACTGACATCTCATTATTCTGTTCCAGCTGCGTGAACTCTGCTGCCTTTTTCTCCTTCACTGATTGTGGAAAGTATTTGTCATTGAACCGAGTTTTAAAATCATCCCAGGTCATAGTTGTAATGTCCACAACCATCCTGGTCTCTGACTGCCACCACTGGCGCGCCTCACCAGATAAAAGAAATGCACCAATCTTCCTTTTCTGCACCTCAGTGCAGTCCATCATCTCAAAATACTTTTCCATATCTTCAATCCACTTCTCAGCATCAAGTGGATCGGTAGCTCTAGTAAATTCAACAGCCCCCAATTTACGGATATCTCTGATAAATCCAATCATAGGATTTGGCACATAAGGTGCATCCTCCAACTGAACATTGTCATGGTCAACACCACCACGACCAGCACCCCCCTGACCTCTACCTCTAGTAGGTCGTCCTCTGCCTCTTCCAGCTCCTGACATCCTATTTCCAGTAAAGAATGTCAATGATAAGTCTCACAAGTAATTTATACTTAAACTGGAGCATGGTAAGAGAGCAATAATTCGTATAAGTATATGCTCCTATTCTTACTACCACTTTTCTTAGCCAGGTAATTCTTAACCTAGGCTCTGATACCAAACTGTCATGCCCCAAAATCTTAAATACATGAACTCCTGTCTTGTATTAAAGTCTGGCATAACTTTCATTATAGAACCACAACATTACAAAAAATAATAAATAATAAATAAATAAATAAAGAAGTGGATGAAAACCACCCTCTAATTTATTAAATCGATACAACCATAATATCAAACAACCTTGTCAAAAATAAGCCATGATAACTGGACAAAATGAACTAACTCTCAAAAAAAATATCGTCATTCTTATTACAATGCGAAAATTGAACTAAACCAAAGAATGCGACAAACAAGCCAAAATCCATCACCATCATGTAATCCCATCACGTTCCTACTCAACGTGTACCTGAAATGTGATAATGGGGTGAGCTCACAAGCTCAGCAATAAATGCTAAACACAATCATCGTTCAGCAAGTTAACCTTACCTTATATTCCTGTATATATAAGCAACTCAAATAAGTTCATTATTCAAATGTGTATAACCCAGTTAATTATAAACTTAATAAATAACCATCTTTTATTTTTAATAAATCGGCATATCTCACATGAGCCCCGGGCTCCCGTCCAATAAAATGGTGTGAATCGTATAGTCCCTGACTACCAAAAACACACGTGTGGCTGGATTGTACGTCTACTTCCCAGATGATCCCTGATCACGTCCACACAATAAGGGCTCATTAGACCCATGGCCATTAACAAAAGGGTAGTTCACTCCCGTAGACAGTCCCTGACTACGCTCAACAAAATTAATAGTCTCTACTAATCGTTACCATTTATTCTGTTTTTGCCATTTACAGCACTCACTTGCATCAATCCCAAGTATTTAGTTGTTGTAAAGCCTACTACTAGCTTATGGTTTCTTACTAAAACTTCCGATTCTTGATCTGGACTCATTCAATAATGACTAGTACTTGCCCAGACAACATTCTAACATAATCACTGAGCTATTTTCTAAATCAGTTTTGCTACCCAACCAAGTATGGTATCTTGAAATTCAGATGACACATATGACAACTTTCTAAACCAGTATAATTGGCCAATATGTACTCCCAATCACATATCATGATTAATTGGCTCACACTGATTCATAACTATATAAAGAAAAACTAAGTTCATCTATCAAACTTAATATAAAACTAATAATCTTAATATAATTGAAAACTGTAACCATACATTTGCACATTGCATCGTAGCCTTAAGCCTTAGTCCTTCCCAAATCTATTAACCATGCGGATTATAATTAAACACATAATAGAAACCCACTTAGCTCATAAAACCATTCCAGTAACCAGAATAATCTACAAGTCCTCATCTAAACTTACCATGTGATTGCATTTATATACATCATTAATCTGGGTATAGATCATATTTGGTTCCATGGCCAAAAGTCTAGGAATCTTTCTAATCACGTTTTCCAAACTATTAACTCCACCCAACATACATAATATATCTTTTATGCTTTATAAGAACATACTGATATACACACATCATATGTATATTTATTTAATTGACATTTCTTACTCCCACAGAAAGTAAAATATCATGTAGTTCCTGATCATCAATTTATTTCTACACTTACATATGCAATCTCCAAAGCTCAGACTAACATCAATTTTCACTTGATCTATATTTAAATCATAAACATTCATGATAATAAGCACACCAAATATATACATAAAGAAATATAAGCAAGAATTAACTTGCCTGGTATAAATAATTCTTCCTTTCTACGCGACTTCCCGATTACCGTTCCTTTCCCCCGGCTACTGCAGGAAAACACGACGTCAAATCACTCTCTCTGGTCTCTTCTTCTCCCGTTATCGTGCTAATATATCTTTTTTTATATATATAAATAAAACGTATTAGAGAGTTATAGAGATATAAGGAGTTTGGTGAGATAAATTAGTTTTTTTTTTTTTAAATTTAAATTATTTAACAAACTTTATCACAATCACCCATTTAAATTAAAACAGAGATAACCATTAAATTATATTAAGTAAATAAATATATGATATAAATATATATATATGTATTTTACACGGGTCTTACACTAGATGACAATGTCAGCAAATCCCACAGAGCACGGTTATTACGTCAAACTATGAGATATTATTTTTTTTTTTGGCAATTATCGTAGACATAACGAGTCCAAGTTGAATTGTAATTTACATTACTTGTTCTACAAGTCATCAAGTTCAACAGGGATTCCACAACTAGAAAGGAGTTCAAACTTACTATACTTGAAGAGTTTGTGATGAAAAGGGTAAGGACACTACATTAGGAAGAAATATGAACAAGGTTGGATATTCTACACTTTTCATGTTAGTTTACAATTTCCGTAGAATGAACTAAGGTTGGAAGAATTCGAATTATTCAAATCTGCCAACCTTGAACCGGTTCAGCTTCCTTGAACCGGTTCAAGATGTTCAAGTTTGATACATTGCCAAACTTGAACCAGTTCAGCTTCTTTGAACCGGTTCAAGAACTCCTATTTGCAACACAACTTCAGTTTCCTTATTCTGAATTGTTTCCAAGTTGGTCTAGAATTGTACCAAATCCTATGCACGAAATTTACCTTATTTTCAGAGGGATTATGTCATTCTATACTCTATATAAACCATGTCATATACATTGGTTTATTGACGGCTTTTACATTATAACTCAAATATTATTCAAAGTCTTAGGAAATTTATTTCTCTCAGAAAATCAAGATGATTTTTCTGTTTTCTTTCTAGAATATACACTTAATCACCTAGTTAAGTTAGAGTTGTAGTGTTCAATTCATGATCGTGATCATACAGTCGTATTAGCATCGATCAGACAAAATAGATCTTCTTCTACATCATTCAGACGATTGAAGAACAGAACTAAACGTAGTAACACTTTGGAAGGATTGGAGCATTTGTGGAGTGCTGTCTGATCTACCTACTACTCTTTTACAAATATCAAGTGTAAGCCTGAGATCAAGTTGCTGTTGAACGGGGAGTCGCAAAGCCAGAGGATCGTCAGCGGTTGGTGTGGTGTAGAACGATAGGGTGTGAGCCAAAGTCAAAGTTCGATATACTTTATTTCAAGCATAGTGGATTGGTTTATTTTGCACTGCACAAGTCCATGAGGTTTTTCCCATTACAGTTGACGTATTTTATCAACTAGGGTTTCCTCGCTAAAATCCTGGTGTCATCTCTAACTTTATACTTTGCTTTATTTTATTGCATGCAATTAATCGTTTATCTGCTAAAATAAGTAAAGTTGGTAACGACACAGATCTGTCTTTCAAAACTTAAAACTTTCCTATATATATTCTGCTGCGTACAACTCACAATTTGGTATCAGAGCCAATCTCCATACATTGAGTTGATCCATGTTGGAAAGTTTAGCGTTGTTTTCAAAAATTGTGTTAATCATGTCTTATGCGTTGAAAGAAGGCGGTTCTAATCAACGTGGTCCTTTATTTGAAGAAGATAATTACAATTTTTGAAAATCAAAGATGAGAGCCTATTTGCAAAATTCTGGTGGTAAAACTTAGGTAATAGTTGAGTCCGGCTATACACCTCCAACAGTAGATACAACTGTGGATGGTAAAATAGTCAAAGAGTTAAAAGATACTTTTGTTTTTACTAATTATTATTTCTGTTGTTCCATCTGAATATGCTAGAATTTCTGATTGTAAAACTTCTAAAGAAGCTTGGGATATTTTGTACGTTACTTATGAAGGAACTTCAAAAGTGAAGTTGTCCAAGATTCGGTTGATTTCTCATAAATTTGGCAACATTGTGATGAAAGAAGATGAATCATTTTCTGATTTTTATTCAAGTCTTCTCGAAATAATTTCTGAACTGCGTCACTTAGGGAAAAAAAGTTAGTGATAAAAAAATCTATGAGAAAATCTTAAAATCTTTACCTCAAAAATTCCATATTAGGGTTGAAACCATATTTGAACATTGGGATTTGATTACTTGTCAAGTTGATGAGATGGTAGGTTCATTAAAAACTTTTGAGATGCAAAATTTTGATTTAAGTCAGAAGGATAAAAATCTTGCTTTAAAATCTACACAGGTTAAGAATTCTGTGAATGATGACTCTGATCATGATATTGCATTCTTATCAAGGCAATTTAATCAGATTTTGCAAAGGCAATAGAGGAGAAGGAATAACAACATGGCTAATCCTCAAAATTTTGACAAGACGTCAAAGTTTAGGTTTAATGAGAAAAAAATAAAAGAATCAAAAGAAATTGAATTTACTTGCTGGAATTGTGGTGGCAAAGGTCATACATCCAATGTTTGTCCTAGTCCTAGGAAAGAACAAAAAGATAGGAATAAAGGAAAAGCAATGAAACTTTCTATGATTGAAAAGTCTACTTTAAGTGATAGTGATTCTCCTCAGGATGATACTAATGATTTTTCTTATGTTGCTTTTCTTGATAGGGGTCCTCATATTGTTCATTTATCTGACTCTGACAATTCAGATAACGATGACAGTGAAGTTCATGATGAACAGGTTGAAGAGGATGAAAAAGGACGATGAAAGACTGAAAAAGATGGTTAGAGAAACCATTGATACCAAACAGGCAATCAATAAGCTAACAAAGGAGCTTATCCAAGAAAAATGAGAGAATAAAGATCTAAAGAAATAGATTGATGAAAGCAAAAGGAAGGCTGTTGAAAGTGAGTTTGTCATCATTGAGCTTAAGAAACAGATCATAATTCTTGAGGATAAGGTAAGTGTTGCTAACTCATTAAAGGATTGTCTTGCTTTGAAAACTGATTATCTTGAAATTGAATTGAAATTTGAAAGAGATAAACTGAAAGGGTTCAATATGAGTCAAAACAGTTTGAATAAGATAATCAACACGGGTAAGGATGTGAATGATAAAATAGGGTTAGTGTAATACCCCTAATTTTAAAAGGATAGTCTCGGTATTTATTTATTTATTTTAATTGTATTTTTAATTATTTAATTGATTATTTGACTAATTACTTATGTGTTTAATTGAATTAGGTATTACTTGGTTATTTGATTATGTGTCTATGTATTATTTGTATTTGTCTATGTGTTAATTGTTTAATTAGATTATGTGCTTAAATAATGTTTTGATTAATTGTAAATTAAATGTTTTCTTTTCTTTTATTATTTTATTTTATTTTTCTTTTATGGTTATGATTAGTAGTAATGGGCTAACCAATTGGATCACATGGACTACTTGGATAGGAGGTTGGATGTGTATAGATTATTACCCATGGATAGTTGTGTATGTATATATATAGATATATATTATATACATATATAAAAAGAAAAGTAATTTATTAATTACTTTTATGGTAACTTGGGTAGTAATATTTAATCTGATGTATATGTTTTATATTTAAATAATAAAAATATACATAGATTTGATACGTGTTATGTTTTAAGTTACTTTATAATATTATGGTAACTTAAGTATTATTGGATAATCCATTAATAAATAATGGAATATGTATAATTTATTTATTTAATAAACATATACATAAATTATATACGTAACATATTTTACTTACCTTTTTAATATATATAAAAAGGAAAGTAATTTATTAATTACTTTTATGGTAACTTGGGTAGTAATATTTAATCTGATGTATATGTTTTATATTTAAATAATAAAAATATACATAGATTTGATACGTGTTATGTTTTAAGTTATTTTATAATATTATGGTAACTTAAGTATTATTGGATAATCTTATTAAACTATATTCCTAATTTCTTATCAAAAAAAAGTATTATTGGATAATCCATTAATAAATAATGGAATGTGTATAATTTATTTATTTAATAAAGATATACATAAAATATATACGTAACATATTTTACTTACCTTTTTAATATTTTAATATATATTTTTTTTAAGTTGACTTAGATTTGGAAAAGGATTAGGGTTATTTTATTTAGCCTATAAATATATAGCTATAGGTTGTAAAAGTGGGTTAGAAATATTCACGTGATATATTCTAGAGAGAGAGAGAGTTAGAGAGGGAATGAGGAAAAAAACCCTGTAGAGAGAAGATCAAGGAAGAAGAAGTTTAACTTTCGATCCGAAAGTTTAATGCAAGTTCTTCTTCTATCTCTTTCCCTTTGATTCGTGTTCCTATGCATGCTTAGGAAATTTCAGGATTTATTAAACACATAAAATTAAATAATTATGCGTGTTTAATTGGATTAGAACATAGGTTTTTTGTGATACCCCTCGGATCCGAGACACGGGTTGATCAGGCCCAGGCCCAAACCCGAGGGAATATCAAACAATTAAAGTGTTTTAAAGCGAACACAGATGACAAAATGAAATAATAACGATAGAATAAAGCTGAAAGAAGTATTAATTATAAAAACCTTCATGTATAACTGAATAATAAACTCCAATCCTCCAAAACTTTAAGGTTACAACTTGGGAATCTACTAGTGGACCCCTAACCAAAAGTTCAACTGAAACCGAAAACTGAAAATAGATAATGCTAAAAACATCGAGAGAAGTCCTACGTAATCAGATGAATGTGAGACTGTCCTCGACAAGCACGATCAAGCTCTAAGGCTGGAACCGTCATGTACCTGAAAAGAGTAATAAAGAAGTGGGTCAAACCCACGAGCAAGTTCTAATCTAACTGCAATCCATACAGTGACCCGATACGCAGATACACCGTAGACACCTCACAATATCTATCTAGTCCATACATATAAATATATTCACACTAAGGGACATTCACTGGTCTATAATAGGGGTCTCAACCTGAATAGAAGGCAACATGCGAATACGCACCCAAAGGTAGGCATAAGTACCTAGACCTAATAGGGTACACCTCAACCTATTACAACCAGCTACGCATCCAATGCATATACGCACCCTAACCAACAAGTCTGAGACTCAAGCTCATCTTGTGGTACCATAAAGATATATATAAAGTCCTTCCAAATCCAGAGTATGTCGTTCAAATATTTATTGAACTGACATACAATAAACCAACTAGTTAGTCACTCAACTTATTCAGTTGATATGACTCAACTACTATCCAATAATCCAAGAAGTCACTCAACTTAGTTGCAGTTGATTTGACTTAAACACAATTAGGTTTCAATATTTATAAATCCATTCCTTTAATCCGTTAGGTTAGATTTAGGCGTTTTGAGCTAAACCGTCCCTAGTATGTCACCGTCTCATACCGGTGCATACAATCCTCCATATCCAGGAAAATTACAATGTATACATAATAAACAAGTAATTTACAGTCCAAAACCACTATCCAAAATAATTGCAGAAATATGTTTAAAATTTCAGCAATTTATATCCGAGCACTTAACCATATAGTTGTAAGAAATGCTTTAATAAATCAACAACTAACATCCAGAGCATGCATAGATCCAATTTAATATATCAATGACTCTATCATGCATTTAAATAAATTCTATAATCATATTATAGTCCGATACATTGCTAAAATAATTGCAGAAGATTGATTAATGCTTTAACAATTTAAAACCAAGCATTAATCCATATAGTTGCATAAAAGATTTAATACTTCAACAATCAGCCTCCAAAGTATGTATAGATCAACTTCAATACATCAATGACCCTATGATGTATTTAGAACAATTTTCCAAACATAATAGATCACACTGGAAAATTCAAAAAAAAACTTAAGCATTTAAATCATCATCCATCTATTAACCGTATACAATGTGCATAAATTTTATACGGTTTGTTCCGTTAATTTAGAATTAAAATTTAATCAATTTAGGGTCTTAATAACACCCAAAATTCATTCCTTAGTCCCTCTATAAAGTTCCAAATCCACTCAAATACTCTCCATGCTCCAATAGTGTTAAACAGTACGTAGAAAAACTAAAAAAAAATATCAGAATGCAAAATTGAAGATGGAGCCTGCTCCAAATTTTGGGAGCAAGCTCTTTCAGCTTAGACCCGACTCTAAGAGTCCTTGGAGCCGGCTCTACTTGTGTGGGAGCCGGCTCCCACATCCATGGAGCCGGCTCTCACCTCCTTTGAGAGCCTTCGTCCCCGTTCTGCTCCGTTTCAGTCCGTCTGCTCCCTCTCTGATCAATTCCTACCACTCTGTTGGGTTCTAAAACTAATCTTAGGATTCTTAATTGAGTCTAGAAGCATTCCCAAGGTTGTTTACAATAACTGGGACCAATTACAGAGGTTAGATTTAGCCATTAAGCTAGTATGTTTACAGTACGAAATTTAAACTAACTTGCAACATCCATTCCATTCCAACTCCTCTGTTCCTCTTCACCCCTGAACCTAAAGATCTTATATCATCATAGTAACGTCCCCATGATTTATTTACAGAGGTTAAAGGCAATTACAGAGACTAAAATTGCTTAACAACATAACATGCTTAAAATAGAAAACTGATCAAGACTTGAAACAAGCTTGCACGCATTATACCAGAATCAAATTTAACAAGTAAAGATCATCAATATATTATATAGTAAGCATGTAAGTTCTAATTTAATAATTAATTAAACCCTAGAGATTATCTAGGTGCACAGAACACAAACCAGAGGGAAAGCGGAAGAGAAGAACTTGCCTGTACAGTTTTATAAACAAAACCTTGTCGCCGTTGTTCTAAGCTTCCCGGCAACCACTGCAATATTGTCTAACCTCCTAATACTTCTGCCCTTTCCTTTTCCTAGGTTTGGCCTTGAAACCTCAGTCGAGAAGTCACAAACTTGCTCTGTTCTCTCAAACCTCATTCTGTATCTCACGTCTTTGTTATGTCGCTCCGTTTCACTGTGTTGTGAATAGGGTTCTTAAAACCCTAGGCAACCATATGACCTGTATATTTATAGGCAATTCCAAACCTTAATTCTAATTAAAACCCTAGACTGTAATTTAATCGGCCCATAGAAAACCTAGGTTATAATACATAATTAGGGGTGGCAATTCGGGTTCGCGTGTCATAATCGTGTCGTGTTGAAGTAGGGGTATAACACTAAATAGGTCAACCCGAACACGACACGATTAATAATCGTGTCACATATCCTAAACCCGAACACGACATGTTTATTAAACGGGTAACACGACACGACACGTGTAACCCGTTTAATAAACGTGTCGTGTTAGACACACCAAACACGACGTGTTTAACGACCTATTTAACATGTTTACCGTTTAACTTGTTTAACCCGTTTAACCTGTTTAACATGTTTAACCCGTTTAACCTGTTTAAAGTGGCTAAGGCCCAAAGATTAAAATACTAGCAAACATCCAAAAGAGAGATTAAATGCCAAAGATAAAGATTAAGTCACAAGTCATAAGTTACAAACTGAAATAAAGATAAGTCATAAGTTATTACAGACCGAAATAAAAATATTTAATAGAAATGTCAAGTAACATGCAATCTTCTTAAAAGCCAAAAATCCACAACTCAAAAACTTCCTTCTGGAATTTGCATGCACTCTTTTCTGAAACACCCAAAAGTAGAAATTCCTACAAAATAGGTAAGTGTAAAATAAGTTTAGATAATAATAATTAAAAAAAAAAAACAGATTGAAATATAAAAGATTGCATATAACAAATTATGTGAAAAATAAAACAAATGTAAAGGGCTTTTTTACCTAGCTGGATTTTAATATTCGGTCACGCTAACACTGGTGGAACATTGGCCTTCAACAGGGTCATCATTGTTGATATTAAGTTTCATCACATTATCAATCAAGTCATCCACTTGAAGCTTCATTGTATCTATAGTAAAACATACACAAAAAATTTATTACTTCACTATTTTCTGCAATAATAAAAATATAATTTGAAATTTATTATAAGTTATTTACCTTTCAAACCAAAAAGCCAATCCCTCGTGCATACCAAAGCCTCCACATTTTCTGGTTTAAGTGTACTACGATATTGATCAAGAACCCGACCACCAACACTAAACGCAGACTCAGAAGCAACTGTAGTGATTGGAATGCTCAATATATCACGAGCCATTTGAGCAAGCACGGGATACCTAAACTGATTGGCTTTCCAATAGGTAAGCACGTCAAGGTTCGCATTCCTATTGATTTTTGGTTCATCTAAATAGAGTTCCAACTCTGATTTTTGGGCATTTCCAAGCAATTTATCATTCTCAAATGAGTCAAATTCCTACATTTCAGTAATTAAGAAAAACAAATAGATCAATCAATGCTAAAAGTAGAAAAATAAATAGATGTAATGAATAAAATAGGCATTAAATGAATTTAATATCTCACAAAAGTATTATTCACCTTCATAACATCAATGAACTTTTTAGTTAACTGTCCTTCATCAACTTGCCGGTTCCCACTTTCATCATTTGGTGAAGATGTGGATTTGGTGGTACAAGCCATAGGAGAATTCAACAAATATTGATCAAAAAGGTTAAACAATGCATCACGAACTAGTGTGCTCTTAATGTTGTTATCACCATTAAGCTTGTTATAGCTAAAAATAACAAACCCAAGCTTGTATCTAGGATCTAAAATCACAGCAATAGCAAGAATCATGCTATAATCAGACCAATACTTTGCAAACTTTGAATACATTTGAGTTGCCATCTTGCTCATAAACTGATCCTTACTATCCATTTTCTCTCGCAATGTCAATTGAACCGAAAACACAGATGGAAAATACAAGTTTGCTGTAGGATACTTGGATCCAGAAAAGATGTTTGTAACATCATAAAAAACAGTCAAGAACTTGTAAATCTTTTCTATCCTACTCCACTCCTCTTGAGATGGGCAGAACTTGTAATTTGAATCACTCAACTGCAAATGACAAAAAGCCCGACGATAATAAATGGCTGACTCAAGCATAAGATATGTCGCATTCCATCTTGTAAGAACATCTTGCCTTAACCCTCTTTTACATTCTAAGGAAACATGAGAGACACATTCCAAGAATTTTTGTTTCCTCATTTGAGAACCTTTGACATATTTAACACTCTCACGAATCTTTATGATAGATTCATCAACCTCTTTTAACCCTTCTTGCACTATCAAATTTAAGATATGTGCACAACAACGAATGTGAAAAAACTCCCCACCACTTAATAAAGCATCATTCAAATTGAGTTGAGACTTCAGCAATTCAACAAATGAACAGTTTGAAGAAGCATTGTCTAGAGTAATTGAAAATAGTTTCTTTTCAATCCCCCATTCAGTTAGCAATGTATAAATCTTTTCTGTCAAAGCAACACCATTGTGTGGTGATGGCATGTAAGAGAAGTTCAAAACTCTTTTTTGTAAGCGCCAATCCACATCAATAAAATGTGCAGTAAGAGATAAGTACCCATCAGTAGTCAGAGAAGACCACAAATCAGATGTTAGAGAAATCCTACCATTTGTTGATTCCAACATATGTCGAAGCCTACCCTTTTCATTTTTATGCATCCTTAATATGTTAGCCTTGGCTGTGTTCCTACTTACGGGCTGAGCCTCCTCATTTAAATAACGACACATGTTTCTAATGCCCTCATATTCAACAAATTGAAATGGTAGATCATGCATAATGATAGCAGCACTCACTAACTCATGAAATTTATTAAAATCAAACTTAGAAGCACGCATAGATATGGATCCAGATGACTGAGATAAAAGCAACTGACCTATGTCCCGTGTATCCCTCCTAACACACGAATCTATATGCCTCTTTAAATTACCAGTGCCATACCTGCCCTCCGCAATATACTCAGTCCCACACTTTTTACATCTGCATCTTCTTTTCTTGTCCTTGCTGGGTGGAAGTATATCATAGTGCAACCAAACTTTTGATGTGAGTTTTCTTTTGCGCTTCGAGTCCTGTTTCTTTTTCGGTTGCACTTGCACATCTGCATTTTCATTCTGATCCACTTCAAGGTCAATTAAATCAAGATCATCTTCTGATCCACTTTCGTCAAGTCTCATGGCAGAATCCATCTAAATATTACCAAAAATAAATAAATAAATCAAACATATATAATAATTAATAAAGAGGATATATATAATAATTAATCAAACAAAAATTAAACAACTTGACCTATTCACCCCCTTTAAATTATTAAGTGTGAATCACAACTTAATCAACATAACAAAATGTTCGACTAAGACGATAAGGGTGCAGGATACAATAAACGTTTTATAAAAAGCATTATTGTGTTACGGTTCCAATGTTTCTATGATTTTATTAATAAAAAATTGTTGTAGTGCAAAGTTGAATATGTCTTGAAAAAGAACCCACAATACCCTCTTTTCTTTCATGATTTTATTTCCCAACTTTTATTAATATAAAATTGTTGCAGTGTTTGCATTGTCTTGCTCTTTTATCTTTCATGATTTTTTTTTTTCCTTTTATTAATATAAACTATATCATTCCAGTGGAATAAAATTGGTCCGTTTAGATCTTCCTAGTCAAAGTGCCGCTCATACTCTCTACAATGAGTTGGCAATTTTGAACTAGTCAAACTGTCACATAGTTGAATATCTATTGACCTACATTACAAGTAAAAAACTTTAGTGGTGGTAGAGTTTGAATTAACTTAAACTTCTATAAATAGTAATTTGTAAGTGTCAATTAATTAAAAATTATATCATTTTTTTTAGATATATATTATTACTAATTAATTCTTTATTATTCTATTATTTATTTTATTATTTTACTAAATAAGACAAACGACGTAAAGCCACGTTCGCCTTAACAAAGCCCTTAATTAAGATATGATTGTCTCCTTAGAATGAGACCAAAGTGAGAATAATTGTAGATTCTGTAAATTAAACTTTTGACTTTGATCATAATAGTGGTAGTATTCGAACCATTTTCCAATTGGAAATTGTCCCCCTTGGTTCAAATGAAATAAGCTTACCAATTCAACTCCAGTCAAGCTTTGACTTTGATCAAACTACTACTACTACCTACTGCACTAATAAATTGATGTCACAACAACTGAAGGCGATCTGAAAGAAACAATAATAATGGAAAAAAATAACAATAATAATGGAAAAAAAAAATAACAATAATAATGGAAAAAAAAAATAGATAAAACTTGTTTAAAAGTAGATCTGAAAGAAAAAAAATTAAAGAAAACTTGTTTTCAAATAGATCTGACAGAGGAAAGACAAAAAAAATTGACCTCTTGTTGTTTCAGAGTAGATCTGAAAGAGAGAAGACAAAAAAATTAAAGAAAAGTATAAAACTTACTTCGTGTTCTTCGCTGGTTCGCTCGAAGTGTAGACTGTAGTGTTCTTGAACTTCTTGGTCGCTCGAGGTGTGCTGGTGTGGTGTGGATTTGAGAGAGAGAAGGAGTTGTCTGGGTTGAATTTTTCAGAGAGAGAGAGAGAGAGGAAAGAGGAGAGACCGAGAGACTGAAGAGTGAACCGTGATTCTGTGAAGCACTGAAGGCGCCGCGTAAGGTAGTGTTCAATGATTTCAATCTGTTGATATAATTTGTATAATAGCCTTAATAGGGTTTCTTGTGTAACAATAAAATGACCAAAATGTCCCTAATAATCAGGTCAAAACAGGTAACGGGTTAGACGGGTTCATGGGTGATTAAACGGGTTAAACGGGTTGAGCCACATGAACCCGAACACGACACGTTTAACTAAACGGGTTATTCGTGTCAACCCGTTTACGACACGAACCCGTTTATGGTAAACCCATTACCCATTTAACTCGTGTCGTGTACGTGTCGTGTTGGCGGGTCGTGTCGAACTTTGCCACCCCTATACATAATAGATACCTGTATGCCGTCTCTAAAAAACCCTAATTAAAAAACCGTATTTAATTCCTTATTTATCTTCATTACATAATTAACTTATTCAAAAACAACTATTTATAAATAATTCAATTAATAAAAACAATAATTAAAACAATTACTTCAATTAGTCACATAATTAAATCAAATACTTTAATTAAAACAAATAATACATTTAAATCAATTAATTCAAATAATTTTAAATAAACAAGCAACAAAACCATTTAATTAATTAAAAATACAAGTAAATACTTAATTAAAATACCAGGACTATCCTCTTAAAATTAGAGATATTACATTTTATGAAATTGGTTCATATTTGTTTTTGTGTTATGAATTGATAAATGCATGATTTTGATTTGATTTCCAGTGTGAATTTTTATATGTTTACATTATGTATTTTTCATATATGTGGAATGATGGAACGTAGAAACATGCCTAGGATTCCTGAACATTAAATAGGAACTAGGTTTGGGTTTAAATAAATTTAAATAGACTCAATCATAATGATGTTTGCTATTTGAATGTTTTAAACAAACGAATGGATTTAATTTTTTAGCAATTAAGATTAAATGTGTAGGATGAATTGGATATGGAGAATGCTTATTTGATGATATAATAAAATATCATCATGTATAAGATTCAGTTTGTGTAAGACATATGATATAGGAAGCTTAAATAAATAATAAGTCATTATTATTTTGTGATAACTTGATATCATATTATCATAGTTATTTCTAGATTGTTTGATGTATTTCCTTAATCGTTACATCAATTGTTAGATTGTGTGGTTTAATGCAACGGTATGAGACAGTGGCATTATAGGGACGGATTAACTTATCAGTTAAGTCCTACCTATTTTATATATGGGAATGGATTAACTAAAATGTTAAGTCCTACTTATATTCAAGTCAGGTCAGCTGAACAAGTTGAATGACTTATGGAGGATTAATTTAATATATAAGGGAATGGATTAACTAAAATGTTAAGTTCTACTTATATTCAAGTCAGGTTAGCTGAACAAGTTGAATGACTTATAGAGGATTAATTTATACTGGATAAGATTGTTACTAGATTTTATATATATAAGTATGGTGTCATGATATGAGCTTGAGTCTCAGGATCAGTGGTTAGGGCGCGTATATCGCCAGGGATGTGTAGCTAGCTATAGTGTAGTTGTGTACCCTGGTAGGTCTAGGTACTCATGCCCACTATATGTGCGTTTTGCATGTTGCCTACTATTCAGGTTGAGACAACCCTATAGTCTAGTGAGGTTCCTTTAGTGTGTATATATATATATACGGACTACTAGTTACTATTGGATTGACTAGGATGTATACGTGTATCGGATTTCTGCTTGGACAGTAGTAGAATAGAACTTGTTTGTGGGCCTGACCCACCATTATTTTTCAGGTGTTCGTTAAGAGTGGAGGTTATTCGTGCTGAGTGCGGATTAGTCTATTTCATTCTTCCGATGCTACATAGGAGTTCCTTTATGATTCAGTTTCCTGATTTAGACAATTATTGCTGTCATTTGTTTAGTTTGGATTTTCTAGGGATCCACACAGTATGGATTCCTGAGTTGTATTTTGGAGGATCAGTTGTATCAGAAGAGTTTATTAATTAATGGAAATATATTCTGACGTTTATTATTAGATTATCATTTTAGATTCTTGTCAGTATTTTATTTATTCTTGTTTATTCTTTTGTACTCTGTGTTCGTTTATTATCAATTTGTTTTGATATCCTCAGGTATTAGGGAGTGGGCCTGGCTAACCCGTATTCGAAAATCTGGGGGTATCACAGTTAGGGTTTGTGAAAGGGTCTTCTAGTACTCAAGGTAAAACAATGTTTATTAAACCTGCTTTTATGCCTAAACTATGTTTGCCTGATGCATTACATTCTGCTATGTCTTATGTGCCTAAATTATTGCATTGCACTTTTTGTGGAAAAAATAGACATAAGTATAACTCATGCCTTTACAGGAAAAAAAAAAAAAAAAAAAAAAAAGATTTTTTTAAGATTGATTCTCAATCTTCTTATCCTAAGAACAAGGTGCATTCTAAAGGGAAAAAGAAATTTACACCTAAGGTTCCTAGAACTGGAATTTTGCCTAAGAAAGAGGTAAAGAAAGAAAAAGAATTTCAGGAAGTAAGAGTGAGAACTGTGTGGATCCAAAAGTCTGATTTGATCAATTATGTGCCTGTTGAGTCCATGGAACAAGTTTCCAATAGGACTTCACCTTTAAATTATGTCTTATATAATTTAGTGATCATGGCTTTTGTTTAAAAGAAAATTTTGTGGCCATTGGATCATTTGTTAAGGTTTGGTTAGGGTTTGTTTTTCTGATCATAATCTTCTTGATATGCATGTGAAAATTCTTTTGAAGGATTTATGATCTATCTTTGAATGCAGATTGAGACACATGATAATTTGAATAAAAATAGATTTTTGGTCTGTAATCTATACAGTGAAAGATGATTTGCATTGTTTAGGAGATTTTTAGATTTGAATATCTTATGTTCATAGGCTTTTGTGCACTAGTCCATCTTTGACAAATTTGGTTGGAAATCTTTTAATCTGTTGACTAGGGTTTATTGTTCACAAAAGTTATAAAGGTTATTGTTTAAAAAAAAATATAGGAGCTCAAAACAAAATAAAAAGAAATATATTCAGTTTGAAAAAAAAAAGAAGAAAAAAATGCTGAATAAATTACTAAGGAGAAGGCTACCTATTGAGATTTGATCGAAAGCTCCTATTAAACTATGAATTGAAGCGAAAAGTGGAGATAAGTTGAGTTGGGGAATTGCTGACTACTCGTTAGAGTGAAAGCCACCTTGAAAAAAAATTACTCAAAACAATTTTATCTTGATGCTTCTCGATCAATAAGGTTTAGACAATGATCTGTTGAAATTCAACTGAAGATGGATTAGATCGGATTTTACACACACACATGAACTTGCTAGATTAATTTCTAAATTTTTCAGTAAAATTTGCAAGTTTGATTTCAAGTTATGATTACTTTCTGAGATTCGAAATTATTTGAAAAGTCTGTGGAGTCAAATATTTGTTCTATAAGATAATTTTAAAATTCTCTGAAAGGGTTTTGAATCGTGTGTTGATTGAATGATTTTAATAATTGGTGATTTTTTTTTCTCTCTTATTTTTATTAAAAGAAAAATATGAAAATTTTAAAAAAAATTCAAAAAGATTTTGATTTTTAGGTTTTTAGTTTGTTTTGTTGCTAGTTTTAATCACAGATGTGTTAAAATTTTCTGAAAATTCATTGGAACAGTTTTTTTAAAAAAAAACGACACTGTAGTTTCATGACTGGAGGTCTTGAACCGGTTCAATGAGGGATGAACCGGTTCAAGTTTCGTGAACTAAAATGCACTGCCCTTCTTGAATCGGTACAAGAAGGCTGAACCAGTTCAAGAGCATGGGATTTGGTTTTTAAAACAAGCTTCAGGCCTCATTTTTGCATACAATACTCCATCTCTCTTGCTTTCCTTCACTCCATATCAATACACAACTCACATATATATATATATCCATATGCATCATATCAATTTCTTGTCATTCATCCATGATATATAATTGATCATTACATAGTCTATATGAGATTAAAGACAATAATTGAAGATTGTGAGGGTTGAAAGTTGACAAATGGGTTTGGATGAGTTTTATGGAGTTTGGGATTAGAACTTAGAGGATTGGTTAATCTTTTGCGTTACTTGAAGAGATTGAAGCTTGATTGTACTTAGGGAATACCACCTTGCATTTGTTGGTTGATTTTAGGGTGAAGTGAAGATCAAAACAAGGTTTTCTACAAACACTTTTGGGGTTGCACACCAAGTGTTTGATAAAATTCCTAAAAGAGTTACAAGCTTCAAAGTGAGAATTTTTCTAAAGAACATACCTCATAAATTGTCTAGAGAAACTAAAGGAAAAGGAATTGAGTCATCTAGAACCGGCATCACCATTCAAGAATCTCAAGGCGGTTCTCTAACCCCAAGCATGGCTTCTATTCGATATCCTTCAGTTTCTAGCACTGGAAGGATTGAGTTTACAGCATCAAATTTTTACAATGAAAAAGCTTGGAAAGTGTATAACTCTGTTTACAAGGATGGGCCAATCAAAATAGAGAAAAATGTTAATCTTCAGAAGCTTCAAGACACTGCGGGAGAAGCTCTAGTGAACTACATCAAAGTTCATCATTGGCTTTATTTCACTAGACTTGGCAAAGGCGTTTATTGTAGGCGTTTACCTTTGACAGTTACAGGTCCTGATTTTTCCCGGATTATACCCAAGATCTGTGTGCCTAACTCCTCTGTGAACCAAGATACTTGCCCAGCTCGATTTCTGACCAATGAAGCTGCATTCTTCAATTTGTTTGCTATGGCAAATTTGAGCTACTTCGGGAAGAAGGATGAATTGACTTTGGAGAGAGCACTGTATTTTCTTGCCTACAATAAGAATATTTTGTTGGATCAATCTATTCTGTAGCTTATAATTGCTCATTATAAGAAAAATTCTCGTAAGTACTCGTCTCCCTATCCGATGATTATCATGGAAATTCTGCATAAGAAGAATGTGCCAATTCCTCTAAGGGCTAATCATAAGCCTATCATGACTGAATTGGATCCTCAAGCTTTGAACAAGTCAAAGACTGCTAGGGAGAATGCTAGAAAGACAAGGAGATCTGTTGATGAGGGATCATCACAAGTTTTAGATATTTCTCAGCTATTTTCTCCGAAAGGAATTTTCATGAAAGCTAATGCCAACCTCATGTATACCCATCTACTTCAGCATCAAAATTCATTATTTGAGAAGATGATGGTTGAGATCTGAGATCTCAAACTCCAGGTAGCTCAGATGAAAGGACAACCATCTAGGGTTCCAGAGAAGGATGTCTACAGGCCTGTGCCTCCAGATCCGTCTCTGTAAGCTGAAGATGAGGGAGATGATGAAGATAGAGCTGAGTATACAGATGAGGATGAGGAGGAGGAAGAGGATGGAGAAGAGAGTGGTGAAGACTAGAGATGATATTTTCTTATCTCTGAGTGGTTAAGGGGACATGGTGTTGCTTTTAATAATTAATTTTTCATGCATCATGACATCATGTTTTGTTTAATTATTGCACAACTTGTCTTTGTTTTTGGATATTCTCGGAATATGCTTTAATAGACTTTATTATGCTTATCCGAATTGTGTTTTAATTGACTTCTTTGAATTGGAATTTACTGTTCTAATATTCTTTTCCCTCATTTGTCAATTTGTTCCAAAAAGGGGGAGTCCACCGGGGGAGGACATAATTGGATATTTCCTTCAGGGGGAGTTTTTAAATTTTTATTTATTTATTAAACTTCACTGGTAGTTGTTGCTTGATAGTGTGCAGGAGACAGGTCAAGCTTTGAATCCAAGAAGAATAGTGTTCCTATTATCTTTAAACATATCATATAATTTACTTTTCTGCTTTGGGTAGATTGCAAAAATTGTTTTTAGGGTTTTGTCACGAAATTGCCAAAGGGGGAGATTGTGAGATATTATTTTTTTTGGCAATTATCGTAGACATAGCGAGTCCAAGTTGAGTTGTGATTTACATTACTTGTTCTACAAGTCATCAAGTTCAATAGGGATTCCACAACTGGGAAGGAGTTCAAACTTACTATACTTGAAAAGTTTTGTCATGACCCGAAAATTCTAAGCAAATCCTCAATTAATACAAATCCAAATACATTAAAATACACAAAAATTGCCCTCTTTTTATTCAAAGTCAATTTCCTCAAATATACAAAAATTCTCCAAATGAAAATTTTAAATCTCGCAACGCCAACTCTTCAGTCCTAAGCCCGTATCTAGCAATCCCCGTTCATCTTCGGTACCTGAAACTGGAGGGTGGTGAGACAAAAAGTCCCAGTAGAGGTTTAACAAAATAACTTCACAAAATAAACATATACAGGTTAACATAAACAAAATACATATGCATTTAATCAAAACATTGAATCAAAACCATTGAAGCAAAACCTCCCCATGCTATTCAAGGTATAGAGAACCCTACACTGAAAAAGAATTATCCTCACTGAATCATCAAAGCTTCAAGCTCCGGGACCTCCTCTGCAACTATCGAACCTCTCTGTCATCACCACTTTCTGTTTTTCTCTAATTTTTCTCTCTGTCAACTCTCTCGGCCCTCCATGCAACTCTCTAATTTTTTTCTTATGTTCAGCATAAGCACCAAGTCACAACCACCAAATATATAGGCAAATTATACCGAACTCAAAAAAAATCAACCAACAAACCCACCCACGTGAAGCATCAGATTTTCCTTTCTTTCCTATCTTTTCAATTCTTTTTATTTCATACCCACGTGAGAAGCCAATTAAGAAAATCAAGTTGTGGGACCCACGAATCCCTTTTCTTTTCTTTCTTCCTTTTCTATTTTTCTTTCCCTTCTGCCATCATATTTCCACTCCACAGCACACAATATATATTTAATATGCAAAAAATTGCCAAAACCAATAACCCTAATCGTGATCATACAGTCGTATTAGGTTAGAGTTAGAGTTGTAGTGTTCGATTCTTGATCGTGATCATACAGTCATATTAACATCGATCAGACAAAGCAGATCTTCTTCTACATTATTTAGACGATTGAAGAACAGAACTAAACGCAGTCACACTTTGGAAGGATTGGAGCATTTGTGGAATGTTGTTTGATCTACTTGCTACTCTTCTACAAATATCAAGTGTAAGCCTGAGATCAAGTTGCTGTTGGATGGGGAGTCGCAAAGCCAGAGAATCGTCAACGGTTGGTGTGGTGTAGAACGATAGGGTGTGAGCCAGTGTCAAACTTCGGTATACTTTGTTTCAAGTATAGTGGATTGGTTTACTTTGGACTGCACAAGTCCACGAGGTTTTTCCCATTACAGTTGACGTATTTTATCAACTGGGGTTTCCTCGCTAAAATCCTGGTGTCATCTCTAACTTTATACTTTGCTTTATTTTATTACATGCAATTAATCGTTTATCTGCTAAAATAAGTAAAGTTGGTAACGACACAGATTTATCTTTCAAAACTTAAAACTTTCTTCTATACATTCCGCTGCGTACAACTCACACAAACAATAAAGAACATGATGGAACCGGTCCTGGTAATACTTGACGTTGTTTGGGACGTACTTGATCTGAAGGCGGTTGGCATTCCTTTAGGGGATGATCATACGCGTTGTAAAGTTGTTTTAACCACTCGAAGTCAAGATGTTTGCACTCAAATGGGAGTTCAAAAGATTGTTGCCGTCGAGGAGTTGGATAAACAAGACGCATGGGACCTTTTTAAGGAGATGGCCGGTGGTGAAGCCGTTTATTCCGGTGATTTGAATCATATTGCAAGAGAGGTAGCAGATGAATGCGGTGGTGTGCCACTTGTCATTGTGACCATCGCTAGAGCGTTGAAAAATAAAAACCATTACGTGTGGACTGATGCGGCTCGACAGCAGAAGAACTCAAACACAAAATACATCCCCGGGCTGGGTAAAGACGTGTATCCCCAACTTGAGTTGAGTTTCAAGTATCTTGACAGCGAGGACGCCAAATATTTGTTCTTACTCTGTTGCTTGTTTCCACGAGATCGTAACATTCCGATAGAAGACTTGACGAGATACGTCATGGCGCTGAAGATGTTTGAAGGTGTCAGCACCATTGAAGAAGCAAGAGGTAGAGTCTATGCTGTGGTAAGTACCCTTGCTGATTCTTTTATGTTGTTAGATGGTTCTGAAGAAGGGTTCGATAAAATGCATCACGTTCTCCGCGATGTTGCAATATATATTTCGTCTAAACATGAGAAGTTCCGGTTTAAGGTTATGGCTGGAGTGAGAAATTGGCCAGACCCACAAACATTTGCAAATTATTTAGCCATCTCATTGATATCAAATAATATTTATGAGCTTCCTGGTGAGCTGCAAGCCCCAAACCTCCAGACCTTGAGACTGCAATGCAATTCTCAGTTGCAAATTCCAGATGATTTCTTCCAAGGATCGAAAGATCAATTAAAATGCTTAGAAATGAGCGGTATCCATTTCTTGCCAACACTTCCACCGTCACTTCAACTGCTCTCTAGCACCCTTCGAACCCTCCATCTAACTTCTTGCAAGTTAGGGGACATATCTATGATAGCAACACTGCGTAGACTTGAAATTCTCAGTTTTTGTGGTTCTGCACTTGCTGTGATTCCCCACAATATTGCCCAATTGACTCGTCTGAGACTCCTTGATTTGACGAACTGTGTAACACTTACCAAAATAGTACCAGGCGTCATAGGTGAACTTCGTAAATTAGAGGAGCTATACTTGCCAGAATTTTTTGAGTTCCACAATCTTGATGAGCTAAATTTCTTGTCTCGATTGACTCGCCTGCAAATTCGGATCGATCTTTTGGGTATAAATTTATATGGGTGCGTGCTCGGGTTAACAAGTTTCAACATAACAATTGGCACTCCAAAAAATTATACGACTCCCCAGTTTTACAAGCCTAATTTTTATGTATGCATGAGAAGCTTGAGGATTACCAATGATGGGCCAATACAGCCATCATTATTGCCAGATCGGATTAAGTTTCTGCTGTTAGAGAAGACTAAGAATCTAGTTTTGGACGAATTGAAGAATTTCAATAATATCTTCAGTGAACTAAACCAGGAAGGCCTCAATGAATTAATGTCTCTTGAACTCAATTTCCTTAAAGAGATGGTATATCTGGTCAACACAATGGAGTAGACACCGCGGGTGGCCTTTAGCAAGTTTTTGTCGATTTATAAGCTACACAGCTTAATTGAAATATGCCCTGGCCAACTCCCTGACAAATCTTTCTGCAATGTACGAGAACTACATGTGCGGTCCTGTGACGACATGCTGAAGCTGGTTTCATCCAGTTTGCTAGGGAGGCTAAAAAATCTTGAGAAGCTCGTGGTCATGAATTGTGAAAAGCTGGTACATGTTTTTGAAGAGCATGCAGTTGAAGATCATGTTTTTGAAGAGTATGCAGTTGAAGAAGTGTTGCTCTCAAAGCTGAAAGAAATTTTTCTAGATTGTTTGAACAATATAACACATATATGGAAGGACGGCCCCCATCAATTTATTAGCCTTTGGAACCTTGAGATGCTCCATGTGCGTCATTGTACCAAGTTAACAAAGTTATTCTCTCCAGAGTTACTACAAGGTCTTGTTCGCCTGAAAAACCTGTTTTTCATTTGGATAGTTTGGAAGTATTATTTGGAAATGATGAAGAGCAAGATACGGAGATAGTAGTCCCTGGTTTGAGAAGCTATCTCCCTTGTTTGAGAAGCCTCATCCGTGTAAGCGTGTTTGGTTGCAAAAATTTAAGATGCCTTTTCTCAACCTCCATCGTTCAAGGTGATCTTGAGAAACTCGAATGTTTGGAAGTAATCAGCTGCAACAAATTGCAAAATATAATTGAGGATAAGAAAGGAAAACATGAAGCGGCTTTAGTTGAGTTCTCCTGCTTGTCCTCGATATCACTTATCCATCTGATCAAGCTGAAGAGTTTCTGCACGGGGCATTATACTATTGAATGGCCATCTTTGGAAAGGCTGGTTATCCAATATTGTTCCGAGATGGAGACTTTTGGTTATGGAGACCAAGTAACACCCCAACTGAAGAAAATAGTGAAACATGAATCTGAGGGGCAAGAGATTGTGATCACGATCAATGGTGACGACCTTAATCACGTTGTGCAAAACCACTTTGGACCCAAGGTATGTATCTTTGAGCATATACATAATGGTCATGCATGGACTGTATAGATTATATCCTATTTATTAATTACAATGATAAAGAAAGTATATATTTCTTTGTGTTACTCACAGTTGGATGATTTTTCAGGCATCAGCTTCGGAGGCAGGTCCTAGTCACTCTTCTCCGTAAGGCATGACCCACTTAAGACTCCATTACTATGCGATCAGGTTTGTAAGATGAATTATTATAAGCGACTAGAAGAAGTCTAGAATATAAATAATCACTGATAAAAAAATTTCTTCTTCCTTGTATTGTTTGAAACGTAGGAGCTCGGTGATGGTTCCCAGGAGGATGATTTCCAACTACCTCTTTCTGCAAGCTGCAAAAATGGAGAAATAAAAATGGTGTGTTTTTTTTTTTTTCAGTTCTTGGTTATTAAAATAAAAATATTTCATCTCCAACATGCATGTGTGCTTTTTTCATCATTTTCATGTATTGTAATCCTTTGGTGTGTTTTATTATATTTGTGATTGTGTTTATTTGTGTAAACCAGTATCGTATCTGGGTGGAATTTTTTATGTATAAATTTGTAAGTTGTTATGGTCGAGAATAGTGAGGCTTTGATCCTTTTAATAGGTTAACATACACGTTGTGTTGGGCCTGCTATACTGGCCCGAATTTATTCTGGGTCATACTACAGAAAAATTGGATTGGGCTTCCCGATCCATGCTGAAGTTTAGATTATCTAAACCAACACAATCATGATTAAACACGTCATTCACACCGAAATTAGATTAGAGCCCAAGAGTTCACTCTCTAAATTGAGGATTATAACCATGATTCTTATTATTGTCAAACTTTGGTTGTGGCTCTAGTTATATAATTTTATCTTATTGATATTCTTTTGGACACGTACTATTTATTGGAGTCGCCCAAAAATAAATTTAAATATTATATTATAATATTTTCTGTGACATGCACACTCTTTCTCTTATACATGTATATATGTACAGAAGATCGAAATGACATTGATAATCTAAGAAAAACCTGAGACATGCACCACTCCACTTATGATGATTTATCTTATGCTATCTGAATGCAACTTCTTATGTATATGTATAATTTTTTTTTTTTAGAAGAAGTCTGACCTAAAGATGAGAATGCATGTTATATGACTATTTAAGATATGTGTCTCTTAGTCGATTGTTGAATCTTAACAATTATGACATTATTTAAAAATATATATATATAAAAAGTGAAACAAAGGTCTCCTAGTGTAATTATATGTTCCTCGATGCAAAATTATTATAAACATTTTCAAATTAAACAAAAGTTTATTCTAAGAGCTAGCCGTACTTTTGAATTACAAAGGGAATAAGGATAAGTGGTCATCTCTGATAGCCGATATAGATAGGGAGGATGAATTAAACGCATTAAAATCTGATTTTATTTTTTTCTGGAAAAGTTAAGAAATGTATAAAAAAAAAAATGTATATGGTCCCAAGAGTATAAAAACTTGGGGAGGGAAAACTAGCCCAAGCATAAATAGGCATTAGTTGAAAGAGCAGCCCAAAAAGATAGAGGCCCAACAATGTCCAAAATGGCAGACTACTGTAACTGAATGTTATACCAAACAGAAGGAGGCCCAATAATAAGGTTAAAATTCTAGCTCTTTTAGAGTAGTGTCTCACTGGCTCACCCTAGGAAGGAGGCCTTCTTCGGCCTCCACCTAAGCTGCGCAAGAAAGGCCCAAACCCAATCCCGTGGAACAATAAGGCTTCATAGAGTCTTTTTGTCCAAGTGCAAGTAGTCTGCATCTTCACATCTTCACAGACATGTCTAATTGTCTATTTTACCGAGCCTCTTTTCTAGACCGTGACAAGATCGTTACGTTTTTCGTACGGGTCGAAATTTACCCGACAAGTGTATACTATATATGTAAAAAAAAAATTGAAATGAAATTGATAATTCAATAAATACCAACACATGCACCACTCCACTTCTGGTGATTAATATCTCTATATTAGCACACATGAAGGGATGACTCTCTTTATTCTAAATAGCTATCTTGGATCTGAAAGTTTTTACATTGTCCAGCTCTTGAAACACACATATTGACAAGGGCTCAGTCTTTTGATTTTTATTTTAGTGTACGAATTGACCTTCTAACATTGTATGAAGTCAATGAACTAAATAAATAAAGAAAAGGGTAATGAAAAAAATGCCCTATTATATATAGAATATGCAAAAACTCTCCTATTTTTTCTTTTTTTTTTAGAAGTTAAAGAGTAATATTTTAATTTGATATGCTACTTAATTGAATTGATGATGCATGCTAATTCCAATGTCAAAAGGAACTTAACATAGTTTTTATTCCCATTATATGTACCATTATATACGTGTATATATATATATATATATATATATATAATTATTTTATCTGACATTTTAAAGATTTCAAAAAATAAAATAAAATAAAAACTAAAAACAAAATAGAGAAATAAAGAAAAATGTATCTGCAATTTCCATGCCAAATTCATCAATGTCTTCTAGCTCGAATAAATTTAAGGAGAAAAAAGAAAAAAATATACTGATACATTATTAGTGCTATTCAAAACATAAATTGTAATCATTAATATTTTCACAAGCAAAATGTGTTCTTGTTTACCACTTACAATCTAAAGTAGTACAGTATAATTTAGTAATATCCCCTTTACCCTCAATTATTTTTTTCCTGGTAAAGTGAGTTTGTGTATTTGTCCAAATAAAAAACAGAACAGAACAGAAGGTGTTTTAATTTGACCCATTCAATCAAATGCAATTCTATATAAGAGTCAATATAGTAAATTTAATTTGATTAGTCTTTTTCAATTAGTTGGCAATTCTATATAAGAGTCAATATAGTAAATGCTCCCGTTTTAACACTTAAAACAGAACATTTTTTTTATTTTTATTAGGCAAGAAGTGTTAGAACATTTTTTATTTTTTATTAGGCAAGATGTGTTAGAAGTTAGATTAGTATATGCAAAAAATCGAAGTCTGGCCAAAAGTACTAATTCACTGGGATATAAATTAATATAAAGAAGTAAAGGCTAAAATAAACAATAACAAAAAAACACAATTGCAACTAAATTAATATTCAAATGAGAAAAGGGGATAAAATTTAAAAATATGTCAAATATTAAAAGGGTGTCATTTTCAGTTTAAATTTTGATGACATTAAGGCTGACCATTTTTAACCATGTGTTGTGGATTTGTTACAAAAACATGTAAAGTAGAAGGGAGACAAGACACATGGAGGTCCATGTGACTGGGAGGTAAGCGTTATTTTTTTCCTTGTAATTGTTATTTATTATTTTCGTGTCATATACTTTCTTTGTCGTTATACATATATTTGCTTTAGTTGGAAGGATGGTACTTATAGAGTTTTATATAAATACATTTATAATTATTATTCATTATTTTCGTATCTTATTTTCTCTCATGACTGAAGCTTTTTCTTTGTTGATATACGTAGTGTGTGTGTGTGTGTATATATATTTGTCAATGGTACAAGGCATTATCATGGATCATATCAATACTCATTGAATTTTATATAATACAATAGCAATTGTTATTCATTATTTTCGTGTCATATTTTCTCCTCTGAATATATATATATATATATATATATATATATATATATATATATATTTGTCCTGGTCAGAAAGTTTTGGTCAATATTTTTTTATATAATGTGATGAGACAAGGCGTTGGTTTCAGAAGAGGTATTGGTTGCTTAATTTAGCCATGCAGTATGATTTTTTATTTTTTTTTAAAGTTAAAATAAACACATACCCATCCACATATTTTTAGTGATACTTGAATGGTCAATCCCCTTAAATACCATTGGGCTACTAGTCTTTAGTTACTTGGTTTTAGTGATCAAGAATCTTTTAGGAATTTATGGGTCCTTTATTGAAATTATGTGGATTGTAATATACATTTTTGTTTAATGGAATCTAGGATCTGTGGTTTAATGTTTTATATACATATGATGAATAATGTGTATTGATTAATCCATGATTATATGGATGGATTCATGTGTGTGAGGGGTGTTCATGCATGGGGCGTAATGAATTAGGGATTCACCGTATTATCATTTTACATGTCAATTCAATAATGCAAGATGAACTTTGTATATGTGAAAAATTGAATGAGATAAATTGAGAGATTGCAATACCCGTCATTGCAATTTACTCCTCATTAATTTTATGGCATAATGACTCTCAAGTATGAGAGAGTAATGGACTATTGCTTTGATTTGTGAGTACTCGGATTTATTCGGTGGACCCTAAAGTCTACAATCCGAATAGTCACGAAATCATTGACTATAAAACATGTTCTCAAGATTGCATCTATGCTTATATTTATTTTTACGGTGATTAATTTAATCACAATAAATTCAAGCGGTTGGTATTATTTTTCTGTGATTAAACGCAAATAATCATAGAGTAAAAATAAAATAATTAATTGAAATGGAGAACATTTTCAATAAGAAAATAAAAATAAAAAACAAGCAGAATGAACAAATTGAGATGGAGAACTTTAACAGTTGACATTGAATACTAAGAGCGACCAATGAAAATATATATAATATATATATTAAGAGAGTCATTTGTATTTACTAAAATAAAAAAATATAATATAAAGTGAATCTATAAATACTCGAATGGATAATGCATCCCTTATCAAATAAAAGACATTTAATTAATTGTAGCTCATCAAAGATTTGGACGTGATTCACTTTTCCATTTAGCTTGCCATTAATATTATTATTATTATTATTATTTTTCAGCTTTGATCCAAGAATGGATCTCTTTGTCAAATTAAATGTAGCCCACTTTTTTTTTTTTTTTTTAGTTATTGTGAGAACTGAGAAGACGTTAGTGGTCCTCTGCTCGTTATTGTTTTTACTTTTAAATGGATCCTTACTTTATGGAATTTTTTGAGAAGGAAAATGCGTTGCTTTTAAGAAGTGGGATGAAAATTGGTTTTTTTTTTTTTTTTTTTTTTTTTTTTTTTCTTGTCTCAACATTGATTCCGGTATATGTGTATTTAGTTATAAAAATTACTTCTGTTAACTCTTTATTTTAACCATTAAATAAATACTCTAATTCAAAATTGTTGAAAATGTATAGAAATAATAAAAAATATATATACACTCATTAATTATATCTGACTATTGGAATTTAGAAAAGACTCATTTAATCACCTATTGAAATAAATAGTATATAAGTATATATTATAATGTAAAGTATGTAATGAAAATTATTTTATATTTTTAAAAAATTTAAAAATATTAAGAAATTTCGTACACTTTTAGGATAGCATAGATATATAGACTAAGAGGGTAATTTGGTCATTACATTTACTAAAATAAAAAGTGGAGGATCAGAATATATTAAAAGTTTTATGGTCTATCAAATGCCTCCGCATAACTTCTAAGTCTATGAAATATCTGTAAGATTATTTATTTAATTGTGGCCCACATGATTTGGACATATGACATATTACTTGGTGGCGAAGTAAACAGATATCAATTAATATTTTATTCTTGGTCAACTTATAATTAACTTTTTAGTAATTACTTATTGGAGAAGTGTTTTCCTTTCTTATTTTTTACTTTGATGGAAAGTAGAATTATGTTACTAAAATGAAAACTGATCTTCTCTCTGTCTTTATAAAAGTGCATATACTCCATCAATTATGTACGATTAAAGATACAACACGTAAAAGTTTTATGTGTGCAACAGGCCAAGAGAGAGAAACCAGTTTCCACCTTTGTTTGTTGATGAAGGTTGCAGATTGATTCGTGGTTAAAGGATCTGGACGTTGGATTTAATCTCAACAAGGTTTGATATCATGAATTGAGGTATGTATATCTAACTATATTTATTTATGCATTATAAGAATGTGAAATTAATTGAAATTCTAAGATCTAAGAATTTATGATAATTTGTGATTAATGATTAACACAAATTAAGTAGAGTTTATATGAGCATCATTTTTTTTTATTTTATGGTTACTACCCAAAGGGGTACCATAGTTGTATAATGTATTTATTTATTTTTATATGTGTTGTTATCTCAAAGTATTAATGTTATGAGTATTTACCTTATTATGATTATTTTATTGCAGTATCTCTTCCTGTTTCAGTGAATTCGCATGATTCATCTGTTCCAATTCTCAATGGGACTAACTTCTCAGAATGGAATAAGCAAGTTCAGTTCAACTTAGGTGTGCTAGATCATAATTTAGTATTTCAAATTAAAAAACCTACTACTATTATTGGTAAAAGCAGTGAGGAAGAAAAAACTCTCCATAAAGTTTGGGAGAAATCAAACAGATTGAGTATTATGTTTATGCGAATGACTATTGCAAACAATATCAAAACAACTCTTCTCCAAACAGATAGTGCTAAGGAATTATTTGAAAAATATTGAAGAACATTTCCGTACTGCAGATAAGTCTCTTGCAGGGAAATTAATGGCTGACCTCACTACTATGCGTTTTGATGGTACTCGTAGTATGCATGAGCATGTTCTTGACATGTCTAATCTTGTTGCGAAATTAAAAACTTTAGGGATGAGTGTGGATGAGACTTTTCTCGTTCAATTTATTCTCAATTCCTTACTTACTCAGTATAGGCCATTTCAAATTCACTATAACACTATTACGGATAAGTGGAATGTGAATGAATTGGCCAGTATGTTAGTTCAGGAGGAAGGAAGGCTTAAGCAACAAGATAATCATAATGTTCATCTCATGACTTAAGAAGCTAGAAAGAAATTTGGGAAAAGGCCTTGAAAAGGCATTAAGCGAGCAACACCCCAAATAAAGGATTATGATCAAGCTACTCAAAAAAAGGAACGCAAGAATGATAAGTGTTATTTTTGTAACAAATCTGGACACTTTCAGAAAAATTGCATAAAATGTAAAGAATAGTTCGAAAAGAAGGTAAGCCTTTGGCTTTTGCATGTTTTGAATCAAATTTAATTGAAGTTCCTTCTAATACTTGGTAGGTTGATTCAGGCTCTAATGTTCATATTTCCAATACGATGCAGGGATTCCTTTCAACCCAAACCACAAATCCAAATGATGACTTCTTGTTTACAGGGAATAGGGAGAAAATTCCAGTTGAAGCCATTAGGACATTTCGTTTAGTTTTAGATAGTGGATTTCATTTAAATTTGTTTAAAACTCTTTATATTTCTTCAATTTCCTGTAATTTGATTTCTTTGTCCAAACTTGATGTTAATGGTTTTTCATTTAAATTTGGTAATGGATGTTTCGGTTTATTAAAAAAATCCCAATTTGTTGGTTCTGGTATTCTTGTTGATGATTTATACAAAATAAAGCTTGATGATTTATTTTCTGAAACACTTTTGACCTTGTATCATAATGTTGGAACCAAACGTAACTCAATTAATGAAAATTCATCTTTCTTGTGGCATAAAAGATTGGGTCATATATCTAGTAAAAGGTTAAAAAGATTAGTAAAAGATGGAATTTTTTTTAATCTAGATTTTACTGATTTTATTATGTGTGTGGATTGTATTAAAGGTAAACAAACCAAACACACAAAGAAATGAGCCACAAGAAGTATAGAACTTCTTGAAATTATTCATACAGACATTTGTGGACCTTTTGATGTTCCATCTTTTGGTGAAGAAAAATATTTTATCACCTTTATAGATGATTTTTCACGTTATGGATTTATCTATTTGTTACATAAAAAATCTCAAGTAGTGAACACTCTTGAAGTATACATAAATAAAGTTGAAAGGCAACTAGATAAAAAAGTGAAAATAGTAAGGTCAGATAGAGGTGATGACTATTATGGAAAGTATGATGAAACGAGTCAATACCCTAGATCGTTTGCTAAATTCCTTGAAAAGCGTGGCATTTGTGCTCAATACACTATGCCAGGCACACCACAGCAGAATGGTATAGCTGAAAGGCGTAATCGTACTCTTATGGAAATAGTTAGGAGTATGTTAAGTAATTCCTCGTTACTCATATCATTGTGGATGTATGCTCTTAGAACTGCTATGTATATATTAAATAAGGTTCCTAGTAAGGCAGTTTCAAAAACTCCATTTGAACTGTGGACAGAAAGGAAACCTAGTTTGAGGCACCTGCATGTTTGGGGTTGCCTAGAGGAATGTAGGATTTATAATCCACATGAAAATAAATTGGATTTTAGAACAATTAGTGGGTACTTTATTAGTTACCTAGAAAAATCCAAAGGATTTAGGTTTTACTGTCCTACATATAGTACAAAAATTATTGAAACTGATAATGCTAGATTCATTGAGGATGGTGAAATCAGTGGGAGTGATAGAAATGAGAATGCGATCGTTCAAGAAGTTAGGGTACAAATCCCTTTACCCACAACTTCTAAAGAAATAATTGTTTCTCCAGTTATTGAACTGCATAACAACGAAGAACAATTAAATGATCAACAACTCCATAATGAAACTATCATCAATGAAGTTATAGAAGAACCACAAGGAATAACATTAAGACGGTCTCAAAGAAAAAGAGACCTGCTATTCCGAATGATTATGTGGTATATCTACATGAATTTGATTTTGATATAGGGATATGTAAGGATCCGGTTATATATTCACAAGCCATTAATAGTAATAATTCTACTAATTGGATTAATGCTATGAATGAAGAGTTGAAGTCAATGGAACAAAATAAAGTTTGGGAACTCATTGAATTGCCTGAAGGATTTAAACAAGTTAGGTGTAAATGGGTCTTTAAGACCAAACGCGACTCTAATGGCAATATTGAACGATATAAAGCCAGACTTGTAGCTAAGGGCTTCACTCAGATAGGAGGCATTGATTATAAAGAAACATTCTCTCCTATATCTAAGAAGAATTCATTTAGAATTATCATAGCGTTTGTAGCTCATTATGATTTAGAGTTGCATCAAATGGATGTGAAAACAGCTTTCCTAAATGGGAGTTTAAAAAAAGAAGTATATATGGATCAAAATGAAGGCTTCAGGTTAGAGGGTAAAGAACGCATGGTTTGTAAACTTAAGAAGTCAATAAATGGACTTAAACAAGCTTCCCGACAATGGTATATTAAGTTTAATGATACTATTACTTCTTTTAGTTTTAATGAAAATACTATTAATTTGTGTATATACCAGAAGGTTAGTGGGAGCAAGTTTATATTTCTGATTCTATTTGTAGATGATATTTTGTTTGCTAGTATTGATCTTGGTTTATTGCATGAAACTAAAAATTATCTCTTTAAGAATTTTGAGATGAAAGATATGGGTGAGATATCCTACGTGATAGGAATAGAAATATTTCGTGACAGGTCACGTGGATTGTTAGGATTGTCTCAGAAAACATATATTGAGAGGATTCTAGAAAGATTTGGTATGGAACATTGTTCAGCTAGTATTGTTCCAATACAGACAGGGGATAAATTTAGTTTGATGCAATGCCCAAAGAATGAATTAGAACATAAAGAAATGCAAAATATTCCTTATGCATCTATTGTAAGAAGTTTGATTTATGTACAGGTTTGCACTCATCCAGATATTGGTTTTGCAGTTGGAATGCTAGGCAGATACCAAAGCAATCCAGGAATACATCATTGGAAAGCTGCAAAGAAAGTTATGAGATACTTACAAGGAACAAAGAATTATATGCTCACATTTAGAAGGACTGTTGATTTAGAGGTTATTGGTTACTCAAACTCAGATTTTGCTGGATGTGTGGATAATAGAAGATCCACTTTTGGTTATTTGTTCCTTTTAGCTGGAGGGGTAATATCATAAAAAAGCGCAAAACAGTCTATTATTGCTTCATCTACTATGGAGGCTGAGTTTGTAGCATGCTTTGAGGCTACAAATCATGGTTTGTGGTTGCAGAACTTTATTTTGAGATTTGGTTTATGGATTCAATTTTCAGACCACGGAAAATTTATTGTGATAACACTACAACTGTCTTCTTTACTAAAAACAATAAGTATTCCAATGGCGTTAAGCATATGGAGCTGAAACATCTTACCGTTAAAGAAAAAGTTCAGAAATAACGAGTGTCTTTTGAAAATATAAGCACACAACTTATGGTTGCAGATCCATTAACAAAAGAATTACCACCCAAGACATTCATAGGGCATGTTGAAAGAATGGGTCTTGAATGTAATCAAAGTTAATTATTATTTTGTTGTGAATTGCTTAACAATGCTTATATATGTTTGACATTTTGAGCTCATTAAAATATGTTTCTGATATTTCTTATTAATTTATGTATGTATATGAATGTATTACTTTAAATGATGAAAACAAGAATAGTCTTAGAATAGACATTATTGCTAGACCTATATTGATGCTTCTCACTTATAAACTACGTTAAATGGGTTACTAGTGTTGTAGTACATGGAAGGGATTGTGTCATTTAGGGACATACAACCGCCACGACTCACATTGGTAGTTTGTTTACCATGGTATTTATGATGACCATCTTAATACCTTAATTTGATTTATGATGCACATTGATGACTATTTTACTAAACCACTACAGAAGTTATCATATGTGCCAAGTGACAGAATGTAAAATTATTTATTTAATTGTAACCCACATGATTTGGACATGTGACATATTACTTGGTGGCTAAATAAATAGATATCAATTAATATTATTTATTCCTGATCAACTTATAATTACCTTTTTGGTAATTACTTATTGGAGAAGTGTTTTCCTTTCTTATTTCTTACTTTGATGAAAAGTAGAATTATGTTACTAAAAGGAAAACTGGTCTTCTCTCTGCCTTTATAAAAGTGCATATACTCCATCAATTATGTACGATTAAGGATACAACACGTAAAAGTTTTATGTGTTCAAAAGGGCAAGAGAGATAAATCAATTTCTGCCTTTGCCTGTTGATCAGGGTTGCAGATTGGTTCGTGGTTAAAGGATCTGGACGTTAAATTTAATCTCAACAAGTTTTGATATCATGAATCGAGATATGTATATCTAACTATATTTATTTATGCGTTATAAGGATGTGAAATTAATTGAAGTTCTAAGATCTATGAATTTATGATAATTTGTGATTAATAATTAGCACAAATTAATTAGAGTTTACAATATCAACATTTGATATTAGAATTAAAACTCTTCCAGTTCCAAAAACATATATTTTTTGTAACCTAGAAAAACAGTGTAAAGAAATTACAAAAAAATAAGATATATAGCTTAATCCGTTAACATTTAACAATCAATAGGAAAAATAACTAGAAATTATTTAAGTTCTATATATATATATATATATATATATATATATATATATATATCTAATCAGCATTTCCTAAATATGTTTTCTATATATATATATATATATATATATATATATATACATGGGTTACTTATAGATTCACCACTCAAATTCATTCATGAACTAATTCATGAACACAGAGAACTAATTCACGAATAATTACATTATAATAATTAAAAAATTATTTACTACAATAAAAGAGAAATACCAAACAATTTCTAAATTTCTAAAAAAAAAAAAACATACTTTGCATCCATGTATATATATATATATATATATATACATATATACATAAACACACATACTTGTTCAATTATCTTGGAAATAATTAAAATACTTGTATTAGTTGTGTTGCACTCTTTGAACTTTTATTAGACACAACTAATTTCTCATTGGCCTTTGATGTTTGTACATTATTCTTTTAAAATAAAATTTATTTTATTTGTCTTTCCTTTCCACAAATATATATATATATATATATATATATATATATATATATATAATGTTAAAATATTATTTTTTGGCTTTAAATGGAAGATATGGTTTCTACATATTCTTTTGTGGAGTCCAGTCTATCCAGATAATTTGTATTTTTATTTTAGTTCTTCATTTTTTATTTAAAGGTTGATATACCTTCCGCGACATTTTAAATATATATATATATATATAAACTTAAAAATTATAGGACTATCAAATGCCTCCACATAACTTCTAAGTCTATGAAATATCAACATTTGATATCAGAATTAAAACTCTTACAATTCCAAAAATATATATTTTTTGTAACCTAGAAAATCAATGTAAAAAAATAAGATATATAGCTCAATCCATTAACATTTAACAATCAACAGGACAAATAACCAAAAATGATTTAAGTTATATATATATATATATATATATATATAGGAAATGCTAAGTAGATACATGGGTTACTTATAGATTCACCACTCAGATTCATGCATGTTTGTGACATTGTAAGGAGAGAAGAACATCACCAACAAAACCTAATTAAAAATAAAGAAAAAAAAAATCATAAATTTGCATTTGAAGCAGCATTATATATATATACAAACCAAAAGAGAATGAGTCATGTGAAGTGTAATACTCCGTACATGCCTTATCCAAAAGACCTTTGCTGGAGCTGTGTCCATTGGAATCCGTAACAATTGAGCAAACGTATTGACTGCAATAATCCAATTCAAATGTTTGATAAGATATGAACAAATGTATTAAACTTGTAAAACATTTTAGAGCAAGATGCTTACCTTGCATTGCAATAAAATCTCGTAATCAACACCATCTAGAATTTAATGATTTTACAATTTTCTATAACAATGATGTATACAAGAAAAATAATTTAAATTAATATTAAAAATTGATAAAGCAAGGAAAAATATATTAAATCCATCTCTTTGCACTGAATGTTTTAGAATTGACCATTAAAGAGAGATCATATTACTTTTTCTTTACTGTTAATCAAGATCTAATACAACAATAATAGTACCCGTTTTGATTTGTATCTAAATCACATGTTCCACCATCTTGTTTTGTCATTTGTTTAGAAAAAGAAAATATACATCTCTTTAGTTTTGCAGAAGATTTGTGTTATTCGGAGATATCAAGAAAAGGAAACGTCTTTGGATTAAGATGGTTTAGAAAAATAAAATCATATTAATAACTATATTTAATTTTACTCAAAGCCTTATTTGTCCTTTGGAGTGTCCACAAAAACGCAAGAAACTTTAGTCTTCCTGTCATTTGGAGTGCATAGGATAAGGAAATAATATTAATAACTATAATTAATTACAATTGATATAAATAGTGAAAAGTATATAAAAAGAATAAAAAAAATTTACACTAGATAAAAAGAATTTTAAAAATAATATAGGAGATTTTTAATTAAATACGAAAAGACCTCAAGGAGTAAAGTTGCCAACAAAATAATAATTGTATTTGGAAACTATTAAAAATATCTTAATTTTGTATTTACCGAGAACTCTTGCACAAAAAATGGGAAATTTATTATTATTATTATTATTTTTATTATTATTATTATTTTTTTTAATATTGTGGATTGGGCATGGAATCTTTGGAGAAGGGAAATGGACTGTTTTTTAAAAAGTGGGACGAAAAATGTTTTTATTTTTTCAAAAAATTGATTCCAATATGTGTGTATTTACTTTTAAAATGTATTTCTATTAACTCTTTGTTTTAACCTTTAAAAAAATATTCTAATTCAAAGTTGTTGAAAATGTATAGAAATAATAAAAATATATATACACTCATTCATTATATATGACTATTAGATTTTTTTAACTTTTATATATAGAGAGATGACTTATTTAACTCATTAACCATATGTGGCTATAGGATTTTTTAAAATTTTAGAAAAAAAAATATAGAGAGAGATGACTCATTTAACTCATTAATCATAAGTGACTATTAATTTTTTATTAACTTTTATATATAGGGAGATGAGTCGCGACTATTAGAATTTTAAGTAATATATATATATATATATATATATATATATATATATATATATACATTATAATGTAAAGTATTTAATGAAATTTATTTTGTATTTTTTAAAAAAATTTAAAATATTAAAAAACTTATTACATTTTAAAAATTATATATATATATATATATATATATATATATATATATATATTAAGAGGTTAATTTGGTTATTGCATTTACTAAAATAGAAGGAGTGTCAGAATATATTAAAAGTTTTATGGTCCATTTTTTTGAGACATTCGTAACATCTGATGAGATGTCTTTTATTAGCTGGTCCCGGTTTTGAGCATTGTAATTAGAATCTTGCCGACCAATAATGCTCTTTAAGGCGTCGGACCAAACAATTGAAGTAATATGGGGTCCACTAGTAGAAAAATGTTCCACCTCAATAATTTAACTAGTCATTGTCTGGGCACAAATCCTCTGCCGTGAGCTTTCTATGCGGTTTTAAGTGACCTATATTTTGCCACATCATTCTTCATTTAATAGCTCTTAAGACAGCGTTTGAGTGGAATTGAGATAATGTTTAAATCCTGCTTCACCATCATTTATAAGTATCTTCACATACAAAATAAGTTATGCACATAATACAGACTAAGTAATGTCACATACAAATGTAAATCAATTCAACATACTGTGTTTGGCAATTACACCACCATTTATAAGTAACATTTCATCACCATTTATAAGTATCTTCACTCTTATATTAAGGTATGCACATAAATGGTAATGTTACTTTTAGACTCCTGTAATGTTACTTTTTAAATCCTGTAATGTTACTTATAAATGGTGGTGAAATGTTACTTATAAATAGTGATGTATCTTCACCCTTAAATTGATGTTACTTTTAGACTCCTGTGATGTTACTTTTAGACTCCTGTGATGTTACTTATAAATGATAGTGAAATGTTACTTATAAATAGTAGTGTAATTGCCAAACACGGACTTAGTGTCTGTTTTATGAAGAAACACGTGGCCAAACTAACACCACAAGATAGTGGACAATAGAGGACTGCAGGAATAATTACAGCAGGTGATTCGCGCTCGTCATTGTATTAGTACCGTGGAAATGGACTCTCCGTGCAGTGCATCCAAACAAACACCACCACCAGCCCATTGCAAAAATCATAAGCATGTTGGAGCCCACCCCTTCAATTTAGGTACAATTGGATCCCGTCACCGACACTGCTTTCATTTATTTATTTATTATTTTTTTTTCCTTCTTCAAATATTGTGAATTAGGGCATAAAATTTTTAGGAAAGGAAAATGAGTTACTTTTTACTAGGAGTAGCAATTCGTGTTCGTGAGTCATAATCTTATTGTGTCGATATAAGGGTATTATACTAAATAGGTAAATTTAAACTCAATCTATTTAATAATCGTGTCAATAACTCTCAACATTAACTCAACCCATTTATTACATAGGATAAACGTGTTAACCTTAAACTGTTTATCAAAACGAGACATTCAATATGTAGTATTTAATCAAATACTAAATAATATAAAAAAATTGTCATAATTAATCCAAATATTCAAAAAAAAGAAAAAAAAAAAGAAAAAGATATAGATAAGGTTTATGTTGAAATGACTTAACTATCCATAATATTTGGATTTAAACAAGTAACATATGATATAGGTCTTATTCACAATTATAACAGCTTGAATTAAATGGGTCATGAACTCCTCAACCCTAACCCAGCACGCTTAAGTAAATGGATTAATCGTGTCCACCCTTTTATGACTCAAACCCGTTTATGTCAAACCAAAACCCTTTTAACTTGTATCGTGTTGTCGTGTCGTGTCGTAATTTGCCACCCTTACTTTTCATAAAGTGGGATGATTTTTTTTTTTTTTTTTCGAAATATTAATTCCAGGAATATTAATAGTTATAAAAATACTTTTATTAACTATTTGTTTTAATCTAAAAAAAAAAATGTTTTAATTTAAAATTGTTGAAAATATATAAAAATAATAAAAAATATATACACTCAATTATATTAATAACTATAATTTAATTTTGCCCAAAGCCTTGTGTCCTTTGGAATGTCAACAATAAACATACGAAACTATAATTAATTGCAAGATATAAATAGTGAAAAGTATATAAAAGGAATAAAAAATCTTACAATGTAAATAAATAGATAAAAGAAATTTTAATATAGTAGAAGAAATTATTAATTAAATATGAAAAGACTTCACGAAGGAGTAAAGTGAATTGTGATTCATAATTCATTTTTGTATTTAAGAAAACTCTTCCGCAAAAAATGGGACTTTTATTTTTTCTTTTCTTTTCTGAATATTGTGGATTAGGGCATGGAATTTTTGGGGAGGAAAATGGCTTTGCTTTTTAATAAGTGGGATGAAATATATATATATATATATATTGAATATTGATTCCTATATGTGTGTATATTTAGTTATAAAAAGTACTTCTATTAACTCTTTATGTACTTCTATTAACTCTTTATTTTAACCATTAAAATATTAAATAAATACTCTAATTCAAAATTATTGAAATTGTATAAAAATAATAAAAAATATATATATATACTCATTAATCATATCCGGAATTCAGAGATGACTCATTTAATCACCTATTGAAATAAATAGTATATAACAATGCTAATGCTGGTCACAAAAAGGAAGAAGAATGAATGATTTTTTTGCCACACAAGTTTATACAAAATTATATACAACAAAAGTTTGTATATAAAGATTTCAGATGCAAAGCTAAACAAACATGTCAACAATAGATCGAGCATACTACCATACTACAGAAGGTGAAAATTGTAAAGGAAACACTATTAAATCAGATAGACTTAATCTACTAGAGTCCTCCAATAGTAAAAAGCGCGAATTACATCGCTATATATATGTGTACAGAGAGAGAGGCCAAACATCATACCTAAGTTCTTACGGAAGGAGATGAAAGATGAAGACGTCTGACTCTGATACCGGCGGTCCATTAATTTGGTCGCCCAGGAATAGGAGGAAAATGAACAAAGAAAAAAGAAAATAAAACTTTGGACTCTTACATTCATTTGGTTCGACAGAAAAGGAGAAGGAAAGAGATTTTAACAAAATTCTCAATAATTTTGAATTAAATTATACATCAAGATGGATAAAATTTGAAATAATGTTCTAAAATTAGCTTCAAACTCTTAGAAAGCTAGGGTTTCTTATAAGATTAACATAAATCCCCAATTAAAGCATGAAATCCAACAAAAACAAAGCAATATTGATGGAATTTACCTGCAAGTGGATAGACTAATGAACTCAACAATTTGGTTTAGTGATGATTGTTGGCCTGTTTTGGCGAATCAGATGTCGATTTGGCTCCCAAATCAAATACCACAAAAGAATATATGCTCAAATAGCACAACCGGGACTGTGTTCGCAATATAATTTTGGTAGATCATGCTCTTCATTGAAGAGTGAGGAGTGAGGACCGAGGAGACCAATTTGAGTCGAGCTAGAGAGAGAAAGGAGTGGGCGATGAGAGAGAAAGCGATGAGCGGCGAGAGAGGATTGGGGTAGAGAGAGAGTCTAAGTCGAACTAGAGAGAGGATTGGGGGTAGAGAGAGAAAATGGGGAATGAAAAATGAAAATTGGAAGATGAAAAATGAAAAAAGAAAAATAAATAATAAATAATAAAAATGAAAAATGACGCGGCATTTTTTTTTACTTCTGGCGGCATTTTTTATAAAGTGCATTTAAAAATGATTTTTTAACAGCATTTTTTAATTTTTGCTGCTAGAGCCATCTTTTCTTGTAGCGTTTAATGAAAATTATTTTATATTTTTAAAAATTTCTTACACTTATAAAATAGCATAGTTGTATAGTTTAAAAGAATAATTTAGTCATTGCATTTACTAAAATAAAACAGTGGAGAGTGAGAATATATTAAAAGTTTTATGGTCCATTTTTGAGATATTTGTAACATTTGATGAGTTGTCTTTTATTAGCTGGGCCCCTGATTTGAGCACTCTGATAAGAATCTTGCAGACCATTAATGCTCTTTTAAGGCGTCGCACTAGTAAAAAAATGATCCATCTCATTAATTTAAAAAGTCCTTGTATCAAGTCAACAGAGAATTCATGTCTGTTAAAATATTGCCAAACATGTTCTGTAGTCCAAAACATACGTTGTAGCGACGGAGAGAAGCCTCGGATCAGTGTTGCTGGCAAAAATATTAGGTACACTTTTTTCTTTCTTTTCTTATATATATAATTATTATTAAAATTTTGATTCTTAATCTTGAAATCTTACGATTTTATGATTTTAATTTGCTAAGACGATTTTAATTTCACTTAAAATCTTTGAAAAGTAGAATTTCAACAAAATTTGTAAAATCGGAAGTAAATCGTAGAATTGCATATGATCTTGGAATCTTACCGATTTTAACAAGTCGGGTCATTTTGTTTTCCTTCCTAATTTATTTGGGATCTATAATTAATTTTGGACTAATAAATTTTATCATTTAAAATATAAAGTCCTCTTTAGTCTAATTATATTAAAAATTAATTTTGGATTAATAAATTTTATCATTTAAAATATAAAGTCCTCTTTACCCTAATTATATTAAAAAATTAAAATTTAAAAACAAAAAACAAAGAAACAACGTGTGATGATCAACTATGAATTTCAAAAGTATGTTCAAAATTTCAAAAAATTCAACTATTTTGTTTTATTCTTCTTGATTGTCTTTTCTTCTTTCTTTTTTAGTGCAAGGAACAAAAAGAATTCTATTTTTTCACCTACTCTTTATCAATTCTGAAACAAAAATAAAGACAGACTTCATTTTTTTTTTGGTTATTCTTTCTATATCTATTTTGTTCCTTTTTTTTTAATCAAAAAGTAAATTTTCAACTAAGCTGTTCAGGTAATTAGGTAACTCAATTCTACTTTCCTCTATCTTCTAGGCTTTACTTTAATTTATTCTATGAGATTTTACTTGATTGTTATTATGATTTTTTGTTGAAATTAACAATTTGATTTTAAGTGTTTATCTTGTGTCTTAGTATCTTTTAATGTTAATTAATTTTGCTGGAGTGTGTGAATTGGTTATTTAGTCTCATTTTTTACTTTTATGAAATATTTGATTTAGAAAGTTAATTTGAGTTACTTTTTTTAATAGCTTTATAGAATCTTATGATTCTCAATTTAATCATACGATTTGGATCCTATGAACCCCTCATCGATCTTATGTAGAATTTCAATTCTAACAACCTATATATTAGGTTCAACAAAATAAATATATCTTCTTGCAGAGATTTTTCAAAACTGACATGAAATTTTTTGAATTTTTCTTGCTTTTGATGTGAGTAAGAAAAATAGAATTTTCTTACCTTTTGATGTGAATCCCATATACTTTTATACGTATATATAACATGTTTTGATTTTTGTATTTAAGAAGTCCTCATTAATATAAAGAAGAAACGGTTAAAGAACAACAACATTAAAAGACAGAATTCGTATATGATTGCATAACGTATAATAGATGTACAAATGAGAAAGAGGATAAAGAATAAAAGACGAGTCAAATGGGCTTTGGTTTTATTGTAATGAGTTCTAGAGTGTATTTTGTAGAGGAGAGTAAAATGGGTCCACTAGTAGAAGTAAAATGATCCCATAATTTAAGTCATGGTATCAAGTCAACAGAAAATTCACATGTGCAAGAGTATGAGATATGAGTAATCTTATTTGATCGTCTCTAAATCACTTGTTGGTCCATTAATCTTTGAAAATGACTATCTATTTTTACACTAAACAATGTTTTATTTGCTTCCATTTCTATGATCACCACTACCACTGAAAATTAAATAGGGTCTCTCTTGTTTAGTACCACTGAAGAGTAAGAAGATCCATCAGGATGAAATTTGGTATTGCTGTTGCTCTTGCTATTGCTGCGGCATCACCATTCATAGCGGCATGGCCATTCATGAGATGGGTTTGGGGGGAAATCAGGGACCCCTTGTTCAATGCAGTTAAAGGTGAGATTTGTTACTTGTTTCACTATGACCACAATATTCACAAGGTTGGAGTGGAAGCTGAGAAGCTTGGGTGTATCAAAGAAAAGGTGGACACATTGTTCCAGAGAATCGGCGACGTTGCTGAAGATGGTGTCCAGACCTGGCTTGCTGATGTGCATGTTATCACCGCATGGGTCAATGAGCTTATGGAAGACAAAGCTAAGGTAGACGAGGGTTGCCTAGGTAGATGGTGCCGATACCAGTTGAGCAAAAAAGCAAATCAGAAAACTGATGAAATTACTGCCCTCTATGAAAAGGGCAGCAAATTCAATATTTTGTCCCGCCCTGCTCCACCACCTAAAACAAGAGCATCAGTCACGGCCCAGATTATCGATGCTTTGAAGGACGACAACACTGACTCTATTGGAATTTGTGGAATGGGAGGTGTTGGTAAGACGACACTAGTGAAGGAAATTGGCAGACGTGTCAAACAGACTGAGCTATTCAGCGAGGTTGTGATGGCCGTTGTTTCTAAAACTCCAATCGTGACAAAGATCCAAAAGGAAATCGCATACATGTTAGGCCACGAGCTAGACGACACTGTCAGCGAATCAACCAGAGCATGGTTATTATGGCAAACAATAAAGGCCAGGAAAAAACCAGTCCGGGTAATACTTGACAATGTTTGGGGCAAACTTGATCTGGAGGCTGTCGGCATTCCTTTCGGGAATGATCACAAGGGTTGAAAAGTTGTGTTGACCAGTCGAAGCCGAGACGTTTGCAATCGAATGAGAGTTCAAAAGATTGTTCCACTGGATGAGTTAGATAAACAAGAAGCATGGGTCCTTTTCAGGGTCATGGCCGGTGGTGAAGCTGTGGATTCCAGTGATTTGAATCACATTGCAAGAGAGGTAGCAGATGCATGCGGTGGTATGCCACTTGTAATTGTGACCATCGCTACAGGGTTGAAAAATAAAAAGCACCACGTGTGGGCTGCTCGGGCTAGACAGCTGAAGAACTCGAACTTACAACAGGGAATGGAAAAGAACGTGTTTGCCAAACTTGAGTTGAGTTTCAATTATCCCGAAAGGGAGGAGGCCAAATTATTGTTCTTACTCTGTAGCTTGTTTCCAGAAGATCATGACATTTCGGTGGAAGACCTGATGAGATACACCGTGGGGCTGAAGGTGTTTGAAGATGTCCACACCATTGAAGAAGCAAGATACACTGCCCATGATGTAGCAAGTACCCTTACTGATTCTTTAATGTTGCTGGATGGTTCTAAGAAAGGGTTCGTTAAAATGCATGATGTTCTTCACGATGTTGCCATATATATTTCGTCTAAAGATGACAAGTACCGGTTCAAGGTTATGGCTGGATTGAAAAATTGGCCAGTTACACAAACATTTGAAAATTATTCAGCCATCTCACTGATATGAAATGATATGAATGAGCTTCCTCGTGAGCTATCAACCCCAAAACTCCAGACCTTGCTAATACAATGCAATTCTCACTTGCAAATTCCAGATGATTTCTTCAAAGGATCCAAAGATCAATTGACTTTTTTAGAAATGAGCGGTATCCATTTCTTGCCAATACTTCCACCATCACTTCAACCGCTTCCTAATACCCTTCGAACCCTTCATCTAACTTCTTGCAAGTTGGGGGACATCTCTATGATAGGAAAACTACGTAATCTTGAGATTCTCAGCTTTTGTGGTTCTCAAATTGTTGAGATTCCCAGCAATATTGCTGAATTGACTCGTCTCACACTCCTTGATTTGAAAAACTGTAAAAACCTTATCAATATAGCAGCAGACATCAGCAAACTTCCTGATTTAGAGAAGCTATATTTGCCAGAATATTTTGAGTTCGCCAATCTCGTTGGGCTAAATTCCTCATCTCGATTGACTTGCCTGCAAATTTTTATTTCAATCCATCATTTAATTCCAATCGACCAAAATCTTTTGCCTTTAGATTTACTTCAGCTTGCGCAAAAGTTAACAAGTTTCAACATAACAATTAGCAGCAGTGAAGAAAGGTATAAACCTTATGTACGCATGGGAAGCTTGAGAATTTGGCATGAGGGGCCAATACAGCCATTATTGTCGGATTGGGTTAAGTTGCTGTTAGAGAAGACTAAGCATCTAGTTTTGGACGGCTTGAAGAATTCCAATGATATCTTCAGTGAACTAAGTGAGGAGGGCTTCAATGAATTAAATTCTCTTGAACTCAATCGCCTGAAAGGGACGGAATATCTGGTGAACACGAAGGAGTCCGCACCGCAAATGGCATTTAGCAGCTTAGAGGTTTTGTCGCTTTCTAGCTTGCGGAGCTTCATAGAAATATGCCCTGGACAACTCCCGGACAAATCTTTCCACAATGTACGAGAACTACATGGGGATGAGTGTGATCAGCTGGTACATATGGTTTCATCCAGTTTGCTAGTAACCTTGAGAAGCTCACTGTGTATGGTTGTACCAAGTTAACAAAGTTATTCTCACCAAAGCTATTACAAGGGCTTGTTCGCCTGAAATACCTTGATGTTTCTGTTTGCGATAGTTTGGAAGTATTATTTGGACATGATGACGAGCAAGATGCAGAGATAGCAGTCCCTTGTTTGAGAAGCCTTACCTGTGTAAGCATGCCTTTTCTCAACCTCCATCGTTAAAGATGATCTTGAGAAACTCGAAAATTTAGAAGTATTCCAGTGCTACAAATTGCAAAATGTAATTGAGGATAAGAAAGGAAAACAAGAAGCGACTTCAGTTGAATTCCCCTGCTTGTCCTCGATATCGCTTATCCATCTGTACAAGCTAAAGAGTTTTTGCACCGGTTGTTATACTATTAAATGGCCATCTTTGGAAATGCTGCATATCCATTATTGTTTCGAGATGGAGACTTTTGGTTATGGAGATCAAGTAACACCCCAACTGAAGAAAACAGTGAAATATGAATCTGAGGGGAAAGAGATTGTGATCACGATCAATGGTGGCGACCTTAATCACATTGTGCAAAACCACTTCAGACCCAAGGTACGTATCATTGAGCATATATAATGGTCATCCATGGATCACTGTATAGATTATATCCTTTTAATTAATTACAATGACAAAGAACGTATATTAGGATGGTTTTTCAGGCAGCAACTTTGGAGGCAGGTCCTAGTCAGTCCTCATAAAGGCATGATCTACTTAAAGACTTAGTCACCATGCGATCAGGTTTGTAAGATGAATTATTATACCCAACTAGAAGAAGTCTAGAATATAAATATTTACTGATGAAAATTTTCTTCTTCCTTGTATTTGTTTGAAAAGTAGGAGCTTGGTGATGGTTCCCACGAGGATGATTTCCAACTAGCTCTTTTTGTAAGCTGCAGAAATGGAGAAATAAAAATGATGTGCTTGTTTCGGTTCTTGGTTATTAAAATAACGATATTTCATCTCCAACACGCATGTGTGCTTCTTTCATGTATTGTAATCTTTTGGTATGTTTCATTATATTTGTGGTAGTGTGTTTACTTGTATAAACCACTATTGTTTCTTAGTAGAATATTTTATATATAAATTTGTTATTTTTGTTGTTTTAATAAAATAAAGTAGCATGAAGTTTTTTTTCCTTTATTTTCCTTGACAAATAACCCTCACAATATTTTAATTTTATCTTTTGTTTTGAAATAAAAAAATATTAATAATAGGAATACGAGGAAGTAATAAATTTCTGAAGTGATATGAAAAGGAATTTCAGAAGGCTTTCTATCAACATTCAACACTCATCCAACACATAAATATCAATGCTGACCGACTCACAAATGTAAGACATATCAATATATGGAGACCCAAAGCTGAAGTGCATTTAAATATAAATTATAAAAGCTGTTACGTCCCGGATTTTTCTAATAAAATCTTCAATTTATGTAAAATTCGGTACACCAAAATACACCCAAGATCATTAAAAAATGCCATCATTTAATACAAAGTCAATTTACAAAAAATTCTCCAAATAAAAAAATTAAATCCTCCACGTCAACTCTTCATCCTAAGCCTGTCTCTAGTTATCCCCGTTCATCCTCAGTACCTGAAACTGGAGGGTAGTGAGACAAAAAGTCCCAATAAATAAAACCATAACAAAAATTTCATGAAAATTTAACAAAACAGTTTCACAAAATATACATAATCATGTGAGTATAAACAAAATAAATATACATTTAATCAAAATATTTAATAAAATATTTAATCAAAATCTCCCCATATCATTCAAGATATAAAGAACTCTACACTAAAAAAAAAAAAAAAAAAAAAATTAATTCCTCACTGAATCATCGAGTCTCCAAGCTTCCGCTGTGCAATCTGCAACTCTCAACTCACTCAAACTCTATCTGTTTCGGCTCACTCCATTTTTCTCTCTCAAACTTTTCTAACTTTCTTATATGCTTCCCTATCTTTAACGTAGCGGTGCACACGACACGCACAATTAAATAGGCCAACAACCGCTCTTCAACAAATGCTAACCACGCAATCAAAACCCACGCGAAGAAATTAAGCCAAAGTCAAAAAGTAGTCTGCCATAATCTTATCATTACTTTCCTTCCTTATCTTCCATCATTTCCCTTTATCTTCTGATTCATAAGCAACATCAGCACACGTGAACTGTACCGAAGTCACTACCCATTAAAATCACATGTGGGACCCACGCCATATCAATTTTTCTTCTCTCGGCACCCTCTCCCTTTTCATCTGATTACACAAGCATACTATAGATATATATATATATATTATATAAGCACTATAACTTCAATGGACCCCGCCACTTCCTTGTTTTATTCTAATCCCATTCTCCACAAAACAGCCACCTTTATTTCATTATCATTGTCTCATTCCATCATCACTAATATAAATATAAATATAAATATATATATATATATATATATATATATATATATAAATTATTTAAAATAACAACCACACCTCCCACTAAAATAAACTCAACAATAAAATTATAAATTAAAATTTATTGAAAATTTCAAGTTATCACAAAAGCACCTTACTATTAAGTGATGGGCATATTGACATTACAATATTTGTTTATATATATATAACATTTGATTTCTTTAATTCTCTCAATCTTAATATATATAATATTTGTTTATATATATATTCTCTCTATGCAAACACAGAGAGAATAAGATTGAGAGAATTAAAGAAATCAAATGTTAAAGCTACAAAGATGTGATTGTATAGATTTCACTTTCAATTCACATTTGCTAATTTAATAAATTACTTAAACATAAATCAGTATTATTCAAATGTTCTAAAAATAATATTATTCAAAATGTACACGGGCCCAAGAGTACAAGACTTGGGGAGGGAAAACTAGCCCAACCCACAAAATATAAAGCATAAATAGGCTTTAGCCCACCCAGAAAGAACAGCCCAAAAAGATAGAGACCCAATAACTTCCATAAGGGCACAACTGGAAATATTCTATGATTACTGCAAGAAATTTAATCAGGAATATTAGTCGAAACCATGAATGTTTTACTAAGATGTTGAATCTGTCATAAGAACTGTAGCTTGCAAGTACGATGAATCTGTCTAGTTAAGAAAAAAGGTCAGAAACAAACGTAAGATATTTTTCTCAGAAATATATATATATTTTTTCCTGGTAAAATATATATATATTTCTATGTATTTAACAAATGTCTAAGTCAAGTTTACCAGTGGGACGTGTATAATTATTTATCAAAAACTAATGAATAAATTATTTTAGTTAAATTTTAATATTTTTTTTTTGTAAATATTTTACAACAATCAAATACTAGAAAACATAATAAATATTTTTCAAAAATTATTTTACTTTAAAACAAATAGAGCCGCAGTTTAAATTCGCTATTAAAACCATGATCGTGATTGTCAAACTTTGCTATATAGTAACTATTTATATAATTCTATTATTTCCCCTTGCTTTGGCTGTATGTATGGCATGAGTTGAAAGCATTATATTTGCAATCCTGTTAGAATTCAACTTCTCCTTGGTCCTCAATTGATTCTTCTTCTAGACTCTATTTTGAGGTATTTTTTTACTAGTTGCAGTTCACCGATACATGATCATAATATGACTTCAACTTGCGGTGTCTTACATGATGATGGGTAGACCTGTCAATGGATCAGATTCAAACCGAATCATGATCGATCCGATCCGAATTCAATAAGCAAAATAAGTAATTCGATCCGATAATCGAAAAGATTCTTACTTACTCAATCCATATGGACGTTATACCTTTTTGCAATTTATACAAGCACAAATCAAGTGCACAAAATCAAGCAGCAAATTGATTCAAATAATTATCTCGCTATTAGAAATTAAACACCAAATCTTAGCATGATATGGTTTCTGTTACTGCAACTATGATTAGTAAAGGTAACACAAAGAAGATCAAAACCAGGGTAAAAAGAGAGAGAGATTGAGATGGATTCTGTGACAGAGAACCAAGTCTCCATAAACTGGAAAAAGAGGGGATAAGACAATAAAAAAAATCTGAGATAGCTTTTTGAAATTAAGATAAAAATCAGGGCTTGTAAAGTTGTAATAGTGAAAAGAAAAGGAAAAATAAAAAAACAAAGGAGAGAATAAATAATACTCGGCCACATATGACTTTCCTTCACCTTCGTCTCTCTCTGGAAGCACGATTTACTAATAGCACCCGTGGAGTTCCCTTCTTACCTCTTTAAGTGAGTGATAGGTACAAGAGGGAGTAATAATACGTGGATGAGAACACCTTAGTATTGTAAATATAATATTGTAATTTGATTTTTTTATCTCACTATTTACATTTATATAAACTTGGTTTGATTGTTGATATAATATACGGAGTATAAATATAAATATATTTTTCTAACGGATTGGATCAACTCAAATTCATGTTTATTAGATTTGGATAATAATCGGGTTATCAGATTTTTTATTCAATCAATATCCGATTAAACGGATCGGATTCGAATAAGAATCCGATCCATTAACAAGTCTAGTTTGTATTGATTATTATGTTAAATTTCTTTTAATTTGAGTGTAAGTCCATTCATTGACCTAAAGAAGAGAATGCATGTTGTATGACTATTCAAGATATGTGTATCTTAGTTGATTGTTGAATCTTGATAATTATGGCATATTTAAAAAATTAGAAAAAAGAGGTGATACGAAGTTCCTAGTGTAATTATATATGTTCCTTGATGTGCATCAATAAAATTATTATAAACATTTTTAAATTATGTACACAAAAGTTTATTCTAAGAGATCCCATATAGAAATGGAGGATGAATTAAGTGGCATTAGAAAGAAAAATAAAAATAAAAAATTGTGGGAAAGTTAAATAATGTATAATAAACTGTATGGAAAATGTACATGGGCCTAAGAGTACAAGACTTGGGGAGGGAAAACTAGCCCAACCCACAAAATATAAAGCATAAATAGGCGTTGCCCACTGAGAAATAACAGCCCAAAAAGACAGAGGCCCAACAACTTCCATATGGGCACACTACTGTAACTGGAATATTCTATGATTACTTTTTCGTTGTAATGTTATACAAAAAAGAAAGAGGCCCAAACAATTGGGTTAGAATTTTAGCTCTTTTAGCGTAGTATTTCACTAATGGCTCGGGTCCTCCCAGGAAGGAGGCCTTCTTTGTCCTTCACCTAAGTTGCGCAGAAAAGGCCCAAAGCCAATCTTAGGAAATAATAAAACTTTATAGAGTCTTTTTGTCGAGGTGCATGTAGTTTGCATTTTTACAAAAATGTCTATTTCAACGAGCCTTTTTTTCGAGACAACCCCAGATCGTTATGCTTTTCATGCGGATCGGAATTTACCCGATAAATGTATACTATATATGTAAAAAAAGATTGAAATGAAATTGATAATCCAATAAATACCGACACATTCACCACTCTACTTCTGGTAATTTATATCACTATATTAGCACACATGAAGGGATGGCTCTCTTTATTCTAAATATCTATCTTCGATTTAAAAGTTTTTACGTTGTCCAGTCTTTGAAACTCACATATTCTTTTTAAGTCATACCGATTTTTTTTTAGTATTTGGTATCTTTTTCGGGTTGTGACAAAATGGTATCAGAATATTTTATTAGAAAATTTGACGATGTGACATGTGTATTGGGATACAACGCATTCAATTTCAAATATATTCACTAATTGACTGACAAATAATTTATCCAGAATGAATTCAGCCAAGATAGTTGGCATTTGGTAGAAACAAAGTCAACACAAAAATCTAATGTGAGAGCTCTTTTGATGAAGAAAAGTGCAACTTTATATTGAAACTAGAATTTGAACTTTTGTTCTCCAACAAGCACTATAACAGGAATATATTTATAATTTAAGTGATCATACCAGTACAGAACCTAAGGAGATTGGAGCACTCCATTGTCATTATTTAATTGTAGGAATGAGGACCAGGGGTTGTTCCTTCTGCAGTGTTGCAGCGAACTTCTCATTCATGTCTAGCTCATTGGGATCATTTCCATGTGGAAGAGACCAATCGAAAGAACGAAACAGTGAAGCAAGTATTAAAGGAACTTGCTTTGCTGCCATGGGAAGACCAGGGCAGATTCTTCTTCCCGCACCAAAGGGTAAGAATTCAAAATCATTCCCTTTGAAATCCAATGTCGTGTTGAGGAATCGCTCTGGTTTAAATTTCAATGGCTCTTCCCAAACCATGGGGTCTCTCCCAATTGCCCAAACATTTACTACCACTTGAGAATTTTTTGGGATTGTGTAATTCATCACTTTGCATGAGTCAGGTGCTCGGTGAGGAAGCAGCAATGGTGCTGGAGGATGCAACCTCAGAGTTTCTTTTACGCAGGCTTCAAGGTAAGGTAGCTGAGCTAGATCGGATTCTTTCAGCGAATGCTGGTTGATTTCTCTTGTCAATTCTTCACAAACTTTCTTCATGGATTCTGGATTTTTTATCAATTCTGCCATTGCCCACTCAACTGTTGAAGTGCTAGTGTCTGTACCAGCAGTGAATAGCTCCTGAAAAATCATACAAGTTACATGGTAGATGAGTATGATATTGCAATTATATATGCTTATCAACGACTCTTACATGATGTAAAAAAATGAACTCCCTTCAAAAAAAAAAAAAAAAAATTTGTTGCCATAAAATTACTTTGGAACCTACATAGTCCTCTTCATATTGTTTGATTTTTTGGAACAACTGAGCATACTGCAGCAAACAATATAGTAAATTTAGCCTGACTGAAGTGAAACTAGCCCTGTCCAAGCTTGGTCAAGGCTAGTTATCCATTGGTCTAATCTGACATAGTATTCATGTCAAAATCTGACTATCATTACATAATGTAAAATCCAGGTACCATTCAGTTTGCATTTTGGTAGTTGTTGCTTGTTTTTGACAGCAAAGATGGTTCTGATCTGATTTCAAGTGAAACAGAATTACTCGTGAATGCAAATCAAGGAAATTAAGCTTGACTTTAGACTAGTGAACCAGATCGCATGATTTATTCAACAAAACTGTCCTCAAATTGATCAGAAGCAGCTTGCCTTTTTGCAAGCCATGATGAGAGTTCATATGCTAGGACTAAGCTTTCATTATAAATATGGAGGATATTATATTTTCCCAAACTAGGAGATATTCTGTATATGTTTACGAGTGCAGACCAAGGTTTTGCTAGTTTCGCTACTAGTATATATTAATTTGTGTTATTTGAAAAAGAGAGACGATTTATTTGATATGAGATAAAGACAAGGATGGTGATGATGATGATGCAAAAGAGAGACGAGAGAGCAAACCATGAAAAGAGTGTTTATTTTATCATTGGTAAAAGCAGTGTCGATGAGGGTGTCCAACAAATCTTTTTGGCTAGAAGCGCCGCCTCTTCTTTGGTCTCTTCTTTCTTCTATGACGGGCTCCCACACAGCACAAACCTTCCCAAACAACTCCAGTGACTTCTTTCTTAGACCCTGAAGGTCTAATGCACCTAAAATTGGATAAAAATCAGATAGATTTGGAGCAGAAGACACCTCCATGATTTCTCTTACAAGATCCTTCATCCCTCCATCCAAGTTTTCTTCCTCTAAGCTGATAAAATCTCTTGAAATGAAAACATTACCCAACATATTAAACACAGTGGCAAAAATTACTTCTCCAACTTTCACTACCTTTCCCTCCATCACACTCAAAAACCTCACCATGTCCCTTATCTTTTTCTCTCTCAAACATGCTTGAGACTCTATTGCCTTGCCAGAGAAGAGTTCAGTTCGGCATATAGAACGCAATTTCTTCCATGCATCATTGCACTCTAGAGCCCACCCAAGTGATAAATGATTTACTTCTGAGCTCTTAGGTGGTGCTACATGAGGAACATATCGTGCAGATAAAGTACGATCATTGGTCTTGAGAATTTCTACTGCAGCAGCCGGTGATGATCCAATGATCATGATTTGAGTTCCTAGTCTAAGTGACATGAGTGGGCCGTAGGATCGAGCAAAGTTTGCTAAAGTGATATGAGGCTTTTCTCCCATTTGAAGAATATTGCCCAAGATTGGCCAAGGACTTGGTCCTGGTGGAAGTGGGAGAGTACTTTCTGATAGGAAATTAGATTTTAAAAGCTTTAGGATGAGGAAGATTATGGCTAAGAGGAGGATTGAAAAGAAGAGATCATAGGTTCCTTCTGTTACAATATTTTCAACCATGACTTCCAGGAAGATGATGGCTAAGAGGAGGATTGGTTTTTTTTTTTTCCTTTCATAAAGCAGGAATTTATAGTCAAGCCCAACTCCACCGACTGCTGTTTGCCGATAGTGATCTGCCACATTATTGCAATGAGATTTCTCCTCTGCAATAGTACATAAATAATTCATCTTAATCTAAATATGAAGTTTCACCATCAAGTTGTGTCTCTTGTCAAGGATTTGTAGTCATGGGACAATTTTTCTTTTCTATCTTTGGAAGATTTGGAGCACACAACTGGCCTTTTTTTATTTTATTTTATACTTCTTCAAGAACAATACTTATACTTCATTTGTTATTGTAGTAATGGCAACATAATTCACTCCGGTTTTGTGGTCCCGTTGGATGTGAAAATTCAACATGATTGTAATGGCTTACACAAATCCACTCAAAGTTGAGATGTAGGAACAGATGATAATTTTACAATATAGATTCATTATTTATCTGTTCCAATCCAACTAGTTTGAAACAATTTTGGTTTACATTGTACATTCATCATTGAGCTGTTACCACCTTACCTGAAAATTTCCCCTTCACAACCACATCTGCTTATGGCACAATTTCTAGAATGAAGAATCAGAATAGTGGAAGCTGGAAGTTCTGCAGAGGCTTATGGGCTTCATTTGGCTCACTAGGCATGATAGGCTCCTGTCTAGAAAGTGCACTATAACATATCTTTTCTCCGGGGCTTATCAAGCGATCTGTAAGTAGGAATTAAAAAGTTGGATGGAAGAGAGAGAAGAAAGGATAGATGAGACATCATTTGAGAAGATATTACACCTTTTCCTATTTTTTTTCCGGTTGGATGAAAGAGAAAAGTAAGTTCACAAATTATTGTGTTTGTAGGAAAGAAGGGAAGGGAGTTTTTAAATTTTTTTTACCATTATACCCATCACTATCTATAATATTGTAATTTATGGAGGATAATATTATAATTTAAAACTTGTAATAGAGGGATGAAAATTTATAGAGGAAAGATGGCTCATCAATCCTATTATCCTTTCTCTCCTTGTATCTTCTCTAAGGAACAAGAAATTTGTTCCTTACTTCCTATCTTCCCTTTACCCCTCTTCCTTCCTTCCTACTGGAAAAAGCATACTTATGAAATTGCAACATGAATTAAATCGTCAGCCAGTAATTTATGGAGAGAAACAAGCTCTTCATTAAAGTTGTCAATAATTAAACATAGGACCTAACCATTCAATTGATAATATCATCTAGAATCATTGACTTGGCTCAAAGAACTTATATATGATTCAAATAATTATATGGACAAAATAGTAATTCAACTTGTTGAAAGTGACCTTAATCTTTAAAGATTGCATTTACAATCTACTTAAACGTCTATAAAATACTATATCATTTTCTATAAAGTCTAAAGCGGTGTTTGCCATTTTCCTTAATCTTGGGTCATCTTCCATGCCATCTTAGTCTTAGATACATCTTAGTCTATGTATCTAGATTCTTTTTGTAATTTGTTTGAAGTTTTTCAATATCAGCAATAGTGTTGTCGGAGAAATATGTCAAGTACACGTGGTACGACTAGAAATGTAGTGTAAATGTATTCACCATGCAAAGTCATGATATTATTCATATCCACCCTAAATCGCTTGACTAATTAATTTGTGAGTTAGGTATGTCAATTTAATTCATCTTGACAAAATCCTACCCTAATTCTTTATAAAGCACCCCAAGCGCATTAGAAGTAAGCTAGTCGTTAGTATACTTAATGATGGTTTATTAACATCGTTAGCAATGGAAACACCAAAGCACAAGGAAATCATAAGATGTGGTTCAAAATTGAAGCTCGTAGATTTTTTCTTTCCATTTTAAAAGTAGAATATCATTAAATAATTAATAATATCGACTGGGGTGAGCCTATGAAATATTATTTGTCAAGCTCAAGCTTGATTTATTTGCTTATTTAAATAATTTCAGTCTTAATCTCAAATTCCTTCTAGAGCTCCAGCTAGAGATCTAGATTTTCAAGGAGAAAAATAGATATAAACTCAATCAATTCCTAATAAATTATAAAAGTAGCAAACCGAATCCTTGCTTATTATTTGAGACGGCCAAGGCAGCTCTCGTTATCACACGAGCTTAGAAAGTAAGTCTGAGCTTAATTCATTTGCTTAGATTTTTCACGCCAATGAAAGAATAAACAACAGTATGTTTTAGGCTTATACAAATTATCCTAGGTCCTCAAAATCAAATTTTGTTTACAGTTATAGTGGTAAAAATAATGTTCTAAACTACAACAATCATCCTAGGTGGGAAATAGTGTAAATATGTAAATAATCAATGGATTGGTTTTCAGTTTGGTTGCACTTTACATCATTTGAGGATTGAGGGAAATAGAAGTAAATGCACACTAATTGACCTTCTAAGAAATGAATTGAGTTTAGAAACTCACCTCTTTAAATTTAATTTGAGGTAAAAATCTACTGCTCATGAGATTTCCTGATGATGAACACAGAGAAAAATGGATACAAGTGATCATAATGAGCCATCTTTTCTTGATACAAGAAGGTATTGAAATTTAAAAGAAAAGCTTTCATTTCTGACAACTGATATAATGAGCACTCTTTGAGATAAATATATGAAAGTGATTATAACAGTACACATGGTAGAAAGATTGGCACAATCTGTTGGTCATTTCTTAAGTTTGGGAATGAGGACCAAGGGATGTTCCTTCTGCAATGTTAAAGCAACCTTCTCATTCATGTCTAGCTCAATGAAGCAACTATCAAAGGAACAAGCTTTGCTGCCATGGGTAGGGCAGGGAAGATTCTTCTCCCTGCACCAAACGGTAAGAACTCAAAATCAGTCCCTTTAAAATCTAGAGTCGAGTTGAGGAACCGTTCTGGCTTGAAGTTCAATGGATCTTCCCAAATCATGAGGTCTCGCCCAATCGCCCAAACATTTACTAGTACTTGAGAATTCTTAGGAATTGTGTAATTCATCATTCCTAAGAAAATGAAGGAATACTTGAGATTTTGATTTCTTAAACTGAAATAGAAAATGAAATTATGTTTAGTAATATTTCATATTCTTTAAAATTTAGAAAGCAAAATAACAAAATCAAGTTTAATAATTATGATTTTGCTTTTATTTTTTTACCATTACTGTAGTTCTATCATCTACCATCCCAATCCCACCATCTCCCAGTTCAAGTTCGGCATCCACCATCCCCCATTTTTACCTAACTACAAGCACTACCAGAAACCACCACCACCTCCCATCATAGCTTTCAAACATCAATAATGTCACCACAAACCTCTTTCCAACACAAAATTAAACTCTCTTCCAAAACCAAGATGTTCACCATCCAAAACCTCCTCTTCCCACTACAATTGCAATTGCTCCAATCACAGTATCAAAAAAAAAAAAAAAAAAAAACCTCTCCGATCCCGCCGCTGTGTAGTCTCAGATTGGCAATCAAACCAAAAATCTCAACCCATTTATCTTCAAACCCATAACTTTCGCTGAAACCCCTTTGTCGCAACAACCACGTCAGTGAGTCTAGGCCTCATAACACGATCATAGTCATTGCCAATTGGATGAGCCTTTTGCCGTTGTCGTCACCGCGTTGATTCTCCTTGTTGTGATCGGAATCTTTCATCATCGTATTCGTTGTTGTGTGCCTAACTCTTTGATTTTGTGCTAAGGATTCAATGGTAAGAAAACAGAGGGAGGAAGAGAGGAGATTTTGTCCTTGAAGATGAGAGAGAGAAAAAAAAATCAGATTTGAGGAAAGCATAACTTACCTAAGTCCCATCATCGCCGATATGGTGGTCGCCGGCGATGCCGATCGGCGAATCATCTTCGTTGGAGTTGCCCATCTGGTGGCCATCATCGTGGTACATGGGAGAGACAATTGTGGGTTGTGGGTATTGTTATAAACGACGGAACATAGCGTCTACAGTATCGGAAGTAATTCCTCTGCTACAGTGGAGAAAACAAGAAAGTGAGGAATCTGTGCTTTCTTTTTCTTTCCTAAAATGTGAAAGTACTTTCTGAAAGTAAAAAAGCAGAAATATGTTAATAAACATAATTTTTACTTTTACTTTCTATTTTTAGGAATTGACAGTAGAAATTAGAAAGTTAAAGCGTTACTAAACAGGCCCTTAGCAAATCTTGTTTGATTTCTCGTCATTTCTTTGCGGACTTTTTTCATGGATTCTGGATTTTTTATCAATTCTGCCATCACCCATTCAAGTTGAGGCACTAGTTTCTGCACCAGCAGCGAATAGCTCATGAGAATGCATTATGTGAATGAATGATTTTCAGATTATATGACAAACAATTGCAATTGAAACCTTATTTGAAAACGAAACTATGCCATTAATTTTCTCCACATCATTTTAATTTCTGAAGTCACAAAGCATACCACAACTAACAGTATGGGATAACTTGAGTCTGAATAAAGCCAAACTAGTCCTGTTGAAGCTTAACAAAGCTAGTTGTGCCTTCTTCTAATTAATCTGGCATTCAGTTCAAAGATGGTTTCGATATGATTTCAATTGAAAGAAAATTACTTCCAAAATGCAAAAACTAACCTCTAATTTTGATGGAATCCCTCATTAGATTTCATAGCTTTATAGTACAGCCTGATTTTCCTTGAACATTTTCCTTAATGTAATTTTCTTAGAGGGTTATGTTAACTCAACTGCATGCCATTTGCATCAGATGATCATAAGCTAATTCAATCCATGCCCAGTATTTAACAAAACTGAAAGTTGAATTTAGACTGGTGAACCACATCCAATTAATGAACAATTTAACAAAAATTGACCTCAAATTGCTCGTAATAAGCTTGTTTGTTCACCAGCCCTGATAAAAAAAATAATATGCAATGACCAAGTGTTCCTTACCACACTGGAGGATAATATTATCTTCCCCCAAACCAGGAGCCTTCTGTGGCTGTTTGTCAGTGTAGGAAAATGAATTGCTTGTTTTGCCACAACTATATAGCCCTATATTAATCTGTGTGTATATGCATAAGTGAGGAGACAAGAGGGCAAGCCTGGAGCAGATAGTTGATTTGATCATTGGTACAAGAATTGTCGATGAGGGCGTCCAAGACGTCCTTTTGGCCTGAAGCGTTGCCTTTTCTTCCTTCTCTTCTGTCTTCGATAATGGGCTCCCACATAGCACACATCCTCATAAACGCTTCCTTTGCCTTCTTGTTTAAACCCTGAAGATCTAATGCACCTAAAATTGGATAAAAATCAGGCAGATTTGGAGCTGAAATAAAATCAATATATTTTCCTAGAAGACCCTGCATCCCTCCATCCACACTCTGTTTCTCCAATATGATAAAATCTCTTGATATAAGAACATTACTCAACATATTAAAAACAGTGGCAAAAACCAGTTCTCAACTTTCACTTCCTTTCCCTCCTTTGCACCCAAAATATTCAGCATGTCCATTGCCTTTCTCTCTCTCAAATATGCTTGAGACTCCATTGCCTTGCCCGAGAAGAGCTCACTTCTGCGTATTGTTCTTAAATTCTTCCATCTATCATTGCACTCCAGTGCCCACCCAAGTGACAAATGATTGAATTTTGGGCTCTTAGCTGGTACAGCATGAAGAACATATCATGCAGATAAGATTCGATCATGGGTCTTGAGAATTTCCTCTGCAGCAGTTGCCGATGATCCGATGATCATGATTTGAGTTCCTAGTCTCAGTGACATGAGTGAACCATAAGTCTGAACAAAGTTTGCTAGAGTGATGTGAGGCTTTTTCCCGTATGAGGAATATTGCCCAAGATTGGCCATGGACTTGGTCCTGGTGGAAGTGGTAAGAGTACTTTTTAATAGGAAATATGATTTGAAATGCTTTAGGATGAGAAAGATGATGGGTAAGAGGAGTATAGGAAAGAAGAGAGAGCTTGCTTCACTTGCAATATTATCAGCCATGACTTGCAGTATCAAGATCTGGCTTTTTGCAGTGTAATGGTACTGTTGTCTTCCATGCCAATATGAAATCATAAGATGTGGTTCAGAATTGACGCTTGTAGATTTTTTCTTTCATGCCATCTTAGTGTATGTTGTAGATTTTTTTGGTTCTTTGAAGTTTTCCACTACTAATGACGTCTAAACAGGTTAGGGACCCCAAATAATTCCAATAATGTTGTGAACTATGTCATGAACTCGTCTTTTGCTTACACTTAGAAATTCAGTGACAGTTCTTTTATGTGCTTGTAAATGTATACACGACAGCCATGGTATTATCCATATCCAACCTGAACCACTTGTCCTAATTTGTGAGTGCATTTTCCAATTTTTGCAATTAGGTATGTCAATTTAATTCATCTTGGCAAAGCCCTATAACATTCCTTATGAAGCACGTTGGGTGCATGAGACCGGATGTGTATGAACAGTAAAATCTAATTTATGCTTTTTATGGAAGTTGAATAAAGCTACTGTAAAATGGTTCAAAGGTAGTTTTTTTTCCCCAAAAAAAAAAAATAAAATAAAATAAAAAAATTCCTGTCTGAACTAAAGAAAAACAAAAAAAACAGAGAAAGAAGAAGCTAAAGCTTCATGTAGCCACGATGGCCACAAATCCCAATCCAAATCAGCGATTCAAAGGTGATGTTATTGTAAACTGACAGCTTTGACCAATGTAGTAGAAGTAAGCTATAATTTCTACAATTTCGGTTACTTTGAATTAAGAACCTGTGGTTTTGGCTAATAGAATCATCGGTCTAATTCGTGTATTGAAGATGACAAATGAAATTGACTATTAGAAAATTTATACTACATCTAATTAATTGAAGAAAAAAAAAAAAGAAAAAAAAAAAAGAAAAAGAAGAAGAAGAAGAAGAAGAACTTAAAATGTTATAATGAACTGGAATAGTTGGGTACCTTTATTGTTAAAACAGCACGAATATATCAAAAGAAATATACAACTGTGAAAAAAAACTGATATAAGTGATAACTATCCACAATAGCACTTGTTGTGGGACTAGCAGTTAGTACTTAGTGATGGTTTGTTAACATCGTTAGCAATGAAAACACCAAAGTACCAAGGACATCATTAGAACCAATGCCATCGTAGCCTAATGGTATTTTCTCTACTTCCCAAAGTGGATGGCGAGGGTTGAAATCCCCATAGGAGCAAATGGGTGCATGAGTTTCTTACCAAGAAAAAACAATATATGTATATATATATACACACACACAATACGAAATCATAAGATGTGTTTCAGAATTGACGCTTGTAGATTTTTTCTTTCCAATTTAAAATATCAATATCAACTGGGGGTGGCATGCAATAGGGCTCAAAGCTGGAAAGAGGCATTTTAATTTTATTTCTTCAAACAATAGAATATTCAGGAACTCACCCTTATCACAGGAAGCAGTTCTGAAACTGGTGGCCACCCATCGCCGGAACCCTAAGATCTTCGAAAGGGGAATACATTTCTGCTCTATCAACTGAATGGTCAGTTGCTCCGATTGGTATTCGCCCACCACTAACGCCTCCAGATTGAGATCCATGGGGGTGATCGAGTGCTATCCCTGATTGTCCCCTCGTCTCTTCGCCGGATTGACCTGAAATAGCCATTGCTAACTACCTGCCGACCAGTGGTTTTTATTAATGGTTATTTCAATTGTTAAAGTGGTATTATTGTTGGGCTGGTTGATTGTTTGATGTATTTCACTCTTTGGTTAGTTTGGCATGTTGGGCTTTTCTTTTGGCCCATGTTGAGCCTTGAAAGTTTACCTATGCATATATAACTTGCTTAACCCTTTCACGGTAACCGCAGGGACCGGGGGACATGCCCCTCCTGGATTTTTTTCTTTTCTTATTATATATATATATATTCTTTTAATAGGTATATATTTTTAAAAAATGTGTAAAAGTGTCCCCCTCAAATTTCTCCTTCCCTTTATACTCTATATGTTTTCTTAAATTGTTTCATTATATTTTATATATGTAATTTATTAATTTACTTTATTCCAAAAATATCAATCTCTACCTATATTTATCCACCTATTTCTCTTTATGTATACATAATCCATAAATATTAATTTATGCATTTAGCATACAATGTGCCCCCTGAACAAAAATTCTGGCTCCATCCCTGACCGTAACCGGATTCGTATGGACTACAAGCGAGTCAAGTCGAGCAATCAAATGATAAAGTATTACTTTTCAAGTTCGAGTTTGGTTTGTTTGTTTGTTCAAGGATCAAAATTTTTGACCACTAATGTGGTGATATTGAGATTAAGTTTGAGCGATCAAAATTTTTGACTTTAGTCACATTAATGTGATGTTGTCTTTACTTTATTGGTATATTATGATATTTGGCAATGAAAGGACAATTTGCAATGCAGACCATATCATGCATGTTCTTATTTTTAAAAAGGAGGTTATAACTGATAAGTGTATAAAATTTATAATTTTATATTCAAAAATAAATATTTAATTAATTTTTTTATTACTTAAAGATTCTTATCTTTCCTTTTTCATGCTTTATAGATCTATTTTTAGAACGAGAAGAAAAAAAAGTAAAATGGCAGAAGTGTGAGATTTTTATGGTTGCTAGGAATTTATTTATAGCTGATGAAGAGCACTAGAAGTATAGTCGGGGAAATGGTCAAGTACAAAAGTTTATAAGTTATAACCAACTTTATAAATAGGTCTCCAATTCATTTAAGACTTGATTGTAGCACAATATTTAATGTATTTTTTATTTTTTATTTCCCCACCGGTATTCTTATTTAGTTTAAAGATGTGAACAAACCAATGGACTAGTTTTCAGTTTAGTTGTCACTTTACAATATTTGAGATTGAGTGGAGGAATAGAACTACATGCACACTAATTGACCTTCTAAAGCGGTGAATTGAGTTTTGAAACGCAGAGAACCATTGATACAAGTGATCATAATGAGCAATCTTTTATTGATACAAGTGTGTATTGAAATATACAAGTAAGATTTCATGGTTGACAACTGATATAATGGGCCATCTTGGAGCAATCTTGGTGTTGGTCATTTCTTAACTTTGGGAACGAGGACCAAGGGATGTTGACGAAGGCCACTTGTATACGCCAAAATAATATAGTGAATGTGCGGTTCAAGAAAAGTTTTTTGGATCAAGTTTAAATTTATAAAAAGCACTACTACCACTACTACTAACGTAGCAAGAGTGAGTAGGGATTGTCCCAAGGGATTATATGTGATACCCCTCGGATCCGAGACACGGGTTGATCAGGCCTAGACCCAAACTCGAGGGATATCAAACAATTAATATGTAACCGAACACAGAATACAAGATAAAATAAGAAATAAAAATAATAAGCTGGAAGAGTACTAACTGAAAATCCTTAAAGTATAAATATTGAAATCTAAAACAATCCAAAACTCCATAAGTTTACAACTCGGGAATCCATCCATTAGACCCCTTAATGAAATTCTCCAAAAAGATACTGAAATAATGAAAATCAAACCCAAAGCTAACATAGAGAAAGTTCCTACATAATCGAAGGAATGAATAACTGTATCTGCTCTGCACGTCCAAGCTCTAACCCTGGAACTGACGAACACCTAAAAAATAAAGAGGTGGGTCAGGCCCATATGCAAGTCCTGATCTACTACAATCCAAACAGTAATCCGATACGCAGATACATCCTAGGAAGACTCTACAATATCTAGAGTAGTCCATATAAGTATATAGTACACACTATAGGACGCTCGCTAGTCCAGTAGGTTTGTCTCAGCCTGAATAGAAGGCAACATGCAAATACGCACCCTAAGGTGGGCATGAGTACTCAGACCTACCAGGGAAAAACACCTATGTCCAGTTATCCATCCTAGGCGAGATACGCGCCCTAACTATGGTCATGAGACTCAAGCTCATACCACGGCACCATATAATATATATATAAAGTCCGTACTCCTCCTAATACAGTATACCATCCATCTGTGTAGTGGTCTGATATATGTACAACAAATCCATCCTGAAACCATAGTGGATCATCCAATTCACAATTGATATGACATACATTGGTGATGGACTTAATCTTTATGATTAATCCATACCTTAATCCAAATTTAAGTAGGGCTTAGTGTCTGAACTAATCCGTACCTAGTATGACACCGTCCCATACCGGCGCATACCATCCTCCAGTTTCCGTAGTTAACAACACAGTATAATTACTTATTAACCATATCCCAGAATAAACATAAATATAGTTTAGCATGTACACAACCAATATATGCATCCAATATAACATTTAGATATCCCATCACAGTTCTTGTTATAAATAAAAAGACTGTACATTTAGCTCCTCCAGATAACACAGTTGATGAAAACAGTATCAGATACTAATCAACCATACTCCAAAAGTTGCATAATTACATTTTAACATGTGTATAACTAAATTATGCATCCAATATAAGAATTTGAATCCCAATTACCGTCCACTAATATGGCAAAATAAAACTATACACTCAACTCCTCCGAACAGTGTCATAGTAGATACAATTTATAACAGATTTAATCATCAGTTAATCCCCACTAAGCATGCATATTATTAAACAACAGTATGCTTATAATACAGCTGCAAAACATGATTTATAACTCCAAGACATGCAGAGAAACCAACTTACTAAAACATTGAGTAATTACCAATTTATGTCAAACCTTACCCCGTACAGGTTCATTTTAAAACCTAGGCTAATTCCATCCCAAATTCTTGGATATAAGCTTACTTCTCAATTCATATATAAGTCTTAAGCAGTGTATTACATCATTCAGTAGCCTTGAAACAGTTTCAGAAACTCAGTCTCAGCCACACAGTCCATTAAAACTCAGTACGCGCAAAAACAAAAGAGAGAGAAGGCTCTGAAACTTGGAGAGCCTTCTCCATTCAAGGGGAGCCGGCTCCCCACCCTTGGGAGCCGGCTCTAGGCTGTTGAGAGCCGGCTCTCAACCCTAGAGAGCCGGCTCTAGCTTTGTGGGAGGCGGCTCCCCCCTTTTGAGAGCCGTCTCTCACACCCTTAAGAGCCGTTTCCCCTGTATTGTGACCCCGGTGGTTTCTAGACCTTTAATATAGTTATATTACAGGTATTAAGGTCCCATCCTCATCCCAGATTAATCACAAGGTAGAATTCTACAACTTAGAATTTAATTAAACATCAACTTTTAAAGCAACGATAATAAGGTTCAACACTGAACTGTTAAAACAATTGAAACTGGATTTATTCAATGCTTCAATATTCTGATTAAACATGTTTAAAAGATGTAATTAAAACTTAGTTTAATCCCTGGAGTCTTCCTAACATGCATAGAACACAGATTATAGGGATAGAGTGGAACAGAGACTTGCCTTAAGTTTCAAAGTTGAAATACTGAATCCACGTCTCTGAGTTTTAGTTTTCCTTACTCTGCCTTCCTAAGCCCTCTCTGTAAATTACTCACTCTCTGTTTCTCTGCCCTCACAACCCTTTGTATCACTGTATACGTGACTGTAAATTACTCACTCTCTGTTTCTCTGCCCTCACAACCCTCTGTATCACTGTATACGTGAATATGGTGAATAGGGTTTACAAAAACCCTTAGCAGACGTAAACATATGTATTTATAGGCTTAAGTTGAAACCCTAACCTTAATCCTAAACCACTCACAGGTCGGCTCAGAATAAAACACGATGAAATTAACAAAAACCCTAATAATTAAAAACAGTTAAGTTGCCTCTAAAATAATTAAAACAATTACAAATAAATCAATTAAAAAAAACAACAAAATTAAATAAACAATTTAAGCAATATTAACAATTAAACAGATAATAAAATCAGTCACAAAGATATAGCACTTAATGAAAGCTAAATAAATCTGAGAATTCAACAATTTAATAAATCAAAGAAAACAAGTAACCCAAAGAATAAATTTAAATAACACAAATAAGTCAAGTACGTCAAATAATTCAAAAATAAGTCAATTAAAACATAAATTGAAAAATTAAATACCAGGACTATCCTTTTGAAATTAGGGGTATTACATTATACGTGTTAGAATTTAACTTCGACTCTAGTGGATCACAAGATTGCAAAGGAGAGATTGATTGTTTGATTATACTAAAATTCAATTAATTAAAATGCAATTAAAATAAACTAAATTGAGATAGGGATTTAAGAGATGAGAAGTGAGGTCTTGGGGTGTATTGGAATTACCACCAAGCTTGTTCACCAAACCACACACTTTCAACTAATTTGTGAAAAATATTCTTGTGAACAAAATGCGACTACCAATTGCAATATTAAGCATGAACCATCAAATTAAAGAATGAATTGTCTACCTAATCGACAAATAAATTAAGTGTAGCACAACCCATCAATTCTAAGCATGACCCATCAACTAGTCACAATTGTAGCACACATCAATTTAGAGAATCATGGAATTTGCAATAATAAGCCATGAAATATCAACTCAAGTATAGATTGTCTACCAACCTACAAACATAAATTAAATTGTAGAATAACCCATCAAGCATAAGAATAATCCATCAAATTAATTGACAACCCATTTAATAAAAACCATGTCTAGCCATCACTAGATTCTCAATCAACCACACATAGACATGCAATTAATATAGAAAAACCAGTGTAGAGATCAATTCCCAAATAATCACACATAAGACAACATGTAATTACAAAGAGAATCAATAGGAAGAATTAAACTATATGAATCATGTGAGACATAATTCCCAATTTAATCACACATAGACATGTAAATAAACTAGAGAATTAATAGGAAGAATTAAAGATAGAAATCATAGAAACATACCAAGATTCATTAAATTCATAAGGTTCGAACATTAATCATAAGATATTATTCCCCAAAAAGTATGGAAAAAAATAGAGGTTTAGATTACAAGCTTGGGCTCATCCAAGCTCTAAGGAGAAGTTTAGCCAATCATAGAGGAGGTAGATGTGATCTTGGAACTGTCAAGTGCAATCTCCAAACATGGCTCCATCTTCTTCCTCTTCTTCTTTGTTGAATTCTAGAGAGAGAGAGTGTATAGATCTTGAGATGTATTATTGGTGCCTCCACTCTTCTCTTTTCTTCTAACCCTAATCTCTAACTTTTTTAGAGAGAAATAAAAATTACAATGAAATAAAAATTGAAGACAAAAACTATCGATTGATTTCCCACAAAATATGGTTCAATTTCCTTTAAATACAAGGTCCTTTTCTTAGTCACTAAGTAAAAAATAAGCTCTCAAAATATCTAATCCCGCAACTATGTGGTAGGTGGAGTTCGGGCGCGCGGGAATAAAACAACTCACTGCCAGCACATTTTCAATTAATCAAAGTGAACAGCGTTCGATCGATCGAAGTTTCGATAAATCGAAGTGAACAGTGTTCGATCCATCCAAATTTTCAGCATTTTTGACCTTTTTCCATATTTTTCTAAAATCTTCCCGGAACCTTTACTTGACTCCAAAAAGGCTATAATACACCATTTTTAGCCCGTTTGAACCTTATTGACCTGAAATAGACAAAAATACAAATAAGTACTAAAACGGGAAAATAAATATAGATGAATGGAATAAAATACCCTCGCTTAGGTACTAAAATGCGTCACATTTGAGCGCTCATCACACCCCTAAACCTAGATATTGCTAGTCCCTAGCAATGAATTACAAGGAAGAGAAAGAAACAAACAACTATACATCTATGAACTAGAAAGCAATAAAAGGATAGCGCCACTTTCGTAGAGAACACGATTGCATTTAGCATATGCAACAATCCTTTTAAACCCTTAGGTTACCCCTAGTAGATGAGTGAAGTCTCATGAGGGTTTCCAGAAATGATACCCACAAACATTGAGCTCTTTTTCACTAAAGAGGTACCAATATACAAAATAAGTATTGGGAAAAAACTACCTCAAGTATGTAATTTTTTAACCCTTTCCAAGCAATCTCCCAAAATCTCAATATCAAGCAAGCAAGTATGGTCCTCCACACATAAAAAAAATAATCATGCAAATCAAAACAACACTTGTAATGACCCGGTCTTTTTCCTCCTTTTCCATTTTCGGCGATTTTCTTTTTTCGTCTTTTTCCTATTTTGTCTTTTCCTTTTTTCGTCTTTTTGTCGTTTTTCATTTTTCTGTGCATAACCTCACTTGTTGTGCTCGAATTTGATTCTGATTTTGCATGCATTCATGATATTTGATTTCCATGACATTGGTATTTTTAATTTTCTTGAAAAGCATGCTAGATTAGTACTTTTCTTGTAAAAGGCATGAATGCATACTTTAGTGTAATTATTTATAACTTTTGGAGTTTTAGTGTAATTATATAAAATAATTATTTTTCATTTTGGGGACCTTTTTGCAATTTATTTTGGGGGATATTTTAAAAAAGGACCATTTTACAATTTTTGGAAAGTGTGACAAGTGTCACACTCTCATGGAGCCATTTGTTGGCATTTAGGTGAAGAGACTTGGCACCATGACTTCTTGACATTTGGTGGGTGGAGATTCATCCATGTGTTGGCCTTAGATTGGTGCACATGTAACTATTGATTATTGACAAGTGTAGGATTGAGATTAAGCCTAAGGATAGAGCCTTTGATTTGTGACAAGTGTAGGATCAAGATTTAGTCTTGCAAGTGTGTGTGTGAGAGGTAGTGTAAGAGCACATAGTGAGTGGAGGATCTCTAGCCCTTCCACTCACCATTTTCACTTATCCTCTTCATTTTCCTTAGTTCTTCAAAGTTCTAACCTAGCCACCATTGGAGAAAAGCTTCGTTAATAACTTTCTTCTTCAATTTTAGTGCCCTTCCATTTATCTTAGACTAAGAACCTTAACTAGTAAAAGTTTCCTCTCATTCTCCTCTTCATTAACCCTAAGCTTGTTTTCCATTTAGTACTTGGTTGCTTGGATTATAGAGATTCAATTCTCTATTAAGGTAGGGGTGGTAATATGTTTATATTTTAAGTGTTTTATAATCCTTTGGGGTTTAATATATATTGTGTACATGCTTCAAATATGATAATCTTGCATATTATAGGAAATCCTTATGATTTGTGACACCCCTCGAATCCGAGACACGGGTTGATCAGGCCCAGGCCCAAACTTGAGGGAATATCAAACGATTAATATTTTATAATGAACACGGAATACAAAATAAATTAAGAAATGAAATTAAAGCTGGAAGGAACTAAAAATAGAATCCGCAAAATATTATAATTATTAAAATCCATCAAACCCAAACTCCAAAACTCCTTCAGTTTACAACTTGGGAATTCATCTCTAGTGGACCCCTATTAAACATCCAAACGGAATATAGAACAACTGTAATAAACGTCCATAAATAAAACTATAGAGAGAGCCCTACATCGTCGGAAGAGTGAATAGAGACTTCTACTCAGCACGAACACGTCTAAGCCTGGAACTGTCGTGTACCTGAAAAAATAGAAGTGGGTCAGGCCCACGCGCAAGTTCTATACTACTACAATCCAAACAGAGGCCCGATACGCATGTACATCCTAAACAATTCAACAATAGCTGATAGTCCATAAATATATATATAGTCATACTAAAGGACTCTCACTGGACTACAGGCCGGTCTCAACCTGAATAGAGGTAACATGCTAAAACGCACACGAAGTGGGCATATGTACCTAGACCTAAACAGGGTACACCTCCAACCATCGTAGCCAGCTACACATCCCGATGCATATACGCTCCCTAGCTATCGGTCCTGAGGCTCAAGCTCATACTGAGGCACCATAACAGTACATATATAAAATCCATCCAAAATCCCTGGTATTGCCGCTCAACAAGTAGTTGCCATGACAATACAAATCCACGGGACTTAACTTTTAGTTAATCCCATCCTTATTCCAAGTAGGTGGGTAATGGTATTGTTTTAAAAACCAAACCCATCCTTAGTATGCCACCGTCCCATACCGGTGCCTACTTTCCAATCCTCCAGTAGTCAATAATACCAATAAATCAAGTATATATCTACTAAATTCCAACATCCAACATTCAATGTTAGCAGTGATAAAATAAGCATTGATAAACAGGGTTACAACAACAACATATACATGCCCAATTTAAGTTGTTCCCTTTAGTCTGATATAAAGACAGAATTAATTAAAACTTCCATTTAACACCTTACAAATGACATACAGATATGTAGGGTATGTATCACAAAATCCTAACCTCCACAGTTGATACTAACTGTGATAATGTAAGCATCAAAATAATATTCACAGTATGTATGTAGACATGCTCAAATTATAGTGTTCCACAAAGCCGATCTAGTGTTAAACTCAAATCCTCCTAGTATTTAAGTTCCAACAGTTGCTATTACAAAAGTTAAGATAGCTATCATCTAGACCCATCCTTCCAATAATTTATACTAACAGTGGTAAGGAAAAACGTGAACCACAGAACCACAATGGATTCACAAACATGCTTAGTCTAGGTTAAACAAGCATACAACACTGCTGTAACTACCAGTTTCATAGCAAAACAGATATCATTTTAGTTTGGTTTAATCTTCATTAATCCTGGAATCATTTAAGAGTGCAAAGAGTATGAAGCCTAAGGGAAAGAGTAAGGATAGAATCTTGCCTCAGAAACTTTTGTTCAAAGTTTCAACGTCGTCTTCCTAAAAAATCCCGGCGAGTTCCAAAACCCGGTTACTGTTCACGGGTACGAAATACTATTCCCGAACTCAAAATCTGATCTTCACCGTTCAGATTATGCAACACTAAGTCATGAACCTATCCTCCAAATTTCAGCTTGATCGGACCATGGACGAAGCGAGATCGGATGTTTGATGAAATCTGGGCAGAATGGAAAAAAACCTGTGCAACTTCCAAAACCCAGTTACTGTTCACGGGTACGAATCATTGTTCTCGAGGTCAAACTCTGATCTCTACCGTTCAGATTGTGCTTCACTGAGTCATGAACCTCTCCTCCAAAATTCAGCTCGATCGGAGCACGGACGAAGCAGGATCGGAGCTTTGATCAAACCTTGGCAGAATGTGAAAAACTGCGTTTTTCCTTCTCCACTTCCACAAAACGTGTGCTTTGTTTAAAAAAACCATACACAGACGTCTACCTTATACTTATAAAGTTTTCCTAAACCCTAGGTTCATTTAAGTCCAACTCACAATCCTAACCGGCCCATTCAATTAACGTAGAAACCTACGACGGCTATAATATAAAACCCTAATTTATACTGTAATTAAAACCCTAGTTAGATGTATTTACCTAATTACCCTATTCACCATTAAATACTTAACAAATAATCTAATTGAACAAAATAATAATTAGTAAACCCACTTAAACCAAATAAGACACACATAGAATAATTAAACCAATTACACTTAAACCATTAATGCCAATTAAATAATTAAAACACTAACAAGTAATTTCAATCAAATAACTAAACCAATTACACTTAAACCATTAATGCCAATTAAATAATTAAATTCCAATCAAATAACTAAAAATAAATATCATTTAAATAAATTAAATCACCACAAAAGAAAACAATTAAGCACCTAATAAAAAAAAAAAGTAATGACACATAATCAAATAAAATGCACTTAAATAATAAATTAAATACCATTAAATACCAGGAATATCCTTTTTAAAATTAGGGGTATTACATGATTGACTTAGGGTTTATTTGATTTAAGCATGTATATTGTGTATGTATCTTGTGTAGGATTATTGATGTTGTATATAACTCTTATTGATTTGAATTACTATACTATTGTGATGATAATTCTACATTCAAGTTGATTACTATTGGTGATTGTAATTATTTTAGAAGCTTAATACTATAAATGTTGTAATCTAGTATATAAAGCTTATTGTTGAGACATGGTTTAAATTGATGAGTTTGTGGTATTATATTACACATTATATCATGTTAAGAACTTGTCATTTATTATGCCATTCTAGATTCAGAACCCTAAGACATGGTTTGTGTGGTTTCAAAGATATTTGTGCATGGAAGGTGGTTTATATGCCTTAAATTATGATATATAAGTTTTGAACTTGATATATTTTGGATTCTCTTGGGACATTGTGTTACAAGTGACATGGCTAAAGTTTGGCTTTAGTGCGGGAAGTATGATCTCCCCAATTGAGATAGTGCGCACTAGGGTGGTCTTCCCAGCGGGTTAATGCCTGGAATAACCATATTGATCTTGGTTTAGTCCAAGATGAGATGTCTAAGTTTTCTATTATGTGATTTCACATTAAATTTCAAGTTGACAACCAATGTTTAATTGTAACTTGTAATTTTTGGGTGATTACGAATTGATGTTGTTAAGTACATTGACATTGTTATGTGTTGTTTAAGAATCATTTAAGTTAGCTTAAGATGATCCCTTAGCACACCTTGAACATAGACGTTAAGTGGAATGCTCCCTTGTATTCGTCTATATTGATCTCGCAATGATACTGAAACTTTAGGGTATACGCATATGCTTCTCCCACGAGTAACTTGATTACTCACCCTAGTGGTTTGGGTTGTTTTTCAGGTAAAGAGACCATGTTCATGGATGCTCATCATCCTTAGAAGCTTTTGAGCTAGTTGAAGCATTTTTGTATATTAGCGTGCACTTGTTTAGCATGTTTTATCTTTTGGATGTAATACTTTTGTATACCATGGATGTATGGTATTTTAGAAGTTAAGATGTCTTCCTTCATGTAATGTGTATCTAATTACTCTCTTTGATGCTTGTTTTGTATGTGTAGCATGAGGCCAAGAGCCATTAACATGAAAGATTACAAGCATGTTTTCTTTAAAACTCAAGTATTGCCATTGTAACTTATTTGTGAGAAATGTAGGTTTTGTATGCTAAACTTGTTAATGGAATGTAAAGAGGATTTAGGCTATGTTGGTATATCTATTTTATCATATTGCATGCACTTGCATACTCACTTTGGCAAACAATACCTTCCTTGATGAAACAAAAACCTAAAGTTGCATATTTTTTAGTTTTGACCTTATTCTGTTACAGGGGCATTTCGGGTATTTCACAATGAGTTTTTTTTTTTCATTTTTCCTCCCTTGTCACGTAGAAAAATTAGTTTTTAGGGGGGTTTATTTTTTGTGTTTTTCCAGAAAACATCATCTTGGCCCTCAAAAATCCATATTAATCCAGAAAATCCTTGCTGCCAGGTTTTGCAAATTTTTAGTACAAATGTAGTTGGTACTATTCATCGACTTTTTTTTGAAAATCGTCACGACCGATCCGAAACTTCCGGAGGTCTTGTGGGTGTATTTTAAGATTGCATTTTCAATTTAGGCAATTTAAAAACCTCCCGAAGCCCTATTTCCAAAACTTGGGCAGTAGCTCGGATTCATTTTTTTCCTCTTGACTTGATTTTCTTGGGGGCATTCTGGCATTTTACAATGCATTTTTTTTTGTTTTCGTCAGCGATTGGGGTAGGAAACTTGATTTAGGGGGGGTTTCTTCTTTGGGTTTTTTCAAAAAAGTCCGTTTGGATGCCCGTTTTTACTTTCAGTTGCAGCAGTGGTGGGTTGTCCTTGTCGGGCCGCCATGACATCATTTTTGTTTTTGACCTTTCTCCCCCGTCTGGACTCCAAATTGAGTAAACTTTTTTTTGAACTTGACTAATTTGTCATTGTCTTTCCAGTGGTGTGCTTGATAGCACCTGAATCCACTTTTTAAAAAATAACCATTTTGCCCCTAGGTTCTTTTTGTCCGTTTTTGAAACGACACTTCTGCATTTGTTTCTTTTGGGTTCCGTGACCTCATTGAGGGTCACATTGGTGTCTTAAAGACACATTGTATCTCTAGAGACCGTTGTTTCACCTTTTGCTTCCGCATTTCGGATCCATTATCAGGTCATCACTGAAGCACCGGGTTTACAAAAACTTGGGCCGTCACAAGTGGTATCAAAGCTCCTAGGTTTGAACACCTTAGGATGATGTGTTTTGGGTGCATATCATGCTTTTGTTGATCTACTTTGACATATTCACATGCTTTTGATAACATGTTTTGTCTTTATAACATGTTTAAGTGTTTCTTGATTGCACGTTTGATAGTATGACATGCCTTTGTGCTTATATGCCTATGTGGTTAAGAGCATTTTAGTTTGACATGTATGATTATTTGCTTTAAGTGCTTAACTGTTTTAAGAGCTTTCTTTGATTGCTTTAGCATGACAGTATGTTGCATATCTTGTCTTGTTTCGTGTCTTGTGCATTCATAGTGTGAGTTGCACTTGGTCATAATAACTTGTGTTATTGTTGACCTCCTTTCTTTTACACGTTTAGCACCATGGTTGTCACGCGTGGAGAGTCTTCACGACAGGGCACTGAGGAGCAGGTGGCTGACACCGAGTTCACACGGGTCCAGGAAGGCCAAGGATTCCAGTTCGTGGCAAGGATGCTAATCCACCACGGGCACCGACTTATGAGGAGCGAGTGGCTCAGGGAATCAATCAGGGGATCGCTGAATCTCTACAGGAGTTGATACGTAGGCAGGTGGCAGGAGTACAGATTCCAGCACCGGCACCGGCACCGATAGTCAATAAGGCACTGGAGTACTTCATGCGACTACAGAGGGTCAAGATTGATCCATTTGCGGGGAGTTCAGATCCGCTAGTCTCAGAAGCTTGGTTGGACCTTATGGTTCGCAAGTTAGACAGTATGGCGGTACCCACGGACAGGTTGAGGATTTCCTTAACTGCTTCTTTGTTCATGGGGGATACAGATATCTGGTGGAGGTCTATGACCAATGTCCACAACATTGAGTTGATGACTTGGAACGAGTTCAGAGATTTGTTTTTCGAGCGTTTCTTTCCTAAGGCTATGAGGCGGGAGATGAGGACACAGTTCGCAGGTCTTTATCAGGGCACTATGAGTGTCATTGAGTATGAGACACGATTTACTTCTTTCTCACGTTATGCCGAGGATATGGTAGCAACAGACGAGGCCAGGGCAATGAAGTTTCAAGATGGGTTACATCTTAACATTAGGCCACGGGTCTCAATTCTTGATTTGAGGACTTACAGAGAAGTGGTTCAGAGGGCTATGCTAGCTGAAGCAAAGGAACGAGATCAGTTACGGATCAGGGGTTCACACAAGCAGCCTCGTGGAGATAATTCATCATCTTCCGGGAGTCAGTGGAAGAAGGCTAGGGTAGGGAACAATACTCACTCACAGGGGGCATCACAGTAGAATCGTTCTGCACCCACAGTTCCTGTATCTTCGAGATCAGCCCCGGGAGTGGTTTGTTACCATTGTCAGCAGCCGGGGCACATCAAGCCTCGTTGCCCACAGCTTCATCCACAGGCCAGTCAGACTTCAGTTTCTACGAAGACAGGGCAGGGAGCTTGCTTCTATTGCAGGAAACCAGGTCATATCAAGAAGGATTGTCTAAGATTGTTGAATAAGCCACATAGTGGCACAGATTCACAGAGGGTACCGGCACAGTCTGCAGGGGTTCAGTTTGGTTTCAAAGTTCCTCAGGCACCACAGTCAGTGGCGTTGGTTGGCACTTATCCAGCCAGGGGTTCTACACCTACTATTTCTACACATCAATCAGGCTATCATGGCAGTTTACAGCAGGGCTCAGGGACTCAGGGACGAGCCTACGCTCTTCCACATGTGGATGCTTCCACAGGCACCGCTTCAGTTCAAGGTATCTTTCTGGTTTTCAGTTCTTGGGTATGAGTTCTTGTTGACACGGGTGCATCACACTCTTTCATTTCTGCATCATTTGCACATTCATTGGGTCTGGAGGTCGCACTTCGGGACAGTTTTCTCTGTGTTGACACACCAGTAGGGGGTCCAGTGTCTTTGGATCATGTTTGTCGGGGTTGTGCTATTGAGATAGCTGGACAGACTTTGGAGTTCGATTTTGTTGTTCTCGACATGACGGGTTTTGATGTCATTCTTGGGATGGATTGGTTTTCATTCTTTCGGGCTACGATCGATTGCTTCCGCCGGAGGGTGACCATTTGTACTCCCAAGGGAGATTATTTCCATTTTGTGGGAGAACGGAGTGATTCGCACCCGGCTATGGTTTTTAGCATTGGTGATTGGAGTCGCCACATATCCTACTTGGCTAGTTTGCTAGTTGACGAGGATAACAGTTTAGGCCGTGTTTTTCCGGTAGTTGTTGAGGATTTTGTTGATGTTTTTCGAGAGGAGCTAACGGAGTTACCTCCTTTAAGGGAAGTTATTTTTGCCATCGATGTCATTCTCAGCACGGCACCCATCTCTATGGCACCGTACCGTATGGCACCGGTAGAGCTTGATGAGTTGAAATGTCAGCTGGATGATTTGAAAGCTAAGGGCTTTATTCGTCCTAGTGCTTTACCATGGGGAACACCAATTCTTTTTGCGAAGAAGAAGGATGGGTCTTTGAGACTTTGCATCGATTATCGCAAGTTGAATCAAGCTACGATCAAGAACAGGTATCCTTTGCCTAGGATTGATGACTTGTTTGATCAGTTGAAGGGAGCGACATGCTTTTCGAAGATTGATTTGAGATCAGGTTACTATCAGTTGAGGGTTAAGGATGAGGATATATCCAAGATCGCTTTTCGTACACGGTATAACCATTATGAGTTTCTGGTGATGCCATTTGGTTTGACCAATGCTCCAACAGCTTTTATGGATTTGATGAACCGTGTATTCAGTGACTATCTTGACAAATTTGTGGTGGTGTTCGTTGATGACATTCTCGTATACTCAGCTTCGAGAGAGGAGCATGAGTATCACCTGAGAGCAGTTTTACAGATCCTTAGGGATAACCAATTGTATACCAAGTTCGAGAAATGCGAATTTTGGCTACCAGAGGTGAAGTTCCTTGGACACGTTGTGTCAGGGGGTGGTGTTGCAGTGGATCCGTCGAAGATTGAGTTTGTGATGGATTGGGAGCATCCGAAGACAGTGTTTGAAGTTCGGAGTTTTCTTGGCCTAGCCGGCTATTACAGGAGATTTGTTCTGGATTTCTCTCGTTTAGCGGCACCTATGACTCGACTTACTCGCAAAGGGGTCAAGTTCATATGGAATGAGGCTTGTGATTTTGCTTTTCAGGAGTTGAAGGTCAGGTTGACATCAGCTCCAGTTTTGATCATACCTGAACGTAGTTTGGGTTACGTGGTCTATTGTGATGCTTCGCGAGAAGGTTTGGGTTGTGTCTTGATGCAGATAGAACGGGTAGTTGCTTATGAGTCTCGACAGTTGAAGACTCACGAGTTAAACTATCTGACACATGATTTGGAGTTGGCAGCGGTTATCTTTGCCCTAAAGGGGTGGAGACATTATTTGTATGGGTAGAAGTTTAAAGTTTTCTCTGATTACAAGAGTCTCAAATATCTCTTCTCTCAGAAGGATTTGAATTTGAGACAGCGCAGATGGGTTGAGTTCATGGAGGACTATAACTTTGTGTTGCAGTATCATCCGGGGAAGGCCAACGTGGTGGCTGATGCATTAAATAGGAAGTCACGAGGTACTCTTGCTAGCATTTCCATTCACAGATGGAAGATGCTAGAAGAGCTTGCAGATCTTGGTTTGCAGTTGTATGAGGATGTTTCACCGGCTATTTTGTTTAGCCTTGTGGCTCAAACGGCTCTTGTTAGTAGAGTTATTGAGGCACAACAGGAGGATGGGGAGATGAAGTCCATCCACGATCAGATTTCAGGCGGCGGGAATGTAGAGGGTTGGACCTTACATTCAGACAGTGGTCTCAGGTACAGAGGGAGGATGTTTGTCCCTTTGTCTTGTCGTGACGATGTTCTTCGGGATTTTTACCATTCTCGACTCGCAGTTCATCCAGGTGGTACGAAGATGTATCACAATTTACGGAGACAGTTTTGGTGGAAGGGTATGAAACGGGATGTTTCTCAGTTCATGGCTAAATGCATTACTTGTCAGCAAGTGAAGGCAAAGCATCAGAGACCGGCAGGTTTGTTGTAACCACTACCAGTGGCAGAGTGGAAGTGGGAGCACATCACTATGGATTTCCTGACGGGACTTCCGAGATCCAAGGTAGGGAATGATGCTGTTTGGGTCATTGTTGATAGATTGACTAAGACGGCTCACTTTTTACCTATGGCAGTGACAGATGATGCAGAGAGGCTTAGTGGACTGTATGTGGGGCAGATTGTCAGGCTTCATGGGGTTCCGGTATCCATTGTTTCGGATCGGGATCCCAGGTTCACGTCTTACTTTTGGCAGAGTTTTCAGGAGGCTCTTGACACGGGGCTTCATTTCAGCACGGCATTCCATCCTCAGACTGATGGTCAGTCAGAGCGTACCATTCAGATATTGGAGGATATACTACGGGCTTACATTTTGGATTTTAGGGGTAGTTGGGAAGACTACTTACCCTTGGTTGAGTTTTCCTATAACAACAGTTACCAGACCAGCATTGGCATGGCACCTTTTGAGGCATTATATGGCAGACCTTGCAGATCTCCAATTTGTTGAACCGAGGTAGGTGATACAGTCGCCTTAGGTCCCGATATTATCTTTGAGACTACAGAGAAGATTAAGTTGATTCGGCAGCTGTTGGCTACAGCTCAGAGCAGACAGAAGAGTTATGCTGATAAGAGAAGGAGATCCTTATCTTTTGAGGTAGGTGACCATGTCTTTCTCAAGATTTCTCCACGGAAGGGACTTCTGAGATTTAAACAGACAGGCAAGTTGTCTCCTAGGTTCATTAGGCCATTTCAGATTTTGGAGCGCGTCGGTGAAGTTGCTTATCGTTTGGCATTACCGCCAGACTTGGATAGGGTTTACGACGTCGTTCATGTATCTATGTTGAGGAAGTACGAGCCGGATCCATCGCATGTTTTACGGTAGACAGATGTTGTTGTTGATGAGGACGTGACATACGAGGAGGGTCTGGTCCAGATTTTTGATTCATGGGAGCAGGTTTTGCGGACTAAGATCATTCCATTGGTTAAGGTCTTGTGGAGACATCACGGCGTTGAGGAGGCTACATGGGAGCTCGAACAGGAGGTTCGCTCTCGGTATCCCCATTTGTTCTCCCTTTCAAGTACGACTCGATTTCGGGGACGAAATCCTTTTAAGGAGGGTAGGTTGTAATGACCCGGTCTTTTTCCTCCTTTTCCATTTTCGGCGATTTTCTTTTTTCGTCTTTTTCCTATTTTGTCTTTTCCTTTTTTCGTCTTTTTGTCGTTTTTCATTTTTCCGTGCATAACCTCACTAGTTGTGCTCGGTTTTCCGATTTTGCATGCATTCATGATATTTAATTTCCATGACATTGGTATTTTTAATTTTCTTGAAAAGCATGCTAGATTAGTACTTTTCTTGTAAAGGGCATGAATGTATACTTTAGTGTAATTAGTTATAACTTTTAGGGTTTTAGGGTAATTATGTAAAATAATTATTTTTCGTTTTGGAGACCTTTTTGCAATTTATTTTGGAGGATATTTTTAAAAAGGACCATTTTGCAATTTTTGGAAAGTGTGACAAGTGTCACACTCTCATGGAGCCATTTGTTGGCATTTAGGTGAAGAGACTTGGCACCATGACTTCTTGACATTTGGTGGGTGGAGATTCATCCATGTGTTTGCCTTAGATTGGTGCACATGTAACTATTGATTATTGACAAGTGTAGGCTTGAGATTAAGCCTAAGGATAGAGCCTTTGATTTGTGACAAGTGTAGGATCAAGATTTAGTCTTGCAAGTGTGTGTGTGAGAGGTAGTGTAAGAGCACATAGTGAGTGGAGGATCTCTAGCCCTTCCACTCACCATTTTCACTTATCTCTTCATTTTCCTTAGTTCTTCAAAGTTCTAACCTAGCCACCATTGGAGAAAAGCTTGGTTAATAGCTTTCTTCTTCAATTTTGGTTCCCTTCTATTTATCTTAGACTAAGAACCTTAACTAGTAAAAGTTTCCTCTCATTCTCCTCTTCATTAACCCTAAGCTTGTTTTCCATTTAATGCTTGGTTGCTTGGATTATAGAGATTCAATTCTCTATTGAGGTAGGGGTGGTAAAATGTTTATATTTTAAGTGTTTTATAATCCTTTGGGGTTTAATATATATTGTGTACATGCTTCAAATATGATAGTCTTATATATTATAGGAAATCCTTATGATTGACTTAGGGTTTATTTGATTTAAGCATGTATATTGTGTATGTATCTTGTGTAGGATTATTGATGTTGTATATAACTCTTATTGATTTGAATTACTATACTATTGTGATGATAATTCTACATTCAAGTTGATTACTATTGGTGATTGTAATTATTTTAGAAGCTTAATACTATAAATGTTGTAATCTAGTATATAAAGCTTATTGTTGAGACATGGTTTAAATTGATGAGTTTGTGGTATTATATTACACATTATATCATGTTAAGAACTTGTCATTTATTATGCCATTATAGATTTGGAACTCTAAGACATGGTTTGTGTGTTTTCAAAGATACTTGTGCATGGAAGGTGGTTTATATGCCTTAAATTATGATATATAAGTTTTAGACTTGATATATTTTGGATTCTCTTGGGACATTGTGTTACAAGTGACATGGCTAAAGTTTGGCTTTAGTGCGGGAGGTATGAGTTCTCCCCAATTGAGATAGTGCGCACTAGGGTGGTCTTCCCAGCGGGTTAATGCCCGGAATAACCATATTGATCTTGGTTTAGTCCAAGATGAGATGTTTAAGTTTTCTATTATGTGATTTCGCATTAAATTTCAAGTTGACAACCAATGTTTAATTGTAACTTGTAATTTTTGGGTGATTGCGAATTGATGTTGTTAAGTACATTGACATTGTTATGTGTTGTTTAAGAATCATTTAAGTTAGCTTAAGATGATCCCTTAGCACACCTTGAACATAGACGTTATGTGGAATGCTCCCTTGTATTCGTCTATATTGATCTCGCAATGATACTGAAACTTTAGGGTATACGCATATGCTTCTCCTACGAGTAACTTGATTACTCACCCTAGTGGTTTGGGTTGTTTTTCAGGTAAAGAGACCATGTTCATGGATGCTCATCATCCTTAGAAGCTTTTGAGCTAGTTGAAGCATTTTTGTATATTAGCATGCACTTGTTTAGCATGTTTTAACTTTTGGATGTAATACTTTTGTATACCATGGATGTATGGTATTTTAGAAGTTAAGATGGCTTCCTTCATGTAATGTATATCTAAGTACTCTCTTTGATGCTTGTTTTGTATGTGTAGCATGAGGCCAAGAGCCATTAACATGAAAGATTACAAGCATGTTTTCTTTAAAACTCAAGTATTGCCATTGTAGCTTATTTGTGAGAAATGTAGGTTTTGTATGCTAAACTTGTTAATGGAATGTAAAGAGGATTTAGGCTATGTTGGTACATCTATTTTATCATATTGCATGCACTTGCATACTCACTTTGGCAAACAATACCTTTCTTGATGAAACAAAAACCTAAAGTTGCATATTTTTTAGTTTTGACCTTATTCTGTTACAGGGGCATTTCGGGTATTTCACAATGAGTTTTTTTTCATTTTTCCTCACTTGTCACGTAGAAAACTTGATTTTGAGGGGGGTTTATTTTTTGTGTCTTTCCAGAAAACATCATCTTGGCCCTCAAAAATCCATATTAATTCAGAAAATCCTTGTTGCCAGGTTTTGCAAATTTTTAGTACAAATGTAGTTGGTACTATTCATCGACTTTTTTTTGAAAATTGTCACGACCGATCCGAAACTTCCAGAGGTCTTGTGGGTGTATTTTAAGATTGAATTTTCAATTTAGGCAATTTAAAAACCTCCCGAAGCCCTATTTCCAAAACTTGGGCAGTAGCTCGGATTCATTTTTTTTCCTCTTGACCTGATTTTCTTGGGGGCATTCTGGGCATTTTACAATGCATTTTTTTTTGTTTTCGTCAGTGATTGGGGTAGGAAACTTGATTTTAGGGGGGGTTTCTTCTTTGGGTTTTTTTTCAAAAAAGTCCGTTTGGATCCCCGTTTTTACTCTCAGTTGCAGCAGTGGTGTGTTGTCCTTGTCGGGCCGCCATGACATCATTTTTATTTTTGACCTTTCTCCCCCGTCCGGACTCCAAATTGAGTAAACTTTTTTTTGAACTTGACTAATTTGTCATTCTCTTTCCAGTGGTGTGCTCGATAGCACCTGAATCAACTTTTTACAAAATAACCATTTTACCCTTAGGTTCTTTTTGTCCGTTTTTGAAACGGCACTTCTGCATTTGTTTCCTTTGGGTTCCGTGACCTCATTGAGGGTCACATTGGTGTCTTAGAGATGCATTGTATCTTTAGAGACCGCTGTTTCACCTTTCGCTTCCGCATTTCGGATCCATTATCGGGTCATCACTAACGTACAGGGTTTACAAAAACTTGGGCCGTCACAACACTAGAGTCCTTTTTTAGTGGACCGGCATCAAATATATTGCTATCTAAGCCAACTAAAGAAATGGTCACATCCTTACCCTCAAACTAGCATACAAATCTAGTCCCAATGATCAAAACAAAGTGTGGATCTTTTATTAAAGTTTTATTGTTCTAGGTGCATTTATTCTTTTCACTCGATATATATATATATATATATATATATATATATATATTAACCTAGAGGATTATAGATGGAAGCATGGTGCAATGTAGTGACGTATTAAGCTTTCTAGCGATCCATGAGGTCGAGCGTTAGGTCAATGACTCCCAAAGTGGACGGCTTTAGGGCATTAGATGTTTAAGCACCCCTAAGGACTTACAAGCTCAAATCAACTGGGTTACAAATCAAAACTACCTCCATCTAATCATTACCCACTTCTCACCTTTTGGGAGAAGTCCTCAATTTTTTATTTGCTTTTTTTTTTTATTATTTTTTTATTATTTTTTTTATTTTATTTTACATAAACCTAGAGTTTGGGCCTTCCACCTTTCGGTGCGAGAAATTCAGTGCTTGATGAGGCTAGAATCCCGGCTACTCAATGAAAAGGGATTGTTATCCACTTTTGTCCAAATGAAAGCTTTCAATGTACTACTAGCTCAATTAAGATATAACCAATTCAATAATCAACAATGTATGTACCCCACAAATGAATGCTAGTGTGCGCCTAGGCTAGTGTAAAATCTTAGAGTGAATCTCAAAACAATCACAAAATTAGGATGATGTGGTACCACAAATGCAAGCAAGATATCAATCTTTCGAAAAATTTACTCTTAAATGGCATCCACAAGGCATACAAGGAGTATTGGACTCTCAAGTGAAGCAATTTTAAAATTCTCAGTATCATGGTCCTCAAAAGATCAAAATTATCGCAAACATCAATCTTAAATCTCAATCATGCATAGAATGCAACAGAGCCACCTTACCCCAAACTTAAACCGCACATTGTCCTCAATGTGCAATGAGAACAATGGAAAAGATGGAAAAAATATACCATGGTGGTAAAGACATGAAACCCGGTAGTGATCCATTGGGAAAGAGTGCACCCCCAAACTTAGAATCAACTACCTACTTGAATAACCACACTAGCAAACTCACATCAAATATCAAATGGGATTAGATAAATAAATCAATCATTCTAAGGCAATATAGTACAATATGAAAGAGAGATATGAGATCAAACCCAATAGAAAATGTGAAAATAGCATGACTGTATAGGGCACAATGGTGAATATATGTATATATATATATATATATATATATATATATATATATTTTTTTTTTTTCATTTATGAAAGCAAGTATATACAAAATGCAAGAAAATCAAAAACTAAAATGCAAGAACAAAAAGAAAAATAAAGAAAGTAAAATGTAATGAAAGAATATGTACAATGCAAGAAATGAAAAACAAAAAGTAAGAAAGGATGCAAGAACAAAATAATGAAAAATGGAAATAAAAACTCTTTTTTTTTTTAATTTTTTTTTTAGACATAACAAGTATTTACACACATATAAAAATAAAACAAATAAACATGCAAGGAATGAAAATGCAAAGAAATAAGGGGTGCAAAAATAAAATTTTTTTTTGAACAGTGCTCGATCGATCGAAATTTACTTCAATCGATCAAGCTGGGCCATGATCGATCGAACACATGAAAATTATTACCCTGGGATCCAAAAATTTCTGACACAATTCTGATCGATCAAAATTATTTTCGATCGATTGAGACCATTTCAATCGATCGGAATAAGCTTTGATCAATCGAGAAAGTCTTCGATCGATCGAACTGCCTGGGCACAAATTGGTGAATTTCGAAAAATTTTCCAAGGTAGAAATTTTCTAAGGCCCCAAAATGCATGAATATGGTCTAGAAACCTGATTTTTGACAATGAAGTACAATGGAACATATCTAGACGACGCAAGAAATGAAAACAAAAATAAAAAAATAAAAAGAAATGGGATATGACTAGAGTTGAAAACTCTACGAATGTTAGTGTTTAACGTCTCTAGCAAGACGTTGGGTCGACTCACTAGTCGAACGAATCAAAAATTGGATATAAAACATCCTTATTGACTCTGTTTTCCATTTTCTCATTTAATGCCTCACTTACAACAATATACACATCCTTCAAAAGAATGACTTGAATAGAAATTATGAAAGATGCAATTTGTTTCTTTTCATCCACGACCTTAAAACTAACATTAATAATGAGTGGTCTTACACTTGGCAAGGCAAAGTCTTTCAAAGACTCAATTGGAATATCAAGAAATATCTTTTCTTCATCCTTTTTCTCTTCCTCAAAAACTACCGTCTCCTCACCTTCCAAGTTATCTAAGGAGTTTATTAGAGAGTTCACTTCATTTTTGGAGCTTTCAAGGTCAAAACCACAATTTTTATACATTTCAAAAAGGTATGTCTCAAGTGGGTCTTTGGAGATAATAGAAGGAAGGATCTCTTCAATAAGTTCCTCCTCCTCCTCTCCTACCTCTATAGTGGTAACTGTCTCCTCACTCTCTAGAGTAGCAATAGCCGGGATAAAATCATAATCAAAATGATACGCGCCAAATATTGCATATTCAAGAGCCCTTATTTGCATTAGTTAAGTCCATTAGTTGATTATGCTGTATATATTAACTTTATTTGCAGACTTTTGTCTATTTTCAGATTGGTTCCCCAAAGAGAGTTAAAAGTGACGCTTTGATAAGTTTTTGAAGATTAGAGTATGCCGTTGTCGGGAACCTTCGTTTTGGCCAAGATTAATGACCAATGGGACTCATGATGCTTTATGCAAAAAGTTATAGGAAGAATTATAGCGTCTTCAGGCCGAGCCAGATCTTTGCAAGTTGCAAGTAACAGATTGGTGCAATGCAGGGACAATGCGGGGGCCCGCCAAGACCCTGCGGGCACCCGCCAATCAAGGCAGTATGCTTAGGTTTTTGCGGAGCCCCGCCGTGCCTCGTAGGCCTCCACCATGTGCTGTAGCTCGCATCAAAGACAAGCCATGGGCGCCCTCCAAAATAGCCAGTGGCCTCTTGAAGCTGCGAGCGCCCGCCCTACTCATGCGGGCGCTTGCCAATCTATAGACAAAGGTGCATGGGTTGCATTGTTTCTTCCAATGTTGTCCCCTCGACCCATTGTGTGGCTTTGAAATCTCCTAGGGTTGTTGAGCCATGAAAATAGAGGGAATTTGAGGATATTTTTGGCTAGATAAGGGGCTTGAGGCATGTATTTTTTTGACATCTCAATATAGGATATTTCTAGAGAGAGAAATATTGTTTTAGAGGGGTTTTGTGTTGGAGCTTGCTCTAAGCACAAAAATGGAAGGCTTCCTCCTCTCTTCTCCTTCCTCCCTTGCATCCATGGGCAACTAACTCCCTATCTAAGGAGGTGATGAAGCCTTCTTTAGTAAGCATGTTCTAGTTTTGGTTAATTTTGGGGGAAATGATATGTATATGTGGTTATTTCATAATCTAGAGTTTACACTTGATGTAATGAACCCAAATTCTTATAAATGATTATGTTGAATCTATTATCTTGTCCTAGATCATATTTTCTCATGATTGTATGGCTTGCATTTTCATAGTGACAATGGAAATGAGATTGTGGAATGGTTTTAATGGCATATTGTTGGAGAACCTTGATAGTCCATGGCTTAGGTCCTTCCTTTGATGGTTTATGCTTGATTTCTAGCTTCATATGCTTTCATCATTTGATTAAGGGCTTTATAATCTCTAGCTTAGTGAATATGTTTAAGGCTACACCCTAGCTTAGGTAGTTCAAGCATGTGAAACTTTGATAGGTTATTCTTGCCTTTTGATTTAATGAACTTCTTGAGGATAATGTAGCAACCATGTGTTGCTACATATCATGACCACTATATATGTTGTTTTCCCATGTAAATCATATTCTAGCATGTTTATAGGATAGGTAGTGGATTCACTTCCCTAATCCTCTCTATCTAGATTTCTTTCCTCTTAATTTCCTCGCAATCATTGTTTTATGCACTCTTTAATTCCTAGTTCTAAGTGACAAATCAAACAAAACTCTATACCCTCTTTCATCAAACTAAAAGTGATTTTACAATCTTGGTTGCCATAAACTAGCAACTCCAGTGGTTCGACTTACCCGTCCAATAACTCTATTTTACAATGATTTGTGTTATTGCAAAGGGTTGATTATTATTGATAGTCAACGAGACCGATCAATTTTTGGCGCCGTTGCTGAGGATTGTAAACAGTTTTATAACCGAGGTTGAAGGATTAACTTTGGTTTGATTTGTTAATATTGTTTCTTGTGAATATTTTCTTGTACGGTTTTGACTATTGTTGTGTTTTAAGTATTCTAGTGAGATTCTAGGTACTCAAGGCTTGCCGTGGAAAAATTGAAAATATCATAAGTCTAGAGGACTTCAGGTAAGTTTTCGAAGTTCTAGTTTCGAATTTGTGCATATCTTGCATGTGGTTAATTTAGAGATATTTGATTGTAGAGCCCTCGTCGAGGCTATTTCTATTTTACTGTTTTACAAAGCATCAGTCCTTGTCAAGGCCATTTATTTTCTGTCTTATTGATAATTGAGGAGAAAGGGAATATCATATGTGGAGGTTATGGTGATGAATTGTTGTGGTTGTTGTAAATTGTGCTGTTGATGTTTGGCCGTAGGTCATTATCATTACCAACTCTTGAATCTCCCATTGACATAAATTCACTTGAAAGGACTCTTAGAAGAAACCGTAGGGAATTTAATACAATTGCTGATAATGCGGGAAATGTCGGGAATAAGGGAGTCAATAATGATAGGGCCGAAATTCTAAATGTAGTCCCTATAACTTTTAGGGATCATTTCATCCCTACCACTTATGCATCTCCTTCTTGCATAGTGATGCCAAACATCGAGGCAGCCCAATATGAGATCAAATCTAGCACAATTCAAATGCTTCCATCCTTTCATGGTTTTGAAAATGAAGACCCCTATAAGCATATTGATGAATTCCTTGAAATATATTCTACCATCAAGCTAAAGGGTTTCCCTGAAAATGTTCTCCATTTGTATCTCTTTCCATTCGCTTTAAAGGATAGGGCAAAATAATGGTTGAACTCCCTTGCTGCAAATTCCATCACTTCATGGGCTCAATTGCAAGAAGAATTCTTAAAAAAAATATTATCCTGTGAGTAAGACCAACCAAATGAGGTGTTCTACTCTTAGCTTTGCATAAATTGATGGCGAACAACTCCATGAAACTTGGGAAAGGTTTTAAGATCTCCTTAGGAAATGTTCGCACCATCTAATTCCAAAATGGCAATTGGTGCAAGCTTTCTATGCTGGTTTAACCGACCCATATAGACTTATGGTTGACTCATCATGTGGAGGGATGTTTATGTCTAAGAATGCGGATGAGGCTTGGACCTTACTCGAGAATTTAAGTGAAAACTCATTGCAACATAATTCTCGTAGTGCTCCATCCTCAACCAATGCAAAGAACACCAACTTATGTTAACCAAAGACACTAAGGGAAGAATCTTCTCAAGTGGATGCCATAGCTCACAAATTCTATCAATTAATGGCACCGCATCTCTCTCATTCCTTGTCTCAAAATTCGGCAAGTAGGGTGTGTGCATCATGCTCTAGCCCTTTCCATCTCTCAGAAGATTGCCCCATACCGGAGTAATTTCCTAGTCACAATCAAGAGCAAGCAAATACTATGTTTTCCAAGCCCGGAAATAATCCATATTCCAATACCTATAATCCGGGATGGAGAGATCATCTGAATTTTTCATGGAGGCAACCCGCCCCACAAAATTCAAAATTCAAAATCAGCCCTTTTCTCAATTTCCAAATAGGCAATTTCAGGCCTCTTCAAGTTACCGTCCACCTTATAATCCAAATGACTCTACTCCACCTCCTATGTTTCCAACTGATGAAATTCTTGCTATAAATGAGCAAATGATGGAATCTCTAAACAAGCAAATGTTAGAATCTAACAAGCAACTGTTGACATCATTGCAGCCCACTCTCCAAATGGTTCATTCTCATACTCAGTCAATAGCTAAACTTGAAAACCAAGTAGGACAAATAGCTACTTCAATGAACCAACTTCTTCAAAGAGATAAGGGAAAACTTCCCGCTCAACCATTTGAGAATCCTAGAGGGATGCATGTGATTGACGAAGCCCCTCCTCCGAGTGAGCCTACTCATGAACAAGTCTAAGGAATCACCACCCTTAGGAATGGTCGAATTGTGGACAACAAAGTTGATGGAGGAAAAAAGGAAAAAGTTCTTCCTCCCAAATATCCAAATCTCATCTCATTTAATCCAAATTTCACTCCTGAAAATCCCAAGTTTAGCATTGAAAATTCAAGCTTATGCCCCCAAATGTGGAGACTTCTTATGAGCCTAAGACTCCATTTCCTCAACGTCTCCAAGTGTCAATACATTTTGGGAATAAAAATTGTAAAATTCAAGACATGTGGGAAGTCTTCAAGCAAGTAAAGATCAACTTGCCTCTCTTGGATGCTATCAAGCAAATCCCTCCCTACGCAAAGTTTCTCAAAGATTTGTGTACTCAAAAGCGCACTTCCAAAAATCATTTGCCAAAAAAGGTAAGATTAACTGAAAATATGAGTACAATTATTCAACATAGTACTCCTCAAAAGTATAAGGATTTGGGTGCCCCAACAATCTCGTGTGTCATTGGTGATAACAGGATAGAAAGGGCCATCCTTGACTTAGGTACGAGTGTGAACTTCATTCCATATTCAGTTTGCTTACAACTTAGGTTAGGAGATCTTAAGCTAACCTCCGTGGTCTTGCAACTTACCTACAGATCAGTCAAGCACCCACGGGAATTCTTGAAGATGTTATAATTAAAGTGGACAAATTCTACTTCCCGGTAGACTTTGTGGTTCTTGACACGAAACCGGTCCATGATCCAAAGAAGTATATTCCCATGATCCTCGGTAGGCCTTTCTTAGCTACAGCTAATGCTTCGATAAATTACCGAACCGGGGTGATGGATATAGCCTTTGGAAATATGCAAGTCAAACTCTATATTTTCCATGCAACTCAACATCCTCCCAAAGAAAATGATTGTTTTCTCATTGATGTGGTAAATGAAGTGGTTGAGGAATCTCTCCCCTTCATTCTAAGTAAGGATCCACTTGAAACTTGCATGTCTCACTTTGACTGTGCAAACTTTGATATCAATCAATCCATCCAAGAAGTGAATTCTTTGCTCGATATTGGTGCTACCATGGATTATCCTCCTTGAAAATTTCCAAGAGAACCACTTCCTCAACTTTCAACTACTCCTCCGGTCCCTTCCTTAAAATCTCCACCACAACTTGAGTTAAAGCCGCTCTCGGTCCACCTCAAGTATGTGTTTCTTGGTGTAAATCAAACTCTTCCGGTCATCATTGTATCGGACCTTTTAAAGGACTAAGAAAATAGCCTTTTAGCGGTGCTACAAGAGTATAAAGAAGCAATTGGCTGGGCGATGGCTGATTTGAAAAGAATCGACCCTTTTATTTATATGCATCGCATTCATATGGAGGACGGCACAAAACCTTTTAGACAGGTACAGCGCCAGTTGAATCCTAACATGAAGGAAGTGGTCATAAAAAAAGTGATCAAGCTACTAGATGCGGGAATCATCTACCCCATCTCTAATAGCAAGTGGGTGAGCCACACTCAAGTTGTTCCTAAGAAATCCGGTCTCACCGTTGTTGAAAATTCAGCGGGAGAGTTCGTGCCTCAACGCACCACCACTGGGTGGTGTGTGTGCATTGACTACCAGAAACTCAACTCTACCACTAGGAAGGATCATTTCCCACTCCCATTCATCTATCAAATCCTAGAGAAGCTAGCTGGCCAAAGCTACTATTGTTTCCTTGATGGTATTCCAGCTATAACCAAGTGGCAATTGATCATCAAGATCAAGAGATGACCACATTCACATGTCCCTTTGGAACATTTGCCTATAGGCGCATACCCTTTGGGCTATGCAATACACCGGTAACCTTCCAAAGGTACATGATGTCCATATTTTCTGATATGGTTGAAATTTTTTTGAAAGTATTTATAGATGATTTCTCCATCTTTGGATCTTCCTTTGACTCAGGTCTCAAAAATCTATCCCTTGTGCTTCAAAGATGCAAGGAGACAAATCTGATTCTAAGTTGGGAAAAGAGCCATTTTATGGTCCAAGAAGGCATTTTCTTGGGATATTTCATTTCTAAAAGGGGAATCGAGGTCGACAAGGCCAAAGTCAAATTGATGTCTAATTTTCCTCCTCCAAATTCTGTTCGACAAATCTGTTCCTTTTTTGGTCATGTCGGCTTTTATTGCCGCTTCATCAAAGATTTTAGCAAAATATCCTGGCCTTTGTGTAATCTACTTGCCAAGGATATTCCCTTTAATTTTGATGACGCCTATTTGGAAGCTTTTAAGAAGCTCCGTACTCTTCTCTCATCAGCTCCAATCATGAAACCGCCTAACTGGTCTCTTCCATTTGAGATCATATGTGATGCATCCGATTATGCATTGGGTGCGGTTTTGGGCCAACGTGTGGACAAGCTTCTGTATGCTATTTATTATGCTAGCAAAACTCTATCTGATGCTCAATTGAATTACACTACCACTGAAAAAAAGTTGCTAGCCGTGGTGTATGCCTTGGATAAATTTCCTTTTTACCTTCTTGGATCTAAGGTCATTGTCTTTTCAGACCATGTCGCTCTTAGGCATTTGCTCCCTAAAAAAGAGACCAAACCCTATCTAATTCAATGAATACTCTTACTCCAAGAGTTTGACATTGAAATCGGGGACAAAAAAAGGGACAGACAATGTTGTCGCCGACCATCTCTCTCGTTTACTCATTAAGAAATCGTCTAAATTTTCTACAGTTCGTGATTCCTTTCCGGATGAGCAACTATTTCAGATTTCTAATTCAAATCTTCCTTGGTTTGTGGATATTGTCAACTACCTTGTGGTGGGAAAAATTATGTCCAAATGGTCCAAACAAGAAAAAGACTGCTTCTTCTCCCAAGTCAAACATTTCTTTTGGGAAGATTCGAAACTATTCAAGTACTGCCTGGATCATATCATCCGGCAATGCATTCCCGAAACTGAATTCTCCAGTGTCCTGAATTTTTGTCATACGCTTGCATGTGGAGGCCACTTCAGCGCCACGAAAACTGCGGACAAAGTCCTTCAAAGCGGATTTTATTGGCCATCACTGTTTCGGGATGCTTACAATTTCTATAAGTCATGTGAGCATTGCCAAAAGCTTAGATCCATGTCCAAAAGAGACATGATGCCCCTCACCCCCATCTTAATCATAGAAATTTTTGATGTGTGGGGGATTGACTTCATGGGACCATTTCCATCTTCCTATGGCTATGAGTATATTATTGTAGCAGTGGATTATGTGTCTAAATGGGCCGAGGCTAAAGCTACCAAAACCAACGATTATAAAGTAGTGGTCATGTTTGTTCAATCAAACATCTTCAGTCAGTTTGGTACGCCTAGGACCATCATTAGTGCCGGCGGATCTCATTTTCGAAATTGCTGTTTTAAATCTGTCATTCTTAAATACTCCGTCATTTATAAGGTTGCCACACCTTACCACCCTCAAACGAGTGGTCAAGTGGAAGTATCTAATCGAGAAATCAAACATATTCTAGAAAAAACGGTTCGACCAGACCGCAAAGATTGGTCATTAAGACTAAACGATACGCTTTGGGCCTACCGGATAGCGTATAAGACACCCATTGGCATGTCGCCATATCGGCTTGTCTTTGGAAAAACACGTCATCTTTCGGTTGAATTAGAGCACCATGCTTATTGGGCCATAAAACAGTTCAACTTTGATCTTAAATAAGCCCGCTCTAATTGCAAATTGTAGCTCAATGAGCTCGAGAAAATTTGAAATGATGCCTATGAAAGCGCCAAAATCTATAAGGCAAAGACTAAAGCATTTCATGATAAGCACATTGTCAACAAGTCTTTTCCCCCAGGATAGAAAGTTTGGCTTTTCAATTCTCGCTTGCGACTCTTTCCCGCTAAACTCCATTTGCGGTGAGATGGTCCATATGTTATCACACCTGTCTATCCTCATGGTGCAATCGAACTCCAAGATCCTACCGATGGATCTCTCTTTAAGGTTAATGGCCAACGGCTTAAGCCTTATGTTGATGCAAAGTCCTTATCCAAAAAGTAGAGAAAGTCCTATTGACAAACCCAATTTACGAGGACAAATGCGAAACCATGGTTCGTCTAGCTATCGACTGTGATGTTTCCAATTTTTCGTATTTTTCATTCTTCTGGAATTTCGTCGCCGCTAGGGCATTTATGTCTTTACATGTTTTTTGTACGGGATTTTAGTTGGGTTCATTTGCATCTTATATATATTTCTTTATATATATATTTTATATGGTATTTATGGTGTGCGTATAAGTGTTCATTGTGGTAGAAAATTAAATGAAAAAGGTTTTTTATTAGTGGTGGGACCCACCACTAACTCTTATGTGTGGCTTAGAGACCATTATGGTCTCTCACTTTCTCTTTCCCTGTAATCCTTCTCTTCCTCCCACTTTTCTTCTTCTTTTCTTTTTCTTTTGATTTTCAAACTTCAAGCTTTGATCCCATCCTCAATACTTGGAATTTTTAAGTGCTGTTTGAGGCAAAACGGAGAGCACGACGAGCTCTATGCACGAGTACCAACAATTTTAGCTTTGGGCCTCCTTAGGAATTTTGAAATCTAAACCCATTTTGGAGGGTTTTGCTCAATTTTGAGGTAGGGGTCCTTAATCCATGTAATCTTGTGCTTTAGTGAGTTAATTTTTTATAAATGGTTATTACCATGCTTAATTTGTATAGAATCCATCCAATTACTTAGTTGATATGTGTAATTGCTAATTGAGTACTTGTGGTATTAAATGACCTATGTGAAGAACATGCTTAATTGTTAAGTTTTAAATGTTTATCATGCTAGATCTTTGTTGTATAAAAGCATATTATGATCTTCATGATGATCCTTGCGAATTATGCCTTGTTAATCAAAATTTGTGCTAGTTATGGAATGATACTTACATACATGGCATTGACACATCTATGCATTGGCATTGGGCAAGAAATGAGAAAAATTGTTTTGAAATGAAAACGGGGATTTCGGGGAAGTGTTTTTGATGAACTTGTTTTATGAAAACCCAGTCGCTGCAGGGGTACCAAAGGGTCGGAGTGTTAATATAGCCTAGAGGGAACTAGGGAGAGTGCCCTAGCGTGGTTGAGCTAGCTGGGCCCATAATGACCCCGCGGGGGTACCAACGGTCAGGGACACTAGCTAATCCTTCTCTCTTGTCGCTGCGGGGTCACCAAAGGGCGGGTTATATTAACAGTTTGAACGTAATGGTTTTGAATGTTGGAAATAGGAAGCGACATCGGTATGCATTGCATTTACATTGCATGGTATTGTTTATGTTGAGATGGGATATGATGTTGTACTTCCCCGACATGATATGATCCCTATCCCCATTGCTCTATTCTTTGTATGGATTCACGGGAACACAAGAGACGTGTCTTAAGTGCCACCTGATGAGCTTTTGCTCACCCCACTATACTTATTTTTTTTTTCAGGTCATGGTAAAGAAACGGCGGATGAAAATCCACCACTAAATTGAAGGAATTTGAAGAACACTTTGGATGTATTTTTGTTGAACTTGAACTTATTTGTAAAGTACATGAGAATAAATGTGTTAGGTTCATTTTGTAAGTAAATGGGGATGTAACTGAAAGTTGAACTCATTTTAATGTAAACTATCTATGATGTAAAGTCTATGTTTTAAACTTATGTAATTGAATCAAATAATGTTGTAAGGTGATCAAGTGTTGGTGCTCTTGTTCATTGATTGTAGTATCGCTCATTCTTAAATGTTGGTATAAGTTTAGATCAATCCAAAGCCTCCAATTCAGTTTCCCTTTCATTTTTAAAGTGCAGCATATTAGTTTCAGCTTCAGGGCTCGAGGAAGCCATTTCGGTCAACCGAAATAGTGTATCGGTCGACCAAACTAGCTAGTTGCTCTCGGGATCTCTCATTTCGGTTGACCGAAATGGGGTTCGGTCGACTGAACCATCATCACACTCTTGGGATCCTCTGCTTTAGTTTACCGAAATAGAGGTTCGGACGACCGAAGTCAAAGGGGCTTATTTCGGACGACCGAAGTGGAACTTCAGTCAACCGAAATGAAGCTGTATGATCAAGCTTCATCTTTCGTCCTGGAATCCATCACCTTGAGTATTTCATTATCTATGGAATAGTCTACAGGTATATTGCTAGCGTAATGATGATGTTTTGATGCTAGAAGAGCCGAGTTTGACGTAGATGATCTCGGGTTCGAGTAAGGACCCGGTTAACGATTCGAACCTCTGGGTCCGGGTCGTTACATCGACATTAAATTTAGCACTCATGGAAGTAATTCTTCCAATTTCCAAGCTTCCCTCCTTCAAGTTGCCTGGCCACGAATTTTTTGAAAATTAGCTAAGTATAGCCAAAATATGACCTCTTACATAATTGTCTCAAATTACGCTCCAAAGATCACTCTAGGCTTACTTAGTCATTTTAAGGTGTCGGTACCATTTTCAAATTTTTTCGAGGTCATCCCGGCAATTTTCTTGACTAATCCAAAAATCATGCAAAATTCAAGCTTCTAAAATATTGCTTCTACGATGAGCTCCGATTCATGTTATGGGGGTTTTACAAGGTGTTTAGGGTCAATAGGAGCTTAAATTTTAAATTTGGGAGTTTTTTGATCTTGTCCTTGCCCCTATTAGGCAAAAATTTGTGCCAAGGAGAAGTCTGCCCAAATGGGCGGGCGCCCGTGAAAATGGGTAGCATGATCAAACTTTTGTGGGCCCCTGCCAATTTAGGCAGTGGCATCATTGGACCCGCGGGAATTTGAAGAACACTTTGGATGTATTTTTGTTGAACTTGAAATCATTTGTAAAGTACATGAGAAGAAATGTGTTACGTTCATTTTGTACGTAAATGGGGATGTAACTGAAAGTTGAACTCATTTTGATGTAAACTATTTATGATGTAAAGTCTATGTTTTAAACTTATGTAATTGAATCAAATGATGTTGTAAGGTGATCAAGTGTTAGTGCTCTTGTTCATTGATTGTAGCATCACTTATTCTTAAATGTTGGGATAAGTTTAGATCATTTCAAAGTCTCTAATTCAGGATCTCTTTCATTTTTAAAGTGCAGCATATCAGTTTCAGCGTCAGGGCTCGAGGAAACCATTTCGGTCGACCGACTGAAATGGGGTTCGGTCGACCGAACCATCATCACACTCTCGGGATCCTCCGCTTCAGTTTACCAAAATAGAGGTTCAGACGACCAAAGTCAAAGGGGCTCATTTCGGACGATCAAAGCTCCACTTCGGTCGACCGAAATGAAGCTGTATGATCAAGCTTCATCTTTCGTCCTAGAATCCGTCACCTTGAGTATTTCATTATCTATGGAATAGTCTATAGGTATGTTGCTAGCGTCATGATAATGTTTTGATGCTAGAAGAGCCGAGTTTGACGTAGATTATCTCGGGTTCGAGTAAGGACCCGCCTAACGGTTCGGACCTCTGGGTCCAGGTCGTTACAGGAATGGTATCAGAGCCCATAGTACGAAAACCCTTAGGACAATGGGTAGAGGTCTACATAGGATTGCATGGGACGTTGATTGCATTGTTTATGTGACTTTTTACTACTTGCTTATTACCTGAACAAGCATGCTTAACTTTCTATGTGCTTACGTGCTTAAATGTTTATGGTAAAATTTTTCTTGTATAGTTTTGCATGCTAAGTATCATTATGGCATCATGCTATGTTGAGTCATTCAAGGTGAACTTTAGCGTCATGTTTTGAACCATTTTCTCATTTTATAGCAAGATGTCACGGCGTGAGGAATCTAGGGAAGTTGGCCCTAGGCCGACTAAGGGTGACGTTGGTGAGAGCTCGAGCTCCAATCCGGAGGAGCTAAATGATAAGGACACACTCCTTAGGGATTTGATTGCCCCTAGAAGTGTTCCTACAAGGAGGGATAACGTTAAAGCACCTGTAGAAGTGGGTGAAGGTTCTGCGGAACTGGTGTTGAATCGTTTGTTGCAAAGTGCCTTGAGGGCAACAATTGCTGCTTAGCCGCAGCCGACACCACAACCTACAGTTCAAGTTGAAGAGATGCTAGCTCAAAAGCGTCTTAAGATCATTAAGGGGTTTTCTCAGTTGAAGCCAGTTATGTTTGAAGGTGGTGCAGATCCAATGGTAGCAGACGACTACATGGATCAAGTTGAAACTCAGTTGACCTCAATGGATGTGACGGAGGATCATTTGAAAATCATCCTAGCAACTTACAAGTTTGCTAAGGATGCCAAGCTTTGGTGGAAGACAGTTACGAATCGGCATAAGGTGAAAGAGATGAGTTGAGACAAGTTCAAGGAGCTATTTTACGAGAAGTCTTTTTCGCTTTCTAAAAGATGGGAGTTAAAAGACCAGTTTCTTGGCCTTATCCAAGGCAACATGTCAGTGGCAGAATATGAGAACAACTTTACTTCACTTTCTCGCTTTGCTCCGAAAATGGTGAAAGATGAAGTTGACAAGACTCGAAAATTTATTTCCGGTCTTAATGATATAATAAGGCCGTTGATAACGGCACAGTTTATCAAAGTTTATTCTGAGGCAGTAGAGAGGGCTTTGATGCTTGAGGCTGATATCAAAGATAAAGATGCAAGAAGAGAACAGTGGAAGCAAAAGAGAGGTGCAGGGCCATCTTCAGAAGGATCTTCTTGGAAAAAGAACAAGGGTGGTTCATTTCAGTTTCAAGGGCAACAGTCTGCACGATCTGTTACTACCACTCCTATGCCAAATGGGTCTGACAAGAGTGGAGTCGTATGTTTCCAGTGTCAACAGCCAGGGTATTACAAGTCCAGTTACTTTACGAGATCGTCTTCAGTTTCTTCAACTCCAAAGGCTTGCTATGGGTGTGGCCAGCAGGGTCACTTAATTTGAGACTGTCCAAGTCAGGGAGCAGGCATCGGTAGTGGTAGAGGGTCATAATAGAGGCCGTCACAGTCAGCTTCAGTTCAGTCAAGTTTCAGACTACCGCCACCACCACAGCCTGCCATGTCTTCTCAGGGTTCACGATCAGCTAGGAGGGATACTCCTACCATGTTGGCACAACAGTCTAGTGTTCAGATTAGTAGTCTACAGGCACAGGCACCGTAGGGACGTGTCTTTGCACTTGCACTGATTGATACATCTCCTGGATCTTCAGTTCTCCGAGGTATATTTCCAGTGTTTGGTTCTTAGGCCCGTATTTTGTTTGACTCTGGTGCATCTCATTCTTTCATTTCATCATCATTTGCACTTGCATCGGGGTTAGAGGTTAGTTTCATGGATCGGGCGTTGTGTGTTGATACGCCAGTTGGGGTTTCAGTGTCATTGAGCCGAGTTGTGCGGGATTATTCCATTGTGATAGTCGGACGGACCTTTGTGTTTGACCTTGTCCTCTTGGAGATGACTAGCTTTGATGTCATTCTCAGGATGGATTGGTTAGTTTTCTTTCGTGCCACGATCGACTGTTTTCGAGGTAGAGTCATAGTTTGCACTCCTGAGGGAGATTGTTTCTTCTTCGTGGGAGATCAGAGTGATTCCTACATTTTATCATTTCATGGAGTTTGTGGACGGCGTAGTGGTGACTACTTCTTGGCTAGCCTTATAGCCGAAGAAGATGATGTTGTGAAAGAGGATTATCCTGCAGTTGTTTATGATTTTCTCGATGTGTTTCTAGAGGATTTGACAGAGTTGCCTCCACACCGAGAAGTGGAGTTTACTATTGACTTAATGCCCGGTACCATGCCTATTTCTATGGCACCGTATTATATGGCACTAGTTAAGTTGGAAGAGTTAAAGAAACAGCTTGATGATTTGAGGATGAAAGGTTTCATCCGACCGAGTGTGTCGCCGTGGGGTGCACCGGTCTTGTTTGCTAAGAAGAAAGATGGTTCTTTGAGGTTGTGCACTGATTACCGAAAGTTGAATCATGCCACCATCAAGAATAAGTATCATTTGCCAAGGATAAATGATTTATTTGATCAGTTGAGAGGAGCCAGTTGTTTTTCGAAGATTGACTTGAGGTCAGGCTACTATCAGTTACGGGTTAGGGATGGGGATATCCCAAAGATAGCGTTCCATACACGGTATAGACATAATGAGTTCCCTGTTATGCCTTTTGGCTTGACTAATACACCAGCGACATTCATGGACTTGATGAACCGTGTCTTTCACGACTACTTGGACCAGTTTGTGGTAGTTTTCGTGGACGACATTCTTGTGTACTCAAGGACTCGGGAGGAGCACGAAGTCCAATTGAGTGTTGTTTTACAGATTTTACGGGAGTACCAATTGTATGCCAAATATGAGAACTGTGAATTTTGGCTACAAGAAGTGAAGTTTTTGGGCCATGTTGTTTCAGAAGGTGGAGTGTCAATAGATCCATCAAAGATAAAAGCTGTTTTGAATTGGGAGCAACCTAAGAATGTTTTTGAGATTCAGAGTTTCCTTGGCCTAGCAGGTTATTATCAGAGATTTGTAAAGGATTTCTCCCGTTTGGCAGCGCCTATGACCCGTTTGACCCAGAAAGGGATTTAGTTTGTGGAATGAAGCCTGTGAGTCATCTTTTCAAGAGTTATAGACAAGATTAACTAGAGCTCCACTGTTGGTGATACCTGAGCGTGGCTTGGGTTATGTGATTTATTATGACACTTCACATGATGGCTTGGGATGTGTGCTGATGCAGGATGGTAGAGTAGTGGCTTATGGGTCTTGACAGTTAAAGACTCATGAGTACAACTACCCTACTCATGATTTGGAGTTAGCGGCAGTTGTATTTGCCTTAAAGTGTTGGAGACATTACTTGTATGGTGAGAGATTCAATATGTACTCGGATTATAAGAGTCTCAAGTACCTTTTCTCCCAAAAGGACTTGAACAACAGACAAAGAAGATGGGTTGAATTTTTGGAGGACTACAACTTTGACTTACAATATCATCCGGGCAAGGTAAATATGGTAGCTGATGCTTTAAGCCGAAAATCTCGTGGAACTTTGGCTAGTATGGCCATCCAAAAATGAAAGATGCTTGAAGATCTGGCAGAAATGGGATTGCAGTGTTTTGATGACGATACTTACCGTGAGTTGGCATTCTTGTTTAGTCTTGTGGCTCAGCCTACTCTTGTTAGATGAGTGATTGAGTCACAGAGATAGGACTTGAATTTAGAGGCTATTCACACCTTGATCTCTGGTGGTGAGACAGTGAAGGATTGGACCTTGTATGCAGATGGGGGTTTACGGTTCAGGGGTTTTCCCACGGTTTGTCGTGAGGACGTCCTACAGGAGTTTCACACTTCCTGCTTTGCAGTTCATCAAGGTGGTACTAAGATGTATCACAATTTGAGGCGTCAGTATTAGTGGAACGGGATGAAAATGGATGTTGCGCAATTTTTGGCTAGATGCCTTACCTGTCAACAGGTGAAGGCCAAACATCAGAGACCGGTGGGTTTGTTGCAACCATTACCTGTAGCACAGTGAAAATGGGAGCAGATTGCTATGGATTTTGTGACAGGTCTTCCAATGTCACGGAAAGGCAATGAGGCCGTATGGGTCATCATTGATAGACTGACCAAGACGGCTCACTTTTTGCCTATTAAGACAATAGATGATGCGGAGGCACTTGGTAATCTTTACGTGAAGGAGATTGTAAGGTTACATGGAGTCCTAGTAACCATTGTCTCAGATGGGGATGCTAAGTTCACTTCGAAGTTCTGGGAAGGACTTCAAGTAGCGTTTGGTTCAGCGTTGCACCTTAGTACGACATTCCATCTGCAGACAAACGGCTAGTCGGAGCGTACTATCTAGATTTTGGAAGATATGCTTTGGGCATGTGTCTTTGATTTGGGAGGCAGTTGAGAGGACCACCTTCCACTCATTGAGTTTACATACAACAACAGTTATCAGGTGAGCATTGAGATGGCCCCATTTAAGGCATTATATGGCATACCATGTAGATCTCTAGTTTGTTGGACTGAAGTAGGCAAGACAGCTGCCTTAGGACCCAACATGGTACTCGAGACTACCGAAAAGATTAAATTGATCAAACAGAGATTGCTCACAGCTCAGAGCCGACAAAAGAGCTATGCAGATAGGCAGAGATGACCGCTATCTTTTGAGGGGGGAGACCATGTTTTTCTGCGGGTTTCTCTACGGAAGGGTTTGGTGAGGTTCGGGAAAAGTGGCAAGTTGTCGCCATGATTCATTAGACCGTTTGAGATTTTGGACATTGTAGGAGAAGTTGCCTATAGACTTGCTTTGCCACCACAGATGGACAGGGTTCACAATGTCTTTCATGTGTTGATGCTATGAAAGTATGAACCAAATCCATCTCATGTCTTGGATTGGGTTGACCTGGACATTAATGAAGATGTCTCCTATGAAGAGGGACAAATACAGATCCTTGACACACGGCAAAATGTGTTAAGGGGCAAGGCAGTGCAGTTAGTGAAAATTCTTTGGAGGCACCACGGAGTTGATGAGGTTACTTAGGAGCTGGAACAACAGATTCGCTCCAGGTACCCAGCGTTGTTTTCTTCCCCGGGTACGACTTAATTTCGGGGACGAAATCCTTTTTAAGTTGGGGAGATTGTGACGTTTCCAATTTTTCGCATTTTTCATTCTTCCGGAATTTCGTCACCGCGAGGGTATTTCTGTCTTTTCACATTTCTTGTACGGGATTTTAGTTCGGTTCATTTGCATCTTATATATTTTTTTATATATATATATGTGTTTTATATGGTATTTATATGATGGTGTGCACATAAGTGTTAATTGTGGTAGAAAATTAAATGAAAAAGATTTTTCATTAGTGGTGGGACCCACCACTAACTCTTATGTATGGCTTAGAGACCATTTTGGTCTCTCACTTTCTCTCTCCCTGTAATCCTTCTCTTCCTCCCATTTTTCTTCTTCTTTTCTTTTTCTTTTGATTTTCAAACTTGAAGCTTTGATCCTATCCTCAATACTTGGAATTTTTAAGTGCCGTTTGAGGCAAAACGGAGAGCACGATGAGCTCTACGCGTGAGTACCAACAATTTTAGCTTTGGGCCTCCTTAGGAATTTTGAAATCTAAACCCATTTTGGAGGGTTTTGCTCAATTTTGAGGTAGGGGTCCTTAATCCATGTAATCTTGTGCTTTAGTGAGTTAATTCTTTATAAATAGTTATTAACATGCTTAATTTGTATAGAATCCATCCAATTACTTAGTTGATGTGTGTAATTGCTAACTGAGTAATTGTGGTATTAAATGACCTATGTGAAGAACATGCTTAATTATTGAGTTTTAAATGTTTATCATGCTAGATCTTTGTTGTATAAAAGCATATTATGATCTTCATAATGATCCTTGTGAATTATGCATTGTTAATCAAAATTTGTGCTAGTTGTGGAATGATAATTACATACATGGCATTGACGCATCTATGCATTGGCATTAGGCAAGAAATGGGAAGAATTGTTTTGAAATGAAAACGGGGATTTCGGGGAAATGTTTTTGATGAACTTGTTTTATGAAAACCCGGTCGTTGCGGGGGTACCAAAGGGCCGGAGTATTAATATAGCCTAGAGGGAACTAGGGAGAGTGCCCTAGTGTGGTTGAGCTAGCTGGGCCCATAATGACGCAACGAGGGTACCAAGGGTCAGGGACATTAGCTAATCCTTCTCTCGTGTAGCTGCGAGGTCACCAAAGGGCAGGTTATATTAACAGTTTCAACGTGATGGTTTTGAATGTTGGAAATGGGGAGCGACATCGGCATGCATTGCATTTACATTGCATGGTATTGTTTATGTTGAGATGGGATATGATGTTGTACTTCCTCGACATGATATGATCCCTATCCCCATTGCTCTATTCTTTGTATGGATTCACGGGGACACAAGAGACGTGTCTTAAGTGCCACCTGCTGAGCTTTTGCTCACCCCACTATGCTTAATTTTTTTTCAGGTCATGGTAAAGAAATGGCGGATGAAAATCCACCACTAAATTGAAGGAATTTAAAGAACACTTTGGATGTATTTTTGTTGAACTTGAACTCATTTGTAAAGTACATGAGAAGAAATGTGTTAGTTCATTTTGTGCGTAAATGGGGATGTAACTGAAGTTGAACTCATTTTGATGTAAACTATCTATGATGTAAAGTCTATGTTTTAAACTTATGTAATTGAATCAAATAATGTTATAAGGTGATCAAGTGTTGGTGCTCTTGTTCATTGATTGTAGCATCACTCCTTCTTAAATGTTGGGATAAGTTTAGCTCATTCCAAAGTCTCCAATTCAGTTTCCCTTTCATTTCTAAAGTGCAGCATATTAGTTTCAGCTTTAGGGCTCGAGGAAGCCATTTCGGTCGACCGAACTAGCTAGTTGCTCTCGGGATCTCTCATTTCGGTCGACCAAAATGGGGTTCGATCGACCGAACCATCATCACACTCTCGGGATCCTCAGCTTTGGTCGACGGAAATAGAGGTTCGGACAACCGAAGTCAAAGGGGCTTATTTCGGACGATCGAAGTGGAACTTCGGTCAACCGAAATGAAGCTGTATGATCAAGCTTCATCTTTCGTCCCGGAATCCATCACCTTGAGTATTTCATTATCTATGGAATAGTCTACATGTATGTTGCTAGCGTAATGATGATGTTTTAATGCTAGAAAAGCCGAGTTTGATGTAGATGATCTCGGGTTCGAGTAAAGACCCGGCTAACGGTTCGAACCTCGAGGTCCGGGTCGTTACATCGACGTTAAATTTAGCACTCATGGAAGTAATTCTTTTAATTTCCAAGCTTCCATCCTTTAAGTTGCCTGGCCAAGAATTTTTTAAAAATTAGCTAAGTATAGCCAAAATATGACCTCTTACAGAAGTGTCTCAAATTACGCTCCAAAGGTCACTTTAGGCTTACTTAGTCATTTTAAGGTCTCGGTATCATTTTCGAATTTTTTTGAGGTCGTCCCGGCAATTTTCTCGATTAATCGAAACATCACGCAAAATTCGAGCTTCTAAAATATTTCTTCTACAATTGAGCTCCGATTCGTGTTCCGAGGGTTTTACAAGGTGTTTAGGGTCAATAGAAGCTTAAATTTTAAATTTGGGAATTTTTCGATCCTGTCCTTGCCCCCATTAGGCAAAAATTTGTGCCAAGGAAAAGTCTGCTCAAAGCTCTTGTGGGCGCCCGCCCATTTCCCGCGGGCGCCCTTGAAAATGGGTAGCATGATCAAACTCTTGCGGGCGCCCGCCGATTTAGGCAGTGGCATCATTGGACCAGCGGGCGCCCGCCCCCTTCGCGGATCATTAAAATGGGCTTGCTAGCCCATTTTAGCAACCTTTTAATTTCCCGCTTCTCTCATTCCAGCCGCATCTTTATCTCCCTTGCCCTCTCATCCTCTCAATTCTCACTACTATCCTCTCCTATTCATCATCCCAACTCACTCTCATTCTCACAAGCTCCCCTCACAAAGCACAAGGGACTTTTGGTTCCTCCATTGTTGGTAACTCCTCTACTCTCTCTTTCTTTCAATTAAAGGCTTAATGGAGGACGGGATTGTATATTTCGAGGATTGGTGATTGCTTGGAAGTGGTATATTGTCATTTACAGGGTCAAATTTTTGGGTTTTTTTTTTATCTCTAATCCACCTTTGGCCCTCTTTATATTTTTCTTGCACACCAGTGTTTGACAAATTGCCTAAACCAACTTCTTCACTCAAATGGCACCAAAAATCTCATCCAAGCGCGCTCATTCTTCCGAGGGGCCTTCCGAGGATCCTCCCACGCCAAATTTGGTTGACTAGCCTATTGAAACCGAGGCCAGATTTGTCATCAAAGATGGCTTCGAGGATAATCCGAAAACGGCGTGGGCGGTCAAAGACTTGACGGACCGTAGCCTAAAATCCCTATTCAAGCCACGCACTAAGTCTTTCTATTCGCGCATCGTCCGCCAGTTCTTTTCCATCATGTTTTATACATGTGCCGAGCCAGAGATCATCAAGACCACCATTGATGGTGAGCCTTTTGAGTTCACCATTGATGACTTTATTGCAGCCTTGGCTTACCCATTAGCATCTCTAGGGGATAAGACGGGCCTGCCTCTATATGTTGATCCTCCCGCTGATCTGGCATTGTCTGACATTATGGAGGAAATTTTCCATAACCAATATACCGGGAATCAGAGGACGAGCACCAATAAGTCCTTCCTCCCATATCGGCTATGGTTTATGGACTCCGTCCTGTCCAAAAATGTCCTCCCCATCCCTAAGCACTCTGAACTTAAGGCTTTCCTGAGCTCCCTCTATGCGGCGGAGAAGGAGATGTGGTTTTCTGTCCCACAGCTTGTCTGGGACCAATTTCTCAAGGTCTACAATGACCTAATTATGATGTAGTTGAGCAATGCCATCACTTGGGTGTTTTCTTTCCTATATTTGATCACCTGGCTGCTAAAAAACAAAGGGTTCAAACCACCCCGTAATGAGGAGAAGAAGATGGATGTTATTCTATTCGACAATAGCACATGGAAGTCTAGCACCATCCAGTTTAAGACTTTTCGTCAGGCCTGTATTGACGATGTGTTAGATTGGGGAGCTCCGGCAGTCCCTGTTACTCCTGCACCTGTTGCTCTTGTGCTGGTTATTCCCGCACCCGTTGCACCGCCTCCACCTGCTATGTCCTGTGCCAATTATTTCTCTCACAGCGCTCGTCTTAATGCACTTCAGATGCAAGTCAGGAATGTCGAGGGCGCCCTTACGAACTTCCGTAAGGAGACTCAAGAGGGACAGAAGGTGCTGCAGTCCTTAATTGACCACCCTACCGGCGGCACCGGTGGTTCATCCTCCACTTCGATGATGGAGTGATTTTTCTACTTTTAGTATCTATTTTGCTTTTTAGTAGTACTATTTGGATTTATTTTGGGCCGCTTTTGGCATTACTTTCAGTTCGTATTTTGAACTTATAACTGTAAGCCTTTTTTCTATTTTGCATGGATACTTGGTTTTAGGTAAATAAAATTACAGTCATTTATTTTCATCTTTGTTTGGATTTATATGATACTTGTTGTGTATAAATATGTTTTGATAGGTTTTTGGAATCAAGTTTGGGGGCGTGTTTTTGGAATTTACAAGGTGGCTTATTTTTACACCGCCACTGAATTTCCTCCTCCACTTGGTATTATTGCTCTTTGTTCCCTCTTTTCATTTCCATTTTCATTCTTTGTCTTCTCACATTGAGGACAATGTAACATTCAAGTTTGGGGTTACCTTATTGCATTTTTGGTATTACATTTTTTTATTGCATGTGCTAAATTGTTCATGTAAATTAATAAAATCATTTTTGGAAAGTAGTGATAATATAATCTTGGAACTTGTTGGAGAATGGAGCCTGTGTTTAATACTTTGTGTATAGAGGCAAGTGAATAGTTTTGAAAATAAAAGAAAAATCTGAAATGATCATGTTGATTCAAAATAGCTTGTATAAATGCTTCAATTAGATTTTCGTCGAATTTCATACTCCTATGCTTCACACTGCACAGATGCACACCGGAAACTCAATTGTGAGGCATGTAACCTGATTGACCTTGACCTTGACTCAGTTGATTTGAATTAATGACCCTAATGAATGGATATCTTTGGTATTGAATCTAAAAAAAAAAAAATGATGGAAAATAAATAAGGATAATGATTAGTTTAAGTTTGTAGCCTTGCTAACTCGAGTTATTAAGCCCTTAGAGTGTCCTTACACTTAACATCCTAAAGCCATTTGGTTTGGGAATTGCTAGCCTAGCACTTGCTACATGGGTTAGTTAGAAAGCTTAAGGGACTTAGGCATTACATGGTCATTCACAAAAATAAAAATAAATAAATATGGTTCGTTAGAGTTCGTAGCCTTGCCAACTCGAGTTATTAAACCCTTGGAGTGTCTTTACACTTAGCACCCTAAAGCCATCCGGTTTGGGAGTTGATGGCCTAACGTTTGCTACATGGGTTGGTTAGAAAGCTTAAGGGACTTTGGCATTGCACGACCATAGTATGTATCATATTTATAAATAAATAAATAAATAAAACAAACAACAAAAGTTGTATTTTGAATAAATTCATGTCTTAGAGACCTTATTCAAAAGGGAAATTCAATGATTTGAAGCTTGTGTTTTGAAATTGGAAAAAGAAGGTAAAAGCAGCATATTAGGAATCCAGTTCACTTTCACTGAAGTTAGAGTTGATTTCTATTCAAGAGATGACAATTAAAGTATTTATATAGACTATGATGCTGATACTTGAGAATTAAAATATGTTTAGCCATGTTGTTATATCAAGGCTTCATATATGCAAGGTAGTCTGCAAAATGATTTCATCTACATCATTCTGTCTGTTCCGAGTTACATTTGAGCTATGTATATATTTTTTTGCACCATAGTTGCTGCATGTTGATAGCATTTCAAGTGTTATCATTTTGATATGAAGTTCATTTTTGGTTTTGTTATGGGACTAGCAAAATGTAAGTTTGGGGGTGTGATAAGCACCAAATATTGCATATTCAAGCGCCCTTATTTGCATTAGTTAAGTCCATTAGTTGATTATGCTGTATATATTAGCTTTATTTGCAGACTTTTGTCTATTTTCAGGTTGGTTCCCCAAAGAGAGTTAAAGGTGACGCTTTGATAAGTTTTTTAAGATCAAAGTATGCCGTTGCCAGGAACCTTTGTTTTGGCCAAGATTAATGACCCATGGGACTCATGACGGTCTATGCAAAAAGTTCTAGGAAGAATTAACAGATTGGTGCAAGGCAGGGACAATGCGGGCGCCCGCCAAGACCCTGCGAGCGCCCACTAATCAAGGCAGTATGCGTAGGTTTTCGTGGGGCCCCGCCGTGTGCCGCGGCTAACATCAAGGACAAGCCGTGAGCTCCCGCCAAGACCCCCCGGGCGCCCGCCAATATGGCCAGTGGCCTCATGAAACCGCGGTTGCCCGCCCTGCGCATGTGGGCGCCCGCTAATCTAATGACAAAGGTGCGTGGGCTGCATTGTTTCTTCTAATGCTGTCCCCTTGACCCATTGTATGCCTCTGAAATCTCCTAGGGTTGTTGAGCCACGGAAATGAAGGGAAAATGAGGATATTTTTGGCTAGATAAGGGGCTTGAGGCATGTATTTTTTTGACATCTCAATATAGGATATTTCTAGAGAGAGAAATATTATTCTAGAGGGGTTTTGGGTTGGAGCTTGCTCTAAGCACAAAAATGGAAGGCTTCCTCCTCTCTTCTCCTTCCTCCCTTGCATCTATGGGCAACTAACTCCCTATCTAGAGAGGTGATGAAATCCTCTCTAGTAAGCATGCTCTAGTTTTGGTTTATTTTGGTGGAAATGATGTGTATATGTGGTTATTTCATAATCTAGAGTTTACACTTGATGTAATGAACCTAAATTCTTATAAATGATTATGTTGAATCTATTATCTTGTCTTAGATCATATTTTCTCATGATTATATGGCTTGTATTTTCATAGTGACAATGAAAATGAGATTGTTGAATGGTTTTAATGGCATGTTATTGGAGAACCTTGATAGTCTATGGCTTAGGTCCTTTTTTTGATGGTCCATGCTTAATTTCTAGCTTCTTGTGCTTTCATCATTTGATTAAGGGCTTGATAATATCTAGCTTAGTGAACATGCTTAAGGCTACACCCTAGTTTAGGTAGTTCAAGCATGTGAAACTTTGATAGGTTATTCTTGCCTTTTGATTTAATGAACTTCTTAAGGATAATGTAGCAACCATGTGTTGCTAAATATTATGACCACTATATATGTTGATTTCCCATGTAAATCATATTCTAGCATGTTTATAGGGTAGGTAGTGGATTCACTTCCCTAGTCCTCTCTATCTAGATTTCTTTCCTCTTAATTTCCTTACAATTATTGTTTTATGCACTCTTTAATTCCTAGTTCTAAGTGACAAATCAAACAAAACTCTATACCCCCTTTCATCAAACTAAAAGTGATTTTACAATCTTGATTGCCATAAACTAGCAATCCCAGTGGTTCAACTTACCCATCCAATAGCCCTATTTTACAATGATTTGTGCTATTGTAAATGATTGATTATTATTGATAGTCGATGAGACCGATCACAAAACAAAGAAAGTCCTCATTAATCATGTTATGCTCTATTAGATTAGCAACTAACTCACTTACCACTTCCTCCTCTATACAAGATAGAGTGCTAGGCATTAGCTCACTTGTTACTTCTTCTTCTTCACTCTTATCATCCTCATCTATATACATTGAAATTCTTACCATTTTTTCATTTGCCTCTTCTTCCTCCTCTTAACGAGAAAGAGTACTTACAATTTGCTCAACTTGAGCTTCAAGCTTGGCTAAGATTTGAGAATGAGAATTAATATCTTGAGTTTGTGAACTAAGCCCATCAAGTAGAGCTAACACTTTTTCTTAAAACTTGGGTGAATAAGGTGATGTAGCTGGTTCTTCATAAAATGGTAGGGGATGGTGATAGTCACAATGAAGATTAAAAGAATGATCAAGCCCATAATAAGATGATGCATGAAATAAATTGGACTCAATCTCATAAGGATTAAAATATGATGGAGGAGCATAAGGTGAAAGGAAGAAATCCCCCCCCTCCCCCCCCCCCCCCCCCCCGGCCCCTCCAAAACTTGGATCAAAAAATGGCTCCATTCAAATTAAAAATCCAAATGCAACAAATAATGGCCTCCACACGGGCCTCTGCTTGGACAAAAATTTAAGCAATATAATGAGCCTCAACAAGGGCTATCACAAGTATGCAAAGAAGTGAAACAATTAAAATACAAGACTTCCAAAAATTGCTCACAATGGTCCTTAAGCAATTTCAAATTTTAATGTTAGCTTTAAGCTCCAATGATTGCTTTAAGATTCAAAGTTTGCCTTTCTTGTAGTCAGGTACCTAATTGACAAATAATAATGAGAACAAGAAAAAAGAATATACAATGAAAAATAAAATAAAAATAGAACCAATTAAATGAACACTATTGTCTAGTTTAATTCCAACAAAACCATTAATCCCCGGCAACGGCGCCAAAATCTGACGAAGGCCACTTGTATACGCCAAAACAATATAGTGAATGTGCGGTTCAAGAAAAGCCTTTTGGGTCAAGTTTAAATTTATAAAAACCACAACCACCATTACTACTAACGTAGCAAGAGTGAGTAGGGATCGTCCCAAGAGATTATACATGTTGGAATTTAAAATAAACTAAGTTGAGATAGAGATTTAAGAGATGAGAAGTGAGGTCTTAGGGTGTATTGGAATTGCCACTAAGCTTATTCACCGAACCACACACTTTCAACTAATTTGGGGAAAATATTCTTGTGAACAAAATGTGATTACCAATTGCAATATTAAGTATGGACCATCAAATTAAAGAATGAATTGTCTACTTAACCAATAAATAAACTAAGTGTAGCACAACCCATCAATTCTAAGCATAACCCATCAACTAGTCACAATTGTAGCACACATCAATCTAAAGAATCATGAAATTTGCAACAATAAGCCATGAAATATCAACTCAAGTATAGATTGTCTACTTACCTACAAACATAAATTAAATTGTAGAACAACCCATCAAATATAAGAATAATCCATCCAATTAATTGACAAACCCATCTAATAAAAACCATGTCTAGCCATCACTAGATTTTCAATCAACCACATATAGACATGCAATTAATATAGAAAAACTAGTGTAGAGATCAATTCCCAAATAATCACACATAAGACAACATGTAATCACAAAGAAAATCAATAGCAAGAATTAAACCATATGAATCATGTGAGACATAATTCCCAATTTAATCACACATAGACTTGTAAATAAATTAGAGAATTAATAAGAAGAATTAAACCATATAAATCATAGAAATATACCAAGATTCATTAAATTCACAAGGCTAGAACATTAATCACAAGATATTATTCCCCAAAAAGTATGAAAAAGATAGATGTTTAGATTATAAACTTGGGGCTCATCCAAGCCCCAAATATGGCTCAATCTTCTTCCTCTTCTTCTTTATTGAATTCTAAAGAGAGAGAGAATGTGTAGATCTTGAAATGTGTTCTTGGTGCCTCCACTCTTCTCTTTTCTTTTAACCCTAATCTCTAACTTTTCTAGAGAGAAAATAAAATTACAATGAAATAAAAATTGAAGACAAAAACTATTGATTGATTTCCCACAAAATATGGTTCAATTCCCTTTAAATACAAGGTCCTTTTCTTAGTCACTAAGTCAGAAATAAGCCTTCAAAATATCTAATCCCGCAGCTATATGGTGGGTGGAGTTCGGGCGGGCGGGAATAAAATAGCTCGCTGCCAGTACATTTTCGATCGATTGAATTAAACAGTGTTCGATCCATCCAAATTTTTAGCATTTTTGACATTTTTTCATATTTTTCTGAAATCTTTCCGGAACCTTCGTTTGACTCTAAAAAGACTGTAATACAACATTTTTAGCCCGTTTGAACCTTATTGACCTGAAATAGACAAAAACACAAATAAGTATTAAAACGAGAAAATAAAGATAGATGAATGGACTAAAATGCCCTCGCTTATGTGCTAAAATGTGTCACATTTGAGCACTTATCAGATGTTCTTTCCGCAATGTTACAGCAACCTTCTCATTCATGCCTACCTAATTGGGATCATTTCCATGGAGTGACTGTTGGGTTTTGTATAACCTACATAGCAATTTGTTTAAATTATAGTTGACAATTTTTTTTTAATGGAATATGTAGTTTAGTGTTTTTGCACATATATATTGTGAATAACGTGTATTGAAATGGATTGAGGTGTCCTATGATTATACGGGTTTATTCATGTGTATGATGGGTGATCATATGTGGGATTCAATGAACTAGGGATGAACCATATTATCATTTTATTTGTCTTTATACGGTATTAGAAGATGGACACTCTATTTACAAAGAATTAGAATGAATCAACGATTACTTAGAAAATTACAACCAACGTAATGGCAATTTACTCCTCATTTTTTTTTATGACGTAATGACTTGAGCCTTAGAGAGTTGGTTTAATGAATGACTTGAGCATCAGAGGGTTGGTTTAATGATTACTTTTATTTAGTGGACTCTAGGGTCTAAAATCCGACCACTCTGGCTAGTAATTAAATCATTGACTTTAGAACATACTGCGATGGTGTTTAATTTTACGATGATTAATTTAATCACAGTAAACTTGTCAGGAAATAATCAAGTGGTAAAATTAATTTATTTAATTTATTTAATCAAAATGATAATAATTTATTTAATCATATGCTAATTAAAGCGTGGAGGGGCTAATACCACTTTGATCTCTTCCTTGCTTTCTTCCAAGAAAAAACCCATTTCCAACAGTGACCAATCAAATAATGAATCAATAAAGCAAGTATCAAATGAACATATACATGCCTTGCTTCCAATTCTTTAGCGGACAGAAAATGCAAGTTTAATCGATAGTAGCGAAGGCCTCATGAAGGTCAACCTTTAAAGTATGTATTGGGATACAATGCATTCAATTTCAAATATATTCATTAATTGACTGACAAATAATTTATCTACACAAAAATCAACAAGCACTATAACAGGAATATATTTATGATTTAAGTGATCATACCAGTACAGAACCTAAGGAGATTGGAGCACTCCATGGTCATTATTTAATTGTAGGAATGAGGACCAGGGGTTGTTCCTTCTGCAGTGTTGCAGCGAACTTCTCATTCATGTCTAGCTCAATGGGATCATTTCCATGTGGAAGAGACCAATCGAAAGAACGAAATAGTGAAGCAAGTATTAAAGGAACTTGCTTTGCTACCATGGGAAGATCGGGGCAGATTCTTTTTCCCGCACCAAAGGGTAAGAATTCAAAATCATTCCCTTTGAAATCCAATGTCGTGTTGAGGAATCGTTCTGGTTTAAATTTCAATGGCTTTTCCCAAACCATGGGGTCTCTCCCAATTGCCCAAACATTTACCACCACTTGAGAATTTTTTGGGATTGTGTAATTCATCACTTTCCATGAGTCAGGTGCACGGTGGGGAAGCAGCAATGGTGCTGGAGGATGTAACCTCAGAGTTTCTTTTACACAGGCTTCAAGGTAAGGTAGCTGAGCTAGATCGGATTCTTTCAGTGAATGCTGGTTAATTTCTCTTGTCTATTCTTCATGGATTTTGGATTTTTATCAATTCTGCCATTGCCCACTCAACTGTTAAAGTGCTTGTATTTGTACCAGCAGTGAATAGCTTCTAAAAAATCATACATGTTGCATGATAGATGAGTATGATATTGCAATTATATATGTGTCACACCCCGAAAATTCTAATAAAATGTTCTGATACCAACTTGTCACACCTCAAAAATTATAATAACATGCTCTGATGCCATTTTATCCAAATATCATAGTTACAGTCCAAAAAAAATATGGTTCAAATCAAAAGTCCATGTCTTACAACGTTTAGATAACTTACATTAAAGTTACAGCCTAATAATATAATTACAATAACAAGAGTCCATAAGTCTCTATACCGAATATAACAAACTAAGGTTTTACAAAAAAATGATGAGACTTAGATGCAAAAATAGCAAAATGATCCTCTAATCCAAAATAGGCTTGTGGTGGAATGTCACCCGCCACTTTTTTCCCATGTCTTGGAAAATGTTAAATAATAGGGTGAGTATAAAGCTCAGTAGGTGGTGCCTAAGACACACACATCTTGTGACCCCGTGAATCCAAGCAATGAATAGAACAATAGGGAACGGGATTATGCTATGCTGGGAGAAATACAACATCAAGTTCAAATCCAAATGAATAATATGGTGCTATGAAATGCAATGCCGTGCTATGTCGCTCCCCATTTTCAAAATCATCCATCACTTTTCAAACTGTTAATATAACCCATCCGTTGGTGACTCCGCGGCGACAAGAGAGAAGGATTGACTACTGTCCTTAACCTTTGGTACCTTCGCGGCGTCATTTGGGCCCAGATAGCTCAACCATGCTAGGGTGATTTCCCTAGTTCCCTCTAGGTTACATTAACTCCACGAGCCTTCGGTACCTCATCGGTGTCCGGGTTTTCTAAAAATCATTTTTATCAAAACTTTTCCCAAAATCCCTTTTCTTTCATTTCAAAACAATTTTCCTTTTCTTCATGCCCAATAATATGCATGAATGCATCATGCCCTTTTTATGCCATGATAATTAATACCCATAATCATACATTTAATTCAATTCTAAACCACTTAACATACTTGCAAGAATTTTTAAAGAATTTACGGCATGCTTCCATTCAACAAGAATCTCACATGATAAGACTAAAAATATGAAATTAATTCATATAAGCATACAATTTCAACTAAACACATAGACACATACTTCATTTACAATAATCTAATCATTTTAGTGGAAATTCAACATAAATTGGCATGCTAGACAATAATTCAAAAAGGAAATTCACAAAGTAACAAGAAATTTCATGGATTAGGAACTTTTACCCTGAAAAAGAATTTTCTTCACTAGATCATCAAAGTCTCAAGCTTTAGGCCTCCTCTGCACCTCTCGGACCTCTCTGTCTTCTCTCGGCTCACTCACTCTTTCCTCTAAGTTCTCTCTTCTGTGTATACAAACTCTCTCTTTCTCTCTCAATCTTTACTCTATCTTTCCTCAATTTCTTTCTCTATTGCTCACACAACTCAAAGCACGCCTATACAATTTATAGGCCTTTCCACCAACACAATTCATGCAACATCACTGCTCATCACATGCCTTCATCAGACAACATCATTTCCTTTCCAATACTATTATCTCACTCAATCAGATCAAACCCACGTGAAGCTCAATGATTTTTGGCAAAATAAATCCTTGTGGGCCCTACCTAAAATCACTTCAACTTTCTTCCTTTGTTTTCTCTTTTTCTTCTAAGCTCGGCTACTCCCTTATCTTTTCCCACATGCTGCCGACCAGCCCACAGACAACATACAATATATATATATATATACAATGTAAAAACACTAAAATCAAACCCAACATTCTCCTCTAGTGGGTCCCGCCAAAGCCGCTCCATTTTTTTTTTTCCTTTCTTTAACCTTATGCTCTCATCCACCTTCCGCTGCTCCATCAACATTCCATAAAATATATATATATATATATATATATATATATATATATGTAAACTATAAATAAAATAACAAAATAACACCTCCACTGATGGATAAGTCTCCAATGTAAAATTGTAATAACCCAAATCCGGGAATCTGGAACGTTAACAGGGTCCTTACCCGAACCAGAGGTGACACAAGGGTACTATGGTCATTTCACATTAATTTAATGATTTAAGGTCTACTAAGGTAAAATCGTCATTTACTAGAGTCATTCCATGAATTAAATGAAGTTTAGAGGCCTTGTAGCCTTACCACGTCATTCTAATACTCCTAGAGTTCATAGGGGTATAATGATCTTTTTGCATGGTCAAATAATAATATTAAACCCAAAAGGGTAAAATAGACTTTTATCATATTCAAATGGTGACATAAAAGCCCTTGGGGGCAAAATAGTCATTTTGTAGTCAAATTACAACGTTCATACCCTTCAGGGGTAATTCTATCATTTTCTAGGGTCAATATGCACTTTGGTTGGAGTCTAGGGGTCATTAGGTAATTATATTAAAATATGAAGTCCTTGTGAAAATATTAGTTCATCTAACCGGTTATGAGATTTCTCCTAACCGAGTAGATGAATGGTCCAGTAGACTTACACGTTTTCAAATCATATCTAACCGGTTAGGAGATTTCTTCTAACCGGTTACATGAATGGCCAGTGGAAAAAAAATCATCAAAAAAATATCTAACTGATTAGAAAACCTTATCTAACCGGTTAGATAATGAAAATTATCCAACCCCTTCTCTGCCCATACATCTAACCGAGTATAAGGAATCTCCTACCCGAGTAGTAGAACACCTAAATTTCTATCTAACCAGTTAAGAAAACCCATCAAACCAACATACTGCCCATTTATCTAACCGGTTAAAGGTTTCTATCTAACCGATTAGATGATGCCCACAGATGAATCTACAAAATTCCTGCTTCCCAAACCCAATCAAATTTAATTCCCAAACACCTAAACATGAAATTAAAGCTCTATGAACATCTTCAACCCTTAAAAGTTTTGTAAAATCTGCAAATATCATCATTCATACATCCTTGAAACATTTATACAAGTATAAAAGAATATGTTTACAAGATGATGAGGCCTCCATGGCCATGATTACAAAAACTTCACTTGAAGCTCACAAAAGAATATAATTACATTACAAAATCAATGTCTTTGCTAGTCTATTACAAAAGAGGTCAAAAGTCCATTCTACACTCCTAAGCTTGTGAGGGTGTGTCGTCTACAATATCCTTGCTATGTCTTGAAAATGATAAATATAGGGTGAGCACAACGGCTCAGTAAGGAATGCCTAAAGCATTAGCTTTGGGCTCCATTGAGTCAACATACAAAGAATAGAGATATGATATAAGGTCATGCATAGGAATGTTAATAAGTCATAATCAACACAAATACATCACAATGCAATGAAATGTCATGTTTTTCCTCGACCAACATCCTGGCCCAACTGAAAACTGCTAATCAACTTTACCGACGCGAGATTGATTGACTATCCCTAGTTCCAATCTAGCAACTATTTGGGGTCTAGCTATCAACTTTACACGTCCCATTCGGCACGCACTCCCTCTAGGTCGAATTAGCACTGGGCTTAACCCAGTTCTTTCATAAAATCACTTTCCCAACAATTCCCAAATTACTTTCTCTTTTTTTTTTTTTTTCTAAAAAAAAAAAAAAAAAAAAAAACATTTTTAACCACTATCTCCCAATCATGCTCATACCATAAATGAAATCATGCTTTATAGAGATCAATATTTTCATGCTTGTAATTTCTAATTACATAATGAAACTTGCTCATCACAATCATCAATTTCAACTTGCTTTCTCAACAAATCAACATCTCAAATAGACACTTTATCAACATTTAAAACACGGTTTCAACACTAAGCACAAAGGCACCAAATCAACTATTAAATCATCATTTTTCACATATATAACATGGAATCAAATCAAGAACACAATTGAAGGCAAAGCACCCCTACCTTAAAAATGCAACCCAAAGCCCTAGCTCCCAATCTCAAATTTCACCAAAAGTAAAACCGGAGTAAAAATGTAGATCTTGAAGAGTAGAACAACCTTCCTTCTTACTTCTCACCTAAATCTTCCTTAGCTAGCTCAAATCTTAGAGAGAAGCTTGAGATTTTAGAGAGGGAAAATGAAATGGATGAGGAAGAGGGTGTGGCCGAAAATGAGGGAGAGGAGAATGAAAATGTGGTCTAAGCTTAGCCAATTTTCATCTCAAATGTGTGGTCTTTAATGGGTTAAAAGTCCACCCAAGCTCAAATGCCAAAAGTGCCCTCCAAAGCTCACTAAAACATCACTATTGCCACAAAATATCGATCTCCACCCACATGATACATACACTTACACATTTAATACATTATCTCACAAATACATAAATACATGGTAATTGGAAAATAACATCGGGGCCCACACTGCACGCAAAATGATGCACAAAAACAAATAAAAATGAAAATAATGCCGAAAAATTCGAAAAAAAATTTGGGACACTAAAATCTCCCCAACTTAAAAGGATTTCATCCCTGCAATCAAACCATACCTGGGGGAGAAAATAATGTTGTATACTTGGTGCGAACCTCCTATTCGAGATCCCAAGTAGCCTCCTTAACTCTGTGATGTTTCCAAAAAACTTTCACCAATGGTATTGTCTTGCCCCTTAACACCTTCTACCGTGTGTTAAGGATCTGAACCGGTCCCTCCTCGTAGAAAACATCCTCATCAACCCAACTCAAAATGTAAGACGGATCTGGCTCATACTTCTGTAGCATCAATACATGGAAAACATTATGGACTTTGTCCATTTGTGGTGGTAATGCAAGTCTGTAGGTAACCTCTTCTGCACGGTCCAAGATCTCAAACGGTCCAATGAATCGTGGCTATAACTTGTCACTCTTCCCGAACCTCATCAAACCCTTCCATGGAGAAACCCGTAGAATGACGTGGTCTCCCACCTCAAAGGATAACGGTCGTCACCGTCTATCTGCATAACTTTTCTATGGGCTTTGAGCAATGAGCAACCTCTATCTGATTAACTTAATCTTCTCGGTAGTCTCGAGTACAATGTCATGTCCTAAGGCAACTGTCTCACCCACCTCAGTCCAACAAACCGGAGACCTACAAGGTCTGCCATACAACACCTCAAATGGAGCCATCTCAATACTCGCCTAATAACTGTTGTTGTAGGCAAACTCAATAAGTGGAAGGTGATCTTCCTAACTACCTCCTAATCAAGTACACAGGCCTAAAGCATATCCTCCAAGATCTGGATGGTATGCTCCGACTGGCCGTCCGTCTATGGATAAAATGCCGTACAGAGGTGCAACGATGAACCAAACGTTACCTGAAGTCCTTTTCAGAACTTTAAAGTGAATTTGGCATCCCTATCCGAAACAATAGTCACTGAAACTTCGTGCAACTTCACAATTTCTTTCACATATAGAACAACAAGTGCCTCTGCGTCATCTGTTGCCTTAATAGGCAAAAAGTGAGCCGCCTTGGTCAATCTATCAATAATAAACCACACGACTTCATTTCCCCTTCGTGACCTTAGAAGACCTATTACAAAATCCATAGTAATCTATTCCCATTTCTACTATGCTACGAGCAATGGCTGCAACAAACCAGCTGGTCTCTAGTGCCGGCCTTCACCTGTTGACATGTAAGGCATCTAGCCATAAACTGTGCAACATCCTTTTTCATCCCATTCCACCAGTACTGACGTCTCAAATTATGATACATCTTGGTACCACCTGGATGAACTGCAAAGCGGGAAGTGTGAAACTCCCGTAAGACATCCTCATGACAAACAGTGGAAACAACCAACAAACCCTTGAACCGAAGACCTCTATCTGCATGAAATGTAATACCCCGATATTTTAAGGGATTTATTAATTACTTCAATTCTATTTTTAAATGATTTGTTTGATTTAATTAGGGTTTAATTGATTTTATTTTATTTTTATATAATTTATATATTTTGTGATTTTAGTTGTTAAATTGATATGGTGTTTTGTTTTGATGATGTGAGTGAATTGTTTGTTTGAATTGTGTGTAGTTATGCTTGTGTGAATTGTTTGTTAATTATTTGTAATTATTAGATTTAATTTAATTAAGTTAATTATTTTATATTAATTGGATTTGGGCTTAAGGGAATTGGACCAAAGGATATGGTCTTGGGCTTTAATGAAGCTTTATTGGGTTAATTAATAAAGCCCATGGTTTTGTGATTATTTAAATAATCATTTTTGTATAATTATAAATATAATTAATTAATTAGTGTTATGAAGAATATATATATAGATATATGTTTATGGATATATATATGTATATATGATTTAATTAATTAATAATTAATTGTAGAAGGAAATATGCATATATATATTATATAAAATATGCGTGTCTAGATATATATATTAGTTAAGGATTATTAGTTTCCTTTTATTTACTAGTCATTATTGGTATAGGATTAGGTATTAATGTGTATAAATATACACTTAAAGTTTTATCAATAAAAGTTTGTCACGTTAAAAAAATAAGAGAGCCAGAGAGAGAGAAGAAGAGAAGACTGACAAGGAGGAAGCCGAATCTGAGAAAGATGATGCCGAAATTGGAAGAGACAATTAAGGCTTGAAGCGTCGGTTTCGTTTCAAAACCTTCAGGCGAGTTTTTCTCTATCTTTCCTCTTAGAACTCATAAAGATTTCACCTTGAGTATCAAAATTTTAGGTTAAATTTATTGATTAAATGATGGTTAGAACAGAATATTTAAAACATGAATTATTATATTTTATTTTTTAAAATTTTAGATTTTTATTTTTTAATCTATGGGTTGTATTTATTTATTATTATTATTTTTTTATAGAATGAACTGATATGCTTAATTTACGACCCAAGAGGATTAATTAGGTTTTATAGAATTTCTGGAATTTTTCTAGAATTTTTTGGTATTATTTTGTATTTTTTTAGGAATTTTATGAGATATATATTTTTAATATATTTGTTTGGATATATATATATATATACTGTTTATATATTCTGGAGGTATGAAATCGGCGCATCAAAGAGTGGGTGTTGGTTCAATGTGGCGCAGCCTATTGTAACTTGGTGTGTGTGTGTGTGAATCAGAACCATAAACAATAATAGGGTGATTCAGTGTGGTACGGCACATGGAGCTTCAGTGCGTAGCAGGTCAGAGGCCATTGGATGTTGGCTGATCAATAGAAAGGATCCGGTGCGTTGCGGATCACGGTAGTAGAGTGCGCGCAAGCTTTAAAGGGCTGGGATGCGCTGATGAGTAGCGCCTGATCCGGTACGGGTGCGCTCATGCGGCTGGGTGGATTACAGCCAATCAAAAGGTACCACATCATCTAGAAGAAGAAGCTGGCGCGTGGCTGCGCGTGAGGCCACCTGTCAGCATGTGGTGGCGCGTGGAAAAGCGTAAGGAATGTTTGGTGGATTTTAGCAGCGCGTGGCGGCGCGTGGAGACATATTTAGGGTCCCGAAAAGGTTCTAAGGGGTCCGGTGAATTCTCATATTGAATTTCAAGCTTGTTAAGGTTTAAACCATCCACCAAGGGAGATATTCTAAGGTTTTTAGAGTAATAAAGTGTCACTACGGTTTTTAATGTGCGTATAATTAATTAATTAATATTACGTGACGGAAGGAAATATATATATATATATATATATATATATATATATATATATGTGTGTGTGTGTGTGTGTGTGTGTGTGTGTGTGTATATATTGTTTAATTGGTTAGGATAATTATGGAGGGATGCGTATATATGTATATTTATTAGTATATATGCATATATGATTTAAATAATCAAGAATTTTTATAGATGGTATTACACATATTTATATATGTGTATGTATATATATCATTTAAGATTATTATTCTTATTTGATATATCTAGATAGGCAGATTATTAAATTAGGCATATGCTTCTACATGAGATATCTATGTATGAATTAGCTATCGTTGAGTCTAAAGTTGGTACATGGTTGAATTGTAGGCATGGATGAGTTATCATAGGCATAAATATATTGCCTAAGTATTTGTATGAATAAATTACATACATGGAAAGCATGGATGAGTTGTTAATTAAAAGTATACATATATATACTTAAGGAGGCATGGTTGAGTTGCCATATATAAATAAATATATTGATTAGGGCATGGTTGATTTGCCAAAGCGTAATTTAATTGCTATGTGTTAAATGATTAAAATTTCATCTACGGTTATTGTATGTGTAAGTTGGATTAGGGTTAGATATTCTTATATTAGAATAATCTAGCACTTACAGGTTAATCATTTATTTTATTATATTAATAAAATAACATTGGTAGAGACATGTATGATTTGTCAAAGCCTAGGTATTAGCTGTATGATTTACATAACTAAATTCATTATTGGCTTTTGGATTATAATTTTCCTTGAATTATATTTTATTATTTAAATGATTAAATAATTATTTAAAATGGAGTTAAGGTTAAAGGGGTTTCTCTTTTAAAGAGAATGAGTTTTGAATTGGTTTAAGTATGGTTATGTTTTAATCATGGTTTAATGGTTTTGAAAATTAATGAAACTATTAATGGATGTAAAGGTTATACCGTATATAATTATCTATACATTTGCGTATCATTGTTTAATAAACTTAAAACTTTATTAAGTTTGGTTTTGATCAGAGATGATCTACTTATTGGTTTTCAGAGGTCTGGTAGAGTGAACTTGCTCGTAGGGTTTAACCCACGATTTATTTTTCAGGTTATTAAAAGTTCAAGTCTCAAGGTTGAGGATCCGCAACTAGAGGACTTATCCATTCTTTCTATTTTTATTTCAAAGTCGAATATTTTTACTTCAGTAGTTATTAATGGATTTATGCACAGTGGATTTTGGTTAAGGGGTCCTTGAGTTACAAGATTCCTGAGTTGTAACCGTTGGCGAGTTATTAATGAAAAATCTTTATTTATTAGTTTTTCTTCAGCGTATTATTTATTCTTTTATTTCATTTTGTACTCTGTGCTTGTTTGAAATACTTTAATTGTTTTGATATCCCCTAATTTTGTGCGCGGACTTGATCAACACGTGTTCCGAAATCAGGGGGTATCACATGAAAGGTCCAATTTTTCACTGTCTCACTACTAGAGATCAAAGTATGAATGGCATCCAAATTCGGATCCTGTCTCTGTGACTCAATCACTCGTCTGACAAGAGTAGGCTGAGCCACAAAACTGAACAAGAACGCTGACTCACTGCCATAGTCATCATCAAAACACTGTAATCCCATCTCTACCAGATCCTTAAGCATCTTCCACTTTCGAATAGCCAACCCGGCTAATGTTCCACGAGATTTTCGACTTAAGGCATCAGCTACCACATTTGCCTTACCTGGATGATACTGCAAATCAAAGTTACAATCCTCCAAAAATCCAACCCATCGTCTTTGTCTATTGTTCAAGTCCTTTTGGGAGAAAAGGTACTTGAGACTCTTGTGATTTGAGAACACCTCGAATCTCTCACCGTACAAATAGTGCCTTCAGCGCTTCAAAGCAAACACAACTGCCGCAAACTCCAAGTCATGAGTAGGGTAGTTAAGCTCGTGAGTCTTTAACTGTCGAGACCCGTAAGCCACTACTCTACCATCTTGCATCAGCACACAACCTAAACCATCATGTAAAGCGTCACAAAGATCACATAACCTAAGCCACGCTCAGGTATCACCAACATTAGAGCTGTAGTCAACCTTATCATCAACTCTTAAAAAGAAGACTCGTGGGCTTCATTCCATATGAACTTGATCCCCTTCCGGGTCAAGCGAGCCATAGGAGCTGCCAAATGGGAAAAATCTTTTACAAATCGACGATAATAACCCACTAGGCCAAGAAAACTCTTAATCTCAAAAACATTCTTGGGTTGCTTCTAATTCAAAATCGCTTCTATCTTCGATGGATCTATTGAAATTCCACCTTCCGAAACAACATGCCCCAAAAATTTCACCTCTTATAACCAAAATTCACACTTTTCATATTTGGCACACAAAAGGTACACCCACAAAATCTGCAACATTATACTCAAATAAACCTCGTGCTCTTCCCAAGTTCGTGAATATACAAGGATGTCATCCACAAAAACTACCACAAACTGGTCTAAGTAATTGTGGAAGACACGGTTCATTAGATCCATAAATGCCGCTGGTGCATTAGTCAGACCAAAGGGCATGACAAGAAACTCATAATATCCATACCGTTTATGGAACGCTGTTTTTGGGATATCTTCATCCCTAACTCGTAACTGATAATAGCCTGACCTCAAGTCAATCTTTGAAAAATAGTTGGCTCCCTTCAACTGGTTAAATAAATCATCTATTATTTGTAAAGGATACTTGTTTTTGATGGTGGCATGATTCAACTTCCGGAAATCAATGCACAACCTCAAAGAACCATCCTTCTTCTAAGCGAACAAGACCAGTGCACCCCACGGTGACACACTCGGTCGGATGAAGCCTTTCATCCTCAATTCATCAAGCTACTTCTTTAATTCTTTCAACTCCACTGGTGCCATACGATACGGTGCCATAGAAATCGGCGCGGTACTGGGCATTAAATCAATAGTAAACTTCACCTCTCAATGTGGAGGTAACTCTGTCAAGTCCTCCTGAAAAATGTCTAAGAAGTCACGAACAACTATCGGATAAACCTCTTCTGCAATGCCATCTTTGTAATGTTTATGTTTTTATATATTTATATATATATATATGTAGATTAAAAGAATAGGTAGGATTGTTGAGTGGTGGGACCCACCACCAAATGTTTTTTAATTTTGTGGCCCAAAAGGGCTATACAGCCTCATATTCTCTCTCTATCTCCCGACACACTCTCTTCCTCCCTTCAGTTTTCTTTTTTCTTTTTCTTTCTATCACAAAATTTCAATTTTTTCCTCATTTCTTGGAATTTTTGGGTGCCGTTTGCGGCAAATCGAAGAGCTCGGTGAGATCTTCAAGTGGGTGTAAGCAATTTCAGTTTTGGTGCACCCTAGGGATTTCAAAGTTTTGGCTCACTTTGGGAAATTTTGCATCTAAGTGAGGTAGGGGCTCTAATTCACATGTTCTTGGGCCTTTTTGTGAATTACTCTTCTTAATTGGTGATTAGCATGCTTGATTTGTAGAAAATTTCATGTTTTATTATATATATATATATATTGTGCCAAAGTTGTGACTATGTGTTGCTTGATATATATGATGATGAAGCATGTAAATTGTTGATTAATTCAAGCCATTTGTGCCTTTAATACTAGTTTGGTGATTAGAAAGCATGAAATATAATTTTAGAAATTTTTATGTTGTAAAGCATGCCAAAGTATTAAATTTCCATGCCTATTATGATTAATTTGCTAGAATTTGTAATATGGAAGTGTGTTGATTTGCGAAATATGAAAATCTTATGTTGATTTGTGAATTGTAAAAAAAATAAATAAATAAATCCCTTATTTGACATCGCATTGGAAAGCATAAGACATTCATGCATATCATTGGGCATGGAATGGGAAAAATTGATTTGAAAGTAATGAAATAGATTTTTGGAAATTTTTTTGAAAAGGTCTTTTTTTGAAAACCTGGTCGCCTAGGGGTTACCTAAAGGCCGTGGTGTTAGTGAGGCCTAGAGGGGACTAAGGGGATTTTCTTAGCTTGGTTGAGTTATCTGGGTCCCAAATGACGCCACAGGGCTACCATGGGTCAAGGACAGTAGCCAATCCTCCTCTTGTACCGCCATGGGGTCACCATGGGATGGGTTTCACTAACGGTTTGGAAATAATGACGGAAAATCGGGAACAACATTGTATGACATTACACCCATTGCACGGCATATCCATGCATGACTTGGTTTATAAATGTGATATTGTGGTTATTTTTCCTCGGCATAGTATGACCCCAATTACTTTGTTTCTATTCATTGTTTGGATTCATAGGGTCTCAAGAGGTGTGCCTTAGGCAACTCCTACTGAGCTTTATGCTCACCCTATTATTTAACATTTTTTTTAGGTCACGGAAAAGAAGTGGCGGATGACTTTCCACTACAAGCCTAGTATGGATTAGATGATTATTTTATTATTTTTATATCTAAGTCCCACTATTTTTGTAAAACTTAGCATATTGTATTCTGTACTGAGACTTATAGACTCTTGTTATTGTAATTATATTCATGGGCTGTAAATTTAATATAAGTTGTCTAAGCGTTATAAGACATGAACTTTTGATCTTAATTATATATATATTTTAGGACTGTAATTATGATATTTGGATTAAATGGCATGTGGTTATTTCACCATGAGATGAACTATGTTGAGGCATAATGAATGGATGAAAGGGATGCTGGAATGTATTATTTGCATTGTGTTGGGACAGGTTAGATAAATTTTGAAGGTCCAAGAAAGGCCATTGCATTTTTATGCATTTAAGCAGGTTGTCATAGGACCTTTTTCAGCAGAGGTCATGCCAATTTTTTTTTTAATTGGTAGCATTTTAGGGTTGTTATATGGAATGAAGCCTATAAATCTTCCTTTCAGGAGTTAAAGATAAGATTAACTACAGCTCTAGTGTTAGTGATACCGGAGCGTGGCTTGGGTTATATGATTTATTGTGACGCTTCACGTGATGGTTTGGGTTGTGTGTTGATGCAGGATGGTAGAGTAGTGGCTTATGGGTTTCAACAGTTGAAGACTCACGAGCATAATTACTCTACTCATGATTTAGAGTTAGCGGCAGTCGTGTTTGCTTTGAAGAGTTGGAGACGTTACTTGTATGGTGAGAGATTTGAGGTGTTCTCGAATCATAAGAGTCTCAAGTACCTTTTCTCTTAAAAGGACTTGAACAACTGACAGAGGCGATGGGTTGAGTTCTTGGAAGATTATAATATTGACTTGCAGTATCATCCGGGCAAGGCAAATATGGTAGCAAATGCCTTAAGCCGGAAATCTCATGGGACTTTGGCCAGTTTGGCTATTCAGAAATGGAAGATGCTTGTGGATTTGGTAGAAATGGGATTGCAGTGTTTTGATGACAATGCTTGCTGTGAATCAGCATTCTTGTTTAGTCTTGTGGCTCAGCCTACTCTTGTCAGATGTGTAATTGAGTCACAGAGACAGGATCCAGATTTGGATGCCATTTACACCTTAATCTCTAGTGGTGAGACAGTGAAAAATTGGACCTTACATGCAGATGGAGGTTTACGGTATAGAGGTTTATTGGTTGTTTCCACAGGATATCGTGAGGACGTCTTACGGGAGTTTCACACTTCCCGCTTTGTAGTTCACCCAGGTGGTACTAAAATGTATCACAATTTGAGACATCAGTATTGGTGAACAGAATGAAGAAAGATGTTGCACAGTTTGTGGCTAAGTGCTTTACCTGTCAACAGGTGAAGGTCGAGCATCATAGATCAGCCGATTTGTTGCAACCATTGCCTGTAGCGCAGTGGAAATGAGAGCAGATTGCTATGGATTTCGTGACAGGTCTTCCTAGATCACGGAGGGGAAATGAAGCCATATGGGTCATTATTGATAGATTGACCAAGACGGCTCACTTTTTGACTATTAAGGCAGCAGATGACGCAGAGGCACTTGGTGTTCTTTATGTGAAAGAGATTGTGAGGTTGCACGGAGTTTCAGTGGCTATTGTTTCAAATAGGGATGCCAAGTTTACTTCAAGGTTTTGGAAAGGACTTTAGGCAGCATTTGGTTCATCGTTGCACTTTAGTACGGCATTCTATCCATAGACGGGCAGCCAATCGGAGCGTACCATCCAGATCTTGGAGGATATGCTTCAGGCATGTGTACTTGATTTGGGAGGTAGTTAGGAGGATCACCTTCCACTTATTGAATTTGCCTACAACAATAGTTATAAGGTGAGTATTCAGATGGCTCCATTTGAGGTTTTGTATGGTAGACCTTGTAGGTTTCCTATTTGTTGGACTAAGGTAGGCGAGACAGCTGCCTTAGGACTCGACATAGTAGTTGAGACTACTGAGAAGATTAAGCTGATCAGACGACCATTATCATTTGAGGTGGGAGACCACGTCTTCCTACGGGTTTCTTCACGGAAGGGGTTAATAAGGTTCGAAAAGAGTGGCAAGCTAGTGCCACGATTTATTGGACCTTTTGAGATCTTGGACCGGGTAGGAGAGATTGCCTACAGACTTATTTTCCCACTGTAGATAGACAAAGTCCACAATGTCTTTCATATATTGATGCTACGGAAATACGAGCTGAATCCATCCCACATTTTGAGTTGGGTTGATGTAGACATTGATGAGGATGTTTCCTACGAGGAGGGACAGTTCAGATCCTTAACACACAGCAGAAGGTGTTAAGGAACAAGACGATATCATTCGTAAACGTTCTATGGAGGCATCACGGAGTTAAGGAGCCTAAATGGGAGCTCAAACCGGAGGTTCGCTCCAAGTATCCAGAGTTGTTTTCTCCCTCAGGTATGACTTGATTTCGGGGACGAAATCTTTTAACGTTGGGGAGAATGTAATGTTTTTGTTTTTATATATTTATATATATATGTGTATTAAAAGAATGGGTAGGATTGTTGAGCGGTGGGACCCACCACCAATTGCTTTTTATTTTGTGGCCAAAAGGGCCATACAGCCTCACATTCTCTCTCTATCTCCCGACACACTCTCTTCCTCTCTTCAATTTTCTTTTTTCTTTTTCTTTCTACCACAAAACTTTAATTTCTTCCTCATTTCTTGGAATTTTTTGGTACCGTTTACGGCAAATAGAAGAGCTCTGCGAGATCTTCAAGTGGGTGTAAGCAATTTTAGTTTTGGTGAACCTTAGGGATTTCGAATTTTTGGCTCACTTTGGGAAATTTTGCAACTAAGTGAGGTAGGGGTTCTAATTCACATGTTCTTGGGCCTTTTTGTGAATTACTCTTCTTAATTGGTCATTTCCATGCTTAATTTGTAGAAAATTTCATGCTTTATTATATATATATATATATATATATATATATATATATATATATATATATATTATGACAAAGTTGTGACTATGTGTTGCTTGATATATATGATGATGAAGCATGTAAATTGTTGATTAATTCAAGCCCTTTGTGCATTTAGTGCTAGTTTGGTGATTATAAAGCATGAAATATAATTTTAGAATTTTTATGTTGTAAAGCATGCCTATGTATTAAATTTCCATGCCTATTATGATTAATTTGCTAGAATTTATAATATAGAAGTGTGTTTATTTGTGAAATATGAAAATCTTATTTTAATTTGTGAATTGTAAAAAAAAAAAAAAAAAAAAAAAAAAAAAAAATCCCTTATTTGACATGGCATTAGAAAGCATCAGACATTCATGCATATCATTGAGCATGGAATGGGAAAAATTGATTTGAAAGTGATGAAATGGATTTTTGGAAAAAAATTTGAAAAGGTTTTTTTAAAAAAACCCGGTCACCTAGGGGCTACCTAAGGGCCGTGGTGTTAGTGAGGCCTAGAGGAGACTAGGGAGATTTCTTTAGCGTGGTTGAGTTACCTGGGCCCCAAATGATGCCACGGAGTAACCATGGGTCAAGGACAGTAGCCAATCCTCCTCTAATACCGCCATGGGGTCACCATGGGATGGGTTTCACTAATGGGTTGGAAATGATGATGGAAATGGTTTTGGAAAATAGGGAGCGACATTGCATGACGTTGCACCCTTTGCATAGCATATCCATGCATGACTTGGTTTATAAATGTGATATTGTGGTTATTTTTCCCCAGCATAACATGACCCTAATTACTTTGTTTCTATTCATTGTTTGGATTCACAAGGTCTCAAGAGGTGTTCCTTAGGCACCTCCTACTGAGCTTTATGCTCACCTTATTATTTAACATGTTTTTTTAGGTCACGAAAAAAAAGTGGCGGATGACTTTCCACCACAGGCCTAGCATGGATTAGATGATCATTTTATTATTTTTGTATCTAAGTCCCACTATTTTTGTAAAACTTAGCATATTGTATTCTGTACTGAGACTTATCGACTCTTGTTATTGTAATTATATTCATGGGCTGTAACTTTAATATAAATTGTTTAAACATTATAAGACATGGACTTTTGATCTTAATCATATATATTTTGGGACTGTAATTATAATATTTGGATTAATTGGCATGTGGTTGTTCCACCATGAGATGAACTATGTTGAAGCATAATGAATGGATGAAAGGGATGTTGGAATGTATTATTTGTATTGTGTTGGGACAGGTCAGATAAATTTTAAAGGTCCAAGAGAGGCCATTACATTTTTATGCATTTAAGCAGGTTATCATAGGGACTTTTTTAGCAGAGGTCATGCTGATTTTTTTTTTTTTTTTTAATTGGCAGCATTTTAGGGTCGTTACAATCTTTTTGGCTAAAAGACTAGCCAAGAAGTAATCACCACGATCCCTTCCACGAATTACATAAAATGATGAAGTGTGGGAATCACTCCGATCTCCCACGAAAAAGAAATAATTTCCCTTAGGAGTACAAACTGTGACCCTTCCCCTGAAACGATCATAGCACAAAATCAAGCTAACCAATCCATCCCGAGAATGACATCAAATCCAGTTATCTTCAAGAGGATAAGGTCAAACACAAAAGTTCATCCGGCTATCATAATGGAACAACCCCTTATAACTCTACTCAAGGACATTGAAACCCCAACTGGCGTATCAACATATAACGCCCGATCGAGGAAACTGACCTCTAACCCCGATGCAAGTACAAATGATGATAAGATAAAGGAATGACATGCCCCAGAGTCAAACAAAACAGGGGCCCAAGAACCAAACACTGGAAAGATACCTCAGAAAACTAATAGACTAGAAGATGCATCGGTCTGAGCAAGTGCAAAGACACGTCCCTGTGGTGCCTACACCTATGAACTACCAACCTGAACACCTGACTGTTGTACTGACATAGTAGGAATATCCCTCCTAGCTGGCCGTGAACCCTGAGAAGACATGGCAGGCTGTGGTGGCAATGGTGGTCTGAAACCTGACTGAGCTGTAGCCGACTGTGATGGCCTCTGCTGTGACCCTTTGTCACTACCTATACCTGCTCCCCAATTTGGACAATCCTTAACCCTATGGCCCTGCTGGCCATAACCAAAACATACTCCAGTGTTAACAGACGTCTCGGGACACTCTGTCTTGTAGTGACCTGGCTGATTGCAGCGAAAACAAACGACACCTCTCCTATCAGACCTTACTGGCATAAGGGTTGTAGGAGTGGATCGTGCAGACTGCTGCCCCTGGAACTGAGATGGACCACCCTTGTTTCTCTTCCATGACTGCACCTCTGAAGATGACCCTGCATTCCTCTTCTATTTCCACTGTTCTTTTCCTGTATTTCTATCATTTGCTTCCGCCTCTAACATTAATGCCCTTTCCACTGCCTCCGAATAGACCTTAAAATAATGTGCTGTTATTAACGGCCTCATTTGGTAAGGAAAACCCAAAACAAACTTCCAAGTCTTATCAACTTCATTCTTTACTATCTCTGGAGCAAAGTGAGAAAAAGAAGTGAACTTGTTCTTATACTCCGTCACCGACATGCTACCTTGGATGAGATCATTAAACTGCTTTCTTAACTCCCATCTCTTGGTAACTGGAAAATACTTCTCATAAAACAGTTCCTTAAACATTTCCCAACTCATCTCCTCAATATTGTGCTGATTAGTGACTGACTTCCACCAAAGCTTAGCATCATTTGAAAACTTGTACGTGGCTAGGATGATTTTCACATGATGATCCATCACATCTATAGAAGTCAAGTGGGTTTCCACTTGGTTCGTGTAGTCGTCCGCTACAATTGGGTCTGCACTACTGTGATACCCCCGGATTCTCGAATGCTGGTTGGCCAGGCCCACGCCCGATTACTCAAGGATATCAAAACAAATGGCAATAAATGAACACAGAATACAATTATGATAAAAAGAAATAAATAAAAAATTGCTGAAAGAAAACTAAAATGATAAACCAAACTTAATCCTCAGAATAAAATTTTATAAATAAGAAACTATTTTGATACATTCAATTTCTCCATTTCTAATACAACTCGAGAATCCATCTAGTGGACCCCTAATAAAAATCCAACACTGAAAAATGAATAACTGAAGAAAAAACCAATACTAAACCATGACGAAAACTCCTACGTCATCGGAAGAATGAGTGACCGTCTCTGCTCAGCACGAACAAGCTCTAAGACCTAAAATTGTCCGTTACCTGAAAAATAATAATGGGTCAGGCCCATAAACAAGTTCTATCTTAACTACAATCCAAACAGAGACCTGATACGCAAATACATCCTAGATATCTCAACAATATCTATCTAGTTCGTACATATATATATCCACGCTAAAGGACTCTCACTGAACTATAATGGGGGTCTCAACCTGAGTAGAAGGCAACATACAGAAACGCACCCAAAGGTGGGCATGAGTACATAGACCTAACATGGTTTACCTCAACCATCATAACCAACTATGTATCCCATTACATATACGATCCCTAACCAACGATCCTGAGACTCAAGCTCATATCGCAGTACCATAAATTATATATATAAATTCCCATCCAAAACCAATGTAGTGCCGCTTAACTATTCGTTGCCAAGACACGATATTAAATTAGGATTTAAATGTTTTAATTAAATCCGTTTCCTTCCTAGTATCGAATATAAGCAAACATCCAATATGCCGTTCAACTGTTTTAGTTGACAAGACATGAAACCATGTAGGATTTAATTGTTTTAGTTAATCCATTCCGTATTTATGAATAGGTAGGAATTAACATTTTGATTTAATCCGTCCCCCATATGCCACCATCCCATACCGGTGTATATAATGCATATGATCCGTAAATGATGCAACACCTCATACAGTACATCAAATAAAATCCACATAATCCATTTAATTGATAAAATAGAATTTAAACAGTTCATCAACTAAAATCCAAAATAACATCCCTATAATTGCTAGAACATTATTGAATAGTTTAGCAATGCGAATCCAAAGCATTTAATCCACGTAATTGTAGAACAGAGTTTTCATATCTCAGCAATTAAAATCCAAAGTAAACATAAAACAAGTATGATAATTATATGACTCCATTATGCATTCAAAACAAGATTTATACATCAAACTACAGTCCGTTAAATTGCTAGCCATAGTTTAAGCAATTAAATCCTCTTTATCCGTTATATCCGTTAACAGTATGTAACTCGTTTTACGCTTTCATACTGATTAAACCAATTGTATAAAAACATTAATTCTTACAGTGTGGGTTCTAAGACAGCATAATATAAGATTTAGAGTCCATGCTACAGTCTCTTAAATTGTTAGAACACGATTAAACAATTAGTCATTCCTATCCGTTAACAGCGGCAAAGTTGCTTATTTTTATACTGTTCATTCTACTTGCACTATGGAACAAATTATGCAATTAGACAGTTCAAAATCCCATGAAATTAGATTTAAAATCCTTAGTACAGTCCCTAAGACAACGCTGAATACCAAACACATCCAAAACAGTGCCCAGAAAAGTCTGAATTTCAAATATATAGGAGAGCCTGCTCTTAAACCTTTAGAGCAGGCTCCAAACAACCATGGAGCTGGCTCCATAACCCTTGGAGCTGCCTCTAGAGGGCGGATCTGTACTTGAGGGAGACGGCCCCTCTTCCATGGAGCCGGCTTTCTCTCTTTCTGAGAGCCCTGAACCGTTCTGGTTCGTCTACTTCATCTCTGACCGCTTTTAACCCTTCTATTCTTCCTTAAAACTGAACCTAAGGGTCTTTAATTACATCCAGTATCATCCCAGACCATTATTTAAAAACAGTTTGCATCATAACAACCACGGAAAGAATTACCGATTCATTATGCTTTTAAGTCAGCCCTTGAACTCCAAACTTACAGGAACAGTTACAAATTAAACTAGAACACATACAGTCAATTAATTTAACCTAAACTAAGCATGAAAGATTTAATTAATGTTTAATTAAAACCCTAGAGACTATCTAGGTATGCGCAGAACACAAGCCAACGGGAGAGAGATAGAATAGAACTTACCTGAGATTTTGAATCAAAAACCTTGTCGCCGTCTTTCTAAGCTTTCTGACGATGTTCGTTCACTATCAACCTCCTACTGCTCAACCTTCCCTCATCATAGGTCCATTCTTTAATCCACAGCCGAAACCCTACTGGAAATCCCTCTGTTTTCCTCACAATCTCTCTCTCTATTTTATCTCTATAACACTCTACGTGTATAGGGTTTTTCTAACCTTTTTGTAGACGTATAACAGTATATTTATAGACAACCATAAAAACCTAGGTCCAATATTAATCAGAGATGAAAAACCTAATTAACTCCTAGTCTAGTCGGCCAATACGTGATCCATAAAAGACTAAAACTCTAATTTTATATTACAATTAAAAACACTAATAATTAAACCTAATTAAGTCATTTAAATAAACAAACAAACCATTTAAACAATTAAAACTAATTTAATTCAATTAAAGAAAATAAAAACACAATTAGACAACCAATTAAAAAATAATTCAATTAAATAACAATTAGTCAATTAATGCAAATAAACAGGCAAACAAAATAATCAATTAAACAACTAATCCACATAAATAAAACAATTAATCAATTAAACATAAACACATATCCACACAAGCACATAAAATACAATAACTAAATTTCAATTAAGTCCTTTTTAAAATTAGGGGTATTACAACCACCCTCAAACATCATCGGCATCAACTTAGAAAACCCTGTAATCAACTTGAGACGTTTTTGTACCGACGTCTCCTCAACTTGAACTACCGGTTGCGAAAAAGTAGCAATTGTAGCCCTCAAGACACTCTATAGCAAACTGTTCAGTGCCAGCTTAGTTGAGCCTTCACCCGCTTCAACGGGTGCTTCAACATCGTCCCTTCGTGTGGAGACACCTCTAAGGGGAATCAAGTCCCTACAAAGTGTATCCTCTTCGACCTACTCTGCAGGATTGGAGCTGAAACTCTCCCTAACATCTCCTCTTATCAACTTAAGGCCAACTTCCCTTGGTTCCTTTGGTGGTGGCATCGTGCTATAAAATGAGAAAACGGTTCAACAACAATGAAGTTAAGGCCCAACCGTGAACGACTCAACACACAATGATACTATACTAACACTTAGCATGCAAGACTATGCAACAAGTACATCAACATAAGCATATAAGCACATAAGCACGTAAGCAAGTAGATAGTTAAGCATATTTTTTTCAAATAGCAAAACACTTTAGCAAATAACCACATAAGCAATACAAATGACTTCCCACATGGTGTGTGTCATACCCACAAAGCTAAAATGTGATCATGTGAGTGTGTGGCCAAGTTTAAATTTATAAAGAACCACAACTACCTCTAACTAAAAATATACCTAGGGTGAATGGGGATTGTCCCAAGGGAAAGGAGGTGTATTTGTGATGGAAATCAATATCGGATTAGTAGGTCGAGTGATCAACGATTGATGGTGGTTGGTTAATTAAACTATAATGCAATTAAAATTAATGCAAGTAAAAGAGAGCAATCTAGAAAGTAGAGAAAAGATATAGGAAAAAGGACTTGGGGCTTTAGAGTTCACCACTAAGCTTGACTTTACTAGACACTAGCAATTGTACATTAATGGGGAAATTAAATTGTAACTTGGGTGTGTGTGTGACATCTATTAATACTAAGCATGGATGGTAAATAAGATTGTCTAGCCAATTTAATGAAAAGCACAACCTATCAAATGAAACCAATTTTCATTCAATAAAACCACAATTAATGCACACACAATTATCTAGAGACATACATCATTTGCATTCATAAGTATAGAACATCAAGAAACAAGAATAGATTGTCCACCTATCTAAGAATTTAAAGCAACTACACTACATCTAGGCTAGAGACAAGAAATTTAAGCTAATTAAACTAAAGGTGTGGCACAATCTATCAAGAAACAAGTGTGAACCATCAAATAAATCACAAGAATGTTCAATTAAGCACTATGTTTTGGTCATCTCTAGATTAACATCATCAACATAGATAGACAAGCATTAATTCCATTAAATCTAGAAAAAAGCACATGAATCATCCATTCTAGCATACATAGACATATGGTTAGAGATAAAGAATTAATTGAAAGCATTAAAATCCATACACATCTAGTAGAAACCACAAGATATATATTAATCCATGATCAAAACATTTGTTACAATTAAATCCCCAAAAATATACAAAAGACTAGGTCTAGGAAGCAAACTTAAGGGCTATCTCTAGCCCCAAGTAAAGGATTTAGCCACTCATGGTAGTAGACATGGAACCCTCAAGGGCTAGCTTAGAGGTTGGCATCATCACCTTCATCCTTGCTTTTTTCCCAAAACCCTAGTTCTAGAGGGGAAAATTTTCTATTCTATAATTGGTAATCAAAAACTATCTAGCCATTACAATTATGTTCAATAAATCAATTACATACTCATTTGAGTAAGGACCAAGTCAGAATAATAGCCTCTGATTGGAGGAAATTCGCAACTATGCAAAGTAGGTGGAAAACGGCGCGCTCGGGAATCAAACAGCTCACTGCCAGCAGTAATTTCGATCGATCGAAGATGTTCAATCAATCGAACACTTGGGCTTCGATCAATCAAAGCTGACATGGCATCGAAAATATCTTCAGACTTTATCTAAATGGCTGAGCTAGCACCGTCTTCATTTCGATCGATTGAAGATAACTTCAATCGATCAGGACTCCTTTCGATCGGTCGAAGTTGCCTTGATGCATTTTTCTTGGCTTCTTTCCAACTTTACTCCTTAACTCCAAAAATGGTCCAAATGGTTCTTGTTAGCCTGTTTGAATATTATTCAACTAGAATAGGCAATAACACAAATAAGTATCTAAGACATGAAAATAAGATAGATGAATGGACTAGAATACCCTAGCTTAGGTGCTAAAATGTGTCACATTTGAGCACTCATCATACCCTCAAACTTAGATATTGCTAGTCCCTAGCAATGAATTACAAGGAAAATAAAGGAATAAACAACTATACATCTATGAACTAGAAAACAATAAAATGATAACACCACTTTCGTAGGGAACACGATTGCATTAAGCATATGCAACAAGCCTTTTAAACTCCTAGGTTACCCCTAGTGGATGAGTGAAGTCTCGTGAGGGTTTCCAAAAATAATACTCATAAACATTGAGCTCTTTTTCACAAGAGAGAAACCAATATACAAAACAACATTGGGAGAAAACTACTTCAAGTATGCAATTTTTTAACCATTTCCAAGCAATCTCCCAAAATCTCAATATCAAGCAAACAAATATGATCCTCCACACATCAAGATCATGATCATGTAAATCAAAACAACTCTAGAATCCTTTAAAGTGGACCAGCATCAAATATGTTTCTATCTAAGCCAACTAGAGAAATGATCACATCCTTACCCTCAAACTAGCACACAAATCTAGTCTCGATCATCAAAACAAAGAGTAGACCTTTTATTAAAACTTTATTGTTCTAGGTGCTCTTATTCTTTTCACTCGATTTTTTATTTTTTTATTTTTATTTTTATCCTAGAGGATCAAAGATGGAAGCATGGTGCAATGTAGTAATCTATTAAGATTTCTAGCAATCCATGAGGTCGAGCGTTAGGTTAATGACTCCCAAAGCGGACAACTTTAGGACATTAGGTGTTTAAACACACCTAAGGACTTACAAACTCAAATCAACTAGGCTACAAATCAAAACAACCTCCACCTAATCATTTCCCACTTCTCACCTTTTGGGAGAAGTCCTTACTTTTTTTCTTTTTTTTTTCAAGTTATTAACCTAGAGTTTAGGCCCTCCACCTTTCGGTGCGAGAAATTCAAATCTTGATGAGGCTAGAATCCCGGCTAAATGCAAAGGGATTGTTATCCACTTTTGTCAAAATGAAAGCTTTCAATGCACTACTAGCTCAATTGGGATATAACCAATTCAATAATCAAGAAAGAATGTACCCCACAAATGAATTCTAGTGTGCACCTGTGCTAGTGTAGAATCTAAGAGTGAATCTCAAAATAATCACAAAATCAAGATGATGTAGATCACAAATGCAAGCAAGATATCAATCATTCGATAAATTTACTCCTAAATGGCATCCACAAGGCATACAAGGAGTATTGGACTCTCAAATTAAGCAATTTTAAAATTCTAAGTATCATGATCCTCAAAAAATCAAAATCATAGCCCAAGATTCTCAAATTATATTATATGTATAGAAAATAAGTGCGACATGTAAAATATGCTAACACACCCCCAAACTTAATCTGTGCATTGTCCTCAATGTACAAAGAAGCAACAGATAATGGAAAGAGTATACCAAATGGGTGAAGCACAATGGGCCTAGCAACGGAAGGTTAGTTTTTGTGATGGCCCTGATTTTTAGGCCAGTGCGTCAGTGATGAACCGAAAGGATGATCCGATAACGGATCCAAAATGCGAAAGTGAAAACGGAAAACAAGACTCTAAGAAGTCAAAGTGACCTTCCATGAGGTCGTGGAACTCAATAAGAACTGATGCGCAAACAAAAGGTCAAAAATATGACAAATAAGCCCCAGGGGCAAAATAGTCATTTTACATAGAAATGAAGTCCTTAGAATGTAAATTATTCTCGAGACACATCCATAACTTCCAGTGAAGTCACGGAACTCAAAAGAAAGTAGCAGAAGCGAATTACAAGAAAACCAGACAAAAATAGCCCCAAGGGCAAAATGGTCATTTCTAAAAAAATACAAAATCGGGTGCTACCGAGCACACCGCTAGAAAGACAACAAAAAAATAATCAGGATGGACTTAAGAATCACATTATTCGGAGTCCGGACGAAGGAGAAACGGCCTGACGAAGAAAAACGAGCACTTATGGCTAAAAGGGTAAACTGGTAATTATTCAAGAAGATCCGGGTGCAACCGAGTACACCATTGGAAAGACAGTGAAAAATTAGTCAAGTTCAAAAAAAAAGTTCACTCGATTTGGAGTCTGAACGAGGGAGAAACGAGTGTTTAAAGTTGTGACGTCGCGGAGGCTCGACGAAGGCCATGGTGCACACGGCACCCATGCACGAGCCCACCAGCGCCCATGCAGGCATCCAATGGCATGCACAAGCTGACAAAAAAAAAAAAAAAAAAGGTGAGGTTCCAAAACTGAGGCTTGAAACGAGGGCCAAGACGAGTTTTTCTAGAAAAACACGAAGAAGAAACCCCCCTAAACTCGAGTTTTCTACCCGACAACGCGGAAGGAAACGATAAATTATTTCCTAAAGGAAAACCCCAAAGTGCCCCTAAACCAGATTGTGCAACAAAATCGCCCGTGGACGTAACCCTATTTGTGAAGGTGAACCACATGTAAATCCTTGTCTCGTTTGTGCGTATGCTATTTATTTTCTTGTCATTAATTTTCTCTTTATTCTCATAAATTTCTATTCGATTCTTATTTCATAACAAACAGCGTATTATTTTTTACGAAAAGGAGATCATGAAGATATATATATATATTTCCCTTCATATTTTCAATAGAAAGGGGAAATTATAGGATATCAGTATAATGGATCATATTCTAAAACCCAATGGTGAAAGATAATGTTTTATAAATAAAAGTCACTTTTTTTTTTTTTTGATAAGGATAAATAGAAGTCACTTTTTATGCAATCATATGAGAGCTTGAGGAATATGATGATCTCAAAGTGCTTCAAGAGTGCATCAATTCTATGAACATGCTATATAGTCTAATAGTATCTCGTCTTAAGAAAAAAAATAAATAAATAGGGGCAGTTGGGGCAATTTGTAAATTAGGCAAGTCAACTTTGCAATCAAGATTACCAGCTTAATAAACATATACGCACAGAGAGGATAGGGTACGTAACCTAAATTTTCTTTACATGGTTATCTCTTGAGAGAAATACATCAGTTGGTTAACCACCAAATATGCATCCTCTATAGACAATATAAGCTAATTGACAACAATACACTCACACTGCAAAAAGCCAGATCTTGATACTGCAAGTCATGACTGAGACTATTACAAGAGAAGTAACCTATCTCTTATTTCCTATACTCCTCTTACCTATCATCTTCTTCATCCTAAAGCATTTCAAATCTTATTTCTTATCAAAAACTAGTTTACCACTTCCACCAGGACTAAGTCTATGGCCAATATTTGGCAATATTCCTCATATGGGAAAAATGCCTCACATCATTCTGACAAACTTTGCTCGGTCCTATGGCCCTCTTATGTCGCTGAGACTAGGAATTCAAATCATAATCATCGGATCATCCACAACTGCTGCAGAGGAAATTCTCAAGACCCATGATCGGAGCTTATCTGCGCGGTATGTTCATAGTGCAGTACTAGCTAAAAGCTCAAAATTCAATCACTTGTCACTTGGATGGGCACTGGAGTGCAATGATGGATGGAAGAATTTAAGAACAATATGTAGAAGTGAGCTGTTCTCGGGCAAGGCAATGGGGTATCAAGCATGTTTGAGAGAGACAAAGGCAATGGACATGGTGAAGTTTGTGTGTGCAAAGGAAGGAAAAGAAGTGAAAGTTGGAGAATTGGTTTTTGAAACTGTGTTTAACATGACGAGTAATGCTTTGATATCAAGAGATTTAATTAGCTTAGAGAAATAGGGTGTAATGTTTCCAAATTTTACCATTTTTCATTTTCTAAAATTTTTTAATTTTTTGAGGGTATTTTTGTCTTTTCTCGTTTTGCGTACCGGACACCTTGGGGTGTGTCGAGTGTGTTTGAGAGTTGGTTGGGACATTTCTTTGAGTTCAGGACTCTTAGAAATTCACCGGTTGCTATTTTGGCATTTTTTCAGTTTTTCAAGTCGGACGATCCCGTGTGGGACCCACTATCGGGATTTTATGTAAAGGAGTTGTGTCTCGGGTCATTTGTATGCCATGCATAATTATTTTGTGCTTATTTAATGTGGTTGTGTGCTATTTTATATGATTGTGCGCATATATGTATAAATTGTGGTAGAAAATTAAATGAAAAAGATTTTTTATTAGTGGTGTGACCCACCACTAACATTTATTTGTAACTTAGAGACCAATTTGGTCTCATTCTTTCTCTCTCCCCGTAATCCCTCTCTTCCTATCACTTTTCTTCTCTTTTTCTTTTTTCTTTTGATCTTAAACTTCAAGTTTCAATTACTTCTTCAATTCTTGGAATTTTTGGATGCTGTTTATGACAAATCGAAGAGCACGGCAAGATATACGCGTTGATATAAGCAATTCCTTGTTTGGTGCACTCTAGGGATTTCGAATTTAGGACTCATTTTATCTTAAGAGGTAGGGGTCTCTAATCCATGCATTTTTGTGTTTTTGTGAATTAATTCTATGCAATTTGTTGTCAAGCATGCTTAATTCATATTGATTATCCTTAAAATGATTTAAATGTGGTATATGAAGTTCATGACTATGTGTAGTAGTGGATTTATATGAAAAGCATGCTTAGTTGATAATATTTTATGCCTATTATGTTTAGAATTTGCCAAATTTCATGATGTGAAAGTATGATATTTCCATTGGGAGTTCTTGGAAAATTATACTCTGTAACTCGAACTTAAATTGGATGTATGATAATGGTCATTGACATGACATAAAAAAGCATGATGCATTCGTGCATAGCATTGGGCAAAGAAAAATGGGAAAGAATTGTTTTGAAATGAAAAGGGGTTTTGTGAAAACGCAAACGCCGAGGAGATACTGAGAGTCCGTGGCATCAACATGACCTAGAGGAAACTAGGGAAATCACCCTAGCGTGGTTGAGCTATCTGGGTCCCAAATGACGCCGCGAGGGTACCAAGGGTCAGGGACAGTAGCCAATCCTTCTTTCGTGTCACCGAGGAGTCACTGAGGGACGGGTTATGTTAATGGCTTGAAAAGTGATGGATTGGATTTTGAAAAAAAATGGGAAGCAACATACATGGCTTTGCATCTCATGGCATGAATTTTATTTCATTATGACTTGAACTTATATCGTATTTTTTCCCGGCATAGCATGATCCTACTACCTTTATTTCTATTCATTATTTAGATTCACAGGCTCACAAGAGGTGTGTCTTAGGCACCACCTACTGAGCAATTTTGCTCACCCCCTTATTATTATCATTTTTTAGGATATGGAAAGGAAGTGGCGACCGATGCTCCTCCATAGGTTTTTGATGGGTTAGTGGACTATTTTGACATACTTAGTAGCTATGATCTCATTTTATTATTTATTTATTATTTTTTTTTTTTATAAACCCTAGGATGACACGTATATTATGTATTAATATAGGAAAGGACGGTAGTGCCCTTAGTTGACCTCGGGTTTAGGTAAGAACCCAGTTAGCAATTCGGACCCACGGGTTCAAGCCGTTACAGAGGGTGTGGATGGAGGGATGAAGGGTCTTATAAGAAAATATATTGAGTTGATTTCAGCTCCAAATCTGTCTGATTTTTATCCAATTTTAGGTGCATTAGATCTTCAGGGCTTGAAAAAGAAGGCAAATAAAGCGTTTATGAGGATCTGTGCTACGTGGGAGCCCATTATCGAAGACAGAAGAGAAGGAAGAAGAGGTAATACTTCAAGCCAAATGGACTTCTTGGATGCCCTCTTGGACAATTCTTGTAGCAATGATCAAATCAACCATCTACTCCTGGTATGCTCTATTCTTTCCTCTCTATGCATATATATATACACAAATTAATATAAGCCTATATACTCTATTGGCAAAACTAGCAAATCCTTTTTGTAAACTTAAAAACCACCACAGAAGGCTCCTAGTTTTGGGGTAGATACTAGCTAGAGTATTCATATAGCTAGAGTACTCATAAAGAAAGCTTGGTTAGTACATTTGATTGATCTTTTTACCAGGGTTGTAACGACCCCAAAAAATAATAATAATAACAATAATAGATAAATAAAAATAAAAATTTCGACATGACCTCTACAGAAAAAGTCCTATTACGACCTGCTGAAATACATATAAAATGCAATGGCCTCACTTGGCCTCAAAACTAATCTATCTTGTCCCAACGCACAATATCATAATATACAACATCCCCAAAATTAACACATACATACAAAATGTCCCATTCCTCCATCTCTTCCAAACAAGAAATCACTTTAATTACATTAAATTACAGTCCATGAAATATATTTATTTACACAAATTCTACCATTACAACACTATACAAGTTACACTTAATTAATTTTTTTTTTTTTTTTTTTTTTGTAAAAGGTACATGATCATATTTCTATACAAAAGACAACAAAATAAGAGTTTTAGTCCAGTCTTAATTTGCGATGGGTTGTTGCCTGTCCTTCTTTCCCCAAACCTGAAAAATATTAAAATAATAGGGTGAGCATAAGCTCAATAGGAGGTGTCTAAGACACACCTCTTATGACCCCATGAATCCACGCAAAGAGTAGGCAAAAAGTAGACGGGATCATGTCATAGGGAATGCACATCAACAACCACAACTACAAGCTTATAAATAATTTCCATTGTAACACAAATACACCAAATATCCAAATGAAGTGCAATATCATGCCAATGTTGCTTCCCATTTTCTAAAACAATTCATTTTCACCATTCTAAACCGTTAATGCAACCCGACCCATAACACCTCTATGGCGTCACGAGGGAAGGGTTGGCTTTCCCCAACCACATGGCACCTTCATGGCGTTGTCTGGGCCTAGGTACCTCAACCACACAAGAGTCTCTCTCCATTTCTCTCTAGATCACATTAACACCACGGACCACTAAGCGCCTCCTAGGCATGCGGTTTTCACAAACATTTTTCAAAAACTTTTTCAAAAAACAATTCCATTGCCTTTTTAGAACAATGTTTCCCCCATTCCATACCCAATCAAAATGCATAACTACACCATGCCTCTTAAACATCATAATTCTTTATACATTTCAATTATTAATAATAAACACAGTTGGGAGAAAAATTATATAATACACATATCATACTTCTTATTATATCTCCAGCTACTCAAATACATAAGGCATGGAATATAATCATTTAAGGCATATTTTCTCATAAATTGACAACTGACACATAATAACATATCACATATACAACAAATAAATCATTTTTGCAAGGATCCACACGAATTAACATACTATACAACAATTCATGAAGAATAATTCACAAAAATCTAAGAAAAATGTGAATTAGAAACCCCTACCTCTTAATTGAAGAAAAGCCCCAAAATATGCCCAAAATTTCGAAATCTAACGAGGCCGCTTGTATACGTCAAAATAATGTAGTGAATGTGCGGTTCAAGAAAAGCCTTTTAGGCCAAATTTAAATATATAAAACCACTACCAACACTACTACTAACGTAGCAAGAGTGAGTAGGGATCGTCCCAAGGGATTATACGTGTTGGAATATAACTTCAACTCTAATGTACCAAATGATTGCAAAAGAGAGAGACTAGTTGATTAATCTAGAAATTAATTAATTAAAATACAATTAAAATAAACTAATGAGAAATAGGGATTTAAGAGATGAGAAGAGAGGACTTAGGGTGTTGGAATCACCACTAAGTTCGTGTAATTAACCACTTGCTTTCCATTAATGGGGAATATATTGTTATGAACAAAATGCGACTACCAATTGCAATATTAAGCATGGACCATCTAATTTAAGCATGAATTGTCTTACCTAAACTAATTGTAACACAACCCATCTAGTTTAAGCATGACCCATCTAGGTAGCAACAATTGTAGTACACATCAATCTAGAGAATCATGGAATTTGCAATAGTAAGCCATGGAGTATCTAAGCAATTATAGATTGTCTACCTACCTACAAGCATGAATTAAATTGTAGAATAACCCATCAAGTATAAGTATAAACCATCTAATTAATTGACAAACCCATGCAACGAAAACCCATGTCTAGCCATCACTAGATTCTCAATCAACCACACATAGACATGCAATTAATATAGAAAAACTAGTGTAGAGATCAATTCTCAAATAATCATACCTAAGACAACATGTAATCAAATAGAGAATCAATAGAAAGAATTAATCTATATGAATCATGTAAGAAATAATTCCTAATTTAATCACACATAGACATGTAAAAAAACTAAAGAATTAATAGGAAGAATTAAACCATAGAAATCATAGAAATATACCAAGATTCATTAAATTCACAAGGCTAGAACACTAATCACAACACTATATATAAATCCCCAAAAATAGAAATACAAGGGTTTAGATTACACAACACTTAGGGCTCATCCAAGCCCTAAGTGTAGATCTAGCCAATCATGGAGGAGGTAGATGTGGTCATGGAATCAAGCTCCAAATATGGCTCCATCTTCTTCTTCCTCTTCTTCTTCTTCTTCTTTGAAGCTCTAGAGATAGAGAGAGAGAGTGGTCTAGAGATGGATCTTGAGATGTGCCTCCACTTCCCCATTTTCTTCTAACCCTAATCTCTAACTTTGCTAGAGAGAGAAATAAAAAATACAAAATAAAAAATAAAATGATAAAAAGCTCCTTTACAAATGGGTCACTTCCCTTTATATAGAAGGTCCTTTTCTTAGTCACTAAGTCTGGAATATTGCTCCAAAAATATCTAATCCCGTACCATATGGTAGGTAGACTTTTGGGTGCACACGGGAATAAGACAGCTCACTGCCAGCAATGTTCGGTCGATCAGAGAAAAAGTTGGATCGATCAGAGAAGTTGAATCAATCAGAGAAAAAGTTGGATCGATCAGAGAAAAAGTTGGATCGATCAGACTTGGCAGCTTTTTAGGATCAGCCTCTTTTTGCTCCAAATCAGCCTCATTTTGTTCCGGATCCTCACTAAGACTTAGTTTGACTCCAAAGAGGCCTTAAGAAACCATTTTTAGCCCATTTTAACATTATTGACCTGAAATAGACAAAAACACAAATAAATACTAAAACGGGTAAATAAGATAGATAAAGGTCCTAGAATACTCAAGCTTAAGGGGTTTAAAAATGTACTTTTCAGCGCTCATCACATCCCCAAACTTTAATATTGCTAGTCCCTAACAATGAACTACGAAGTAAAGAAATAAAATGAACAACTAAACAACTATAACTAGAAAGCAATAAATGGATAGCGCCACTTTCGTAGGGAACACAATTGCATTTAGCATATGTAACAAGCCTTTTAAACCCCTAGGTTACCCCTAGTGGACGAGTGAAGTCTCGTGAGGGTTTCCAAAAATGATACCCACAAACATAAAACTCATTCTTTCAAAAGAGGCACCAATATTGCAAACAAGCATTGGGAGAAAACTACCTCAAGTATGCAAATTTTCAACCCTTTCTAAGCAATCTCCTAAAATCTCAACATCAAGCAAGCAAGTATGGTCCTCTACACATCAAGAAAATGATCATGCAAATCAAAACAACTCTAGAATCCTTTTTGAGTGGTCCAGCATCAATGTATTGCTATCTTAGCCAACTAAAGAATTAATCACATCATTACCCTCAAACTAGCACACAAATCTAGTACCGATCATCAAGATAAAAAGTGGACCTTTTATTAAAGCTTATTGTTCTAGGTGCGCTTATTCTTTTCACTCATTTTTTTTTTTTTTAATAGGATCAAAGATAGAAGCATGGTGCAATGTAGTGATCTATTAAGCTTTCTAGCGATTCATGAGATCGAGCGTTAGGTCAATGACTCCCAAACCAGACGGCTTTAGGGCATTACGTGTTCAAACACCCCTACGAACTTACAAGCTCAAATCAACTAGGTTACAAATCAAGACAACAACCATCTAATCATTTCCCATATCTCACCTTTTGGGAGAACTCCTCACTTTTTTATTGCTTTTGCTTTTACTTTTTTTTTTTTTTTTTTGTAAGCAAGTTCAATTATTAACCTAGAGTTTGGGCCCTCCACCTTTCGGCGCAAGAAGTTCAGTACTTTATGAGGCTAGAATCCCAGCTACTTAGTGAAAAGGGGTTGTTATCCACCATTATCAAGAATGAAAGCTTTCAATGCACTACTAGCCCAATTGGGATATAACCAATTCAATAATCAACAAAGCATGTACCCCACAAATAAATGCTAGTGTGCGCCTGTGCTAGTGTAGAATCCTAGAATGAATCTCAAAACAATCACAAAATCAAGTTGATGTGGACCACAAAGGTAAGCAAGATATCAATCTTTCGAAAAATTTACTTCTAAATGGCATCCATAAGGCATACAAGGAGTATTGGACTATCAAGTCAAGCAATTTTTAAATTTTAAGCAATATAGTCCTCAAACGATCAAAATCATAGCTAACATCAATCTCAAATCTCAATCATGCATTTAAAGCTCAATTTCAAGTAGAATGCAACAAAGTCACCTTACCCCTAAACTTAAACCGCACATTGTCCTCAATGTGCACTGAGAACAATGGAAAGAAGGAAAGAGTATACCGTGGTGGTGTAGACGTGAAGCCCGGTCATGATCCAATTCGAATGACGTCTCCCCCAAACTTGGAATCAACAACCTACTTGAATAACCACACTAGCAAACTCACATCAAATATCAAATAGAAGAAGATAAGTAAATCAAGCATTCTAAGGCAATATAACACAAGATGAAAGGGAGATATGAGATCAAGCCCTAATTAAAGCATGAAATGTGTATGAGTACACATAAGGGCACAATGATGAAACAAATTTTTGTATTTTTCATTTAATGAAAACAAGTATATACAAAAAAAAAAAAAAAAAAAAAAAAAAAACAAAGAATAAAATGCATGAAAAAAATGCAAAAAGAAAATAAAGAAGGTAAAATGTAATGAAAGAATATGTACAATGCAAGAAATGAAAAATAAAAAATAAGATAGATACAAGACCAAAATAATGAAAAATAAAAATAAAAATTTTTTTTTTTTAATTTAATTTTTTTCATAACAAGTATGTACACACACACAAAAATAAAACAAATAAACATGCAATGAAATAAAGGACGCAAAACAAAATTTATTTATTTATTTATTTATTTATTATTATTATTATTATTATTTATATATGTGAAAACATATAAAGAGAAATGAAAAATGCAAGAAATATGCAAAATGGGTACTAAGTTTAACGTCTCTAGCAAGACGGAATGCTTCTTTGAAAAACTATCTCTTTTTTTATTATTATTCAAATTAAAAATAAAAAATAAAAAATTAAAGTTAAACAAAAAATTTTTGGATTTTTTTTTTTTTTTTTTTTGAAATAAGATAAAAGGAAATAAAATAAAAGAAAAGAAAAGAAAAATATTTTTGAAATTTTTTTCTTAAAAAAAAGGTTTGAAATAAAAATAAATCTTGAAAGTAAAAATGAAAATAAAATAAAATAAAAATCTTTTTGGAGTTTTCGAAAATAAAATAAAATAAACAAAAATATTTTTATATTTTTAACAAATTTTAAAACAATTTTTTTTTTTAATAAGAGAAAAGAGAGTAAATAAAATAAAACGAATAACAAAAGTCAAAGAAAATGAAAAATAGAAAGAAGAAAAAGTCAAAAATTCAAAGGGCAAAGTTGTGATCGATCTTGACTTGGATCAATCACACCATGATCGATCTATGCTCGCACGATGGGATAAAGGATATGAAATATGCAGTGCTTTGAAAAAATTTCTAAGTATGGAATCTCGATCTATCATGAGGGCTCCTAGGTCGATCAAATTTACTTGGATCGATCGAACATAAAGTTCGAACGATGGGACAGAGAGCTGAAATATGCAGGTTCTCTTCACACGATGGAACAGAGAGATGAAAATATGTAGAGATGATGTTCGATCGATCGAAGGTGCTCTTGTGATCGATCGAACTGGCACCAAATGCCTCATTTTGAGATGAAAGTGCATAAAATCCTATGCTAAACCCCAATGATGGTAACAACAATAAAAATTAAAAATTGGATGAAAAAATGTACACAAGAACGGAAAATAAAAATAAATAATAAAAAGAAATGGGAGAGGAATAGAGTTGGAAACTCTACGAATACTAGTGTTTAACGTCTCTAGCAAGACATTGGGTCAACTCATTAATCAAAAGAATCAAAAACCAGATATGAAATATCCTTATTGATCCTCTTTTCACTTTTCTCATTTAATATCCCACTTACAACAATAAAATCATCCTCCAAAAGAATGACTTAAAAAAAAATGAAAGAGATGATATTGTTCTTTTCATCCACGGTCTTGAAAACAAAATCAATCATGGTTAGCCTTGCCTCATTTTTGTGCTCTTGAAGTGTATTCAAAGAATCACTTCCTATGTGAATTGGCAATTCAATATCTTTCAAAGACTCATTTGGAATATCAAGAAACACCTTCTCTTCATCATTTTTCTCCTCCTAAAAAATAGCCATCTCTTCACCTTCCAAATTAGCTAAGGAGTCCATTAGAGAGTTTACTTCATTTTTGGAGCTTTCAAAGTCAAAACCACAATTTTTATACATTTCAAAAAGGCATTCCTCAAGAGGGTCATTGGATATAATAGAAAGAAGGACCTCTTCAACAAGTTTCTCCTCCTTCTCTCCTACCTCAAGTGTGGTCAACAACTCCTCACTCTCTAAAGTAGCCATGTCATAGATAAATCATAATCAATAAGTAGAGTTTGTGAAATATGCACATCAAGTAAAGCTAACACTTTTTCTTCAAATTCGGGTGAGAACCTAAAAGGTGGTGGAATTGGTTTATCATAAAATGTTGGTGGAGGGCAATAGTCATAAGAAGGATTAAATGAGTGATGAATTTCATAATAAGATGATGCATGAAATGAATTGGACTTAATTTCATAAGGATTAAAATATGATGGAGGAGCATAAGGTGGAGGGATGTAATTCCCCCCCAAACTTGGATCAAATAATTCCTACATTCATAATTAAAACCCAAATACAACAAATAATGGCCTCAACAAGGGCCTATGCTTTGACAAAAATTTGAACAATAAAATGAGCCTCAACAAGGGCTATCACAAGCATGCAAAGAAGTGAAACAATTAAAATACGAGAGTTCCAAGAATTGCTCACAATGGTCCTTTAGCACTTCAACTCCAAATTTAGCTTTAACCTCCAATGATTGCTTCAAGTTCCAAAGTTCGCCTTCCTTGTAGTTAAGTACCTAATTGAACAAATAAAAATGAGAGCAAGAGAAAAGAATATACAATGGAAAATAAAATAAAAATAGAAGCAATCAAATGAACACTATTGTCTAGTTTAATTCCAACAAAACCGTTAATCCCCGGCAACGGCGCCAAAATTTGACGAGGCCGCTTGTATACGTCAAAATAATGTAACGAATGTGCGGTTCAAGAAAAGCCTTTTAGGTCAAATTTAAATTTATAAAACCACTACCAACACTACTACTAACGTAGCAAGAGTGAGTAGGGATCGTCCCAAGGGATTATACGTGTTGGAATATAACTTCAACTCTAATGTACCAAATGATTGTAAAAGAGAGAGATTGGTTGATTAATCTAGAAATCAATTAATTAAAATACAATTAAAATAAACTAATGAGAGATAGGGATTTAAAAGAAGAGAAGAGAGGACTTAGGGTGTTGGAATCACCACTAAGCTCGTGTAATTAACCACTTGCTTTCCATTAATGGGGAATACATTGTTGTGAACAAAATGCGACTACCAATTGCAATATTAAGCATGGACCATCTAATTTATGCATGAATTGTCTTACCTAAACTAATTGTAGCATAACCCATCTAGTTTAAGCATAACCCATCTAGGTAGTAACAATTGTAACACACATCAATATAGAGAATCATGGAATTTGCAAGAGTAAGCCATGGAGTATCTAAGCAATCATAGATTGTCTACCTACCTACAAGCATGAATTAAATAGTAGAACAACCCATCAAGTATAAGTATAAACCATCTAATTAATTGACAAACCCATTCAATGAAAGCCTATGTCTAGCCATCACTAGATTCTCAATCAACCACACATAAACATGCAATTAATATAGAAAAACTAGTGTAGAGATCAATTCCCAAATAATCACACATAAGACAACATGTAATCAAATAGAGAATCAATAGAAAGAATTAATCCATACGAATTGTAACAACCTGGATTTCTCAACCCAGTGTGTTAGTGATGAACCGGAAATTGACCCGATAACGGACTTGAAATGCGGAAGGGAAAGAAGCCAAATGACCTCAAGAGATGTACGTCATCCCTAAGGCCCCAAAATGACTCTCCGTGAAGCCACGGAACTCAAATGAGCCAAGCAAATGAAGCAAGAATGCCTAACCCGAAAAGAGATAAACTAAGGGCAAAATGGTCATTTCTCACTGAAAAGGGTGCCACCGTGCACATCATTGGAAGGACAACGAAAAATGAACAAAATTTGACTCAAGAATCGTCTGATTCTGAGTCCGGGCAGAAAAGATATGAAATTCCAATACCCGATGCGAAAGTTATGAAGCAATGACTTAACATTTTCCAATATTTTCATAATAAACTTTGAAAACAAAAGTGCATAGAAAACAAGATACATGTCATTGGCCTCCGGCCTCATCTCATACATGTTAAATACATTAAAAAGAGTGCACTTACGTACACTTTACATATACGAATCAACGAATACAAGTTTAAACAAATAGGGCTACAAAAAGGCATCTTATGCTAACACTTGCATAAAATAGAAACTTAGAAACTGTAAGCCATCCAAGGAGCAATGGAATCTTCAAATCCTGAGTCCTGTACCTAAAATATGCCCCAGTATCATAGGGGTAAGTAACATAAAGCTACTCGTAGGAGATGAGCATGCATTGACCTAGCATTTTACAATTTTATCACCTTATGGTGAAACATGTTAAAGGGGCTCATGCCACCTAATGTCTATGTCAAAATGAGACCCAGGGAGCATCCTAAGCTACCTAGATCATTTCTATCATAATCACATTGTTCATGCAATTCAAACAACATGGAAACATGTTATACAAGGCAACAAGAAATAGATTCTCAAAGTCTTCAACTTGAAATCCAAAATACAAAAACAACAAGTGTGAGTCATGCCACCTAACGTCTATGTTCAAAATGAATCTATAAGGTCATTCCTAAACTACATTTGAACATCAAAACACAAATTATGATATCGATGCAATTTAACCAACAATGGAATTTCCAATACAACGCATGAAGCATGCTTTCACAAAGCTACATCTTAAGCTCAAAATAGGAAATCAAATAAGGAACAACAAGTTACGATATCATCTAGTTATCAACTTGAAATGAAATACGAAATCAAATAAAGTGGATACTCGGACGTCACGCCAGATCAGACCGACAACATAGTTACTTTAGGGTTACTAGCCCATAGGTAACCTCCCTATGTGTGCACTAGACTATATAAAGGGACAATCCCCCGTACTAGAACCAAGTCCTAGCCGTAGCCAAACAATGATATTCCCAAGTTTCCAAAATCAACAAATTGTGCAACAACGTATATATATCAACATGTATATACAAGATATCAACTATTTACCAAGTACAATCCAAATTTTGGAAACTTATACAATACATGCTCAAAATTTACAACTACTATGGCTTGTAAGATGTCAAATACAAAGTGTGCAATTCCTTACACATAGCAACAATATATTCAATATGGAAAAACATATTCTCATGAATATAAAAGTAACAACTATGTTATCCAATACTCAAAAGTAATCAAGTGAACATACATCAAATCCAAATCCATGATTTAAATATAGAAACAACTTCCAAAATGCAATTAAATCCATGGAGTAATAAAGTAGAATTTAATTAAACATAAATAGTTAAATTCTCTAAATTTCAAGTTAATCCAAATAACTTCAATTTAATATATATTGAAAGACATGTCATGGTCATCATATATATAACATCAAATGACAAGTTAAGTGATTAAAACACTTAAGACAAAATTACTCAAGCTAATTAATTAATTTCCTCTAGATTTTTAAACAATTCCAAATGCCATCAATTTAATCTATGTTAGAGAACATACCAAGGCCTATTTAAATACCACATTACAACTTGATTTAATGATTGATACAACCATGTGAATTAAACTTTCACTAAAGATAAATATTAAATAAAAGTTGTAATTCTTAATCAAATGATCCAAATTTAATATTATGTTAACCAACATATCTAAGCATAATTTCCTAGCACGTTACAATTCAAATCAAAGTTATACATCATCATAAATTTTAAATCTTATACAAAGAAATAAAAATTACTAACTTTCTAAATTTGATACAAGGCATACATATATGTTGTATAATCATGGCAAACACACAATACAACACACAAATAATCCTAAAACATTCCCTACCTCAATTGGAATGAAAATCTCAATTACCATCGAAATGAAATCGCCCTAAATTTTTGGTCCGCAAAATAGATTTTTCAGCTTGCTACCTTCAACTTGTAAAATTCATAAAAAATTCAATTCTAACCCAAATTGAATGAATCCAAAGCCCAATGAAAGCTTAAACATTGTAATTTGATAATATCAATTTAGTTTAACAAAATATTTTCCCAATTGAAACTGTTTTGACCCAAAACTTTGAAACAAATTCTGCCCAGAAAACATATTTTCAGTCTGTAGCTTCCAACTTTGAAAATTCATCTAAAATTCATTTGACATCCAAATTGGGCAAACCTAATTTATTTTGGAAGTAAACATACGAGAGTATAAAACTGAAAATTTAAGCCATGATCCAATGTCAAAAGGTTAGTGAAATAAATCATCTAAAAATATGTTTTTCAGCTACAATAAAAACATGGATAGCAGATAGTTTCAGATTTTTAAAAAAATTTAGAAATGCTCTAAAATCGTGAAAAAATTCTGAATAGTGTAAAATCGATGGAGGAAGTTCCAGTAAAAATTTCAAGGCAATTGAAGCACAACAGCTCTATATAAAAATTCATTTCTGGACTGAAAAGGAAAAGCTTCAAATTTCCAGCAACTAGCTTGCAACTTCAAAATTTCATAACTAATTCATTTTAAATCCAAATTAAATGAAACCAAAACTAAATGAAATATAATTGAGTATAATTTCATATTCTATATTTAATTTGACAAGATTAATTTCAAGTTAAAACAATTTAAGGGCAAAATACAAGTCCTTCTTTTCCATGCATGTAAAACACTCAATAATGACATAAAAATACTTCAAAATAATAAATCAATACCTCACTAAAGAATTGAATCTCTAGATACCAAAGCAAAACTAGAAGTTAGGCTAGATCCTTTAAGGGTTTTGAAGAGGAGGATGAGGGGAACAAAAAGTATTCCAAGCTTTATGGTCTAAAGTAAGTGGAAAGGCCTCAAAGATCAAGGTCATTGCCTAAGGCTTCAAGCTCCATCCATGGAGGCTAGGGTTTTCTTGTAAGGAAGAGAATGAAATAATGTGGTTAAGTGTGAGTGGAGGAAATAGAAATCCTCCACTCACTATGTGCTCTTACACCATGGTCAACACACACATCTATGGTCAATTGCACAAAAACCCTCCTTTAAAACCATAATCCCAAAGTGGCCCAAAGATATTTGCAAGACTAAATTGTGAACCTACACTTGTCACCAATCCATGGCTCCTTCTTATGTTTAATCCCACACCTACACTTGTCAACCATCCAAGCCAACAAGTGCACCAATCCTAGGCCAACAAGTGGGTGAATACTCACCCTCCAAATGTCATCATCCAATGCATTAAAGTGTTTCCACACAAATGTCAACAAGTGGACCAATGAGAGTGTGACACTTATCACACTTTTCAAAATTTATAAAAAGGTCCTTTTTGAAAATATATTCCAAATTTAATTGTAAAATGGTCCCCAAGATGAAAAATAATTACTTTATTTAATTACACTAAAACCCCATAAGTTAAGAATAATTATACTAAAGTATGCATTAATGCCCCTTTATGAAATAAGTAAGCAATCAACATGCTATCTAGAAAAGTAAAAATACCACTATCATGGAAATCAAATATCATGAATGCATGAAAAACCGGAATCAAATTCGAGCACAAAAAGTGAGGTTATGCAAGGAAAATGGATAAACGAGAAAAAGACAAAATGTGAATAGTGTTCGGAAAAATAAAATATGGAAATGACACAATTCCCAAAGGAAGTTGTCAATCCAAGGAAAAGAGTCTCGGAAATCATTCTAGAGCACTCGAGACGATATCAAGTGATGAAAAACCGAACCCAAAAAGGAAAAGACAACGGAAAAAAAATATCCGTTAAAATCTGAGAAAAAGAAAAGGAAGAAAAATAATCAGGTCATTACATGAATCATGTAAGAAATAATTCCTAATTTAATCACACATAGACATGTAAACAAACTAGAGAATTAATAGGAAGAATTAAACCATAGAAATCATAGAAATATACCAAGATTCATCACAAGGCTAGAACACTAATCACAACAATATATATAAATCCCCAAAAATAGAAATACAAGGGTTTAGATTACACAAGACTTACGACTCATCCAAGCCTTAAGTGTAGATCTAGCCAATCATGGAGGAGGTAAATGTGGTCATGGAATCAAGCTCCAAATATGGCTTCATCTTCTTCTTCCTCTTCTTCTTCTTCTTCTTTGAAGCTCTAGAGATGGAGAGATAGAGTGGTCTAGAGATGGATCTTGAGATGTACCTCCACTTCTCCCTTTTCTTCTAACCCTAATCTCTAACTTTGTTAGAGAGAGAAATAAAAATACAAAATGAAAAATAAAATGATAAAAGGCTCCTTTACAAATGGGTCACTTCCCTTTATATAGAAGGTCCTTTTCTTAGTCACTAAGTTAGGAATATAGCCCAAAAAATATCTAATCCCGTACTATGTGATAAGTGGACTTTTAGGCGGGCACAGAAAAATGATAGCTCACTGCCAGTATTGTTCGATCGATCAGAGAAAAGTTCGATCAATCCAACTTTAATCGATCTCATTTTTCTGATCGATCTCATGATCAATCTCACTTGACAGCTTTTCAGGATCAGCCTCTTTTTGCTCCATATCAGCCTCTTTTTGCTCCGAATCCTCTCCAAGAATTAGTTTGACTCCAAAAAGGCCTTAAGAAACCATTTTTAGCCCATTTTAACATTATTGACCTGAAATAGACAAAAACACAAATAAGTAATAAAACGGGTAAATAAGATAGATAAAGGTCCTAGAATATTTAAGCTTAAGGGGTTTAAAAGTGTACTTTTCAGCGCTCATCACACCCCCAAACTTACATATTGCTAGTCCCTAGCAATGAACTATGAAGTAAAGAAATGAAATGAATAACTAAACAACTATAACTAGAAAGCAATAAATGGATAGCGCCACTTTCGTAGGGAACACGATTACATTTAGCATATGCAACAAGCCTTTTAAACCCCTAGGTTACCCCTAGTGGACGAGTGAAGTCTCGTGAGGGTTTTCAGAAATGATACCCACAAACATTAAGCTCATTCTCACAAAAGAGACACCAATATTAGAAACAATCATTGGGTGAAAACTACCTCAAGTATGCAATGTTTCAAACATTTTTAAGCAATCTCCCAAAATTTTAACATCAAGCAAACAAGTATGGTCCTCCACACATTAAGAAAATGATCATGCAAATCAAAACAACTCTAGAATTCTTTTGAGTGAACCGGCATCAAATATGTTGTTATCTTAGCCAACTAAAGAATTGAGCACATCCCCTCAAACTAGCACACAAATCTAGTACCGATCATCAAGACAAAAAGTGGACCTTTTATTAAAGCTTTATTGTTCTAGGTGCATTTATTCTTTTCACTCGATTTTTATTTTTATTTTTTTATTTTTATTTTTTTAATAGGATCAAAGATGGAAATATGGTGTAATGTAATGATCTATTAAGCTTTCTAGCGATTCATGAGATCGAGCGTTAGTTCAATGACTCCCAAACCAGACGGCTTTAGGGCATTAGGTATTCAAACACCCCTACGGACTTACAAGCTCAAATCAACTAGGCTACAAATCACGACAACAACCATCTAATCATTTCCCACTTCTCACCTTTTGGAAGAAGTCCTTACTTTTTTATTGCTTTTACAACATTTTTTCTTTTCTTTTTATCAATCCAATTATTAACCTAGAGTTTGGGCCCTCCACCTTTCGGCGCGAGAAGTTCAATGCTTGATGAAGCTAGAATCCCTGCTACTTAGTAAAAAGGGGTTGTTATCCATCTTTATCAAGAATGAAAACTTTCAATGCACTACTAGTCCAATTGGGATATAACCAATTCAAGAATCAACAAAGCATGTACCCCACATATGAATACTAGTGTGCGCCTGTACTAGTGTAGAATCTTAGAGTGAATCTCAAAACAATCACAAAATCAAGATGATGTGGACCACAAGTGCAAGCAAGATATCAATCTTTCGAAAAATTTACCCTTAAATGGCATCCACAAGGCATACAAGGAGTATTGGACTCTCAAGTTAAGCAATTTTTAAATTTTAAGCAATATAGTCCTCAAAAGATCAAAATCATAACTAACATCAATCTCAAATCTCAATCATGCATTTAAAGCTCAATTTCAAGTAGAATGCAACAAAGTCACCTTACCCCTAAACTTAAACCGCACATTGTCCTCAATGTGCAATGAGAACAATGGAAAAGATGGAAAGAGTATACCGTGGTGGTGTAGACGTGAAGCCTGGTCATGATCCAATTCGAAAGACGTCTCTTCCAAACTTGGAATCAACAATCTACTTGAATAACCACATGAGCATACTTACATCAAATATCAAATGGGAGAAGATAAATAAATCAAGCATTTTAAGGCAATATAGCACAAGATGAAAGGGAGATATGAGATCAAACCCTAATTAAAGCATGAAATGTGCATGAGTACACATAAGGGCACAATGATGAAACAAATTTTTGTATTTTTCATTTAATGAAAACAAGTATATACAAAAAAAATAAGAAAAACAAATAATAAAATGCATGAACAAAATGCAAAAAGAAAAATAAATAAGGCAAAATGTAATGAAAGAATATGTACAATGCAAGAAATGAAAAATAAAAAATAAGATAGATGCAAGACCAAAATAATGAAAAAAAAAAAAAAAAAATCATTTTTTTTTTTAATTTAATTTTTTTCATAACAAGTATGTACACACATACAAAAATAAAACAAATAAACATGCAATGAAATAAGAGATGCAAAATAAAATTTTATTTTATTTTATTTATTTATTTATTTTTTACTTTTTTATTTATTTTATTTTATTTTTTTATATGTGAAAACATGTAAAGAGAAATGAAAAATGCGAGAAATGAAAAATGCAAGAAATATGCAAAATGGTTGCTAAGTTTAACGTCTCTAGCAAGACAGAATGCTTCTTTGAAAAACCATCTTCTTTTTTTTTATTCGAAATTAAAAACTAAAAATTAAAAATTAAGAAAAATTAAAAATTCAAGTTAAACAAAATATTTTTGGATTTTTTTTTTTTGCAAATAAGATAAAAGGAAATAAAATAAAAGAAAAGAAAAGAAAAATATTTTTGGGATTTTTTGTTTTTTTTTTTTTAAAAAAAAAAAAGTTTGAAATAAAAATAAATCTTGAAAGTAAAAATGAAAATAAAATAAAATAAAAATCTTTTTGGAGTTTTCAAAAATAAAATAAAATAAACAAAAATATTTTTGTATTTTAAACAAATTTTAAAACTTTTTTTTTTTTTTAATAAGAGAAAAGAGAGTAAATAAAATAAAAGGAATAACAAAAGTCAAAGAAGATGAAAAATAGAAAGAAGAAAAAGTTAAAAATTCAAAGGGTAAAGTTGTGATCGATCTTGACTTGGATCGATCACACCATGATTGATCTATGCTCGCACGATGGGATAGTGGATATAAAATTTGCGGTGCTTTGAAAATTTTTCTAAGTATGGAATCTTGATCGATCATGAGGGCTCCTGGATCGATCAAATTTACTTGGATCGATCGAACAGAAAGTTCGAACGATGGGACTGAGAGCTGAAATATGCAGGTTCTCTTCGAACAATGGAACAGAGAGATGAAAATTTGCAAAGATGATGTTCGATCGATCGAAGGTGCTCTTGTGATCGATCGAACTGGTACCAAATGCATCATTTTGAGATGAAAGTGCATAAAATCCTATGCTAAACCCCAATGATGGTAACAAGAATAAAAATTAAAAATTGGATGGAAAAATGTACACAAGAACGGAAAATAAAAATAAATAATAAAAAGAAATGGGATAGGAATAGAGTTGGAAACTCTACGAATACTAGTGTTTAACGTCTTTAGCAAGACGTTGGGTCAACTCACTAATCAAAAGAATAAAAAACCGGATATGAAACATCCTTATTGATCCTCTTTTCACTTTTCTCATTTAATGTCCCACTTACAACAATAAAATCATCCTCCAAAAGAATAACTTGAAAAGAAATGAAAGAGATGATATTGTTCATTTCATCCACGGTCTTGAAAACAAAATCAATCATGGTTAGCCTTGCATCATTTTTGTGCTCTTGAAGTGTATTCAAAGAATCACTTCCTATGTGAATTGGCAAGTCAATGTCTTTCAAAGACTCATTTGGAATATCAAGAAACACCTTCTCTTCATCCTTTTTCTCCTCCGCAAAAATAACCATCTCTTCACCTTCCAAATTAGCGAAGGAGTCCATTAGAGAGTTCACTTCATTTTTGGAGCTTTCAAAGTCAAAACCACAATTTTTATACATTTCAAAAAGGTATTCCTCAAGAGGGTCATTGGAGATAATAGAAGGAAGGCCCTCTTCAACAAGTTCCTCCTCCTTCTCTCCTACCTCAAGTGTGGTCAACATCTTCTCACTCTCTAAAGTAGCCATGTCATAGATAAAATCATAATCAAAACAAGGAAAGTCCTCATTAATCATGTTATGCTTTATTGGATTAGCCACTAACTCACTTGCCACTTCCTCCTCTATACAAGATAGAGTGATAGGCATTAGCTCACTTGTTTCATCCTCTTCACTCTCATCATCCTCATCTATATACATTGAAGTTCTTGCCATTTTTTCATTTGCCTCTTCCTCCTCCTCTTGACGAGAAAGAGTACTTGTAATTTGCTCAACTTGAGCTTCAAGCTTGGCTAAAGTTTGAGAATGAGAATTAATAAGTGCAGTTTGTGAAATATGAACATCAAGTAAAACTAACACTTTTTCTTCAAATCTGAGTGAGTACCTAGAAGGTGGTGGAATTGGTTCATCATAAAATGGTGGTGGAGGGTAATAGTCATAAGAAGGATTAAATGAGTGATCAAGTCCATGATAAGATGATGCATGTTGAAATGTATTGGACACAATCTCATAAGGATTAAAATATGATGGAGGAGTATAAGGTGAAGGGATGTAATTTCCCCCCAAACTTGGATCAAACAATTCCTCCATTCACAATTAAAACCCAAATACAACAAATAATGGCCTCAACAAGGGCCTATGCTTGGACAAAAATTTAAGCAATAAAATGAGCCTCAACAAGGGCTATCACAAGCACGCAAAGAAGTGAAACAATTAAAATATAAGAGTTCCAAGAATTGCTCACAACGGTCCTTTAGCACTTCAACTCCAAATTTAGCTTTAACCTCCAATAATTGCTTCAAGTTCCAAAGTTCGCCTTCCTTGTAGTCAAGTACCTAATTGAACAAATAATAATGAGAGCAAGAGAAAAGAATATACAATGGAAAATAAATAAAAAATAGAAGCAATCAAATGAACACTATTGTCTAGTTTAATTCCAACAAAACCGTTAATCCCCGGCAATGGCGCCAAAATTTGACGAGTTAAAGCCGCTTAGATGAACACCAAATTGATGTAGTATAATGGTGAGTATATCCGCCTTTTCTTCTAACCCTAATCTCTAACTTTACTAGAGAGAGAAAAATAAATTATAATGTAAAAATAAAATGACAAAAAGCTCATTTACAAATGGGTCACTTCTCTTTATATAAAAGGTCATTTTCTTAGTCACTAAGTTAGGAATATTGCTCCAAAAATATCTAATCCCGTACTATGTGGTAGGTGGACTTTTGGGTGCGCACGGGAATAAGACAGCTCACTGCCAGCAATGTTCGATCGATCAAAGAAAAAGTTGGATCGATCAGAGAAGTTGGATCAATTAAAGAAAAAATTGGATCGATCAGACTTGGCAGCTTTTCAGGATCAGCCTCTTTTTGCTCCAAATCAGCCTCCGTTTGCTCCGGATCCTCACTTAGACTTAGTTTGACTCCAAAAAGGCCTTAAGAAACCGTTTTTAGCCCATTTTAACATTATTGACCTGAAATAGACAAAAACACAAATAAGTACTAAAACGGGTAAATAAGATAGATAAAGGTCCTATAATACTCAAACTTAAGAGGTTTAAAAGTATACTTTTCAGCGCTCATCAAAATCCAATGGTGGCCAAATGGGACTTTGCTCTGATCAAAATGTAAATCTCAGCGCGCTCGTCGACTTTACCTTAAGTGGCAAAATCAAAATCCCAAAGACTAAAAAGAGATGAAGGCTTGAACTGTATGAAAAAGAAAAAGAAAAAAAGGAAGAGCAGAGAGAGATTACGTGAGATGGAATGAGAGAAATGATCAACATAATGGCCTTACGGCCATTCAAAGTGAATAAGCTTGTGGGGCCCACTACTTTTACACCATTAATCTTCACTTTTCTCTTTTCAAATCTCGGCATATGCAACATATAATCTCCTTTGCACTATATATACACACACACACACACACAAAAAAAATTGATAACACAATATCAAACCTATAATATCTCTTGTGGGACCCGCGCTAGTACACATTACCATTTCCCGTTTCCCTTCTCTCTTGTCCCACAGCTGGCAGCATCCCCTTGTTCCATCAAATTATAATATATATATATATATATATATATATATATATATATAATGTAATAACTAAAACAAACCCATTATATGGGTCCCGCCAAAAATACATTTTCAATCCTCTTTCATCTTTCCCAATTCGCATGTAATAACTAAAACAAACCCATTATATGGGTCCCGCCAAAAATACATTTTCATTCCTCTTTCATCTTTCCCAATTCGCTTCGGTTGGCCTGCTACCCATAGACATAATAAACAAATATATATATATATATATATATATATATATATATATATATATATATACACACACACATATAGATAATATGTAACAAAAATCAAATAAACTGTCTCCAATTAATCAATCTCCAATTGATAAGTCTCCGATCATAATTAATCAAATTAATTATGATAACTAAAATTGTAATGAAATAAATTAAAATCTTAAAAAAAAATTCGGGCTGTCACATTCTCCACCATTTAAAAAGAATTTCGTCCTGAAATTCAGATCAGACAGTTTCCGCATACCCAAAAACTTCCAATCCCAACTTATCCCTTAAAGGATACACAAAACCCTAGACAAAGAATCTCGTCCGTCGCACAATCAAACTCAAACTCAAATCTACACATCCCTGTCAGATCAAGCACTCGCTAACTACCCATAGCTACATCATTGCATAACTGCACCAGCGACTACCAACCGTATTATTCGACAATCATTATACTAAACAACTACAAGATGGCTAAACAACAAATCTCTCAATGACTACATATTCATGAGTCACCAGAACAATAAAACGTACTGTCCTGTACCCAGAACCTAAATCTTCAAAATAAGATCTTCAATAATCAAATGGTCAAACCACAATCCTTTATCGGACACTTTATCCTACCAACACACCTCGTCACCCGAGACAAATCACTTGAATTTATAAAACACCATTATCTCAAACGAAGGTCTTTCCCAGACTAGATCTACACTGTCACACTGGCATAACGTGCAATACCGTGCTCTCACTATCTCTGACAAATTGAAACAATCATTGACCTTTGACCCGACATCGTGCTAAAAAGGGACTGATTCAAGAGAAATAGTTGGCCAGGCCATTCTCATCATCGATCTGGTCTCAACACAAACGTCGTTCCTGTCCTCAGGTCTAAACCTCAAACACAATCTCACACAGTACACAAAACAACCATGAGATCTAGTCACTATTAATCCATCGCTCTATGTAACCTTAATAACTATACAGTCATATACCTATTCTAAAAATCTCAATCATTTTTTAATCACACAATCCATAACAAGCTAAAAATAACACGACACTAAACGTCACAATCATCGACCAACATAAATGCTCTCTAATCTCCTCATAACACCCATACAATGTAAACAACTCCTCACTCAATTCAATTCTTACCTCGTCAAAATACACAACGCGACTATCTCATGCCTGAGATCTCAAAACCAAAGTCAATTACTACGATTACTCCTCAAAGGAATCATATATTCACATTTCAAATCATATAATCCTGAAACGATACCGACACTTGTCCTCAAAACACTGCTTGAATCAAACATCTATAAAAACATCCGAGTGCATGACTCACATAATAACACTTAATCATCCTCGAACTTACAGTTCACGACACATCCCCTAGCCATTACTGCTGGAACCAGACACTAGAAACACACAATTCCTATTCTGCAATTCGTGCCTCACACACCATCGATCAAAACCACTCGTAGAATAAGCATTACTAAAACCCAAGACTACATTTCCCTCCATGGGAGTGAGTCGACCAAAATAACCAACCCTTTATCGGTGAACTCTAACAGCATAACAAACCACACATGGGTCAGCCTATCTGTGGACGCGCACAACTCCTAAATAGAGGAAAAGATATACGACAAAAGACGTCCTTATTAGGACCAGAACAAATGGAAGGGTAATAAACCCCACACTCACCAGAGACTAACAACTCGCACCTGAATGCTCCCGACACCTTGTCACACATTACTCACTAATTGTCCAACCGTGGACACCCAATCTTACTTGAGATGAACTAGATTCTTTACATACTGAAAGAAGAACTAACCAGATGCCCGTACGGAACCATGAACTTAAATCTAAGCGATCTCGCCGCTAACTAAGCGTCATACACAATCAATACTGGAACCTCGCATACGCTACTCCGCTACACCCATGCTAACCAAAACCAATCAGATAAGAGCTTCAATTGCTTACAGTGTACTAACACTAGAAACAATCACAGTACGTTAGACACTGCGTCCCATTCTATCTAGAATTAGTCACTCCCAAATGACAACCTCTAAGCTATAAAAAGACACATTACCACTCATTCCATCTCCTCTTTCCCAGGCGATACTACCTCGATTACCGTGCACACAAGACCCGTGACCTCAGTCACAACAACCCACTGATTCGTCAAAAGAAAAAGTGTCTATCTGGCAACATCGTCCTCACTAGCTCTAAAGACTAAACTGTCCACAATCGCCTCAACTGGCGCACAATCCCATCACCTACCTAACAACACACAACAAACAACTTATACTCTCTAATCCACCCTCGGATTATACCGTAAACCATTTTGCTGATCAAAACTAAGACTTCACGTCACAACGCCTTTACTACCATCATCTTCGAATGACAACTCGAACTCACGTCCCACGGACTCAACAGACTACCGCTAAGCGATCTCCCCATAAGCAATCCCTAGGATAACACAATCACAACAAGAGAGTATGCCTCACTCTCGAAACTCCCCACAGTAACCACTACTTACTACCAGAAAAAGACCTTTATACGGCAATGCCATACCAACAAATCCCAAAAGGAAAATGAGCACAAAAACCAGAATGCTCAACATCTAAATGTCTCCTCAAACCATCTACAACACAATCAGTTATTATCACTTAATCTGCTACTCCGACCATTCTTTCCAAGACAATCTGCGTGCTTAAGCAAGAAAATTTCACACCCTTGGTTCAACATCATTACCTCCCCTCTTCACCATTCCTCATAACACTCTTGACCCCGACAAAGTCAAATGAGGCTACCAGCTAAGCCTACGGGATCACCCTTGTCCCAATCATTTCAAATCGACAGTCTATCTCTTGAATCCTCAAACACCCAGCAATATCACATGATACTCCAAACATAGCCCACAACTTCTAATTTTCAAACACAATCTATTTAGTACACATTACCTATTATCTATCATTCCATCTGCAAAAAACCAAGCATTTCCCTACTACCTACCTTATCGTGCAATCCTACACTACACATCTAAAACTGACCACTATACACCACCTTGAGACTCTCTCGACAACCGTGCCAACCCATAACCCTACTTATCAACCAAGCAATGTAATCAACTCATCGAGAGTCAATCACCCGCAACACACTCCCGTGGCACTCCGGAATGGGAATCACTCTTCGACAAACCAATCTCTAAAACTGACTCCTACCACCCATGAACTGAATCACATCAAATAATCCATCACCCAGTACTGGCATGACTCTAGTCAATACCCACGCCACTTTAGACTCACAGAGCCCAACAAGTCCCCTTAACAGGCGTAACCAACAAGCTTCCTCGGACCATACCAGAATACTCGAAATACACGTTTACAACCCATAAACTACACTCGTGACTCTAGCAACCTCTATCACACCCACCACAAACCGATTCGAAGAGAACCCCTGTACCAAACCGCGACCTAAGTCATAAACACTAATTTCTAAAAGTCATACATACCTCACGAAAACGTCACATCGTAGACCTGACCTCCACAATCACAAGAACCGACGCACTAACACATGAAACTCATACGTCTCACCCTGGACATCACACTGTACCATAGCAATCGTTCGAAGGTCGTGCCCCAAGCACTATGCCCTTAAAACAACGAGAAAACTGAAGCAACTATGCACTAAATAGCTTAATCCACGAGCTAAAGACCTACGCCATTCGTTTGATAAGAACCGACACCTAAACAACCCTGGAGCAACTGAGTTCCTCCCCTACTCAGGTTAAAACCTACACAACCTTCAATGCTGCAACAAGTACTCTACCGTTCTAGCAACCATCGCTTACCCAACTGTATATACACACGTGAACACACACATAATAACCGTACCCCATACTATGATATAATCGTATCCCATCATTTCAAAAAATAAAATTTTAAACACCCCGTCTTTCATTAAAAAAAAAAAAAAAAATACTTGCATAATCATGCCTAAATAATCGTCACAATACCATACGAGACATGCTTGCATATACCGTACTTAATATTTGTCACATTAACATTTAAAATAAAACTGCACACACCTTGCCTACCACTTGTCGTTATCACCGAATTCACACTTGTCATCATATCATAATTAATATGTTTTCAATTATTTATACATTTCATCGTCATGGCCATATAACACACATTTTAGCAATTAAACATGTATGCATATGAACACTTAGCAAATAAGCATGCCTTTTAAAACCATAAACACATAAGGAAGTAACAAGTAGGCATGCTGCTTAAAACAATAAACACTTTAACTGGCAATACTTTCAAATCAACTCAAGTCCCACTTAGGTCAACCCTACCCGTCGTCCTTAGGTTTTCGAACCTAAAGCTCTAATACCAAATTTGTAACGACCCAAAATAATAATAATAATAATAACAAATAAATAAAAATAAAAATTTTGGCATGACCTACACAGAAAAAGTCCTACTATGACCTGTTGAAATACATATAAAATGCAATGGCTTCACTGAGTCTCAAAACTAATCTATCATATCCCAACACACACTGCAATAATATACAACATCCCCAAAATCAACACATATATACAAAATGTCCCGTTCCTCCATCTCCTCAAAACAAGGAATCACTTTAATTACATTAAATTACAATCCATGAAATATATTTATTTATACAAATTCTACCATTACAACACTATACAAGTTACACTTAATTAATTAATTTTTTTTATAAAAGGTACATGATCATGTTTCTATACAAAAGACAACAAAATAAGAGTTCCAGTCCAGTCTTAATTTGCAATGGGTTGTCACCTGCCCCTTCTTTCCCCAAACCTGAAAAATGTTAAAATAATGGGGTGAGCATAAGCTCAGCAGGAGGTGTCTAAGACATATCTCTTATGACCCTGTGAATTCACTCAAAGAGTAGGCAAAAAGTAGACGGGATCATGTCATAGGGAATGCACATCAACAACCACAACTATAAGCTTATAAATAATTGTTATTGAAACACAAATACACCAAATATGCAAATGGAGTGCAATGTCATGCCAATGTCGTTTCTCATTTTTCAAAATAATTCTTTTTCACCGTTCCAAACCGTTAATGCAACCCGACTCATAGCACCTTTATGGCGTCACGAGGGAAGGCTTAGCTAGCTTTCCCCGACCACATGGCACCTCCATGGCGTCGTCTGGGCCTATGTAGCTCAACCATACTAGAGTCTCTATCCATTTCCCTCTAGATCACATTAACACCACGGACCATTAGGCACCTCCTAGGCGTGCGATTTTCACAAACACTTTTCAAAAACTTTTTCCAAAAACAATTCATTGCCTTTTTAAAACAATTTTTCCCCCATTCCATGCCCAATGAAAATGCATAAATGCACCATACCACTTAAACATCATAATTCTTTATACATTTAAATTCTTAATCATAAACACAATTGGGAGAAAAATTATATAATACACATATCATGCTTCTTACTATATCTCCGGTAACTCAAATACGTAAGACATGGAATATAATCATTCAAGACATGTTTTCTCATAAAATGACATAATTACATATCACATATATAACAAATAAATCATTTTTGCAATGATCCACAAGAATTAAACATACTATACAACAATTCATGAAAAATAATTCACAAAAATCTAAAAAAAATGTGAATTAGAAACCCATACCTCTTAATTGAAGAAAAGCCCCAAAATATGCCCAATATTTCGAAATCCAATGGTGGTCAAACGGGACTTTGCTCCGATCAAAACGTAAATCTCGGCGCGCTCGTCAACTTTGCCTTAAGTGGCAAAATCAAAATCCCAAAGACAAAAGAGAGATCAAGGCTTGAATTGTAAAAAAAAAAAAAAAAAAAAAAAAAAAAAAAAAAAAAAAAAAATTGAGAAAAAAAAAAAATGCAGAGAGTGATTGAGTGGGAAGGAGTGAGAAAAATGATCAGCATAATGGCCTTAGGGCCATTAAAAGTGAATAAACTTGTGGGCCCCACCACTTTCACGCCATTAATCTTCACTTTTCTCTTTTCAAATCTTGGCAGATATAACATATAGTCTCCTTTGTACTCTATATACACACACGCGCGTACACAAAAGTGATAACACAATATCAAACCTATAATATCTCTTGTGGGACCCGCGCTAATACATATTACCATTTCCCATTTCCATTCTCTCTTGTCCCACGGCTGGCTGCATCCCCTTGTTCCATCAACAATATAAATATATATATATATATATATATAATGTAATAACTAAAACAAACCCATTATATGGGTCCTGGAAAAAATACATTTTCATTCCTCTTTCATCTTTCTCAATTCACTTCGACTGGCCTGCTACCATAGACATAATATATATATATAATATGTAACAAAAATCAAATAAATTATCTCCAATTAATCAATCTCCAATTGATAAGTCTCCAATCATTTGATTAATTATGATAACTAAAATTATAATGAAATAAATTAAAATCTTAAAAAAAAAAAATCCGGGTTATCACAAGGGCTTATTCAGTGAAATTTGAGGTCAATTTTTTTTTGTTCATGATCATCTGATGCAGTTGAGATAACTTAACCCTCTAAGAAAATCACCATAAGGGAAATGTTCAAGCTTTGAACTCTAATGTAGAAATAATAAAAAAAGTAGAGGTTAGTTTTGCATTTTTGAAGTAATTTTCTTTCAACTGAAATCATATGGAAACCATCTTTGCTGTCAAAAGCAAGAAGGTAATACTAAAATGTAAACTTACTGGTGCCAGGTTAGAGAACTATGTAATGAGAGTCAAATTTTAACTCTTTGACATGAATAGAATGCAGATTAATTAATTAGAACAAGGCACAACTAGCCTTGTCAAGCTTGAACAGGACTAGTTTGGCTTGATTCAGACAAGTTTTTCCATACTATTCTTAGCTGTGGTGTGGTCGGTGAATCCACAAATTACATTGATATGGAGAAAATGCATTGCGTTAGTTTTTCGTTTTCTATTGAGGTTTCAGTTCCAATTGTTTGGCATATAATCTAAAAATCAATCATACACATGATGCATTCTCAGGAGCTATTCGCTGCTGGTACAGACACTGGTACCTCAACGATTGAATGGGCGATGGCAGAATTGATAAAAAATCCAGAATCCATGAAGAAAGTCCACAAAGAAATGACAAGAGAAATCAAACAAGATTTGCTAGAATCCCATCTACCACAGCTACATTACCTACAAGCCTGTTTCAAAGAAACTATGAGGTTGCACCCTCCAGGACCATTTCTGCTTCCTCACCGTTCACCTGACTCGTGCAAAGTGATGAATTACGCCATTCCTAAGAATTCTCAAGTACTAGTAAATGTTTGGGCGATTGGGTGAGACCCCATGATTTGGGAAGATCCATTGAAATTTAAGCCAGAGCAGTTCCTCAACTCGACTTTGGATTTCAAAGGGAATGATTTGGAGTTCTTACCCTTTGGTGCAGGGAGAAGAATCTGCCCTGGCCTACCCATTGCAGCAAAGCTTGTTCCTTTGATAGTTGCTTCATTGATTCATTGTTTTGATTGGTCACTTCCACATGGAAGTGATCCCATTGAGCTAGACGTGAATAAGAAGGTTGCTGTGACATTGCAGAAGGAACATCCCTTGGTCCTCATTCCCAAAGTTAAGAAATGATCAACAGATTGCGCCAATCTTCCTACCATGTATGCTATTATAATCACTTTCATATATTTATCTCAATGATGGCTCATTATATCAGTTGTCAACAATGAGAGCTTACTTTTAAATTTCAATACACACTTATTTCAATAAAAGAAGGCTCATTATGATTACTTGTATGAATGGTTCTGTGTGTTTATCAGGAAAGCTCATGAGCAGTAGATTTTTTATCTTAAATTAAATTTAAAGTTGTGTGTTTCAAAACTCAATTCAACTCTTTAGAAGGTCAATTAGTGTGCATTTAGTTATATTTCTCTCCTCAATCTCAAATGATGTAAAGTGACAACTAGACTGAAAACTAGTCCATGGGTTTGTTCACATCTTTACACTAAATCAGAATACCGAGGGAAAATCAAAAATAAAAAATACATTAAACATTGTGCTACAATCAAGTCTAGAATGAATTGGAGACCTATTTATAAAGTTGGTTATAAACTTACGAGCTTGACCATTTCTCCTACTATGCTTCTAGTGCTCTTCATCAGCAATAAATAAATTCTTAGCAGCCATAAAAATCTCACGCTTTTGCCATTTTACTTCTTTTCTCCTCATTCTAAAAACAGATCTATACAACATGAAAAAGGAAAGATAAGAATATTTAAGTAATAAAAAAATTAATTAAATATTTATTTTTGAGTATAAAATTATAAGTTTTATGCACTCATCGCCTTCCTTTTAAAAATAAGCACGTTGCTGTCTACAACACTAACCAATTTTCAAGAGGATGTGACCATGTATGGTATGGTCTGCATTGCAAGTTGTCCTTTCTTTGCCAAATATCAGAATATATCAATAAAGTACAGACAACATCACATTCAGGCACGAACTAGACTTTAATTTTTTTTTTAGAATTAATGAACATACTCTCACTAAAATTACAATTTGTCCTACTTAATTAATTTTTTTGCATTTTATATTTTAAATTTTTAAAAATTTATGAAGAAAATCCCATTAAAATTACAAAAATAGACATACTATATAAGTTTGTCTCACAAATTAAAAGGCCGTCCCTCCTAAACAAAATTTTTTGGGTCCGTCACTAATTACATTAATGTCGAAAAATTTTGATGGTTCTAAAAGGAGCTTGAGAGTAAGATTAAAATTACTTAAACAAGCAAACAAACCAAACTTGAACTTGAAAAGTAATACTCCAGTATTTAATTGCTCGACTCGACTCATTTGCAGTCTTTAGGAATCCGGTTACCATGAAGCAATTTATATACGTATAGGTAAACTTTCAAGGCTCAACGTGGGCCAAAAGAAAAGCCCAACATGCCAAGTAGTTAGCAATCAACCAGCCCAACAATAATACCACTTTAACAATTGAAATAACCATTAATAAAAACCACTGGTCATCAGGTAGTTAGCAATGGCTATTTCAGGTCAATCCGGCGAAGAGACGAGGGGACAATCAGGGATAGCACTCGATCACCCCCATGGAGCTCAATCTGTAGGCGTTGGTGGTGGGCGATTACCAATCGTAACAAGTGACCATTCAGTTGATAGAGCAGAAATGTATTCCCCGTTCGAAGATCTTAGGGTTCCGGCGATAGGTGGCTACCAGTTTCAGAACCGCCGATTGTGATAAGGGTGAGTTCCTGAATATTCTATTGTTTGAAGAAGTATTTCCCAGCTGATATTCGTTAAAGATATATAAACTTAAAATGCCTCTTTCCAGCTTTGGGACCTATTGCAGGACACCCCCAGTTGATATTGATATTTTAAAATGGAAAGAAAAAATCTACAAGCTTCAATTCTGAACCACATCTTATGGTTTCCTATTGTGTATATAAATATATAGATATATATACATATATTTTTTTATAAAACTTTCATCCTACCATTTTTTAACGACTTGGACATAGACGTATGCGAACAACCTTACCTTTGACATATACATCTAAGCAATAACAATATCATATGGACTTCTAAATCATTTGTAAATGCAAATTTGTGATCTCTATAGACTAAAGAGACTTTCAACAAGTTGAATTACTATTTTCACCATATCATGTGAATCATTAAGTTCTTTGGGCCAAGTCAATGATCTTATTGCTTCTACGTAACGACAAAAAGCTATTTTGAGTAAATTTTTGGTCTTGAATTATAACGACTCAAATCTGAGGGTCCGAATCGTTAACCGGGTCTTTACTCGAACCCGAGATCAGCTAAGGGCACTACTGTCATTTCCTATGTCAATACATAATATACGTATCATCTCAGGGTTTATAAAATAATAATAATAATAAATAAATAATAAAATAATAAAATGATATCATAACTGCAAGGTATGTCAAAACGGTTTACTAACCCATCGAACCCTGTGGAGGAGTGTTGTTCGCCACTTCCCTTCCATATCCTGAAAAATGATAAATATAAGGGGTGAGCAAATTACTCAGTAGGTGGTGCCTAAGACACACCTCTTGTGACCCCGTGAATCCACACAATGAATAGAAAAATAAAGAAGCGGGATCATACCATACCGAGGTAAACATAGCAACAAATTCGACAATCCAAGTCATAATTAAATTATACCGTGTAATGGGATGCAATGCCATGCAATGTTATTCCCCAATTTTTACCAAAACCATTTCTGCCATCATTTCCAAACCATTAATGCAACCCGTCCCATGGCAGCTCCATGGCGGCACGAGAGAAGGATTAACTAACTGTCCCTGACCACAAGGCAAGCTCCAGGGCGTCATTTGAGCCCAGTTAACTCAACCACGCTAGGGCAGTCTCCTTAATTCTCTTTAGATCACATTAACACCACGGACCCATAGGCAATCTTCTAGGCGACCAGGTTTTTCGCAAAACTTTTATCAAAACCTTTCCCAAAATATTTTCTTTTATTTCTTTCAAAACAATTTTCCATTTCAACTCAAATTTTTCCCCTTTTCATGCCAAATGTCATGCATGAATGCATCATGCCTTTCCACGACATGTTAATATCAACTTCCACATATTTTATATACATCATTCTTGCATACAAAATAAAGTAAAATAAAATAAAATAAAATAATTAACTCAAAGCTTCAATAAAAATCGAACCCAAATTCATAACACATAACATTCTAGGCATATAAGAAATTTAAACTTAGCATGCTTCTCATACTATTAATACCATGACAATAAGGGATTTTCATATAACATAAATAAGCATGCTTCACAAGAAATTCCAAGAAAATTATACATACTTACATTCATCATTTCTAGCAATTACTAACACAATAGGCATAAAAAAATCAACACTTAAGCATGCTTTTCATTCAAATCAAACAATACATCTAATAACATGCTTTACATACCCAAGTAAGTCAATTTAGAAACAATCAACTCAAATTATACATGCTTGATAAGAATTTTAGTAGAAAAATTCACAAAGGTGCAAGAAAGTGGGAATTAGAGACCCCTACCTCAAAATTGTGCAAAACCCTCAAAATGGGTCCAAATTTTTGGACTCCTTAAGGTGGCCAAATGCTGAAATTGCTGGTATGGATCTGAAGGCCTCGTCGTGGGCTTCGATTTGCCGCAAACGGCTATTAAAAATACTAAGTAATGAGAGAGAGACCTTGGATTGAAGCTTGCAAAAGGAAGAAAAAAGAAAAAGCAAAGTAAAGAACAAAAAGAGAAAACCAGCGGGGAGAAGAGAGAATGGTGACCAAACATGTCTCATGCATTAAGTTTGATATTGGTGGGTTCCATCATTTTTTTATTTTATTTTTCCTTTTCCTTTTTGTTTTTAATTTACACCACACACACACATAATTACACATATAATTTGCAACCACATAAAACACAATAAATAAGAATAAATATGATGCAAATGGACCCAACTAAAATACCCGTACATGGCAATACCGATAGCTGGCCCCACACAGGTCCGTCCGGTGCGAAAAATGAAAAAATTCGAAAATGACTAACCTTGCATTTCCAAGAGTCCTGAACTCAATGGAATGCCCCAACCAACTCTCTGACACACCCGGCACACCCCCTGATGTCTGGTGTGCAAAACGTGAAATGACGAAATTGCCCTTACAGCGACAAAAATTTTCAAAAAAATGAAAAATGCCGAAAATTGGAAACATCACAATCTACCCTCCTTAAAGAGATTTCGTCCTCGAAATCTACCCTCCTTGTGATGAAGGCCCATAGCCACACACTCTCCAAGAACACCTCACGAAATCTTGAGACTATGAACCCACTAACATTATTGCCTTTGACACTGGACGTTATCAGGCAATTACACACCACTGTCACCAAAACCCAAAACGGTACTCATTTCCCACTTCATCATAACATAAGACCAACTAGGCTCTATGCCTGACTTAAGACGAACATCAGTCCACTCCACACTGCCATGAAAGGCTCCAAAGCCTGAAAGGAAAATGGTTACAAGACCCCGGAACGTAACAACATCCAACCTTCACTCATCCTTCAAATGACACATTAAACCCTAAACAAGAAATTCCATCCATCTATCAATCAATCTCAACTCTAATCTACACGTCCCTGACAGACCAAACACTTACTATTTAGTACGTAGCTACACCACCACATAATCGTACCAACGACTACTAATCACACCATATAACAATCATTACACTTAACAATTACATAATGATTAAACAATGAGTCCCCCAATAACTGCATAAACATTAGTCACCAAATCAATAAGCGTACTATCCTGTACCCAAGACACAAATCCTTGGAACAAGATCTTTAATAATTAAACGGATCGTGCACTGGGTCCCACCCAACACACCTCGTCACCCGATACAACTTCCTGAATATACACCACCACACTAACACACACTCAATACCATACTCTCACTATTCGTGAGAACCTAAAACAATCATTTACCTTTGACCCAACATCGTGCTAGAGAGGGATTGATTTAGGAGAAATGGTTGGCTAGGCCATTCTCATCCTCGATCCGATCTCAACACAGATGTTGTTCCTATCCTCAAGTCCAAACGTCAAACAAAATCTCACACAGTCCACAAAACAACAATAAGATCCACTCACAATAATCCATCGCTCTACGTAACCTTAACAACTATACAGCCATATACATACTCTAAAAATCCCAATCATACTTTAATCAAATAACTATAAAAAGCTAAAAGCAATACGGCACCAAATACCACAGTCATCAACTAGCATAAAAGATCTCTAATCTCCTATTAACGCCTATACTAAGTAAACAACTCCATAGCATTACTCGATTCAATTCTTACCTCGTCAAAACACACAATGTAACTATTTCATGCCTGAAATCTCAAAACTAAAGTCAATCATTCATATTATCCTCAATGGAATCCCATAATCATTCTCTAGCTGCATAACTTTCGACAATACCAACACCTGTCCTCGAAACACTGTTAGAATCAATCACCTATAAAAACATCCAAATACATGTGTCACATCACATCACCTAATCATTTTCAATCTTTCATTTATGACAAATTCCTTCCCGCCACCACCAATACCTAACACTGAAAATATACAATCCTATTCGATAGTTCGTGCCTCGCATACTATCGGTCAAAACCATACTCAAAACAGGCAGTACAGAAGCCCAAGACTCCACCTCCCTCCAAGGGAGTGAGTCAACCCATTCAACCAGAACCTCTACTGATGAACCCAACAACATAACAAACCACTCATAGGTCTGTCCACCCATGGTCGCGCACAACTCCTAAATGGAGAACAAGACTCACAACAAACGACGTCCTTGCCGGCACTAGAACAAACGGAAAGGGCAACGAACCCAGCTCTCATAAGAGACTGACGACTCGCACTCAAATGCACCCGACAACCTGTCACACACTACTTATCATTCATCCATTTGTGGACACCCAATCAAAGCGACCTTGCCACAAACGGACCGTCCTACACAATCAACACAGAAACTTCATACACACTTCTCCACAACACTATGCTAACCAAGACCAATCAAATAAGAGCATTAATGCTCACGACACTCGATCACTAGAAACAATCATAGCACTATGGACACCGCGTTCCGTCCTATCTGGAAACCATCACTCCCAAATGACAACCCCAAAGCCATAAAATGACACTTTACCATCCATTCCACCTTCACCCTTCAAAACGATGTTACCTCGAACACCGTGCACACAAGACCCTCAGTCACAACATTCCACTAACTCCTCAAAAGAAAAAAGGTGTCTATCCGGCAACACCGCTCTCGCTAGTTCTAAAAACTCAACTATCCACAATCGCCTCAACTGGCGCACAATCCCATCACCTACCTATCAGCACACAACAACAGCTTATAATCTCCAATCCATCCTCAGATCATACCTTAAACTATCCTGCTCATCAGCACTAAACATCACACCATGACACCATAACACCTCCACTGTCACTCATTTCAACAACAGTTTAAACCTCTTATCCCATCAGATCATCAAGTCACTACTCAAAAAGTTTTTCCTTGAACATCCTTAAGATAATACCATTGTAACAAAAGAATAAGCACAACTCTCGATACTACCCATAACAACTACTATTTACCACTAGAAAAGAATCTCCATACGGCAATGCCATGCCGACAAATCCTGGAACAAAATGAGCACAAGATCCGAAATGCTCAACACCCAATTGTCTCCTTAAAATCATCAACGATACAATCATTCACAAACGCCTAACTGACTACTTAAACCACTCTTTCTAATGCGATCTACGTGTCTAACCAAGAAAACTTCACACACTAGGTTCAACATCATCATTTCTTCTCCGCACTGTTTCTCAGAACACCCTTGGCCCCGACAAAGGTCAAATGGCCTACCAACTAAACCTACAAGATCAACCTCATCCCAATCATTCTTATCATCAATCTATCTTTTAGAATCCTCAAACACCAAACACTATCTCCTGATATGTCAGACTTGATTTGAAATACAACCCCAGCCCGCAACTTACAACATTTAAAACACAGTCCTTTTGGTAACACACACTTATTATCGATCACTTCATCCACAACAACGAGCACTTCAATGACCTCAAATAACTTGCCTTATAGTACAATCCTGCTCCATACGACTAAAACTAACCACTATACACCACCTCAAGACTCTCTCGACAACCGTGGTAACCTATATCCCCGCTCATCCACCGAACCAAGTAATCAACTCACCGAGAGTCAATTACCAGCAACACGCTCCCACAACTATCCAAAATGAAAATCACACCTTGACAAACCAGTCTCTAAAACAAACTCTTACAAGACCACAAAATGCGCGACACCCAGTAACCGATTCTATATCACCCCCGACCTACAGAATCCAACAAGTTTCCATGATAGTCGGAACCAAAACACTTCCTCAGACCGTACTAGAACACCCGTAATACACACCTACAACCAATAGACTACATTCGTGACTTAAACAACCACTGTCACACTAACCACTACCGGTTCGAAAAGAACCTCCGCACCAAACCGTGACCCAAGTCACTAACACCAACCTCTTATGGGCATACCAAAGCCCTCACTCGCACACCCGACCTCCATGGTCACCAAAACCCATACACCAACGCATGAAACTCACATGCAACAAGGGCATCATGCAATGAAATATGAACCCATTCTAAAGTCATGCTCTAAGCACCCCACCAAATGCAACAAGAAGATCAAAAATGGCTGTACAAAATAGCTCAGTCCACGATCTAGAAACCCACGCCATTAGTTCGACAAGAACACTCACCCAACAACTTTAGAGCAACCGAGCTTCTCGCCTACTAAAGTCAAAACTTACATAATCCTCAATGCCATGACAAGTTCCCCACCGTACTAGCAACCTTCCCATGCTCGACCACATGCATGCATAAGAATATAGGTATATACACAAAATACACTAATATCTATATATATAATAACCGAAACATAACTCTTGACACGACCGTGTCCTATCACAGAAGTTTAAACGATAAATCCATTAAATTATTATGTGAAATTAAATATCCTTTTCTATCTTCCTCATTATTTCATATACTAACACTTACACGATCCGTGCTCACAGCTTGCCATCTTATCATGTAAAACATGTTTTCAATTACCTTCACATTTCATTTTCATAGTTTAGATTATATGACTACTTCACATGCATGGCCATGTAACACAAATTTTAGGATCTAAACACATAAGCACTTAGCAATTAGACATGCCCTCAAAACTGCAAACATATAAGCATGTGATCATGTAAGCAAATAAATAGGTAAGTAAGTAAACAAGTAGGCATGCTTCTCAAACACCTAAACACTCTAGTAATTAGTCACTTAAATAACGCAAACGACTTCCCACACAACCCTAAATAGGTCTCTACCCGTCGTCCGACTAGTTTTCAAACCATTGCTCTGATACCAATTTTGTAACGACCCGAACCCGAGGGTCCGAATCGTTAACCGGGTCCTTACCCAAACCTGAGGTCAACTAAGGGCATTACCGTTATTTCCTATGTCAATACATAATATACATATCATCTCAGGGTTTATAAAATAATAATAATAATAAATAAATAAATAAATAATAAAATGATATCATAACTGCAAGGTATGTCAAAACGGTCTACTAACCCATCGAACCCTATGGAGGAGCGTCGTCCGCCACTTCCCTTCCATGTCCTGAAAAATGATAAATATAAGGGGTAAGCAAATTGCTCAGTAGGTGGTGCCTAAGACACACCTCTGGTGACCCCGTGAATCCACACAATGAATAGAAAAATAAAGAAGCGGGATTATACCATACCGGGGTAAACATAGCAACAAATTTGACAACCCAAGTCATAATTAAATTATGTCGTGCAATAGGATGCAATGCCATGCAATGTCACTCCCCAATTTTTACCAAAACCATTTCTGCTATCATTTCCAAACCGTTAATGTAAGCCGTCCCATGGCAGCTCCATGGCGGCACGAGAGAAGAATTAATTAACTGTCCCTGACCACAAGGCAAGTTCCAGGGCGTCATTTGGGATGCAGTTAACTCAATCACGCTAGGGCAGTCTCCTTAGCTCTCTCTGTATCACATTAACGCCACGGACCCATAGGCAATTTCCTAGGCGACCGGGTTTTTCGCAAAACTTTTATCAAAACCTTTACCAAAATATTTTCTTTTATTTCTTTCAAAAACAATTTTCCATTTCAACTCAAATTTTTTCCCCTTTTTTATGCCCAATGTCATGCATGAATGCATCATGCCTTTCCATGACATGTTAATATCAACTTCCACATATTTTATATACATCATTCTTGTATACAAAATAAAGTAAAATAAAATAAAATAAAATAATTAACTCAAAGCTTCAATAAAAATCGAACCCAAATTCATAACACATAACATTCTAGGCATATAAGAAATTTAAACTTAGCATGCTTCTCATACTATTAATACCATGACAATAAGGGATTTTCATATAATATAAATAAGCATGCTTTACAAGAAATTCGAAGAAAATTATACATACTTACATTCATCATTTCTAGCAATTAACAACACAATAGACATAAAAAAATCAACACTTAAGCATACTTTTCATTCAAATCAAACAATACATCTAATAACATGCTTTACATACCCAAGTAAGTCAATTTAGAAACAATCAACTCAAATTATACATGCTTGATAAGAATTTTAGTAGAAAAATTCACAAAGGTGCAAGAAAGTGGGAATTAGAGACCCCTATCTCAAAATTGTGCAAAACTCTCAAAATGGGTCCAAATTTTCGGACTCCCTAAGGTGGCCAAATGCTGAAATTGCTGGTATGGATCTGAAGGCCTCGTCGTGGGCTTCAATTTACCGCAAACGGCTCTTAAAAATACTAAGTAATGAGAGAGAGATCTTGGATTGAAGCATGCAAAAGGAAGAAAAAAGAAAAAGCAAGGTAAAGAACAAAAAGAGAAAACCAGCGAGGAGAGGAGAGAATGGAGACCAAACATGTCTCATTAAGTTTGACATTGGTGGGTCCCATCATTATTTTATTTTATTTTTTCTTTCCCTTTTTGTTTTTAATTTACACCACACACACATAATTACCCATATAATTTGCAACCACATAAAACACAATAAATAAGAATAAATATGATGTAAATGGACCCAACTAAAATATCCGTACATGGCAATACAGGTAGCGGGCCCCACATATGTCCGTCTGGTGCGAAAAATGAAAAAATGCGAAAATGACCAACCTTGCATTTCCAAGAGTCCTGAACTCAACCAACCAACTCTCTGACACCCCCGGTACACCCCCCGATGTCCGGTGCGCAAAACATGAAATGACAAAATTGCCCTTACAGCGTCAAAAATTTTCAAAAAAATGAAAAATACCAAAAATTGGAAACATCACATGAATTGTAATATTTATATTTTTATAAGCTGTATAACTCTATCAAATTCACATTCCATATATTGTGTCTTAGTTTTGCTAATTTTTAAGACTCTTGCCTCTAATGTCTTTCTCCATAATTCTAGTTTTAAGCTTCCTTAGATCACATTTCTTGTCACATTTCAGACCAGCTTTGTGTCGATGATAATTACCTGTGGGATTGGAAAAAATATTTTCTAAAACACCTTCAATAATTCCCTTCTAATATAGTGGCTTTACTTGATCCACCACGCAATCAAAGCAATCCCAGTGGCCTTGATTGTCAACAAACATAACCTAAATTTTCTTTATATAGTTGTGTCTAGAGAACATCAGTTGTTGACCTTTAAACATGCATGCTCTCTATATATAGAAAAATTAAGCTAATTGACAACAGTACTATTACACTGCAAAAAGCCAGATCTTGATACTGCAAGTCATGGCTGATAACTATTGCAAGTGAAGCAAGCTCTCTCTTCAATCCTATACTACTCTTGCCCATCATCTTTCTCATCCTAAAGCATTTCAAATCATATTTCCTATCAAAAAGTACTCTACCACTTCCACCAGGACCAAGTCCATGGCCAATCTTGGGCAATATTCCTCATATGGGAAAAAAGCCTCACATCACTCTAGCAAACTTTGCTCAGACTTATGGTCCACTCATGTCACTGAGACTAGGAACTCAAATCATGATCATCGGATCATCGGCAACTGCTGCGGAGGAAATTCTCAAGACCCATGATCGAATCTTATCTGCACGATATGTTCCTCATGCAGTACCAGCTAAGAGCCCTAAATTCAATCACTTATCACTTGGGTGGGCACTGGAGTGCAATGATAGATGGAAGAATTTAAGAACAATATGCAGAAGTGAGCTCTTCTCGGGCAAGGCAATGGAGTCTCAAGCATGTTTGAGAGAGAGAAAGGCAATGGACATGGTGAATTTTTTGGGTGCAAAGGAGGGAAAGGAAGTGAAAGTTGGAGAACTGGTTTTTGCCACTGTTTTTAGTATGTTGAGTAATGTTCTTATATCAAGAGATTTAATCATATTGGAGAAGCAGAGTGTGGATGGAGGGATGAAGGGTCTTCTAGGAAAATATGTTGATTTTATTTCAGCTCCAAATCTGCCTGATTTTTATCCAATTTTACGTGCATTAGATCTTCAGGGTTTAAACAAGAAGGCAAAGGAAGCGTTTATGAGGATGTGTGCTATGTGGGAGCCCATTATCGAAGACAGAAGAGAAGGAAGAAAAGGCAACGCTTCAGGCCAAAAGGACTTCTTGGACGCCCTCATCGACAATTCTTGTACCAATGATCAAATCAACTATCTGCTCCAGGTTTGCCCTCTTGTCTCCTCACTTGCGCATATACTCACAGATTAATATAGGGCTATATAGTTGTGGCAAAACTAGCAATTCATTTTCCTACACTAACAAACAGCCACAGAAGTCTCCTGGTTTGGGGGAAGATAATATTATCCTCCAGTGTGGTAAGGAACGCTTGGTCATTGCATATTATTTATTTTATCAGGGCTGGTGAACAAACAAGCTTATTACTAGCAATTTGAGGTCAATTTTTGTTAAATTGTTCATTAATTGGATGTGGTTCACCAGTCTAGATTCAAGTTTCAGTTTTGTTAAATACTGGGCAAGGATTGAATTAGCTTATGAGCATCTGATGCAAATGGCATGTAATTGAGATAACAAAACCCTCTAAGAAAATTACATTAAGGAAAATGTTCAAGGAAAATCAGGCTGTACTATAAAGCTATGAAATCTAATGAGGGATTCCATCAAAATTAGAGGTTAGTTTTTGCATTTTGGAAGTAATTTTCTTTCAATTGAAATCATATCGAAACCATCTTTGAACCGAATGCCAGATTAATTAGAACAAGGCACAACTAGCCTTGTTAAGCTTGAACAGGCCTAGTTTGGCTTTATTCAGACTCAAGTTATCCCATACTGTTCGTTGTGGTATGCTCTGTGACTTCAGAAATTAAAATGATGTGAATAAAATTAATGGCATAGTTTCATTTTCAAATAAGGTTTCAATTGCAATTGTTGTCATATAATCTGAAAACCATTCATTCACACAATGCATTCTCAGGAGCTATTCGCTGGTGGTGCAGAAACTAGTGCCTTAGCGATTGAATGGGTGATGGCAGAATTGATAAAAAATCCAGAATCCATGAAGAAAGTCCGCGAAGAAATGACAAGAGAAATCAAACAAGATTTGCTAAAAGAATCCCAACTGCCTCACCTACATTACCTTCAAGCCTGTTTCAAAGAAACTCTGAGGTTGCATCCTTCAGCACCATTTATGCTTCCTCACCGTGCACCTGACTCATGCTTAGTGATGAATTACACCGTTCCTAAGAATTCTCAAGTACTAGTAAATGTTTGGGCGATTGGGCGAGACCCCATGATTTGGGAAGATCCATTGAACTTCAAGCCAGAACGGTTTCTCAACTCGACTCTAGATTTTAAAGGGACTGATTTTGAGTTCTTAACGTTTGGTGCAGGGAGAAGAATCTGCCCTGGCCTACCCATGGCAGCAAAGCTTGTTCCTTTGATAGTTGCTTCATTGATTCATTATTTTGATTGGTCACTTCCACATGGAAATGATCCCATTAAGCTAGATATGAATGAGAAGGTTGCTTTAACATTGCAGAAGGAACATCCCTTGGTCCTCATTCCCAAACTTAAGAAATGACCAACAGATTGTGCCAATCTTTCTACCATGTGTACTGTTATAATCACTTTCATATATTTATCTCAAGAGTGCTCAGTATATCAGTTGTCAGCAGTGAAAGCTTTTCTTTTAAATTTCAAAACATTCTTGTATCAAGAAAAGATGGCTCATTATGATCACTTGTATCCATTGTTCTCTGTGTTCATCATCAGGAAATCTCATGAGCAGTAGATTTTTACGTCAAATTAAATTTAAACTGGTGAGTTTCGAAACTCAATTCATTTCTTAGAAGGTCAATCAGTGTGCATTTAGTTCTATTTCCCTCCTCAATCCTCAAACGATGTTAAGTGACAACCAAACTGAAAACCAATCCATTGGTTATTTACATATTTACACTATTTCCGACGTAGGATGATTGTTGTAGTTTAGAACATTATTTTTACCACTATAACTGCAAACAAAATTTGATTTTAAGGACCTAGGATAATTTGTAGAAGCTTAAAACATACTGTTGTTTCTGCTTTCATTGGCGTGAAAAACCTAAGCCAATGAATTGAGTTCAAACTTGTTTTCTAATCTCATGTGATAAACAAGCCGCCTCAAATAATAATCAAGGATTCGGTATGCCAAGTGATTGAGTTAATATCTATTTTTCGGACCAAGATCACCTCCAGTCCAACAGTAACCCATTTTCTGCATTTTTGTTAATCAACAGTAATTACTAAAGTGGGTAAAAATGTTTATCTGTTTTATACACAATTTCCATATATGTATACACTGTTCACAAATACTATTTATTCTTCCCTACCTTATTTTCAACAACCCATTTTAGCAACCCAAATCTGCCATTTTCTTCTTTCTCAAAATATTGATTTTGATTTTTTTCCAAAATCCCGCCATTTCAGCAACCCTATTATCTTCTTCTTCTTTCAAATCTCGATAATTCTCTTTTATTTGTTTCAAAACGAATCATAAACAAATCACACATCTATTTTTCAATTCCTTTGTTTTCATAAATTTTTACTCTCTTTCTTTGTATACTATGTCATTTTATTCCAAATTAACATAGCAATATTGGAACAGAGCAACATCTGGACTGGCATGATTTTTTTGTTTAATTATTTGGTTACTGCTTAACATACCAAATAGTTTGTAATTTAAATCAATATAAGTTGTACGCAACATCCCAACATAATCCTAATAAATTATTTGTACATAACATACTAACATTTTGTAATTTAAGTCGGTATAAATTGTACGTAACATTCCAACATAATCCTACTGAACATCACAAGCAGTACGTACATAACGTCCCAACAATTTGTAATTTAAATCAGTATAAATTGTACATAACATCTCAACATAATCCTACTTAACATCTCAAGCAATACGTATTTTTGTATCCCAAGTAGTACTAACCATACTTCATTCTTATGTTGTATGTAAAATCCTAACAAAATTCTACTAAAGAGAGTGCGAACCAATCATGTTTGTACTCTTTAATCAGATAAGAAAAAACAGACCCAAAATCGAGATTTACATGAACAAAGCTTAAATCTATGGATGATACTCTGGAGTTTTTGCATAATAGTCCATTGAAATTACATGGGTTTTTGGAGTTTGTTTAGATTTTGAAGTAAAGTTTTAAAGTTCAAAAGTTGTTGTGAGTTCTTGGAGTGTCCATTAATAAAAGCTGACGAAGCTTTTAGATGATGATGTGGCACACATCAAACACTAGTAACATACTTAGTAGTTGTGATCTCATTTTAGTATTTATTTATTTATTATTATTTTTTATAAACCCTGGGATAACACGTATATTATGTATTAACATAAGAAAGGACGGTATGCCCTTAATTGACCTCGGGTTCAGGTAAGGACCGGATTAGCAATTCGGACCCACGGGTTCGGGTCGTTACAGAGGGTGTGGATGGAGGGATGAAGGGTCTTATAAGAAAATATATTGAGTTGATTTTAGCTCCAAATCTGTCTGATTTTCATCCAATTTTAGGTGCATTAGATCTTCAGGGCTTGAAAAAGAAGGCAAAGGAAGCGTTTATGAGGATCTGTTCTACGTGGGAGCCCATTATCGAAGACAGAAGAGAAGGAAGAAGAGGCAATGCTTCAAGCCAAAAGGACTTCTTGGACGCCCTCTTGGACAATTCTTGTAGCAATGATCAAATCAACCATCTGCTCCTGGTATGCTCTATTCTTTCCTCTCTATGCATATATATATACACAAATTAATATAAGCCTATATACTCTATTGGCAAAACTAGCAAATCCTTTTTGTACACTTAAAAACCACCACAGAAGGCTCCTAGTTTTGGGGTAGATACTAGCTAGAGTACTCTTAAAGAAAGCTTGGTCAATACATTCGATCGATCTTTTTATCAGGGTTGTAATGACCGAAAATTAATAATAATAATAATAAATAAATAAAAATAAAAATTTCGGCATAACCTCTACAGAAAAAGTCCTACTACGACCTGCTGAAATACATATAAAATACAATGGCCTCACTTGGCCTCAAAACTAATCTATCATGTCCCAACGCATAATGTAATAATATACAATATCCCCAAAATCAACACATACATACAAAATGTCCCATTCCTCCATCTCCTCCAAACAAAGAAACACTTTAATTACATTAAATTACAGTCCATGAAAAATATATTTATTTACACAAATTCTACCATTACAGCACTATACAAGTTACACTTAATTAATTTTTTTTATAAAAGATACATGATCATGTTTCTATACAAAAGACAACAAAATAAGAGTTCCAGTCCAGTCTTAATTTGCGATGGGTTGTCGCCTGCCCCTTCTTTCCCCAAACCTAAAAAATGTTAAAATAATAGGGTGAGTATAAGTTCAGTAAGAGGTGTCTAAGACACATCTCTTATGACCCCATGAATCCATGCAAATAGTAGGCAAAAAGTAAACGGGATTGTAATCCATGTCATAGGGAATGCACATCAACAACCACAACTACAAGCTTATAAATAATTGCCATTGTAACACAAATACACCAAATATGCAAATGAAGTGCAATATCATGCCAATGTCACTTCCCATTTTCTAAAACAATTCCTTTTCACCGTTTCAAACCGTTAATGCAACCCGACCCATAGCACCTCTATGGCGTCACGAGAGAAGGGTTGGCTTTCCCCGACCACATGGCACCTCCATGGCGTCGTCTGGGCCTAAGTAGCTCAACCACACTAGAGTCTCTCTCCATTTCCCTCTAGATCACATTAACACCACGGACAACTAGGCGCCTCCTAGGCGTGCGGTTTTCACAAACACTTTTCAAAAACTTTTTCCAAAAACAATTTCATTGCCTTTTTAAAACAATTTTCCCTCCATTCCATGCCCAATGAAAATGCATAAATACACCATGCCTCTTAAACATCATAATTCTTTATACATTTGGGAGAAAAATTATATAATACACATATCAGACTTCTTACTATATCTCCGGCAACTCAAATACATAAGGCATGGAATATAATCATTTAAGGAATATTTTCTTATAAAATGACAACTAATACATAATCACATATCACATATACAACAAATAAATCATTTTTGCATGGATCCACACGAATTAAACATACTATACAACAATTCATGAAGAATAATTCACAAAAATCTAAAAAAAAATGTGAATTAGAAACCCCTACCTCTTAATTGAAGAAAAGCCCTAAAACATGCCCAAAATTTCGAAATCCAATGGTGGCCAAATGGGACTTTGCCCTCATCAAAACATAGATCTCGGTGCGCTCGTCAACTTTGCCTTAAGTGGCAAAATCAAAATCCCAAAGTCTAAAGAGAGATCAAGGCTTGAATTATACTACCTCCGTCCCTTTTTAGTTGTTCATTTTTGGTTTTATAACTTTTTAAGGTGACATGCAATTAATGCATTGTCCCCTTTTCAATTTACTAAATTGTCCTTCAAACATTAACTATATATAACACCAAAGTTTAAATTTTTTTTAAAAGATAAAGGATAATGATGGAAATATAATGAAAAGATTCTTTGACTTTTCAAAGAGGACAACTAATTTGAGAAATGTAAAAAGAGAAAAATAGACTACTAATAAGGGACGGAGGGAGTATGAAAAAAGAAAAAGAAAAAAAGAAAGAGCAGAGAGAGATTGCGCGAGATGGAGTGAGAGAAATGATCAGCATAATGGCCTTAAGGCCATTAAAAGTGAATAAGCTTGTGGGCCCCACCACTTTTACGCCATTAATCTTCACTTTTCTCTTTTCAAATCTCGGCATATGCAACATATAGTCTCCTTTGCACTATACATATACACACACACACACACACAAAAGTGATAACACAATATCAAACCTATAATATCTCTGGTGGGACCCGCACTAGTACACATTACCATTTCCCTTCTCTCTTGTCCCACAGCTGGCAGCATCCCCTTGTTCCATCAAATTACAATATATATATATATATATATATATATATATATGTATATATATAATGTAATAACTAAAACAAACCCATTATATGGGTCCCGCTAAAAATACATTTTCATTCCTCTTTTATCTTTCCTAATTCGCCTCGGCTGGCCTGCTACCCATAGACATAATATATATATATATATATATATATATATATATATATATATATATATATATGTAACAAAAATCAAATAAACTGTTTCCAATTAATCAATCTCCAATTGATAAGTCTCCAATCATAATTAATCAAATTAATTATGATAACTAAAATTATAATGAAATAAATTAAAATCTTAAAAAAAAAAAAAAAAAAACCCGAGTTGTCACATTCTCCACCACATAAAAAGAATTTCGTCCCAAAATTCAGATCCGACAGTTCCACATACCCGAAAACATCCAATCCCAACTTATCCCTTAAAGGATACACAAAACCCCAGACAAGGAATCTCGTCCGTCGCACAATCAAGCTCAAACTCAAATCTACACATCCCTGTCAGATCAAGCACTCGCTAACTACCTATAGCTACATCATTGCATAACCGCACCAGTGACTACCAACCACACTATACGGCAATCATTATACTAAACAACTACAAGATGGCTAAACAACAAATCTCTCAATGACTACATATTCATGAGTCAACAGAACAATAAAATGTACTGTCCTGTACCCAGAACCTAAATCTTCAAAATGAGATCTTCAATAATCAAATGGTCAAACCACAATCCTTTATCGGACACTTTATCCTACCAACACACCTCGTCACCCGAGACAAATCACTTGAATTTATAAAACACCATTATCTCAAACGAAGGTCTTTCCCAGACTAGATCTACACTGTCATACTGGCATAACGTGCAATACCGTGCTCTCACTATCTCTGACAAATTGAAACAATCATTGACCTTTGACCCGACATCGTGCTAAAAAGGGACTGATTTAAGAGAAATAGTTGGCTAGACCATTCTCATCATCGATCCGGTCTTAACACAGATGTCGTTCCTGTCCTCAGGTCTAAACCTCAAACACAATCTCACACAGTCCACAAAACTACCATGAGATCTACTCATTATTAATCCATCGCTTTACGTAAACTCAACAACTATACAGTCATATACTTATTCTAAAAATCCCAATCATTTTTTAATCACACAACCCATAATAAGCTAAAAATAACACGACACTAAACATCACAATCATCGACCAACATAAAAGCTCTCTAATTTTCTCATAACACCCATACCATGTAAACAACTCCATAACATCACTCGATTCAATTCCTACCTCATCAAAACACACAATGCGACTATCTCATGCTTGAGATCTCAAAACCAAAGTCAATTACTATGATTACTCCTCAAAGGAATCATATATTCAGATTTCAAATTATATAATCCTGAAACGATACCGACACTTGTCCTCAAAACACTACTTGAATCAAACGTCTATAAAAACATCCGAGTGCATGACTCACATAACAACACTTAATCATCCTCGAACTTACAGTTCACGACACATCCCCTAGCCATTACTGCTGGAACCAGACACCAGAAACACATAATCCCTATTCGGCAACTCGTGCCTCACACACCATCGGTCAAAACCACTCGCAGAATAAGCATTACTAAAACCCAAGACTCCATTTCCCTCTGCGGGAGTGAGTCGACCAAAATAACCCACCCTTTACCGGTAGACTCTAACAGCATAACAAACCACACACGGGTCAGCCCATCCGTGGACGCAAACAACTTCTAAATAGAGGATAAGATATACGACAAACGACGTCTTTGTTAGGACCAGAACAAATGGAAGGGTAATAAACCCCACACTCACCAGAGACTAACAACTCGCACCCGAATGCTCCCAACACCTTATCACACACTACTCACTAATTGTCCAACCGTGGACACCTAATCTCACTTGAGATGAATTAGATTCCTTGCATACCGGAAGAAAAACTAACCGAATGCCCGTACGGAACCATGAACTTAAATCTAAGCGATCTCACCACTAACTGAGCATCATACACAATCAATACTAGAACCTCACATACGCTACTCCGCAACACCCATGCTAACCAAAACTAATCAGATAAGAGCATCAATTACTTATAGCGTACTAACACTAGAAACAATCACAGTACGTTAGACACCACGTCCCATTCTATCTAAAATTAGTCACTCCCAAATTACAACCTCTAAGCTATAAAAAGACACATTACCACTCATTCCACCTCTTCTTTCTCAGGCGATACTACCTCGATTACCATGCATACAAGACCCGTGACCTCAGTCACAATAACCCACTGATTCATAAAAAAAAAAAGTGTCTATCTGGCAACATCGTCCTCACTGGCTCTAAAGACTAAATCGTTCACAATCACCTCAACTGGTGCACAATCCCATCACCTACCTGACAACACACAACAAACAACTTATACTCTCTAATCCACCCTCGGATCATACCATAAACCATTTTGCTCATCAAAACTAAGACATCACGTCACAACACCTCTGCTACCATCATCTTCGAATGACAACTTGAACTCACGTCCCACGGACTCAATAGGTTACTGTTAAGCGATCTCCCCATAAGCATCCCTAGGATAACACTATCACAACAAGAGAGTATGCCTTACTCTCGATACTCTCCACAGTAAGCACTACTTTCTATCAGAAAAAGACCTCCATATGACAATGCTATGCTGACAAATCCCAAAAGGAAAATGAGCACAAAAACTATGATACCCCTCGGATTAGAGACACGGGTTGATTAGGCCCAAGCCCAAACCCAAGGGAATATCAAACAATTAATATTTAAAACGAACACAAAATACAAATCGAAATGATAAGAAATAAATAATTAAAGGCTAAAAGAATTCTAAAGTCAAAATCCTCAAAATATAATTGTTAAAATCCAATACTCTAAAGTAACTCCATTAAGTTAACAACTCGGGAATCCTTCAAGTGGACCCCTAATAAAAACCCAAACTAGAAAGGAAATAACTAAAATCATAATCCAAAGCTAAATAAAGAAAGTAGTCCTATGTAGTCGGAGGAATGAATATCTGTATCTGCTTTGTATGACCAAGCTCTAACCTTGGAACTGATGAGCACTTGAAAAATAAGAGAGTGGGTCAGGCCCACATGCAAGTCCTATTCTATTACGATCCATACAGAAACCCGATACGCATATATATCCTAGATAGCTCAACAATATCTAGAGTAATCCATATATGTATAAGTACACACTATAGGACACTCACTAGTCCAATAGGTCTGTCTCAGCCTGAGTAGAGATACCATGCAAATCGCACAAAATGTGGTCATGTGTACCTAGACCTACCAGGGAACAACACCTCTGTCCAGTTATCCATCCTAGGCGATATACGTACCCTAACTATGGTCCTGAGACTCAAGCTCATACCATGGAACCATATCATAAATATATAAAGTCTGTGTCCTCCTAATACAAAATATCATCCATCTGGTATAGCAGCCTGATATATGTATAACAATCCATCCCGAAAACCAAATTATGTCATTCAATTATTTATTGACCTAACACCAATATGGGTTGGACTTAACCTTTATGGTTAATCCATACCTCAATCCAGATTAGGTAGAACTTAGTATTTGAACTAATCCATACCTAGTATGCCACCGTTCCATACCGGTGCATACAATCCTCCAGCTAATATAGTTGACAAAACAGTATAAATATTCATCAACCACATCCCAAAATAAGCATAAACATAATCTAACATGTGTATAACCAAATTATACATGCAATATAAAATTTAGAAATCCTATTCCAGTCCTTTAAATTGATAAAGTATGACTAAGCAATTAACTCCTCCAAACAGTACCATAAATGATGCAATATACAGCAGATTCAAACATCAGTTAATTCCATCTAAGCATACATATATTTAAACAACTATATGCTTATAACACAGCTGAGACATGATTAACAATTCTAAATCGTGCAAAGAAACCAAATTGCTAAAAACAGTAAGCAATTAAAAATTATTTATCCAACCTTCCACATACAGGTTCTTTGTTTAACCTTATGTTAATTCAGTCTTCAATATCTTAACACAAACCTGTTTTCCAACATTTTTATAAGTCTCTAGCAATTAATTACACCATTTAGTACCATTTAAACAACCTTAGAAAACCCAATTCAGCCCAAACAGGCCTTAAAAACCTGTTTTAATACGTTTTAAGGAGAGAATAGGTTCTCAAAACTTGAGAGCCTGCTCTAGAACAAGGAGAGCCGGCTCCCCACCCTTGGGAGCCGGCTCTAAGGTGTTGAGAGCCGGCTCTCAACCCTTAAGAGCCGGCTCTTGCTTTGTGGGAGCTGGCTTCCTCCCTTTTTAGAGCCTGCTCTCACACCCTTAAGAGCCGTCGTCCGTTTTCTGTTGTCTTCCTCGGCTCCAGCAATACTTGGAGTCTTTGTACTAACTTTATTACATGTTATAGGGTTCCAACTCAGTCCCAGATTAATCCTAAACCATTGATATACAAACATAACATGTATTGAACACAACTTTTGTAAACAACGGCATCAGAATTTCAGTTAGAAATTATAAGCAACTCAAAACCGATTAATTCAGTGTAATAAAATATTGTTTACACATGCATAAAAGATGTGTTTTAGCATTAGTTTAATCCCTGGAGCCTACCTAGGCATGCACTGTGACGACCCTGGTTTTTAGGCCAGCGTGTCTTGTGATGAACCGTAAGGATGATTCGATAACGGATCCGAATGCGGAAGCAAAAACAGAAAACAAGACTCTAAGAAGTAAAAGTGACCTTCTATGAGGTCGTGAAACTCAACAAGAACTGATGCGGAAGCAAAAGATTGAAAATATGACAAATAAGCCCCCAGGGGTAAAATAGTCACTTCTGAAAATTATAGATTCGGGTGCCACCAAGAACACCGCTAGAAGGACAACAAAAAACTAATCAAGATGGACTCAAGAATCGCATGATTCGGAGTCTGGACGAAGGAGAAACGGCTTGACGAAGAAAAACTAGCACTTAAGGCAAAAAGGGTAAACTGGTAATTATCCAAGAAGAACCGGATGCAACCGACCACACCGTTGGAAAGACAGCAAAAAATTAGTCAAGTTCAAAAAAAAATTCACTTGAATTGGAGTCCGGACGAAGGAGAAAAGCCCAAAAGAAGAATTGACGTCGCGGAGGCCCGACAAGGGGCCATGGCGCACACGGCGCCCATGCGCGAGCCCACCGGCGCGCATGCCGGCCCCCAAAGACGTGGCTGGTGGCAGCCCTTGGCTGCTGCTACATTTTTTTTGATCTGTCCAGAACTGAGGCTTGAAACGGAGGTCAAGATGAGCTTTTCTAGAAAAACACGAAGAAGAAACCCCCCCTAAAATCGAGTTTTCTACCTAACAGCGCGATGGAATCGAAAAAAACTCATTGTGAAATCCTCAAAATGCCCCTAGATCAGAACTGAACAAGAGGGTCATAAGCTGCTAAATGAAAACTCGAAACTGAAACTTCACGAGGGATTTCCAGTACCAAGACGACATTTTCTGGAAAAACACAAAGAAGAAACCCCCCCTAAAATCATGTTTTCTATTCAACCATGTTGAAAGAAGGAAATAAAACTGATGTGAAAGGTCCAGAACGCCCCTAGATCAGATTATGCAAAAAAAGTGCGAAATGAATTCATAAGAGGCTTAAAACACAAACGATAAGGTTTTGCTCGGAAACGACCATGCACGCAAACGTAACTTACCTATTTGGACGTGCTACAATGGTCCACGACTTAAAAACATAGCTAATGCAAAATCCGACCCCCCAACGGGCAAAAAGGCAAAAATGGACTTAGAATGGAAAACATGGAATCCAAAAATGTAAAATGGAGTCAAATGACCGTTTGGCCCTTGGCCACACTTCATACAAGATTAATAAGACCCTATGAAAGAATGAAAATGGAATTCCCACACCCGATGCAACCATGGTGAAGCAATGACTTGCGATTTTTCAAAGTTTTTAAATATTTCATGAAGTTAAAAAGTTGTATAGAATACAATACACATGTCATTGGCCTCCGGCCTCATCTCATACATGTCAAATACATTGAAAGGAGTGCACTTATGTACACATTACATACACGAAATCAAATATACATATTTTGACATATAAGTCTACAAAATGACATTTCATGCTACCATTTGCATGAAATGAAAACTTGAAAGCTACACGACATCCAAGGAATGCTAGGCTTCACGAACCAAGTCTTCGTACCTGAAATATACCCCAGTATCGTAGGGGTGAGTAACATAAAGCTACTCGAAGGAGATGAGCATGCATCGACCTAGCATTTTACAAATTTATCACCTTAAGGTGAAACATGTTAAAGGGGCTCATGCCACCTAACGTCTATGTCCAAGTGAGACTCGGGGAGCATCCTAAGCTACCTTAGAGTCTAAGTAACAAGAATCATGATATAAATACGTGAATGAAACGAAGCATGGTTGGGATAATCCGAATCATGGTTGGGATAATCCAAAGAACACAACAAGAAGAATGCTTGAGCATAGATTAACATGAATTGTATTTTCAATACAATTGAACAAGGTCTAAAGTAATCCATACAACATGGCAAAAGCATATTTGAATACAAGTTAACAAGAATCACATTATCCATGCAATTCAATAACAAAAGAGTATGTTATACAATACAACAAGGTTTAAGTTCTCAAAGCCATCAACTTAGAATCTAAAGCACAAAATAACAGTAGTGGTTCATGCCACCTAACGTCTATGTTATAAAAGAATCAATAGGATCAATCATAAGCTTTATTAGAACGTCAAAACACGATTTTCAATAACGATACAATTTAACCAACATTAGAACTTCCAATACAACGCATAAAGCACAATTTCGCAAAATCAACATCCTGTAACTTAAAATGGAACAACAAATAAGAAACAATAAGTTACAACATCATCTAGTTATCAACTTGAAAATGAAATGCGAAATCAAACAAAGTGGATACTCGGACGTCACGCCGGATCAGACCGACAACATAGTTACTTTAGGGTTACTAGCCCATGGGTAACCTCCCTATGTGCGCACTAGACCATATAGAGGGACTATCCCCCGTACTAGAATCACGTCCTAGCCATAGTCAAACAACGACATCCCCAAGTTTCCAAAATCAACAAGTTGTGCAACAACGCATATATCAATAGAAATATGCAAGATAATCAACTATCTACCAAGCACAACCAAATTTGGAAACCTATACAATACATGCTCTAAGTCCACAACTAATATGATGTGATGAATGTCGAATCTTCAGTGCGTGATTCATTACACGCTATGCATGAATGATGTTAAATACAAAATGTGCAAATCATTACACAAGGCAACAGTATATTCAATAAGGAAAACATATTCTCATGAGTATAAACATAGCAACTATGTTATCCAATGCTCGAAACATAACCAAATGAATATACAACAAGTCCACGTCCAGGATTTTGATATAGAAACGACTTTCAAACACAATTAAATCCATGGCTCAATTCGATAGAATTTAATTAAATAAAAATAATTAAATTCCCTAGATTCTAATTAAATTCCAATAACCACAAATTAATACATATTAAAGAACATGGCATGGTCATTACCTATATCCATTATAAAACTCAATTAGGTTATTGGAACAATAAAGTAGAACTCTAATTAAATCATGCTAATTTAATTACCAAGGTTCTAAAGTAACTTCAAATGGTCCACAATTAATATATACTAGTAAACAAGTTATGGCCAATACAAACATCAAGTTAAAACCTTAATTAAGCTAATGGGATCACAAAATAGATTTTAATTAATTCTTTTAATTAAAATTTCTAAATTTTCAAACTAAACCAAATGCTCTCAAATTAACCTATGTTAGAAAGCGTGCCAAGAACTAATGTAATATCACATTACAAGTTTATTTCATTCAATTTAAGACCATGTGAATTAAACTTTCACTAAAGTTAAATATAAATTAATAGTTGCAATTCTCATGCAATTAATCCCAATTTTATATATGTGAACAACTATACCTAAGCTTAATTTTCGAGCATGCCACAATTCAATTCCAAGTTGTATATCACCATGAGGATTAAATCTTAAACATGAAATTTAATTAAATAAAAGGTTTCAAAACCTAACCGAATATTCTAAATCAAATATATGTGAACCTATATAGCATGTAAATCAAGAATATCAAGTCGGAATTTAAATAGAGTGAATAGTGCACTTGGGACAAATTAATTAATCAAATTAATTAATAATTACTAATTTTCAAAACACCTCCAATTACTTTCAAATTCAACTATGTTGAAAAGCATGCTAAGGCCTAATATAATATGCTAACACATATTAATTTCAAGCTAGGTAAGGCCATGTGAATTAATCTTTCACCTAAGATAAATATTAAATAAAATCTTTAATATTTATTCAAATGTTTCAATTTTAATGCACGACAATGAGCATATCAAGGGGCAATATAAAATCATGCTACATGTTTAAACCAAGTCATGAGCAACCGGAAAAATTAGATCCCGTACAAGAAAAATAAATAATAAAATCTCTAGATTTTATATTTAATCATGCAAACAAGTAGTATAAGCATCACAAGCATGCTATATAACAAGAATTTAAACCTAAAACATCTCCTACCTCAATTTGAGATGAAAATCCCAAAGGCCTACCAAAATAAAAGTGTTCTGAATTCGACGATACCAAGAGGTTTTATCGGGGACAACACCGTGAACAAGAATCCGCAAGAAACCCCATGAAAATCACAACTTGACCTCAAAACCAAACTCAAGAAATGGTCAAAACTGAATTCTAATAAGGGGGAAAGGTAGAGCACGGCGAAGGGAATAACAAACGTTAAGGCCGAAGACTTTCCATCAAAGAAAAGTGAACCAAAAGAGGAGAGAGAAGATGGCAGCACCCCTTGGGCTGCCATGGGAGCTCCAGGTCATGCATGAAGAGGGGGGAAGATGAAAAATGAAATATCTCACCCCCCATTTATAGAAATCTCAAAAAGTGCTCCGAACGGGCCCCGCTGGGTCTGAAAAAGTAAAATTTGAGCAAACGCGCTCAAATGGCAAAACTTTGTGAACAAAAAAGATTCAAAATGATAAAATATGAACAACGGAAGAAACGGCGTTAAAAACTAAATCCCGAGCAGAAAGTTATGCCCAAAACAAGTTTGGCAAAAACCGGGGCCAGAAACCCTGAAACTGGAAAACATTGACCAGGAGGAAATTTTAAGAGTACACAACTCGATGAAATATGAAAATGAATCCCGTACGAGGATTCAGGCTCAAAACAAGACATTTTGCAATAACTTTCATTAATTGCACAATGGCCCCTCCAAAAAGTGAAAACTGCACTTATGGCCCAGAATGAAAATATTTTCCAAAAATATTTTCTTAAAAACCCCTGAAATAAAATATCTTCAAAAGATATTTACGAAAAACACCCCAAGAAAAGAAAATAATTTCAAAGAACTTTGCATCCATGCCCCTATGGACACCGGGAGCAACCAGAGTACTTTCTTGCAAAAGTAAAGATACGTATTTCGTGGAAACCACTCAAGATGAAGGTACGTGAAGTCAAAAACCAACTCCGAGCATGAGAAGTGAGGTTGTGCCAAAAACTGACAAACGGAGATAAGACAGAATAGGAAAAAGGACGAAATAGCGCATAGTGTCGAAAAACGAAAAATGTGAAAATGACTCAGTCCTTAAAGAAAGTTGTCAATCCACGAAAAAGAGTCTCAGGAACCAATTCTGAGCACTCGAGATGACACTAAGTGACACGAAACAGAGCTCAGAAAGAAAATTAAACGAAAAAAATTCATTCGTAAAATTTCAGGAAAAAGAAAAGGAAGGCAAATGACCGGGTCGTTACAACCTACCTTCCTTAAAGGAATTTCGTCCCCAAAATTAGGAACATCTCAGAGAGAACAGAATAATGACCGAACAAAAGGTCAAATCAAAGGACAACTCATAACGCACTGAAGGACAAATTCTGAAGTCTAAAGATCAACTGAAGGAATGCGAAACCATGAACTGAGACAACACCTCATAAGAACTGGCACGTTTACTCAACGTCAACCACCGAGAGAATCCCAAGAAAACAAAGCGTCGAACACAGTGAAAGAAGAGAGTGACAAGGCAGTACGAACAGTGACCAGAACCCGCCCACACTTACTCGTCAGCAAGGTAGCATGATGGTATAAGACACTAGTTCATAACATGCCCCAACCAGGTCAACTCTAAGAAACTTATTGATACGGATGACATCAATGTCGAAAATGATCATTACCAGAAGCACCGCGGGAACCAGGCATCTGCGAGAGTTAGGGTAGCTAATCCCAAAACTGTGACAACAATGACACTGGCACCATTATGCTTAAGGCCTTAGATCTAAAAGCCACGATGGAAAAGGAAATGAAATGGTGCCTTCTTGGCCCATGACTCACTCCACCAGATAAGGAAAAGGAAATGAATCGCAGTCGTCTACACTCACATGAGCCTTATTCGCATCAACCAACAGAACAGACAAGAAGGTTCCCTACATGGGTCCTCACAGAATGAATTTCTCCTATCCAAAGAAGAAACTCGTGAAACAAGAACGCATCCAAGGGATACGACAAATCCTAAGAGACAATGCAAAAACCTGACATAAAGTAAACAAGTAGCATGCAACATAACATAACTATCTACTCACACAAGTAGTAAACAAGTTGCCACATAAGCAAATAGGCATGTTATCAAATCAAACATGTTATCAAGAAGCACGTAGACATGTTATCACACCAGAACATGATAGTGACACAGAACATGTTATCAGGAAGCATATATACACAAAAGCATACTCAACCAATGATAGATGTCTCAAAACACCTGAACATGCGAACATATTATCATACAAGACATGTTATCAAGATATAAATGACAAATCAAAGCAAAACAATATGAGCATGATATGCACCCAAAACCCGTCGTCCAAGGTATTCGAACCCGAACGCTCTGATACCACCAATGACGACCCTGGTTTTTAGGCCAGCGTGTCCTGTAATGAACCGTAAGGATGATCCGATAATGGATCCGAATACGGAAGCAAAAACAGAAAACAAGACTCTAAGAAGTCAAAGTGACCTTCCATGAGGTCGTGGAACTCAACAAGAACTGATGCGGAAGTAAAAGATCGAAAATATGACAAATAAGCCCCCAGGGGCAAAATAGTCATTTCTAAAAACTATAGATTCGGGTGCCACCGAACACACCGCTAGAAGGATAACAAAAAGCTAATCAAGATAGACTCAAGAATCGCATGATTCGGAGTCCGGACGAAGGAGAAACTGCATGACGAAGAAAAACGAGCACTTAAGGCAAAAAGGGTAAACTGGTAATTATCTAGGAAGAACCGGGTGTAACCGAGCACACCGTTGGAAAGATAGAGAAAAATTAGTCAAGTTCAAAAAAAAATTCACTTGAATTAGACTCTGGACGAAGGAGAAAAGCCCAAAAGAAGAATTGACGTCGCGGCGGCCCGACGAGGGGCCATGGCGTACACGGCGCCCATGCGCGAGCCCACCGGCGTGTATATCGGCGCCCAAAGACACGGCTGGTGGCAGCCCTTGGCTGCTGCTACATTTTTTTTGATCTGTCCAGAACTGAGGCTTGAAACGGAGGTCAAGATGAGCTTTTCTAGAAAAACACGAAGAAGAAACCCCCCCTAAAATCGAGTTTTCTACCTAACAGCGCGATGGAATCGAAAAAAACTCATTGTGAAATCCTCAAAATGCCCCTAGATCAGAACTGAACAAGAGGGTCATAAGCTGCTAAATGAAAACTCGAAACTGAAACTTCACGAGGGATTTCCAGTACCAAGACGACATTTTCTGGAAAAACACAAAGAAGAAACCCCCCCTAAAATCATGTTTTCTATTCAACCATGTTGAAAGAAGGAAATAAAACTGATGTGAAAGGTCCAGAACGCCCCTAGATCAGATTATGCAAAAAAAGTGCGAAATGAATTCATAAGAGGCTTAAAACACAAACGATAAGGTTTTGCTCGGAAACGACCATGCACGCAAACGTAACTTACCTATTTGGACGTGCTACAATGGTCCACGACTTAAAAACATAGCTAATGCAAAATCCGACCCCCCAACGGGCAAAAAGGCAAAAATGGACTTAGAATGGAAAACATGGAATCCAAAAATGTAAAATGGAGTCAAATGACCGTTTGGCCCTTGGCCACACTTCATACAAGATTAATAAGACCCTATGAAAGAATGAAAATGGAATTCCCACACCCGATGCAACCATGGTGAAGCAATGACTTGTGATTTTTCAAAGTTTTTAAATATTTCATGAAGTTAAAAAGTTATATAGAATACAATACACATGTCATTGGCCTCCGGCCTCATCTCATACATGTCAAATACATTGAAAGGAGTGCACTTATGTACACATTACATACATGAAATCAAATATACATATTTTGACATATAAGTCTACAAAATGACATTTTATGCTAACATTTGCATGAAATGGAAACTTGAAAACTACACGACATCCAAGGAATGCTAGGCTTCACAAACCAAGTCTTCGTACCTGAAATATGCCCCAGTATCGTAGGGGTGAGTAACATACAGCTACTCGTAGGAGATGAGCATGCATCGACCTAGCATTTTATAAATTTATCACCTTAAGGTGAAACATGTTAAAGGGGCTTATGCCACCTAACGTCTATGTCCAAGTGAGACTCGGGGAGCATCCTAAGCTACCTTAGAGTCTAAGCAACAAGAATCATGATATACATACGTGTATGAAACGAATCATGGTTGGGATAATCCAAAGAACATGACAAGAAGAATGCTTGAGCATAGATTAACATGAACTGCATTTTCCATACAATTGAACTAAGTCTAGAGTAATCCATACAATATGACAAAAGCATATTTGAATACAAGTTAACAAGAATCACATTATCCAAGCAATTCAACAACAAAAGAGCATGTTATACAATACAACAAGGTTTAAGTTCTCAAAGCCATCAACTTAGAATCTAAAGCATAAAATAACAGTAGTGGTTCATGCCACCTAACGTCTATGTTATAAAAGAATCAATAGGATCAATCCTAAGCTTTATTAGAATGTCAAAACACGATTTTCAATATCGATGCAATTTAACCAACATTGGAACTTCCAATACAACGCATAAAGCACAATTTCGCAAAGTTAACATCCTGTAACTTAAAATGGATCGACAAATAAGAAACAACAAGTTACAACATCATCTAGTTATCAACATGAAAATGAAATGCGAAATCAAACAAAATGGATACTCGGACGTCACGCCGGATCAGACCGACAACATAGTTACTTTAGGATTACTAGCCCATGGGTAACCTCCCTATGTGCGCACTAGACCATATAGAGGGACTATCCCCCGTACTAGAACGACGTCCTAGCCATAGTCAAACAATGACATCCCCAAGTTTCCAAAATCAACAAGTTGTGCAACAACGCATATATCAACAGGAATATGCAAGATAATCAACTATCTACCAAGCACAACCAAATTTGGAAACCTATACAATACATGCTCTAAGTCCACAACTAATATGATGTGATGAATGTCGAATCTTCAGTGTGCGATTCGTTACATGCTATGCATGAATGATGTTAAATACAAAATGTGCAAATCATTACACAAGGCAACAGTATATTCAATAAGGAAAACATATTTTCATGAGTATAAACATAGCAACTATGTTATCTAATGCTCAAAACATAACCAAATGAATATACATAGAAACGACTTTCAAACACAATTAAATTCATGGCTCAATTCGATAGAATTTAATTAAATAAAAATAATTAAATTCCCTAGATTCTAATTCAATTCCAAATAACCTCAAATTAATACATATTAAAGAACATGGCATGGTCATTACCTATATCCATTCTAAAACTCAATTAGGTTATTGGAACAACAAAGTAGAACTCTAATTAAATCATGCTAATTTAATTACCAAGTTCTAAAGCAACTACAAATGGTCCACAATTAATATATACTAGTAAACAAGTCATGTCCAATACAAACATCAAGTTAAAACCTTAATTAAGCTAATGGGACCACACAATAGATTTTAATTAATTCTTTTAATTAAAATCTCTAGATTTTCAAACTTAACCAAATGCTCTCAAATTAACCTATGTTGGAAAGCATGCCAAGAACTAATGTAATATCACATTACAAGTTTATTTCATTCAATTTAAGACCATGTGAATTAAACTTTCACTAAAGTTAAATATAAATTAAAAGTTACAATTCTCATGCAATTAATCCCAATTTTATATATGTGAACAACTATACCTAAGCTTAATTTTCTAGCATGCCACAATTCAATTCCAAGTTGTATATCACCATGAGGATTAAATCTTTAACATGAAATTTAATTAAATAAAAGGTTTCAAAACCTAACCGAATATTCTAAATCAAATATATGTAAACCTATATGGCATGTAAATCAAGAATATCAAGTCGGAATTTAAATAGAGTGAATAGTGCACTCGGGATAAATTAATTAATCAAATTAATTAATAGTTACTAATTTTCAAAATACCTCCAATTACTTTCAAATTCAACTATGTTGAAGAGCATGCTAAGGCCTAATATAATATGCTAACACATATTAATTTCAAGCTAGGTAAGGCCATGTGAATTAATCTTTCACCTAAGATAAATATTAAATAAAATCTTTAATACTTATTCAAATGTTCCAATTTTAATACACGACAATGAGCATATCAAGGGGTAATATAAAATCATGCTACATGTTTAAATCAAGTCATGAGCAATCGGAAAAATTAGATCCCGTACAAAAAAAATAAATAATAAAATCTCTAGATTTTATATTTAATCATGCAAACAAGTAGTATAAGCATCACAAGCATGCTATATAACAAGAATTTAAACCTAAAACATCCCCTACCTCAATTTGAGATGAAAATTCCAAAGGCCCACCAAAATAAAAGTGCTCCGAATTCGACGATACCGAGAGGTTTTGTCGGGGACAACACTGTGAACAAGAATCCACAAGAAACTCCATGAAAATCACAACTTGACCTCAAAACCAAACTCAAGAAATGGTCAAAACTGAATTCTAATAAGGGGAAAAAGGTAGAGCACGGTGAGGGGAACAACAAACGTTAAGGCCGAAAACTTTCCATCAAAGAAAAGTGAACCAAAAGAGGAGAGAGAAGATGGCAGCACCCCTTGGGTTGCCATGGGAACTCCAGGTCGTGCATGAAGAGGGGAGAAGATAAAAAATGAAATATCTCACCCCCCTTTTATAGAAATCTCAAAAAGTGCCCCGAACGGGCCCCGCCGGGTCTGAAAAAGTAAAGTTTAGCAAACGCACTCAAATAGAAAAACTTTGTGAACAAAAGAGATTTAAAATGATAAAATATGAACAACGGAAGAAACGGCGTCAAAAACTGAGTGCCGAGCAGAAAGTTATGCCCAAAACAAATTTGGCGAAAACTAGGGCCAGAAACCCTGAAACTGGAAAACATCGACCAGGAGGAAATTCCAAGAGTACAAAACTCAATGAAATATGAAAATGAATCCTGTACGAGGATCCAGGCTCAAAACAAGACATTTTGCAATAACTTTCATTAATTGCACAATGGCCCCTCCAAAAAGTGAAAACTGCACTTATGGCCCAGAATGAAAATATCTTCCAAAAATATTTTTTAAAAACCCCTAAAATAAAATATCTTCAAAAGATATTTACGAAAAATACCCCAAGAAAAGAAAATAATTTCAAAGAATTTTACATCCATGCCCCTATGGACACCAGGAGCAACCAGAGTAATTTCTTGCAAAAGTAAAGATACGTGTTTCGTGAAAACCACTCAAGATGAAGGCACGTGAAGTCAAAAACCAACTCCGAGCATGAGAAGTGAGGTTATACTAGAAACTGATAAACGGAGATAAGACAGAATAGGGAAAAGGACGAAATAGCGTATAGTGTCGAAAAACGAAAAATGTGAAAATGACTCAGTCCTTAAAGGAAGTTGTCAATCCACAAAAAAGAGTCTCAAAAACCAATTCTGAGCACTCGAGATGACACTAAACGACACGAAACAGAGCTCAGAAAAGAAAATTAAACGAAAAAAATTTATTCGTAAAATTTCAGGAAAAAGGAAAGGAAGGCAAATGACCGGGTCATTACATGCACAGATCACAAGTTTAAGGGAAAGAGTAGAACAGAGACTTGCCTTTAGTTTCAGTTTTGAAACTCTAAACCACCGTCTCTGAGTTTTTCGTCAACGTCCTGGACTGCCGTTCTACACCTCCAGTGCTCTTGGTTCAACCCAAAAGCAAACCCCTTCCTTCCTTCTTGAACCTCTTTTTTAATCTTCCAAGTTCACTCTCTGTTTTTCTTTGTCTCTCAATACATGAATAGGGTTTATTTGTAATCCTATACAGACGTATCCTATTGTATTTATAGGCTTCACTTAAAACAAAACCTAATTCTAATTCTAACTATAAGTCGGCTACAACGTGAATCATAAAATAAAACCATAATTTACAAGTTCACTTTTTAACTTATTCAAATAATTTAAACAATTCAATTTAAGCCAAATAATGAGAAAAAAAAAAAACAATTAAATCAATTAATTCAAATAATTCAAATAATACAAATCAATTAAGTTAAATAATTAAAATAATACAAATAATACAATTAATTCAAATAATACACAATTAAACTAACTAAAAATGTAATTAAACAATTAATTAAATACCAGGACTATCCTTTTGAAATTAGGGGTATTACAAAAACCAGAATGCTCAACATCTAAATGTTTCCTCAAACCATCTACAACACAATCAGTCATTATCACTTAATCGGCTACTCCGACCATTCTTTCCAAGACAATCTGCGTGCCTAAGCAAAAAACTTTCACACCCTTGGTTCAACATCATTACCTCCCCTCTTCACCATTCCTCAGAACACTCTTGACCCCGATAAAGTCAAATGAGGCTACCAGCTAAGCCTACGGGATCACCCTCGTCCGAATCATTTCAAATCGATAGACTATCTCTAGGATCCTCAAACACTCAGCAATATCACATGATACTCCAAACATACCCAAAATATAACAACCCACAGCTTCTAATTTCCAAACACAATCCATTTAGTACACATTACCAATCATCTATCATTCCATCCGCAAACAACCAAGCATTTCCTTACTACCTACCTTATCGTATAATCCTGCACTACACAGCTAAAACTAACCACTATACACCACCTCGAGACTCTCTCGACAACCGTGCCAACCCATAACCCTACTTATCGACCAAGCTATGCAATCGACTCATCAAGAGTCAATCACTCGAAACACACTCTCATAGCACTCCGGAATGGGAATCACTCTTCGACAAACCAGTTTCTAAAACTGACTCTTACCACCCACGAACTGAATCACATCAAATAATCGATCACCCAGCACTGGCATGACTTTAGTCAATGCCCACGCCACCCTAGACTCATAGAGCCCAACAAGTCCCCTTAATAGGCGTAACCAACATGCTTTCTCGGACCGTACCAGAATACTCGAAATATACGTCTACAACCTAAAAACTACACTCGTGACTTTAGCAACCTCTATCACACCTACCACAAACCGATTCGAAAAGAACCCCTGTACCAAACCGCGACCTAAGTCACAAACACTAACTTCTAAAAGTCATACATACCTCATGAAAACCTCACATCGTAGACCTGACCTCCACAATCACAAGAACCAACGCGCTAACACATGTAACTCATATGTCTCACCCTGGACATCACACTGTACCATAGCAATCGTTCGAAGGTCGTGCCCCAAGCACTACACCCTAAAAATAATGAGAAAAATGAAGCAACCATGCACTGAATAGCTTGATTCATGAGCTAAAGACCTACGCCATTCGTTCGATAAGAACCGACACCTAAACAACCCTGGAGCAATCGAGTTCCTCCCCTACTCAGGTTAAAACTTACACAACCATCAATGCTGCAACAAGTACTCTACCGTTCTAGCAACCATCCCGTACCCAACTGTATGTACACACGTGAACACACACATAATAACCGTACCCCATACCATGATACAATTGTGTCCCATCATTTTAAAAAATAAAAATTTAAACACCCCGTCTTTCATTAAAAAAAAAAAAAAAACACTTGCATAATCATGCCTAAATAATCGTCACAATACCATACGAGACATTCTTGCACATACCGTGCTTAATATTTGCCACATTAACATTTAAAATAAAACTGCACACACCGTGCATACCACTTGTCGTTACCACCTAAATCACATTTATAATTATATCATAATTAATATGTTTTCAATTATTTATATATTTCATCGTCATGGCCATATAACACACATTTTAGCAATTAAACATGTACGTATGTGAACACTTAGCAAATAAGCATGCCTTTTAAAACCATAAACACATAAGCAAGTAACAACTAGGCATGCTGCTCAAAACAATAAACACTTTAACAGGCAATACTTCTAAATCAACTCAAGTCCCACTTAGGTTAACCCTACCCGTCGTCCTTAGGTTAACCCTACTCGTCGTCCTTAGGTTTTCGAACCTAAAACTCTGATACCAAATTTGTAACGACCTAAAATAATAATAATAATAATAACAAATAAATAAAAATAAAATTTTTGGCATGACCTACATAGAAAAAGTCCTACTACGACCTGCTCAAATACATATAAAATGCAATGGCCTCACTTAGCCTCATAACTAATCTATTATGTCCCAACACACAATGCAATAATATACAACATCCCCAAAATCAACACATACATATAAAATGTCTCATTCCTCCATCTCCTCAAAACAAGGAATTACTTTAATTACATTAAATTACAGTTCATGAAATATATTTATTTACACAAATTCTAGCATTACAACACTATACAAGTTACACTTAATTAATTATTTTTTTTTTTATAAAAGGTATATGATCATGTTTCTATACAAAAGATAACAAAATAAAAGTTCCAGTCCGGTCTTAATTTGCTATGGGTTGTCACCTGCCCCTTCTTTCCCCAAACTTGAAAATTGTTAAAATAATGGGGTGAACATAAGTTCAGTAGGAGGTGTCTGAGACACACCTCTTATGACCCCGTGAATTCACGTAAAGAGTAGGCAAAAAGTAGACGGGATCATGTCATAAGGAATGCACATCAACAACCACAACTATAAGCTTATAAATAATTGTCATTGTAACACAAATACACCAAATATGCAAATGATGTGCAATGTCATGCCAATGTCACTTTCCATTTTTCAAAACAATTCCTTTTCACAGTTCCAAACCGGTAATGCAACCCGACCCATAACACCTCTATGGCGTCACGAGGAAAGGGGTTGGTTAGCTTTCCCCGACCACATGGCACCTCCATGGCGTCATCTGGGCTTAGGTAGCTCAACCACACTAGAGTCTCTCTCAAGTTCCCTCTAAATCACATTAAAACCACGGACCACTAGGCGTCTCCCAGGTGTGCGGTTTTCACAAACATTTTTCAAAAATTTTTTCCAAAAACAATTCCATTGCCTTTTTAAAATAATTTTTCTTCCATTCCATGCCCAATGAAAATGCATAAATGCACCATGCCTCTTAAACATATAATTCTTTATACATTTGAATTCTTAATCATAAACACAATTGGGAAAAAAATTATATAATACACATATCAGACTTCTTACTATATCTCCGGCAACTCAAATACATTAGACATGGAATATAATCATTTAAGGCATGTTTTTTCATAAAATGACAACTAACACATAATCACATATCACATATACAACAAATAAATCATTTTTGTAAGGATCCACACAAATTAAACATAATATACAACAATTCATGAAGAATAATTCACAAAAATCTAAGAAAAATGTGAATTAGAAGCCCTTGCCTCTTAATTGAAGAAAAGACCCAAAATATGCCCAAAATTTCGAAATCCAATGGTGGTCAAACGGGACTCTGCTCCGATCAAAACGTAAATCTCGGCGCGCCCGTCGACTTTGCCTTAAGTGGCAAGATCAAAATCCCAAAGACTAAAGAGAGATCAAGGCTTGAATTGTTTAAAAAAGAAAAAGAAAAAAAGAAAGAGCAGAGAGAATGTGTGAGAAGGAGTGAGAGAAATGATCAACATAATGGCCTAAGGCCATTAAAGTGAACAAACCCACTTTCACGCCATTAATCTTCACTTTTCTCTTTTCAAATCTTGGCAGATGCAACATATAGTCTCATTTGTACTCTCTTTACACACACACACACACACACATAAAAGTGATAACGCAATATCAAACGTATAATATCTCTTGTGGGACTCGCGCTAGTACACATTACCATTTCCCATTTCCTTTCACTCTTGTCCCACGGCTGGCAGCATCCCCTTCTTCTATCAAATTACAATATATTATATATATATATATATATATATATATATATATATATAATGTCTATGGGTAGCAGGCCAGCCGAAGTGAATTGAGAAAGATGAAAGTGGAATGGAAGGACCCATATAATGGATTTGTTTTAGTTATTACATTATATATATATATATATATAATATGTAACAAAAATCAAATAAACTGTTTCCAATTAATCAATCTCCAATTGATAAGTCTCCAATCATAATTAATCAAAATTATAATGAAATAAATTAAAATTTTAAAAAAAAATCCGGGTTGTCACAAGGGCTTATCCTGTGAAATTTGAGGTCAAATTTTTTTGTTCATGATCATCTGATGCAGTTGAGATAACATAACCCTCTAAGAAAATCACCATAAGGGAAATGTTCAAGCTTTGAACTCTAATGTAGAAATAATAAAAAAGTAGAGGTTAGTTTTGCATTTTTGAAGTAATTTTCTTTCAACTGAAATCATATGGAAACCATCTTTGCTGTCAAAAGCAAGAAGGTAATACTAAAATGTAAACTGACTGGTGCCAGGTTAGAGAACTATGTAATGAAAGTCAAATTTTAAGTCTTTGACATGAACAGAATGCAGATTAATTTATTAGAATAAGGCACACAACTAGCCTTGTCAAGCTTGAACAGGACTAGTTTGGCTTGATTCAGACAAGTTTTTTCATACTATTCTTAGCTGTGGTATGGTCAGTGATTCCACAAATTACATTGATATGGAGAAAATGCATTGCGTTAGTTTTTCGTTTTCTATTGAGGTTTCAGTTCCAATTGTTTGGCATATAATCTAAAAATCAATCACTCACATGATGCATTCTCAGGAGCTATTCGCTGCTGGTACAGATACTAGTACCTCAACGATTGAATGTGCGATGCCAGAATTGATAAAAAAAAATCCAGAATCCATAAAGAAAGTCCGCAAAGAAATGACGAGAAATCAAACAAGATTTGCTAAAAGAATCCCATCTACCACAGCTAAATTACCTACAAACCTGTTTCAAAGAACCTATGAGGTTGCACCCTCCAGGACCATTTCTGCTTCCTCACCGTTAAATTAAATAAAGTAAGCTTAGCGTTGAACAATACTTGGTCCGGTGTATGTGGTAAAATGGGCCATACCATCTTCCTACGGGTTAACCTGAGACGTGGAAGGAAGGAAGAGCTCCAAGAAATGCTGCCCTTTGACAATGATCACGATCATGGTTGCTGTTCCAGTAACGGTGAAGGGCCCAGCACGACTCATTCTTGATTTATCTATTGGCTTCATCCTTCTTCTATCTTTATGTAAGTGTAAAATTCTTGGAAATTGCTAGAATTGGGTTTTTTTTTATCTTTATCTTTATGTAAGTGTAAAATTCTTGGAAATTGCTACCTGATGACCATTTCTGCTTCCTCACCGGAGAGTGAAATACATCAAACAATCAACCAGCCCAACAATAATACCACTTTAACATTTGAAAAAAACCACTGGTCATCAGGTAGTTAGCAATGGCTATTTCATGTCAATCCGGCTAAGAGAGGAGGGGACAATCAGGGATGGCACTCGATCACCCCCCTGGAGCTCAATCTGTAGGCGTTGGTGGTGGGCGATTACCAATCGGAGCAAGTGACCATTCAATTGATAGAGCAGAAATGTATTCCCCGTTCGAAGATCTTAGGGTTCCGGCGATGGGTGGCCACCAGTTTCAGAACCGCCGACTGTGATAAGGGTCAGTTCCCGAATATTCTATTGTTTGAAGGAATATTTCCCAGCCGATATTCGTTAAAGATAAACTTAAAACGTCTCTTTCCAGCTTTGGGATCTATGCAGCCAACCCCCAGTTGATATTGATATTTTAAAATGGAAAGAAAAAATCTACAAGCTTCAATTCTGAACCACATCTGATGATTTCCTATTGTGTGTGTGTATATATATATATACATATATTTTTTTAAAAAACTTTCATCCTACCATTTTTTAACGACTTGGACATAGACGTATGCGAACAACTTTACCTTTAACAATATCATATAGACTTCTAAATGTGAATCATTAAGTTCTTTGGGCCAAGTCAATGATTCTAGAGATCTTAAGATGATATTATCAATTGTAGACTTGTGCCTTCAAATCAAATGTAACGTGAAGTACTATACAAAAATCGTAACTCTCACTTAAGGCCAATACTACCCAATGTCTGAAACTCGATCTTCAATAATTTGAGCTTTTCAGTGAATATTTGAAATTTCCCATTGAGCTTTTGATTTTTGGGTTTATAAATAATTTAAAATTAGTCACATTCAAGCAGAACATTAATTTTTCACATTAATAGCTTGTTATCGGCAAACAAATCCTACTTACTGCATTAAATTTTCCCTTGGGTTGAAATCTGAGTTAACAAATCCTACTTACTGCATCACCATCTATCTTCCCATCTTTTTGTACTATTGACCCTAGGTAACGACAAAAAGCTATTTTGAGTAAATTTTTGGTCTTGAATTGTAATATTTATATATTCATCAGCTGTAACTCTATCAAATTCACATTCCATATATTGTGTCTTAGTTTGCTAATTTTTAAGACTCTTGCCTTCTAATGTTTTTCTCCATAATTCTAGTTTTAAGCTTCCTTAGATCACATTTCTTGTCACATTTCAGACCAGCTTTGTGTCGATGATAATTACCTGTGGGATTGGAAAAAATATTTTCAAAAACACCTTCAATAATTCCCTTCTAATATAGTGGCTTTATTTGATCCACCACGCAATCAAAGCAATCCCAGTGGCTTTGATTGTCAACAAACATAATCTAAATTTTCTTTTTATAGTTGTGTCAAGAGAACATCAGTTGTTGACCTTTAAACATGCATCTCTCTATATATAGAAAAATTATGCTAATTGACAACAGTACTATTACACTGCAAAAAGCCAGATCTTGATACTGCAAGTCATGGCTGATACTATTGCAAGTGAAGCAAGCTCTCTCTTCTATCCTATACTACTCTTGCCCATCATCTTTCTCATCCTAAAGCATTTCAAATCATATTTCCTATCAAAAAGTACTCTACCACTTCCACCAGGACCAAGTCCATGGCCAATCTTGGGCAATATTCCTCATATGGGAAAAAAGCCTCACATCACTCTAGCAAACTTTGCTCAGACTTATGGTCCACTCATGTCACTGAGACTAGGAACTCAAATCATGATCATCGGATCATCGGCAACTGCTGCGGAGGAAATTCTCAAGACCCATGATCGAATCTTATCTGCACGATATGTTCCTCATGCAGTACCAGCTAAGAGCCCTAAATTCAATCACTTATCACTTGGGTGGGCACTGGAGTGCAATGATAGATGGAAGAATTTAAGAACAATATGCAGAAGTGAGCTCTTCTCGGGCAAGGCAATGGAGTCTCAAGCATGTTTGAGAGAGAGAAAGGCAATGGACATGGTGAATTTTTTGGGTGCAAAGGAGGGAAAGGAAGTGAAAGTTGGAGAACTGGTTTTTGCCACTGTTTTTAATATGTTGAGTAATGTTCTTATATCAAGAGATTTAATCATATTGGAGAAGCAGAGTGTGGATGGAGGGATGAAGGGTCTTCTAGGAAAATATGTTGATTTTATTTCAGCTCCAAATCTGCCTGATTTTTATCCAATTTTACGTGCATTAGATCTTCAGGGTTTAAACAAGAAGGCAAAGGAAGCGTTTATGAGGATGTGTGCTATGTGGGAGCCCATTATCGAAGACAGAAGAGAAGGAAGAAAAGGCAACGCTTCAGGCCAAAAGGACTTCTTGGACGCCCTCATCGACAATTCTTGTACCAATGATCAAATCAACTATCTGCTCCAGGTTTGCCCTCTTGTCTCCTCACTTGCGCATATACTCACAGATTAATATAGGGCTATATAGTTGTGGCAAAACTAGCAATTCATTTTCCTTCACTAACAAACAGCCACAGAAGTCTCCTGGTTTGGGGGAAGATAATATTATCCTCCAGTGTGGTAAGGAACGCTTGGTCATTGTATATTATTTATTTTATCAGGGCTGGTGAACAAACAAGCTTATTACTAGCAATTTGAGGTCAATTTTTGTTAAATTGTTCATTAATTGGATGTGGTTCACCAGTCTAGATTCAAGTTTCAGTTTTGTTAAATACTGGGCAAGGATTGAATTACCTTATGAGCATCTGATGCAAATGGCATGTAATTGAGATAACAAAACCCTCTAAGAAAATTACATTAAGTAAAATGTTCAAGGAAAATCAGGCTGTACTATAAAGCTATGAAATCTAATGAGGGATTCCATCAAAATTAGAGGTTAGTTTTTGCATTTTGGAAGTAATTTTCTTTCAATTGAAATCATATCGAAACCATCTTTGAACCGAATGCCAGATTAATTAGAACAAGGCACAACTAGCCTTGTTAAGCTTGAACAGGCCTAGTTTGGCTTTATTCAGACTCAAGTTATCCCATACTGTTAGTTGTGGTATGCTCTGTGACTTCAGAAATTAAAATGATGTGAATAAAATTAATGGCATAGTTTCGTTTTCAAATAAGGTTTCAATTGCAATTGTTGTCATATAATCTGAAAACCATTCATTCACACAATGCATTCTCAGGAGCTATTCGCTGCTGGTGCAGAAACTAGTGCCTTAGCGATTGAATGGGTGATGGCAGAATTGATAAAAAATCCAGAATCCATGAAGAAAGTCCGCGAAGAAATGACAAGAGAAATCAAACAAGATTTGCTAAAAGAATCCCATCTACCTCACCTACATTACCTTCAAGCCTGTTTCAAAGAAACTCTGAGGTTGCATCCTTCAGCACCATTTATGCTTCCTCACCGTGCACCTGACTCATGCAAAGTGATGAATTACACCATTCCTAAGAATTCTCAAGTACTAGTAAATGTTTGGGCGATTGGGCGAGACCCCATGATTTGGGAAGATCCATTGAACTTCAAGCCAGAACGGTTTCTCAACTCGACTCTAGATTTTAAAGGGACTGATTTTGAGTTCTTACCGTTTGGTGCAGGGAGAAGAATCTGCCCTGGCCTACCCATGGCAGCAAAGCTTGTTCCTTTGATAGTTGCTTCATTGATTCATTATTTTGATTGGTCACTTCCACATGGAAATGATCCCATTAAGCTAGACATGAATGAGAAGGTTGCTTTAACATTGCAGAAGGAACATGCCTTGGTCCTCATTCCCAAACTTAAGAAATGACCAACAGATTGTGCCAATCTTTCTACCATGTGTACTGTTATAATCACTTTCATATATTTATCTCAAAGAGTGCTCATTGTATCAGTTGTCAGCAGTGAAAGCTTCTCTTTTAAATTTCAAAACATTCTTGTATCAAGAAAAGATGGCTCATTATGATCACTTGTATCCACTGTTCTCTGTGTTCATCATCAGGAAATCTCATGAGCAGTAGATTTTTACCTCAAATTAAATTTAAAGTGGTGAGTTTCGAAACTCAATTCATTTCTTAGAAGGTCAATCAGTGTGCATTTAGTTCTATTTCCCTCCTCAATCCTCAAACGATGTTAAGTGACAACCAAACTGAAAACCAATCCATTGGTTATTTACATATTTACACTATTTCCCACGTAGGATGATTGTTGCAGTTTAGAACATTATTTTTACCACTATAACTGTAAACAAAATTTGATTTTAAGGACCTAGGATAATTTGTAGAAGCCTAAAACATACTGTTGTTTCTGCTTTCATTGGCGTGAAAAACCTAAGCCAATGAATTGAGTTCAAACTTGTTTTCTAATCTCATGTGATAAACAAGCCGCCTCAAATAATAATCAAGGATTCGGTATGCCAAGTGATTGAGTTAATATCTATTTTTCGGACCAAGATCACCTCCAGTCCAACAGTAACCCATTTTCTGCATTTTTGTTAATCAACAGTAATTACTAAAGTGGGTAAAAATGTTTATCTGTTTTATACACAATTTCCATATTTGTATACACTGTTCACAAATACTATTTCTTCTTCCCTACCTTATTTTCAACAACCCATTTTAGGAACACAAATCCGCCATTTTCTTCTTTCTCCAAAATATTGATTTTGATTTCTTTCCAAAATCCCGCCATTTCAGCAACCCTATTATCTTCTTCTTCTTTCAAATCTGGATAATTCTCTTTTATTTGTTTCAAAACGAATCACAAAACAAATCACAAACAAATAACACATCTATTTTTCAATTCCTTTGTTTTCATAAATTTTTACTCTCTTTCTTTGTATACTATGTCATTTTATTCCAAATTAACGTAGCAATATTGGAACAGAGCAACATTGGCATGATTTTTTTGTTTAATTATTTGTTTACTGCTTAACATACCAAATAGTTTGTAATTTAAATCAATATAAGTTGTACGCAACATCCCAACATAATCCTAATAAATTATTTGTACATAACATACTAACATTTTATAATTTAAGTCAGTATAAGTTGTACGTAACATTTCAACATAATCCTGTTTAACATCACAAGCAATACGTACAGAACGTCCCAACAATTTGTAATTTAAGTCAGTATAAATTGTATATAACATCTCAACATAATCCTACTTAACATCTCAAGCAATACGTATTTTGTATTTCAAGTAGTACTAACCATACTTCATTCTTATGTTGTATGTAAAATCCTAATAAAATTCTACTAAAGAGAGTGCGAACCAATCATGTTTGTACTCTTTAATCAGATAAGAAAAAACAGACCCAAAATCGAGATTTATATGAACAAAGCTTAAATTTATGGATGATACTCTGGAGTTTTTACATAATAGTCCATTGAAATTACATGGGTTTTTGGAGTTTGTTTAGATTTTGAAGTAAAGTTTTAAAGTTCAAAAGTTGTTGTGAGTTCTTGGAGAGTCCATTAATAAAAGTTGATGAAGCTTTTTGAGAGAGAAAGGAAGAAGGAAGAAAACGACGAATTTTGAATATAATATTTAGTGCGTTTATATATATAGAATACAATATTTAAAGGTTTTATATATAAAATATAAAGGTAGTGAAAATTTAATTATTTAATATTTTTAATTATTGTCGCGCTAATTTTTTTCTACTTATTTCAAAATAGAATAAATAAATTACTATTTCACGGAAGTTGATTTTCTACTCTATTTTTCTCCTTGAAATTCTAGCTCTATAGCCTGAGCTCTAGGAGTTTGACATTAAGACTGAAATTATTTAAACAAGCAAATAAATCAAGCTTGAGCAGCCAAAGACTAGCTTGCAACCCATTGCGTCTTTTCATCCTTGGGCCCCCCAGTGTAGGCTCACCCCAGTTGATATTATTAATTATTTAAAGATATTTTACTTTTAAAATGGAAAGAAAAAATCTACAAGCTTCAATTCTGAACCACATCTTACATATCTAGTCGTAAGTAAACCACGTGCTTTTTTTTAGTCAAAAGTAAACCACGTGTTCATGACATATTTCGCAACATTATTGTTGGAATTATTTGCACTCCTAAACGTCACTGATATTGGAAAACTTCAAACAAATTACAAAAAAAAAAATTCTAGATACATGAAGGCGGAACGAGGAATTCGTTTCAGGGAAGCCACGTATTAAAGACGAAATATTATTATTATTTTTTTAAATTAATAGTAGTGTAAGATAATAAGTTAAAAAATAAAAGTATAATGATGGTGGAATAATAATATTTAATAATTTAAAAATTAATTATTTTAAAAAAATAAAAACATAAAATACCGAACTTAAGTGTTTTTTTAGCAACAAATTTATTTTGCAAACTTTTAACGAAAAAAAATATAGTTTAATAATTTTTAAGGAAAATAAAAAAATAATAATGTTGGAATAATAATATTTAATAATTTAAAAATTAATTATTTTTAAAAAAATGAAAACATAAAATACCGAACTTAAGTGTTCTTTTAGCAACAAATTTATTTTGCAAACTTTTAAGGAAAAAAATATAGTTTGAATAAAGGAATGCAATTTTTTTTTCTTTTTTTTGAAAAGAAGAAGAATGAAAAGAATGAAAAGAAAGGAAAAATTAAAGAGATTGTTAGCAAGTAATTATTTTATTGGGCATTTTTATAAAATTTTATAAATTATAAGCCTATTTGTAATAAAATTTAATTGGCCCAGGTGTAAATAATTTTTTTAGGGGGAATTTTTCACTTTTTTATAAATTATTAGCCTATGCGAACTAAAAATTAATGACCAGGGTAAGGAGTTTTCTAGAAAAAAAAAAATTAATTTGGGAGACATTTTGAAAACTTTCATAAGTTATAGGCTAATTTGTAATTAGAACTAATGGGTCAGCATGGGCCCGGGCCATGCTGGCTCCGCCCTTAAGTTACATAGATTAAGAGGGCATGGAAGATGACCCAAGATAAAGGAAAATGCCAAACAACACGTAAGACTTTAGAAAATGATATACTTTATAGAGGTTTAAGTAGATTCTAAATGCAATCTTTAAAGATTAAAGTCACTTTCAATAAGTTGAATTACTATTTTGCCCATATAATTATTTGAATCATGTAAGTTCTTCGAGCCAAGTCTATGATTCTAGATGATATATTATCAATTTAAGAGTTCGGTCCTATATTTAATTATTTGAGCCGTAGACTTGATGGGCTTTTAAATCAAATTCAAACATAAATTATTTTACAAAAGAATCATATAATACAGTGTTTGGTGTGCAGGATTGAAATGGAATGTGCACGAATAAAATGGAATAAAATGTTCATTCCAACCATTCTTTTGTTTAGTGTGCAATTTAAAGTGGGAATGAAAATTCATTCCACAACTAAATCTATTAAATGGCATTCCATTCCCACGTAAATTTTTTAAAAAAATCAACTTTCCAAAAAACCTTCATATCCAAGTCCAAAAATTACCACTACCTTCCACCACAATCACCTTTGCCTTTCACCATTGATACTACTTTCCTTTACTGAAACGCCACCACCTTTCACCACTGTAACAACTCTCATCTTAGTCAGACACAATATTATCCGTTTTTGGTTCCTCGAGACCATAAACTTCTCAAGGGGTCACCCATCCTGGTACTACTCCAGGTTAAGCATGCTTAACTCTGAAGTTTTGGTGAGTTCAAGGCCAATACAGCTTTAAAACGCATTGTATCATAGAAGGGTGTTAAATCTACGTACAGCACTTGCCCTTAAGGTTGCCACAATCACCTCCCTTTGGGGCCCAACATCCTATTGGCCACACTTCTAGCTGGGTCAAACTCTGATACCATTTGTAACAACCCTTACTTTAGCCAAACATAATATTGTCCGCTTTTGGCTCCCCGAGACCAAAGACTTCCCAGAAGGACACCTATCCTGGTACTACTTCAGGTTTAACACACTTAACTCTGGTGGTCTGTTGGGTTCACGGCATGCACTGTTTTAAAACGCGTTATGTCATAGAAGGGTGTTGAGTCTACATATAGCATTTGTCCTATCTACAGATGTGGGATTATGCACCTATAGCTCGCCCAGTGTGATAGCTTACTGGTACCACCTACACACGCTTACACCCACCCACCCACCCATAAAGTCACCACCGCCACCGCCTTTTACCACCACCACCTTCCATCACCACCGCTGCCGCCGCCGTCCTACACTTCCACCACCTTCTACCACCATCACCGCCACCGCTACTACCTTCCACCACAGCTACCACTACTACCTTCCACCACTGCCATAGTCACCTCTATTGACTTTCACCTCATCACTTACACCATTATATCCTTCCATCACCACCACCACACTACTGCCATCGCCTTCCTGTTAACACCCAAATTTGACCCACATTCATATACATATTATTTTTTGCATTTTTGGGCCAACAACAATGAAAGGGTGACCTTTTAGTTCTATTTTGGTGAAACTCCCTATCATCTTGAAACACCCATATATTACATAGCTATCAAATGATGATATTACAAGAATTGGGTAAAGTTGAAGAGTGAGTTTTTAGTTTGACCAATGTTAGTATGCAATGTAAAGAAAGTCCAAAATCTTGGGCAACACACTTTCATAGTTTCCTTATCTAAGGGTGAAGAATGAGCATGGTGATGATGTGGCACACATCAAACACTGGTAACATACTTAGTAGCTATGATCTCATTTTAGTATTTATTTATTTATTATTATTTTTTATAAACCCTGGGATAACACGTGTATTATGTATTAACATAAAAAAGGACGGTATGCCCTTAGTTGACCTCGGGTTCAGGTAAGGACCGGGTTAGCAATTCGGATCCACGGGTTCGGGTCGTTACAGAGGGTGTGGATGGAGGGATGAAGGGTCTTATAAGAAAATATATTGAGTTGATTTTAGCTCCAAATCTGTCTGATTTTTATCCAATTTTAGGTGCATTAGATCTTCAGGGCTTGAAAAAGAAGGCAAAGGAAGCGTTTATGAGGATCTGTTCTATGTGGGAGCCCATTATCGAAGACAGAAGAGAAGGAAGAAGAGGCAATGCTTCAAGCCAAAAGGACTTCTTGGACGCCCTCTTGGACAATTCTTGTAGCAATGATCAAATCAACCATCTGCTCCTGGTATACTCTATTCTTTCCTCTCTATGCATATATATATACACAAATTAATATAAGCCTATATACTCTATTAGCAAAACTAGCAAATCCTTTTTGTACACTTAAAAACCACCACAGAAGGCTCCTAGTTTTGGGGTAGATACTAGCTAGAGTACTTATAAAGCTAGAGTACTCTTAAAGAAAGCTTGGTCAGTATATTTGATCGATCTTTTTATCAAGGCTGTAATAACCGAAAAATAATACTAATAATAATAAATAAATAAAAATAAAATTTCGGCATAACCTCTACAAAAAAAGTCCTACTACGACCTGCTGAAATACATATAAAATACAATGGCCTCACTTGGCCTCAAAACTAATCTATCATGTCCCAACGCACAATGTAATAATATACAATATCCCCAAAATCAACACATACATACAAAATGTCCCATTCCTCCATCTCCTCTAAACAAGGAAACACTTTAATTACATTAAATTACAGTCCATGAAAAATATATTTATTTACACAAATTCTACAATTACAGCACTATACAAGTTACACTTAATTAATTTTTTTTATTTTTTATTTTTTTATAAAAGATACATGATCTTGTTTCTATACAAAAGACAACAAAAAAAGAGTTCCAGTCCAGTCTTAATTTGCGATAGGTTGTCGCCTGCCCCTTTTCTCCCCAAACCTAAAAAATGTTAAAATAATAGGGTGAGCATAAGCTCAGTAGGAGGTGTCTAAGACACATCTCTTATGACCCCATGAATCCATGCAAATAGTAGGCAAAAAGTAAACTAGATTGTAATCCATGTCATAGGGAATGCACATCAACAACCACAACTATAAGCTTATAAATAATTGCCATTGTAACACAAATACACCAAATATGCAAATGAAGTGCAATATCATGTCAATGTCACTTCCCATTTTCTAAAACAATTCCTTTTCACCGTTTCAAACCGTTAATACAACCCGACCTATAGCACCTCTATGGCGTCACGAGAGAAGGGTTGGCTTTCCCCGACCACATGGCACCTCCATGGCGTCGTCTGGGCCTAGGTAGCTCAACCACACTAGAGTCTCTCTCCATTTTCCTCTAGATCACATTAACACCACGGACAACTAGGCACCTCCTAGGCATGCGGTTTTCACAAAAACTTTTCAAAAACTTTTTCCAAAAACAATTTCATTACCTTTTTAAAACAATTTTTCCCCTATTCCATGCCCAATGAAAATGCATAAATACACCATGCCTCTTAAACATCATAATTCTTTATACATTTGGGAGAAAAATTATATAATACACATATCAGACTTCTTACTATATCTCCGACAACTCAAATACATAAGGCATGTAATATAATCATTTAAGGAATATTTTCTCATAAAATGACAACTAACACATAATCACATATCACATATACAACAAATAAATCATTTTTGCATGGATCCACACGAATTAAACATACTATACAACAATTCATGAAGAATAATTCACAAAAATCTAAAAAAAATGTGAATTAGAAACCCTTACCTCTTAATTGAAGAAAAGCCTCAAAACATGCCCAAAATTTCGAAATCTAATGGTGGCCAAACGGGACTTTGCCCTCATCAAAACGTAGATCTCGGCGCACTTGTCAACTTTGCCTTAAGTGGCAAAATCAAAATCCCAAAGTCTAAAGAGAGATCAAGGCTTGAATTGTACTACCTCCGTCCCTTTTTAGTTGTTCATTTTTTGTTTTATAACTTTTTAAGGCGACATGCAATTAATGCATTGTCCCCTTTTCAATTTACTAAATTGTCCTTCAAACATTAACTATATATAACACCAAAGTTTAAAATTTTTTTAAAAGATAAAGGACAATAATGGAAATATAATGAAAAGATGCTTTGACTTTTCAAAGAGGACAACTAATTTGAGACATGTAAAAAGAGAAAAATAGACTACTAATAAGGGACGGAGGGAGTATGAAAAAAGAAAAAGAAAAAAAGAAAGAGCAGAGAGAGATTGCGTGAGATGGAGTGAGAGAAATGATTAGTATAATGGCCTTAAGGCCATTAAAAGTGAATAAGCTTCTGGGCCCTACCACTTTTACGCCATTAATCTTCACTTTTCTCTTTTCAAATCTCGGCATATGCAACATATAGTTCTCCTTTGCACTATACATATACACACACACACACACACAAAAGTGATAACACAATATCAAACCTATAATATCTCTTGTGGGACCCGCACTAGTACACATTACCATTTCCCTTCTCTCTTGTCCCACAGTTGGCAGCATCCCCTTGTTCCATCAAATTACAATATATATATATATATATATATATATAATGTAATAACTAAAACAAACCCATTATATGGGTCCCGCTAAAAATACATTTTCATTCCTCTTTTATCTTTCCCAATTCACTTCGGTTGGCCTGCTACCCATAGACATAATATATATATATCTATATATATAATATATAACAAAAATCAAATAAACTGTTTCCAATTAATCAATCTCCAATTGATAAGTCTCCAATCATAATTAATCAAATTAATTATGATAACTAAAATTATAATGAAATAAATTCAAATCTTAAAAAAAAAACCCGAGTTGTCACATTCTCCACCACATAAAAAGAATTTCGTCCCGAAATTCAGATCCGACAGTTCCACATACCCGAAAACATCCAATCCCAACTTATCTCTTAAAGGATACACAAAACCCCAGACAAGGAATCTCGTCCGTCGCACAATCAAGCTCAAACTCAAATCTACACATCCCTGTCAGATCAAGCACTCGCTAACTACCGCATAGCTACACCATCACATAACCACACCAGCGACTACCAACCGCACTATACGACAATCATCATACTAAACAACTACAAGATGACTAAATAACAAATCTCTCAATGACTACATATTCATGAGTCACCAAAACAGTAAAACGTATTGTCCTGTACCCAGGACCTAAATCCTCAAAATGAGATCTTCAATAATCAAATGGTCGAACCACAATCCTTTATCGGACACTTTATCCTACCAACACACCTCGTCACCCGAGACAAATCACTTGAATTTATAAAACACCATTATCTCAAACGAAGGTCTTTCCCAGACTAGATCTACACTGTCACACCAGCATAACGTGCAATACCGTGCTCTCACTATCCCTGACAAATTAAAACAATCATTAACCTTTGACCCGACATTGTGCTGAAAAGGGACTGATTCAGGAGAAATGGTTGGCCAGACCATTCTCATCATCGATCCGGTCTTAACACAGATGTCGTTCCTGTCCTCAGGTCTAAACCTCAAACACAATCTCACACAGTCCACAAAACTACCATGAGATCTACTCATTATTAATCCATCGCTTTACGTAACCTCAACAACTATACAGTCATATACTTATTCTAAAAATCCCAATCATTTTTTAATCACACAACCCATAATAAGCTAAAAATGACACTACACTAAACATCACAATCATCGACCAACATAAAAGCTCTCTAATCTTCTCATAACACCCATACCATGTAAACAACTCCATAACATCACTCGATTCAATTCCTACCTCGTCAAAACACACAATGCGACTATCTCATACCTGAGATCTCAAAACCAAAGTCAATTACTACAATTACTCCTCAAAGGAATCATATATTCAGATTTCAAATCATATAATCCTGAAACGATACCGACACTTATCCTCAAAACACTGCTTGAATCAAACGTCTATAAAAACATCCGAGTGCATGACTCACATAACAACACTTAATCATCCTCGAACTTACAGTTCACGACACATCCCTAGCCATTACTGCTGGAACCAGACACCAGAAACACATAATCCCTGTTCGGCAACTCGTGCCTCACACACCATCGGTCAAAACCACTCGCAGAATAAGCATTACTAAAACCAAAGACTCCATTTCCCTCCGCGGGAGTGAGTCGACCAAAATAACCAACCCTTTACCGGTGGACTCTAACAGCATAACAAACCACACACGGGTCAGCCTATCCGTGGACACAAACAACTCCTAAATAGAGGATAAGATATATGACAAACGACGTCCTTGTTAGGACCAGAACAAATGGAAGGGTAATAAACCCCACACTCACCAGAGACTAATAACTTGCACCCGAATGCTCCCAACACCTTATCACACACTACTCACTAATTGTCCAACTGTGGACACCCAATCTCACTTGAGATGAATTAGATTCCTTGCATACCAGAAGAAGAACTAACCGAATGCCTGTACGGAACCTTGAACTTAAATCTAAGCGATCTCACCATTAACTGAGCGTCATACACAATCAATACTAGAACCTTGCATACGCTACTCCGCAACACCCATGCTAACCAAAACTAATTAGATAAGAGCATCAATTACTTATAGCGTACTAACACTAGAAACAATCACAGTACGTTGGACATCGCGTCCCATTCTATCTAGAATTAGTCACTCCCAAATTACAACCTCTAAGTTATAAAAAAACACATTACCACTCATTCCACCTCTTCTTTCCCAGGCGATACTACCTCGATTACCGTGCACACAAGACCCATGACCTCAGTCACAATAACCCACTGATTCGTCAAAAAAAAAAGTGTCTATCTGGCAACATTGTCCTCACTGGCTCTAAAGACTAAATCGTCCACAATCACCTCAACTAGCGCACAATCCCATCACCTACCTGACAACACACAACAAACAACTTATACTGTCTAGTCCACCCTTGGATCATACCATAAACCATTTTGCTCATCAAAACTAAGACATCACGTCACAACGCCTCTGCTACCATCATCTTCGAATGACAACTCGAACTCATGTCCCACGGACTCAATAGGCTACTGCTAAGCGATCTCCCTATAAGCATCCCTAGGATAATACTATCACAACAAGAGAGTATGCCTTACTCTCGATACTCTCCACAGTAAGCACTACTTTCTACCAGAAAAAGACCTCCATACGACAATGTCATGCTGACAAATCCCAAAAGGAAAATGAGCACAAAAACTGTGATACCCCTCGGATTAGAGACACGGGTTGATTAGGCCCAAGCCCAAACCCGAGGGAATATCAAACAATTAATATTTAAAACGAACACAAAATACAAATCGAAATGATAAGAAATAAATAATTAAAGGCTGAAAGAATTCTAAAGTCAAAATCCTCAAAATATAATTGTTAAAATCCAATACTCTAAAGTAACTCCATTAAGTTAACAACTCGGGAATCCTTTAAGTGGACCCCTAATAAAAACCCAAACTAGAAAGGAAATAACTAAAATCATAATCCAAAGCTAAATAAAGAAAGTAGTCCTATGTAGTCGGAGGAATAAATATCTGTATCTGCTTTGTATGACCAAACTCTAACCTTGGAACTAATGAGCACTTGAAAAATAAGAGAGTGGGTCAGGCCGACATGCAAATCCTATTCTATTACGACCCATACAGAAACCCGATACGCAGATACATCCTAGATAGCTCAACAATATCTAGAGTAATCAATATATGTATAAGTACACACTATAGGACGTTCACCAGTCCAATAGGTCTGTCTCAGCCTGAGTAGAGATACCATGCAAATCACACATAATGTGGTTATGTGTACCTAGACCTACTAAGGAACAACACCTCTGTCCAGTTATCCATCCTAGGCGATATACGTACCCTAACCATGGTCCTGAGACTCAAGCTCATACCATGGAACCATATCATAAATATATAAAGTCTGTGTCCTCCTAATACAAAATATCATCCATCTGGTAAGCAGCCTGATATATGTATAACAATCAATCCCGAAAACCAAATTATGTCATTCAATTATTTATTGACCTAACACCAATATGGGTTGGACTTAACCTTTATAGTTAATCCATATCTCAATCCAGATTAGGTAGAACTTAGTATTTGAACTAATCCATACCTAGTATGCCACCGTCCCATACCGGTGCAAACAATCCTCCAGCTAATATAGTTGACAAAACAGTATAAATATTCATCAACCACATCCCAAAATAAGCATAAACACAATCTAACATGTGTATAACCAAATTATGCATCCAATATAAGATTTAGAAATCCTATTCCAGTCCTTTAAATTGATAAAGTAAGACTAAGCAATTAACTCCTCCAAACAGTACCATAACTGATGCAATATACAGCAGATTCAAACATCAGTTAATTCCATCTAAGCATACATATATTTAAACAACTATATGCTTATAACACAGCTGAGACATGATTAACAATTCTAAATCATGCAAAGAAACCAAATTGCTAAAAACAGTAAGCAATTAAAAATTATTTATCCAACCTTCCACATACAGGTTCTTTGTTTAACCTTATGTTAATTCAGTCTTCAATATCTTAACACAAACCTGTTTCCCAACATTTTTATAAGTCTCTAGCAATTAATTACACCATTCAGTACCATTTAAACAACCTTAGAAAACCCAGTTCAGCCCAAACAGACCTTAAAAACCTGTTTTAATACGTTTTAAGGAGAGAACAGGCTCTCAAAACTTGAGAGCCTGCTCTAAAACAAGGAGAGCCGGCTCCCCACCCTTGGGAGCCAGCTTTAAGGTGTTGAGAGCCGGCTCTCAACCCTTAATAGCCGGCTCTTGCTTTGTGGGAGCTGGCTCCCTCCCTTTTTGGTGCCTGCTCTCACACTCTTAAGAGCCGTTGTCCGTTTTCTGTTGTCTTCCTTGCCTCCGGCAATAGTTGGAGTCTTTGTACTAATTTTATTACATGTTCTAGGGTTCCAACTCAGTCCCAGATTATTCCTAAACCATTGATATACAAACATAACATGTATTGAACACAACTTTTGTAAACAACGGTATCAGAATTTCAGTTAGAAATTATAAGCAACTCAAAACAGATTAATTCAGTGTAATTAAATATTGTTTACACATGCATAAAAGATGTGTTTTAGCATTAGTTTAATCCCTGGAGCCTACCTAGGCATGCACAGATCACAAGTTTAAGGGAAAGAGTAGAACAGAGACTGCCTTTAGTTTCAGTTTTGAAACTCTAAACCACCATCTCTGAGTTTTTCGTCAACGTCCTGGACTGCCGTTCTACACCTCCACTGTCTCACCACCAGAGATTAAAGCGTGAATGGCATCTAAATTTGGGTCCTATCTCTGTGACTCAATTACTAGTACAACAAGAGTAGGCTGAGCCACAAGACTAAACAAGAATGCTAGTTCACTGTCAACATTGTCGTCAAAACAATACAATCCCATCTCTGCTAAATCCTTAAGCATCCTCCATTTCCGAATAGCCAAACCGGCCAAAATTCCATGAGATTTCCGGCTTAAAGCATCTGCTACCACATTTGCCTTGCCCAGATGATACCATAAATCAAAATTATAATCCTCCAAGAACTCAACCCATCTTCCCTATCTGTTGTTCAAGTCCTTTTGGGAGAAAAGGTACTTGAGACTTTTATGATCCGAGTACACCCCGAATCTCTCACCATACAAGTAATGTCTCCAACACTTCAAGGCAAATACAACAACCGCTAACTCTAAATCATGAGTAGGGTATTTAAGCTTATGAGTCTTCAACTGTAGAGACCTATAAGCCACTACTCTACCATCCTACATCAACACACATCCCAAACCATCACGTGAAGAGTCATAATAAATCACATAACCCAAGCCACGCTTAGGTATCACCAAAAATGGAGCTGTAGTCAATTTTGTCTTCAACTCTTGAAAAGATGACTCACAGGCTTCATTCCACACAAACTTGATCCCTTTCTGGGTCAAACAAGTCAAAGGCGTTGCCAAGCGAGAAAAATCCTTCACAAATCTCCTATAGTAACCCGCTAGGCCAAGGAAACTCCGGATCTCAAAAACATTCTTGGGTTGCTCCCAATTCAAAACTGCTTCAACCTTTGATGGATCTACTGACACTCCACCTTCTGAAACGACATGCCCCAAAAATTTCACCTCCTGTAGCCAAAACTCACATTTCTCATATTTGGCAAACAATCGGTGCTCACACAAAATCTGTAAAACAATACTCAAATGGACCTCGAGCTCCTCCCTAGATCGTGAATACACAAGAATGTCATCCATGAAAACTACCATAAACTAGTCTAAGTAATTGTGAAAGACGTGGTTCATTAAGTCCATGAATGCCGCTGGCGCATTAGTCAGGCCAAAAGGCATAACAAGGAACTCATAGTGTCCATACCGTATGCGGAATGCTGTATTTGGGATATCCTCATCCTTAACCCGTAACTGATAGTAGCCTGACCTCAAGTCAATCTTCGAAAAATAACTGGCTCCTCTCAACTAATCAAACAAATCATCTATCCTTAGCAAATGATACTTATTCTTGATGGTGGCACGATTCAACTTCCGGTAATCAATGCACAACCTCAAAGAACCATCTTTCTTTTGTACAAACAAGACCGGTGTGCCCCACGGTGACACATTCAGTCAGATGAAACCTTTCATCCTCAAATCATCAAGCCGCCTTTTTAATTCTTCCAATTCAACTGGTGCTATACGATACGGTGCCATAGAAATCGGCGCGGTACCGGGCATCAAATCAATAGTGAACTCCACTTCCCGGTGTGGAGGCAACTCTGTCAAATCCTCCAGAAACACATCCAGAAAATCCTGAACAACTATAGGATAATCCTCTTTCACAACATCATCTTCTTCGACTATAAGGTTAGCCAAGAAGTAATCACCATGACTCCGTCCATGAACTCCATAAAATGACAAAATGTGGGAATCACTTCGATCTCCCATGAAAAAGAAACAGTCTCCCTCAAGAGTGCAAACTGTGACTCTACCTCTAAAACAGTTGATCATAGCATGAAATGAAGCTAACTAATTCATTCTGAGAATGACATCAAAGCTAGTCATCTCCAGGAGGATAAGGTCAAACACAAAGGTCCGCCCAGCTATCACAATAGAACAATCCCCCACAACTCGGCTCAAAGACACTGAAACCCCAACTGGCGTATCAACGTATAATGCCCAATCCATGAAACTGATCTTTAACCCCGATGCAAGTGAAAATGATAATGAAATGAAAGAATGAGATGCACTAGAGTCAAACAAAACACGGGCCCAAGAACCAAACACTATAAATATACCTCGGAGAACTGACGATCCAGGAGATGCATTAGTCAGTGCAAGTACAAAGACACGTCGCTGCGGTGCCTGTGCCTGAGAACTACCAATCTGAACACCAGACTACTGTGCCGACACAGTATGAGTATCCCTCCTAGCTGGTCGTGAACCTTGAGAAAACATGGCAGGCTGTGGTGGTGGTGGTGGTTTGAAACTTGACTGAACTGTAACCTATGATGGCCTCTGCCATGACTACCACTAGTGGTGCCTGTTCCCTGACTCGGACAGTCTCGAATCAAGTGGCCCTGCTGGCCACACCCATAACAAGCCCTCAGAGCTGAAGAAACTGAAGTCAGTCTCATGGGACAATTGGACTTGTAATGTCCAGGCTGCTGACACTGAAAGCAAATGACTCCATTCCTATCAAACCCAGCTGGCAAAGGAGTGGTAGGAGCAGATCGTGTAAACGGCTACCCCTGAAATTGAGATGAACCACCCCTGTTTATTTTCCTTGAAGGTCTCTCTGCATATGGTCCTACATTCCTCTTTTGTTTCCATTGTTCCTTTCTTACTTCTTTATCTTTGGCCTCCGCCTCTAACATCAATGCTCTTTCCACTGCCTCAGAATAAACCTTAATGCCCTGTGCTGTTAACAACAGCCTCATCTTGTAGTTAAGTCCCGAAGATAAACTTCCGAACCTTATCAACTTCATTACTCACCATCTCTGGAACAAAGTAAGAGAGTGAGGTGAACTTGTTCTCGTACTCTGTCACTGACATATTGCCTTGGATAAGGCCAATAAACTGATCCCTTAGTTCCCACCTCTTAGGTGCAGGAAAATACTTCTCATAAAATAGCTCCTTGAATTTATCCCAACTCATCCCTTCAATCTTATACTGATTTGTGATCGATTTCCACCAAAACTTGGCATCTTTTGAAAACTTGTAAGTGGCTAAGATGATTTTCAAGTGATTATCCGTCACACCCATAGAAGTCAATTGAGTTTCAACTTGATCCATGTAGTTGTCTGCTACGATAGGATCTGCACCACCTTCAAACATTACCGGCATTAACTTAGAAAATCCAGAAATCAACTTGAGACGCTTCTCTACTGGCGTCTCCTCAACTTAGGCTACAGGTTGTGGTACTGGCTGAGGTACCAGTTGCGGCTGAGTAGCAATGGTGGCCCTCAAGGCCTTTTGCAACAAGTGATTCAATGCTAGTTCCGCTACACTTTCACCCTCTTCAATGGGTGCTTCCATATTATCCCTCCTTGTAGGAACAACTCTTGGGGCAATCAAATCCCTAAGAAGTGTGTCCTCATCAACTAGCTCCGCCAGATTGGAGCTAAAGCTCTCGCCAACATCACCCCTTGTTAGCCTAGGGACAACTTCCCTTGGTTCCTCACACCATGACATCGTTCTATAAAACAAAGAAAATGGTTCAATAACGATAACACTAAGGTCCAACCGTGAACAACTCAATATAAAATGATGCTATACTAATACTTAGCATGCAATACTATGCAATGAACACATTAATAGAAGCATATAAGCACATAAGCACGTAAACAAGTAAACAGTTAAACATGCTTTTTCACATAGCAAAACAATTTTGCAAATAAGGAATTAACAATGCAAATGACTCCCCAGACAACCCTAGGTAGGCCTCTACCCATCGTCCTAATGGTTTTTGAACCAAGGCTCTGATACCAAATTTGTAACGACCCTAAACTAATACCATTTATACAAAAAAAATTTGGCATGACCTCCGCTAAAAAGGGGTCCTACGATAACCTATTTAAATGCATTTTTAACCTATCCCAGCACAATAAACATATAGTACATTCCAGCATCTCTTTCATCCATTCATCATGCCTTAGTCTATTCCATGGTGGTACAATCACATACTATATCATCCAGATAACATAATTACAGTCCCAAAATACAAGATTAATATCAAATGTCCATGTTTTACAACGTTAGACAGCTCATACAAAAGTTACAGCCCATAGGTATAATTATAATATTAAGAGTCCATAAGTCTTCGTACAAAATACATTATGCTAAGCCTTACAAAAATAGTGAGACCCAGGTATAAAAACAACAAAATAATTTTCTAATCCATACTAAGTCTGTGGTATAACGTCATCTGTCACTTCTTTCCCATTTCTTGAAAAATGTTAAATATATGGGGTGAGCAAAATTGCTCAGGAGGTACTGCCTAAGACGCACCTCTTGAAACCCCGTGAATCCAAACAGATAATAGGATAATAGGACAATAGGAATTTGGGGTCATGCAAAGTCGGGAAAACACGATATCAATTCTAAGTTCAAAGCAAATAAATCTCATGCCATGAATGCAATGTTATGCATGTCACTCCCCATTTTCAGAAAAACATCATCATTTCATAAACTGTTAATATAACCCGCCCTTTGGTGACTCCGCAGCAACTCGAGAGAAGGATTGGCTACTGTCCCTGACCTTTGGTACCTCCGCGGCGTCATTTGGGGCCCAGATAGCTCAATCACGCTTGGGCAATCTCCCTAGTTCCCTCTAGGCTATATTAACACACCAGCCCTTTGGTGACTCCGCGGCGACCGGGTTTTTTCTCAAAAACCGTTTCATCAAATTCTCCCCAAAAATTCCCTTTTTCATTTTTATTAAATCATTGTACCCTTTTTCTTTCATGCCCAATGCTATGGATGTAAGTCACATGCTTTACCCTTTCCAAGAAATTAAAGAAATTTCTACTACACAATTCAGCATGCATCCATATAGTCATTTTAACAAGATAATAACCACTTAGGCATGACAATTAACATATTAAGCATACTTTACAATAATTCTAAAAGAATTTCCATAAACTTTTATGAATAATTTCTAGTAATTTTTATCAACACAATAACATAGAGAATCCAATAATCAAGCATATTTTTCATACAATTCAACAATTTCACATAATCACATGCTATATATATAAAATCAAGTCATTTAAGAGGCAAATAAATCAAATTGATCATGGTTTACAGCATTTATGGTAGAATGACTCACAAAAGCAAAAGGTAGTGAGAATTAGAGATCCCTACCTCTATTATATGCAAAACCCCCAATTTTCACCTCAAACCCTCAAAATGGGTCAAGATTTTCGGACTCCCTAGGTTGCTTAAAAATGAAATTGTTGGTACACACGTGTAGAGCTCGCCATGCTCTCCGTTTTGCCGCAAATAGCACTTAAAAACACTAAGAAATAAGGGAGAAATCAAGCCTTGACTTTGAAAAATAAAAAAACAAAGAGCAGAGAGGAAGACACAGAGACAGAGATGGGAGAAAGAAAGAATGAGAAATCAGAGACCAAATGTGGTCTCACAATCCACTTAGAAGGGGTGTGGGTTCCACATTTGTTTTTTTTTTTTTTTTTTTTTTTTTTAATTTCTTTTCTTTTGTGTTAAATTCTCACCACACACACAAAAATATATACACACCATATATGCATAGCCATTACATAAAGTAATACACATAATTACATGCTTCATATATACAAAGTAATACACATAATAACATGCTTCATATTCACATTTCTAGCAAGTTAACACCCAATAGACATAAGGAATCAACACTTAGGCATGTTTTCCATGTAAATCAACAAATACACATAGTTGCATGCTTTATATACACAATTAAATCATTTAAGAGACAACCAACTCAAATTAAGCATGCATAACAACAATTTTAATAGAAAAACTCACAAAGGTGCAACAAGTGGGAATTAGAGACTCCTACCACAAATTAAGCCAAAAACCCCAAAATAGGTCTTAAAACCAGAACCCCTAGAGTGCACCAAAACTGAAATTGCTTATATGGATGTGAAGATTTCGCCATGAGCTTTAATTTGCCACAAACGGCTCCCAAAAATACCATGGATTGAAGGAGAAATCAAGATTTAAAGCTTCAAAGTAAAAGAAAAAGAAAAAATGAAATTTGAGAGGGTGAGAGAGAGTTCAACGGGGAGAGAGAAAAGGGAAGAAGGAAATGAGGCTAAAATTGTCTCATTGACTATTTTTAACATAGATGTGGGTCCCATCACTTTTTTTTTTTTTTTTTTTAATTTTTCCTTTTCTTTTATCTTCATTTTACACCACATATATATGTATACATTAAATAATTTCACAACCTTATATAACACATTAAATAAAATAAATATACTGTAAATGGACCCAATTAAAATCATTATATACAACAATTCCGGTAGCGGGTCCCACACGGGACCGTCCAACCCGAAAAGGGGAAAAAAATGCAAAAATAGTTACCCTTGCATTTCAAAGAGTCCTGGACTCAATGAGATGGTCCAAACAACTCTCGGACACAACCGGCACATTCCGTAGTATCCAGTACGCAAAATGGTAAAAAACGAAAATGCCCTTGCAACGACAAAATTTTCGAAAAAAATGAAAAATGACGAAAAATAGAAATATCATAAGTTGTTTGGGAAGGTTTGTGCTGTGTGGGAGTCCGTCATAGAAGAAAGAAGAGAGCAAATGTAATGTTATGACTCATTTATATATGTGTATGTATATATATATATATATATATATATATATATATATATAATTAAGTGTGAAGTGAAGAATAAATATAAAAATAAAAAAAAAAAAATTTGTTAAAAGTGGTGGAACCCACCACCTGCATCGATATCGTGATTTGTGTTCTTATGTTCAAATGTAGCTTAGGAATGATCTTATAGACTCATTTGGAACATAGATGCTAGGTGGCATGAACCATCTTAGCTGATTCGTATTTTAGATTTTAAGTTGATGGCTTTGAGAATCTATGTCTTGTTGCCTTGTATAGCATGCTTCTATGTTGTTTGAATTGCATGGACGGTGTGAATTATGCTAGAAATGATCTAGGGTAGCTTAGGATGCTCCCTGAGTCTCACCCTTAACATAGACGTTAGGTGGCATGAGCCATTTAACATGTTTCACCTTAAGGTGATAAAATTGTAAAAAGTTAGGTTGATGCATGTTCATTTCCTACGAGTAGCTTTATGTTACTCACCCATGTAGTGGGGACATTTTTCAGGTACAGGAATCAAGGTTCGACATTCTCATTATGCTTGGATGATTCTAGACTTGAAGGTTTTTAACTCTTGTAAAGTTTGGCTTGGAATGCCACTTATAGTCTTTTACGTCAAAATGTATATATTTGATTCCATATATGTAATGTGTACATGAGTACACTCTTTACAATGTATTTGACATGTATGAGATAAGGTTGGAGGCCAATAACATGTATTTCATATACTATGTAATTTTTGACTTTATGGAATATTATGAAAATATTAAAAATTATTGAGTTTTTGTTTCACCATGTTTGCATTGGGTGTGGGAATTCCATTTTGATTCTGCCATAGGATCTCATTAGTCATGTATGAAGTGTGGCCAAGGGTCAAACGGTCATTTGAAGTCATTTGTTGATTTTAGTTTTCAAAGTTTCCATTTTAGGTTCATTTTCGCCTTTTTGGCCGTTGGGGAGTCGGATTTTGACTTGGCCATTTCTGGGAGCCATGGACCATTCTCGCACGCTCAAAATCACCAATTACATGTGCGTGCATATTCGTTTCAACTTAGAAGTGCATTTGGGGTCAAATGTATGCTCGGTGCAAAGTTGCATTTTCACCGTTTTAAGCCTAAACTGATTTAAGGGCAATTTGGGGATTTCCTTTGGGAAATAAATTCCGTTCTCAACTCTGTCACATAGAAAATGTGATTTTAGGGGAGTTTCCTTTTCGTGTTTTTCTAAAAAATGTCATTTTGACCTCATAAACCGCGCTCTAAACTCAAAAATCTGCTAAGAACACTGTTCCTGCAATTTTTGAGGTTCCAGACCACCCCTCTGCCTCACTTGGCGGGCCCCCGCAGTGTTCTGGAGGGCGCCCGCGAGAATCTGCCATGTTTGGCGGGCCCCCGCTGGTCCTTGGTGGGCGCCCGCGAACACTGTTCCTACTCCAGACATTTTTTTTCAACGGGCCATATCTCACTCGTTTTAACTCCAAATTGGTCCGTTCTTGAGTCTAAATTGACCGTGTCGAAACAAGCTTTCCAATGGTGCCAATTAGAGCTTCAGATTCCTCTTGTATATCAATATATTCAAGTTTTAGTAAGGTAGTGTCAGAATTTGGTTCGAACCGGGATAGGGTTTCCCTTCCTTCGACTTCAGAACTTGATATCTTTTCTGTCCGGACTCCGAATCAGGTGATTCTTGAGTCTAACTTCATTAATTTTTCATTTTCTTTCCAATTGTACCAGTTTTAGTTTTAGAAATTTCTCCTAGCTCAAGATATCTTTGTTTTAGTGAGAGGGTATCGGATTTGGTTTGAACCGGGATAGGTTCATCTGGGATTTCACTTCCTTTGGTCTTGGTACTTCATGTGAAGTTACCAAGGGATGTTTTAGGATGTTTTAGATCTAATTTGACTTATTGAAAGTTAAATTCCTTCCTCTTGGGGTAAAATGACCATTTTACCCTTGGCTCTTCTCTTGTAGGGTTTTGATGCCCTTCTCATCATTTTGTTTCCATTGAGTCTCAAAACTCTTTGAGAGTCCATTCTTGTGCCCTAGGGATGACATACATCTCTAAGGACTTGTCCTTGTCTTGCTTCAGCACTTTATTCATTTGAATTCCGTGACTTCATAGGGAGTGATCGTGGTGCCTGGGGATGGCGTACATCTCTTGAGGCCATTTTGCTTCTTTTGCTTCCGTATCTTGGATTCGGTTCGGGTTATCACAGGACACACTGGGTTGAAAAATCTAAGGTTGTTACATTCACAATATAGCAAGCTTTGAAGGAAATTTCTAATAAAAACCAACATGTCTCTATATTGAAAATTTAGCAAATCCAACACAATTGGCATAGAAATTTATCACTTAAACATGCTTTCTCATACAGCATCAATTAATTCACATAAATTACATGCTTTAATTCAAAAGAAAAATTCTAGAAATATATCTCATGCTTTCTAATTACAAAATTCATCACTTATAACACAATAGGCATGAAAACATCATCATTGAAACATATTTCTTCATCACATATCAGCTTAGCATGTAAATATATCTCATATACAAAACATAGCAAAGTTTGCATGAAATATACACAAATTAATCATGTAATAATATAAATTATAAGGAATTGACTCACAAAATCCAAGAGGTTATGGATTAGAAACCCCCACCTCAAAATGAAGCAAAACCCCCAATTTGCCCAAATTCAAGCCCTAATTTCAAAATTCCAAGGAGCACCAAAAGTAAAATTGCTCCAATCAATGCAAAGATCTCAACGAGCTCTCCGTTTTGCTGCAAACGGCACCAAAAATCTTCAAATGGTTGGAGAGAAATAAAAATTTGAAGATTGAACCAAAAGAAAAGAAAAAAGAAAGAAAAGAAGGTGAAAGAAAGATGGTGCCGAGAGGGAGAGAGAATAATGAGGCAAAATGTGGCCTCTTTGCCACTTAAGGAACCAACATTGGAACTTCCAATACAATGCATAAAACACCAATTCCCAAAAATAACATCTTGAAACTTAAGATGGAAAATCAAATATGGAACAACAAGTTACAACATCATCTAGTTATCAACTTGGAATTGAAATAGGAAATCAAATAAGGTGGATACTTGGATATCACGCCGGATCAGACCGACACCAAAGTTACTTTAGGGTTACTAGCCCACGAGTAACTGCCTTATGTGCGCACTAGACTACATAGAGGGACTATCCCCTGTACTAGAACCACGTCCTAGCCGTAGCCAAACAACGACATCCCCAAGTTTCCAAAATCAACAAGTTGTGTAACAACGTATATATCAACATGTATATACAAGATAGTCAACTATCAACTACGCACAACCAAATTTGTAAACACATATAATACATGCTCTAAGTCTACCATTATTATGGCATGGAAGATGTTAAAAATAAAGTGTGCAACTCATTACACAAGACAAGAATATATTCCATAAAGAAAACATGATCTTATGAATATAAATATAACAATAATGTTCCTCAATGCTCCAAACATAACCAAGTGAATATACAACAAGTCTAAGTCCATAATCCTAATATAGAAGCAACTTCTAAAACATACTTGAATCCATGGAACAATAAGATATAGTTTAATTAAATGAAAATAATTAAACTCTCTAGATTTCAATTCATTTCCAAATGGCCTCAAAATAATATATGTTAAAAGACATATCATGGTCATTACATATATCAAATCAAAAGTGCAAAATGGGCAACATACCATCATGTAGAATTTAATTAATCCTAAATTAATTAAATCTCTAATTTTCAAAAGTCACTCAAATAATCCCAAATAAATATATAACAAGCAGTAAGTCATAGTCATACCATATATCAAGTCTAAAATGGGATACAAGCAATATATAATTTACTAGAATTTAAATCAATTTAAATTCATTAAATCTCTAGATTTGAAAACCTATTCAAATCATTCCAAATTAACATACAACAAAGATCAAGTCATGGCCATGCCATATACCAAGTCAAAAGTGAGTTATAAGCAAACTACCATTAATCATAATTTCTCAAATTAATGCAACACAAGCATACAAGTCATATACGCATCAAAAGCTTGCAAGATAACAAACATATAACCCTATAACATCCCCTACCTCACTAGAGAAGTGTCTCTCTAGAATCCAAGGCAAAATCAACACAAAATGGCAACCTTTCTAGGGTTATGAAGAGGAGGATGAGGAGAACAAAAAGTGTTCCAAGCTTCATGGTCTAAGGTGAGTGGAAGGCCCTCAAAAATCAAGGTCAAAGCTTAAGGCTTCAAGCTCCATCCACGGAGGCTAGGGTTTGTGATGAGAAAGAAATGACATAAGGTGAAAAATGGGTGAGTGGAGGAAATAGAAATCCTCCATTCACTATGTGTTCCTACACCATGGTCAACAAACACAACTATGGTCAATTGCACAAAAACCCCTCCTTAAAACCATAATCCCAAAGTGTTCCAAAAGTAATTTGCAAGACTAAATTGTGAGCCTACACTTGTCACAAATCCAAGGCTCCATCCTAGGCTTAATCTCAAACCTACACTTGTTAACCATCCAAGCCAACAAGTGCACCAATCCTAGGCCAACAAGTGGTTAAATCTCCACCCTCCACATGTCCTCATCCAAGGCCTCAAAGTGTTTCCACACATATGTCAACAAGTGGACCAATGAGAGTGTGACACTTGTCACATTTTCTGAAAATTGCAAAAAGGTCCTTTTTGAAAATATCTTCCAAATTAAATTACAAAATGGTCCCTAAGACGAAAAATAATTACTTTATAGTAATTACACAAAACCTCAAAAGTTTAGAAAATTACAAAAATGTTATGCACTTATACCCTTTACAAGAAAAGTAAACACTTAGCATGCTTTTCTACAAAAGTGAAAATACACATAGCATAGAATTTAAATATCGTGGATGCATGGAAAACTGGAATCAAATCCAAACACGAAAGTAGGGTTATGCCAACAAAGTGACAACCGAGAAAAAGACGAAAGGTGAATAGTGTTCAGAAAAAATAAAAAGTGAAAATGACACAATCCCTAAAGGAAGTTGTCAATCCAAGGAAAAGAGCCTCAGAAATCATTCCAGAGCACTCAAGATGACATCAAGTGATGAAAAATCGAACTCATAAAGGAAAAGATCAACGGAAAAAAAAAATGTCCGTAAAAATCTGAGAAAAAGAAAAGGAAGAAAAATGACTGGGTCATTACAGTGAACACATGACTTGTATGGAATTATGTAATAACATGCTTCTGTGAAATGAATTATGCTTTGTATGCTCGGTATGCTAAAATAATGTTGAAGGGAAACATGAATTACCTATTTTAAAGATTTAATTTGCAAAGCATGTGTGAAATTCAATGGTTGAATTCACGATTAGGAGCATGAAGCATTCATGCATCCATTGGGAAAGAAAAATGGGAAAAATGTTTTGAAAGTAAATGAAATGATTTTGGGAAAATGTTTTGAAAAGTGTTTATGAAAATCGGACACCTAGGAGGCGCCTAGTGGTCCATGGTGTTAGTGTAGTCTAGAGGGGAGTATGGTTGAGCTAGCTAGGCCGGATGTGAAGCCTTGGAAGTGCCTTATGATCGTGAATAGTTAGCCAATCCTCCTCTCATGATGCCATGGAGGTGCATTGGGTCGGATTACACTGACGGTTTGGAAGTTGAAACGGAAATGTTTCAGAAATGGGGAGTGACACGAGCATGGCATTGCACTTCATTGGCATACATGGTGTATTTATGACTTGGATGACATTTGTGTTTATATTGGATGTTGTGGTTATGGTTTTCATTCCCGGTATAATATGATCCCGTTCTCTTATTTTCTATTCTATACGTGGATTCATGGGGTCATAAGAGGTGTGTCTTAGACACTTCCTACTGAGCTTATGCTCACCCCATCATTTTAACAATTTTTAGGTCACAAGAAGGAGATGGCGGACGACGTTCCTCCACAGGTTTTGATGGGTTAGTGGACTGTTTGATATATTTTATAGCTATGATCTCATTTTATTCTTATTATTATTATTATTTATAAAGCCTAGGATGACATGTATATTATGTATTGATAAAAGAAAGGATGGTATTGCCCTTAGTTGACCTCGGATTTGAGTAAGGACCCGATTAGTGATTCATACCCTCGGATTCGGGTTGTTACAAATTTGGTATCAGGGCAATGGTTCAAAAACCAATAGGACGATAGGTAGAAGCTTACCTAGGGTTCTGTGGAAGGTGGATTGCATTATTTATGTGCTTATGTGTTAAAGTGTTTATTACCTGAGAAGTATGTTTACTTGCTTAATTGTTTATATGTTTATAGTTTTGAAGGCATGCCTATTTGCTAAATGCTTACGCGTTTAACTTGCCATTTTATGTAAATGAAATGTGAAAGTATTTGAAAGCATCTTATACATGATAAAGTGAAAAGTATGTGATACATGACGGTGGTAAGTAGTGGGCACGGTTGGTGCAATTTTCTTTTATGCTAATGTGACAAGTAATGAGCCTAATATATGTAAGCATGTTTCGTATAGTATTATGGGTTTCATTCATTTTGTATATGTATATATCTATATTTATATATGTTTATGTGATTGAGCATTGGGGCGGTTGCTAGTATGGTAGAGTACTTGTCACGGCATTGAGGGTTGTGTAAGTTTTGACCTGAGTAGGACAGGAGCTCGGTTGCTCCAGGGTTATTGGGTACTAGTTCTTATAGAACTACAGGTGTTGACTTCTAGCTTACAGATTGAGCTATTCAATGTGTAGTCATCCTGATTTTCTTGTTACATTTTGTGCCGTGATTAGGGCACGACTTTAGAACGGGTTTATATTTCATGGCATGATGCCTTTGTTGTGTATGAGTTTAATGCATCGGTGGATAGGTTCCTGTGACAGTGGAGGTCTGGTGTGCGAATGAGGGTTTCGAGGGAGAAAGGTATGACCTTAAGAGGTTAGTGTTTGTGACTTGGGTCACAGTTTGGTGCGAAAGTTCTTTTCGAACCGGTCGTGGTAGGTGTGACAAAAGTTGTTTGAGTCACGAATGTTGTTTATGGGTTGTAGGTGTGTATTGCAGGTGTTCTGGTGCGGCTTAAGAAAGTATGTTGGTTACGGTTGGTTGAGAGGTGATTTTTCCATTTCGAAAAGTTGAGGGAGTGTGCTACGGGTATTCGACTCTCGGTGGGTCGATTGCATGGCTCGGTTGATGAGCAAGTTTAAGGATTGGCACGGTTATTGAGAGAGTCTTGAGGTGGTATATAGAGGTTAGTTTTAGCTATGTAGTGTAGGATTGCATTATAAGGTATGTAGTATGTGGTCATTAGAGTACTGGGTCACTGTGGATGAAGTGAAAGAAGATAGTTATTGTGTATTGATGAGCACTAAAAAGTGCGTATTTAAACCCCTTAAGCTTAGGCATTCTAGTACCTTTATCTATCTTACCTTGCCATTTTAGATTGATTTCGTATTATTTCCATTTTTAGGCACTTATCCCGAAAATAAGCTAACTCAGCCAAATAAGAGCTTATTTGAAGCAATTCTGAGATTAAACAAAGAAAGAAGCAAAGTGGAGGAAGAAAGAAGTAAAAGGAAGAAGGCAGCAAGTTCGATCGATCCAAGTCCAAGGTTCGATCGATCGAACATTGATCGATCTCAGCATTTCAAGATAGATCCAAGCCTTGGCCTAAAAGCACCTAAGTTCAAAAGTTCGGTCGATCCAATATCATTCTTCGATCTGTCGAACACCTTTGTCCTTATCCAAATGATTGATCTTATCCATAGCTGTCCACCCACTAACCAATTTTGTCCTTTTCCCAAAAATATCTCCCAAAATATCTCGAATTTGTCTTTTTCCAAAAAGTTGAACCAGTTGGATCGATCCAGCCTCAGTATGATTGATCTCAGCAGGTTTGATCGATCTAAGTTCAAGGTTCGATCGATCGAACTTCCTCCAAGTGCAAAAAGTTAAAATTCCAGCTCATTGAAAGTTGTCCTTTATCCAATCATTGGAGAATATTTTGTGCACGACCTTAGCTCACTTGGGGAGTCATTTTAACCTACCTATATAAGGATAAGGATTGCTTTTAATGAGAGGGGAGATTGGACACATTAGAAAGCCATATACCATCTCTTAGGAATCTTAGAGGAGGAGGCTAGAGACACCATTGGAGATCTTCATCAACAAGGAGCAACCCTCTTCCATGGAGTTAGCCTTTGAGGGTTGGAGCATCTTCACCATGAATGGCTAGACATCCTCTTGGGGCTAGAGTTAGCCCCAAACATGCTTTCTATATCTTAATCTTGTGTATTATTGAGGGATTAGTGTTGTAATTAATGTTTTGACACTTTGATAGGTATAGATCTTGTTTCCTCAATGATTTATGTGGTTTAATGCTTCCAATTGATCATTTCATTCTATCCATATGTTTATGTATGCTAGAATAAGATGTTCATGTTCTTGTCTCTAGATTTTGTGTTATTGATGCATGTTTATGTGTATTGATGCCATAGATTTAGAGATTGTCAAAACATAGTGCTTAAAGGAATGCTATTGTGATTTTCTTGATGGTTCATACTTATTCCTTGATGGATTGTTCCTCTCCCCTAGTTTACTTTCATGCTAGTAATGTAGACTTAGTGTAGTTGTAGTGTAGTGTTAAATGGGAGGACAATTCATGCTTATTGTTTGATGTTCCAAGCTTTTGAATACAAGTAGCATATGTCTCTAATCTTGTGTTGTATTTGGACTGTGAGCCTAATGAAAGGATTAATGACTTGTTTTGATTTATTGTGCCTTTCACATATTGTTTAGACAATGTATGCTTCATTGCTTAGATATATTGTGCCTTTCACATGATGCTTAGACAATACATGCTTAATTTAACCTTAAACCTGTACTTCTCATGCTTAGATGAAATATATATTATAACATCGCGGAGAACATCATGCATCATAACGAACCCTTTCTTAGAATCTTCCAACAACATAAAAGAATCAATAAGCCTCCGTACCTTAGTATAGACTAAACCTCTTGCTTCTTCAATGGTGCTAACATCTTCAAACATCCTCAGCGCAGTGGTATACCTCATCAAGTCTTCAGTTGGAATGTTATGATCTTCTGGAGTTATGGCGTAATCCAAATCAAGGAAACACTACGTCCCAATCTCAGGGGCAGTATCAAAATTCATCCAATCCTATGCCACAAAATAATTCTTTCAACCAATCTGGTATTTACTGTCCACCTCTGTTTAGGAATTAACCCACTCAAGCTCCTAATCTTCCACCTCCTCCTACAAATTCTGCATTTGAGGAACAAGTACTCAATGTTCTTGTTGATCTGAAGGCCAATACCCAACTTTTTAATTCTCATTCTCAAGCCATAGCAAAGCTAGAGGCATAAGTTTGGTAAAAGCGAGTACTCTATCTCGAAGAGAGGATGGAAAGCTGCCTAGTCAGCCAATAACCAACCCGAAAGGGCAGACTTACATGATTGATGAAACCAGTTCCTTAGTTATTCATTATGAGCAAGTTTAGGCTATCACTACATTGAGAAGTGGTCAGGTGGTTGATAACCAAGTTGAAAAAGGACAGGAGGAAAAAGAAAGGCTTAGGATTCCCATAATTCCTATCATTCATAATCCACATCCCAGGAATGTTTCCTCAAGTGCTATTCCACAATCTACAAGAGGAGTTGAGGTGGAGTCACTTCTTCATCTGCTCCTAACCCTGAGACGGCTTATGAGCCAAAAGTGCCTTATCCTGAACATCTTAAGGAACCCTCCCACTTTGGTAAATAAGGGAAGAAAATTCAAGATATGATGGAGGTCTTTAAATAGGTCAAAATCAATCTTCCTCTGTTCGATGCTATAAAGCAAATTCCAGCCTATTCCAAATTTCTAAAGGACTTATGCACTCTTAAGAGAAAATCCAACAGGCAAGTTCCTAAGAAAGTTTGTCTCACTGGGCATAACAGTGCTATTCTTAAGTACAACACTCCTCTAAAGGTTAAAGATCATAGAGCTCCTACAATTTCTTGCATCATTGGAAATAATATGATAGAGCGAGCACTTCTTGACCTTGGAGTAAGTGTTAGTCTTATTCCTTACTCAGTCTATGAAAAGTTAGGTTTAGGAGAGTTAAAACCTACGTCGATTGTTCTACAGCTTGCTGACCGTTCTGTTAGACAACCACGAGGTATTGTTGAAGATATACTCATAAAAGTGGATAAGTTTTATTTTTTGGTTGATTTTTTAGTTCTTGATACAAAACCAGTCCACGATTCCAAAAAGCATATTCCAGTCATTCTTGGGCGGCCTTTTCTAGCCACAGCGAATGCTTGCATTAACTATAGGACTGGAGCCATGGATTTATCTTTTGGGAATATGAAAGTCAAGCTAATCATCTTCAATACTATTCATCATCCCCATGATGATAATGAATGCTTCTTCCTTGATGTTATTGATGAGTTAGTTAAGGAATTGCTCCCAACTATTTTGGCCAAGAATCCGTTAAAAGCTTATCTGAATCACTTTAACTATGAAGATTTTGATATCGATGCTTCGATAGCTGAAGTGAATTCTTTGCTCAATTCCACTCCTATCACAGATTTTCCTCCATGAAAATCTAGGTTAGAGCCTCTTCCACCACTTTCTAGTACTTCGCCTATTCCTTCTTTAGAGTCTCCACCTAAGCTTGAGCTTAAGCCACTACCGAAAAAGCTCAAGTATGCTTTCTTAGGTTCAAATGACACCCTCTCGGTGATCATTGCTTCCAATCTTACAAGTTCCAAAGAAAACAGTCTCTTAGAAGTTCTTGAGCAAAATAAATAGGCTATTGGGTGGAGTGTAGCTGATTTGAAAGGAATTAACCCCACAATTTGCATGCATCAGATTTATTTGGAGGAAGATTCCCAAACATCTCGGAAACTCCAATGAAGATTGAATCCTAATATGAATGAGGTAGTGTTAAAAGAAGTTGTGAAGTTGCTAGATGCGGGAATAATCTACCCCATCTCGGATAGCAAGTGGGTAAGTCCTACTCAGGTAGTACCTAAAAAGACAGGTATTATAGTAGTTGAGAATTTCGAGGGAAAATTAGTTCCATAGCGTACCACCACTGGATGGCGTGTGTGTATTGATTACCGAAAACTCAACTCCGCTACTAGAAAAGATCATTTTCCACTTCCATTCATTGATCAGATTCTAGAGCGATTGGCTGGTCAGAGCTATTATTGCTTTTTAGATGGATATTCCGGCTATAATCAGGTGGCCATTGATTCTAAGGATCAAAAGAAAACTACTTTCACTTGTCCATTCGGTACGTTTGCATATAAACGGATACCTTTCGGGTTATGTAATGCGCCAGTAACATTTCAGAGGTATATAATGTCTATCTTTTCGGACATGGTTGAAAAGTTTCTCGAAGTCTTTGTAAATGACTTCCCTGTTTTCGGGTCCACATTCGAAAACTGTCTCCAAAATCTTTCCCTATTGCTTTAGCGTTGTAGGGAAACCAATCTTATTCTTAGTTGGGAGAAGAGCCATTTTTTGGTTCAAGAAGGTACTGTTTTAGGACATATCATTTCAAAGAGAGGTATTGAAGTTGATAGAGCTAAAGTAGATTTGATCTCCAAATTGCCTCCTCCTACTTCTGTAAGTGGAGTGCGATCATTTCTTGGGCACGCCTGGTTTTAACGACGCTTTATTAAAGACTTCAGCCAAATTTTTCATCCTTTGTGTATTCTACTTGCAAAGGATGCTCCTTTTGTCTTTGATGAATCATACCTTGAAGCTTTCCATAAGCTTCGCTATTTTCTTTCTTCAGATCCTATCATGAATCCTCTGGAATAGGCTCTTCCATTTAAGATTATGTGTGATGCATCTGATTATGCTATGGGTGTTATCTTGGGACAACGAGAGGACGAGCTTCCTAATGTTATCTACTATGCGAGCAAAACTCTGTTAGATGCACAGTTGAATTATACCACTACTGAAAAAGAGTTGTTTGCAGTTGTCTTTGCTTTGGATAAATTCAGATCATATTTATTAAGTTCCAAAGTCGTAGTCTATTCTAATCATTCTGCTTTGAGACATCTTCTTTCCAAAAAGGAAACCAAACCCCATTTGATTCGATGGATCCTCTTGCTTCAAGAGTTTGATTATGAGATCCAGGATAAGAAAGGGTCGTTAAATGTTATAGCCGACCATCTTTCTTGAATTCGTACCTTAACTTTACTTCCAGTTTGTGACTTCTTCCTAGATGAACAACTGTTTGGGGTTTCTCAGTCTGATTTGCCTTAGTTTGCTGATATTGTGAATTATCTCGCAATAGGCAAAATTCCTTTATCTTGGTCAAAGCAGGAAAATGATCGATTCTTCTCTCAAATTCAGATGTACTATTGGGAAAATCCTCAACTATTCAAATACTGTGCTGATTAAATCATTTCTAGATGTGTTCCTGAGAGTGAGTTTTATAGTATTATGACCTTTTGTCACAGTTTGGCATGTGGAGGTCATTTTAGTGCAAAAAAAGCTATAGCTAAAATTCTTCAGTGTGGTTTCTTTAGGCCTTCACTCTTTCGGGATGCATACTTATTCTGTAGGTTATGCCTTAGATGTCAGCAGCTAGAATCAATTTCCAAAAGGAACATGATGCCCTTAACTCCAATCTTAATTATTGAGGTTTTTGATGTTTGGGGTATTGATTTCATGGGTCCTTTTGTTTTGTCCAATAAAAATGAATACATTCTTATAGCTATGGACTACGTGTCTAAATGGGTTGAAGCAGTTGATAAACGCCGAATATTGCATATTCAAGTGTCCATATTTGCATTAGTTAAGTCCATTAGTTGATCATATTGTATATATTAGCTTCATTTGCATGTTTTTGTTTACTTTCAGGTTGGTTCCCCGAAGATAGTTAAAAGTGAGGCTTTGTTGAGTTCTTGAAGAATTAAAGCATGCCGTTGCTAAGAACCTTCATTTTAGCCAAGCCAGTGACCCATTGAACTCATGGTTTTCTCTGCAAAAAAGCACTAAGGACGATGATCGCCTCATCGGGCCGAGCCAAGTTCAATCAAGAAGCAAATCTGGTGTTCAGCAGCATTGCCGGCGTCTGCCATGCACTTGCGGGTGCCCGCCAATTGAGGTAGAAACTTTTCATTTTTACAGGGGCTTGTAATGCACTGCAAGCCCCAGCCAAGTGCCACCATAAGGCACCCTCGACAACCGCGAACACCCACCCTGCGTTATGGGCGACCACCAATCTGCAGAGTACAGGCCACCAACTCCATGATTTTGCTCAAGTTGTCCCCTTTGACCCAATGTATGGTTTTGCAATCTTCTAGGGATGGTGAGCCACGAAATTAGAGTTATTGGGAGGTGCACTTTAATATATAGAAGGCTTGTATGGTTGTAAGAGATCATCACACATTATAGGATATTTCTAGAGAGAGAAATATTGTTCTTGAGAGCTTGGGTTGTGTGTGTGGCCTCTAGGTGCAAAAATGGGAGGGTTAGCCATCTCTTCTCCTTCCTCCATTGTTCCTATGGGTAATTAACTCCCTTTTTAGGGAGGTGATGAAGCCCTATCTTGTAAGCATGCTCTAGTTTTGGTTTAATTTGGGGGATGAAATGTATGTATGGGCCAAGTTTCATAATCTAGAGCTATACACATGTTGTAATAAATATTAATGTTTATAAATAATCATTTTGAGTTTAGTGTCTTGTCTTAGATTGTTTTCTCTTATGATCATATGGCTTGCATTTTCATAATGACACTGAAAATGAGATTGTGAAATGATGTTAATGGCATGTTATTTGAGAAGCTTGACAGTCTATGGCTTAGGTCCTTCTTTTGATGGTCTATTCTTGATTTTTAACTCCATGTGCTTTTATCATTTGATTGAGGGTTTGATAATCTCTAGCTTAGTAAGCATGTCTAAGGCTACACCCTAGTTTAGGTAGTTCAAGCATGTAAAACTTTGATAAATTATTCTTACCTATTGATTTCATGAATTTCTTGAAAAATAATATAGCAACTTTGTATTGCTACATATCATGGTCATATACCTATGTTGTTCCCCAAATTTATCATAAGCTAGTATGTTTATACGATTGGTGGTGGATTCACTTCCTTAATCCTCTCTACCTAAGTTTCCCTCCTTTTAATCTCCTTCAATTTATTGTTTTATGCACAATTTAATTCCAAGTACCAAGTAACAAACCAAATAAAACTCTACACCTCCCCCATCAAACTAAAAGTGATTTTAAAGACCTTAGTTGCCATAAACTAGCAGTCCTTGTGATTCGACTTACCCCTATGATAGCCCTATTTTACAATAATTTGTGCTATTGCAAGGGTTGATTAATATTGACGATCGATCAATTTTTAGCGCCGTTGCCGAGGATTGCAAACGGTTTTGTAACCAAGGTTCAAGGATTAACTTGGTTTGATTGTTAATATTATATTCTTGTGGATATTTTCTTGTTTGGTTTCGGTAATATTGTGTTTCAAGTATTCTTGTGAGATTCTAGGAATACGAGGCTTACCGAGGGAAAACTAAAAATTCGTAAGTCTAGAGGATTCCCACTAAGTTTTTTTTTCTTTTCAAAGTTCTAGTCTCAATAATTGTGAATATTTTGCATGTGTTTAACCTAGTGATATTTAACTTGTGAAGCCCTTGTTGAGGCTATTCCTGTTTTATTGTCTTTCAAAGCATCGATCCTTTTTGTGGCCATTTATTTTCTGTCTTGTTGATAATTGAGGAGAAAGGGAACATTTTATGTGGATGTTATGGTGAAGAAGTGTTGTGCTTGTTGTGAAGTGTGTTGTTGATGTTTGGCCGTATGTCATTATCTTTACAACCTCTTGAATCTCCTATTGACATAAATTCGCTTGAAAGGACTCTTAGAAGAAACCTTAGGGAATCTGAAAACATAAAAGGAATTAAACTTGAATTTAATACAATGGCCGGTAATGAAGAAAATGTCGGGAATGAGGGAATTAATAACGATTGAGCTGAAATTCCAAATGTGGCACCTATGACTCTTAGGGACCATTTCATCCCTACCACTTATGCCTCTCCTTCTTGCATAGTGATGCCAAACATCGAGGCAGCCCAACATAAGATCAAATCTAGCATAATTCAAATGCTTCCATCATTTCATGGCTTTGAAAATGAAGACCCCTATAAACATCTTGATCAGTTCCTTGAAATTTGTTCTACCATCAAACTGAAGGGCTTCCCTGAAAATGCTCTCCATTTGCATCCCTTCCAATTCGCCTTAAAAGATAGGGCAAAATATTAGTTGAATTCCCTTACTGCAAATTCCATTGCCACATGGGCGCAATTGCAATAAGAATTTCTAAAAAAATACTATCTGGTAAGTAAAACCAACCAAATAAGGCATTCTATTCTTAGTTTTTCACAAATCGATGGGGAACAACTCCACGAGACTTGGAAGAGACTTTAAGACCTCCTTAGGAAATGTCCGCACCACCTAATTCCAAAATAGTAATTGGTGCAAGCTTTCTATATTAGTTTAACCGACCCACATAGACTCATGGTTGACTCATCATGCAGAAGGATGTTCATGTCTAAGAATGCGAATGAGGTTTAGACCTTACTTGAGAATTTGAGTGAAAACTCATTGCAACATAATTCTCGTAGGAATCCAACCTCAACCAATGCAAAGAACACCAATCTATGTCAACTAAAGACATTAAGGGAAGAATCTTCTCAAGTGGATGCCATAGCTCACAAATTCTATCAATTAATGGCACCACATCTCTCTCATTCCTTGTCTCAAAATTCAGCAAGTGCGGTGTGTGCATCATACACTAGCCCATTCCATCTCTCGGAAGATTGCCCCACACTGGAGCAATTTCCTAGTAACAATTAAGAGCAAGCAAATGCTATGTTTTTCAAGCCCGGAAATAATTCTTATTCCAATACCTATAATCCGGATTAGAGAGATCATCCGAATTTTTTGTGCAGGCAACCTACCCCACAAAATTTGAATTTTTAAAATCAAGGGCATCAAAATCAGGCCTCTTCTCAATTTCCAAATAGGCAATTTTAGGCCTCTTTGAGTTACCATCCACCCTATAATCCAAATGTCTCTACTCCACCTCCCGTGTTTCCAACTGATGAAATTCTCATTGCAAACAAGAAAATGATGGAATCTTTAAACAAGCAAATGTTAGAATCTAACAAGCAACTGTTGACATCATTGCAGCCCACTCTCCAAATAGTTCATTCATATACTCAGTCAATAGCTAAACTTGAGAATCAAGTAGGAAAAATATCTAATTTAATGAACCAAGTTCTTCAAAGAGATAAGGGAAAACTCCCCGCTCAACCATTCAAAAATCCTAGAGGGATTCATGTGATTGACGAAGCCCCTCCTCCGAGTGGGCCTACTTATGAACAAGTTTAAGCAATCACCACCCTTTGGAGTGGCCGAATTGTGGACAACAAGGTTGATGGAGGAAAAGATGAACAACTTCTTCGTCCCAAAAATCCAAATCCTATCTCATCTAATCCAAATTTCAATCTTGAAAATCCAAAGTATAACACTGAAAATTCCAAGCTTGTCACCCCAAATGTGGAGACCTCTTATGAGCTTAAGGCTCTATTTCCTCAACGTGTCTAAGAGTCGACACATTTTAGGAACAAAAGTTGTAAAATTCAGGACATGTGGGAGATCTTTAGGCAAGTAAAGATCAACCTACCTCTCTTGGATACTATCAAGCAAATTCCTCCCTATACCAAATTTCTCAAGGATTTGTGCACTCAAAAGCACACTTCCAAAATTCATTTATCAAAGAAGGTAAGGCTAACTGAACAAATGAGTGCGATAATTCAACACAGCACTCCTTCAAAGTATAAGGATCCAGAAGCCCCAACAATCTCGTGTGTCATAGGTGACAACAAGATAGAAAGGGCCCTCCTTGACTTAGGAGCGAGTGTGAACTTGATTCCTTATTCAGTTTACTTACAACTTGGGTTGGGGGATCTTAAGCCAACATCCGTGGTCTTACAGCTTACCGATAGATTGGTCAAACACCCACGGGGCATTCTTAAAGATGTCATCATCAAAGTGGACAAGTTCTACTTCCTGGTAGACTTTGTGGTTCTTGACATGAAATCAGTCCATGATTCAAATAAACATATTCCCATAATCCTCGGTAGGCCTTTCTTGGCTATGGCTAATGCTTTGATAAATTACCGAACCAGGGTGATGGATATCGCTTTTGAAAATATGCAAGTCAAACTCCACATTTTCCATGTAACTCAACATCCTTCCGAAGAAGATGATTGTTTTCTTATTGATGTGGTCAATGAAGTGGTCGAAGAATCTCTCCCCTTCATTCTAAACAAGGATCCTCTTGAAACTTGCTTGTCTCACTTTGACTTCGCAAACTTTGATATCAATTAATCCATTCAAGAAGTGAATTCTTTGCTCGAAGTTGGTACTATTATGGACTATCCTCCTTGAAAAGTGCCAAGAGAACCACTTCCTCAACTTTCAACTACTCTTCTGGTCCCTTCCTTAAAATCTCCACCACAACTTGAGTTAAAGCCGCTCTTGGTCCACCTCAAGTATGTGTTTCTTGGTATAAATAAAACTTTTCTTGTCATTATTGCATCAGACCTTTTAAAGGACCAAGAAAATAGCCTTTAGCAGTGCTACAAGAGCACAAAGAAGCTCTTGGCTGGGCAGTGGCTAATTTGAAAGGAATTGACCCTTCTATTTGTATGCATCGCATTTATATGGAGGACGACGCAAAACCTACTAGAGAGGTACAGTGCCGATTGAATCCCAACATGAAGGAAGTGGTCATAAAAGAAGTGATCAAGCTACTAGATGTGGGAATCATCTACCCCATCTCTAATAGCAAGTGGGTTAGCCCCACTCAAGTTGTTCCCAAGAAATCTGGCTTCACCGTTGTTGAAAATTCAGAGGGAGAGCTTGTGCCATAACGCACCACCACTGGGTGGCGTGTGTGCATTGACTACTGGAAACTCAACCCTACCACAAAGAAGGATCATTTTCCGCTTCCATTTATTGATCAAATCCTATAGACTCTAGCCGGCCAAAGCTACTACTGTTTCCTTGATGGTTATTTCGGCTATAATCAAATGGCAATTGATCCGTAAGATCAAGAAAAGACCACATTCATATGTCCCTTTGGAACCTTTGCCTATAGACGCATGCCCTTTGGGCTATGTAATGCATCGGCAACTTTCCAAAGGTGCATGATGTCCATATTTTTTTATATGGTTGAAAAGTTCTTGGAGGTATTCATTGATGATTTTTCATCTTTAGATCTTCCTTTGACTCATGTCTCTAAAATCTATCCGTTGTGCTTCAAAGATGCAAGGAGACAAATCTTATTCTACGTTGGGAAAAGAGTCATTTCAGGGTCCAAGAAGGCATTGTCTTGGGACATGTTATTTCAAAAAGTTGAATTAATCTCTAACCTTCCTCCTCCAAATTCTATCTGATAAATTCGTTCCTTCCTTAGTCATGCCAGCTTTTATCGATGCTTTATAAAAGATTTTAGCAAAATATCCCGGCCCTTGTGTAATCTCCTTGCCAAGGATATTCCCTTCAATTTTGATGAAGCTTGTTTAGAAGCTTTTAAGAAGCTCCATACTCTTCTCTCTTCAGCCCTAATTATAAAACTGCCTAACTAGTCTCTTCCATTTGAGATCATGTGTGATACATCCGATTATGCATTGGGTGCAGTTTTGGGCTAGCGTGTGGACAAGTTATCACATGCTATCTATTATGCTAGCAAAACTCTTTCTGATGCTCCGTTAAATTACATCACCACTGAAAAGGAATTGTTAGCTGTGCTGTACACCTTGGATAAATTCCATTCTTACCTTCTTGGAGCCAAGGTCATTGTCTTTTCTGACCATGCCGCTCTTAGACATTTGCTCACCAAAAAAGAGACCAAACCACACCTAATTCAATGGATACTTTTACTCCAAGAGTTTGACATTGAAATTTAGGATAAAAAGGGGACAGATAATGTCATCGTTGACCATCTTTCTCGTTTGCTCATTGAGAAATCTTCTGAATTTGCTGAAGTTCGTGATTTCTTCCTGGATGATCAACTGTTTCAGATTTCTCATTCAAGCCTTCCTTTGTGTGCGGACATTGTCAACTACCTTGCGGTTGGAAAAATTTCGTCCAATTGGTCCAAATAAGAGAAAGACCGGTTCTTCTCCCAAATCAAAATTTTCTTTTGGGAAGATCCGAAATGTTTCAAGTATTGCCCGGACCAAATCATCCAGCGATGCATTCCCAAAACCAAATTCTCAAGTGTCCTAAATTTCTGCCACACTCTTGCATGTGAAAGACACTTCAGTGCTAAGAAAACTACTAACAAAGTCCTTCAAAGCGGATTTTATTGGCCCTCTTTGTTTTGGGATGCTTACATTTTTTGCAAGTCTTGTGAGCGTTGCCAAAATCTCAGATCCATGTTAACATGATGCCCCTTACCCCTATCTTAATTATAAAAAATTTTGATGTGTGGGGAATTGACTTCATGGGACCGTTTCCATCCTCTTATGGCTACGAATGTATTCTTATAGCGGTGGATTACGTGTCTAAATGGGTTGAGGTGAAGGCTACCTAAACCAACGATTATAAAGTTATGGTCAAGTTCGTTCAATCGAACATCTTCAGTCGATTTGGTATGCCTAGAGCCATCATCAGTGACGGAGGTTCTCATTTCTGTAATCGCTATCTCACATCCGTCGTTCTTAAATATTCTGTCACTTATATAGTTGTTACACCTTACCACCCTCAAACGAGTGGTCAAGTGGAAGTATCTAATCATGAGATCAGGCATATTCTGGAAAAAAATGGTTCGACCGGACCGCAAAGATTGGTCATTAAGACTAAACGATGTGCTTTGGGCTTACCGGACAACGTATAAGATGCCCATCGACATGTTACCATATCGACTTGTCTTTGGCAAAGCTTGTCATCACTCGGTCGAATTAGAGCACCGTGCTTTTTGGGCCAAAAAAAGGCTCAACTTTGATCTTAAGCAAGCCAGTTCTACTCGCAAATTGTAGCTCAATGAGCTTGAGGAAATTCGAAATGATGCGTATGAAAGCGCCAAAATCTATAAGGCAAAGACTAAAGCATTTCATGACAAGCACATTGTCAACAAGTCTTTTACCCCATGACAGAAAGTTTGGCTTTTCAATTCTAGGTTATGACTTTTTCTCGGTAAACTCCGTTGACGATGGGATGGTCCGTATGTTATCTCATCCGTCTTTCTTCATGGTGCCGTTGAACTTCGTGATCCTACCGATGGATCATTCTTTAAGGTTAATGGCCAAAGGCTCAAGCCTTATGTTGATGGCATAGTCCCGATTCGAAAAGTAAAGAAAGTCCTATTGACGGACCCAATTTACGTGGACTGAGGGTTCGTCTAGCTATCGACGTTAAATTTAGCACTCATGGGAAATAATTCTTTCAACTTCCAAGCTTCCCTCTTCCAAGTTGCCATAGCAAAAAAATTTCAAAAATTAGCTAAGTGTAGTCAAAATGTGAACTTTTCCAGAACTGTCTCGGATTGCATTCCAAAGGTCACTTTAGGCTTCCTTAGTCATTCTTAAATCTCGACACCATTTTCGGAATTTTTTAAGATTGTTCGGCAATTTTTTTCAAAAATCTAAAAATCACGGAAAGATATTTGTCGTTTTCCCGAGTACGTCAATAAGAGCTTAAGTTTCTAATTGGGAAATTTTTCGACCATGGCCCGGCCTCCGTTTGGCCAAATTTCCAAAATAGCAACTAGCTAATTTTGTGAGTGCCCATCGAAAGAGGCAGCAAGTTTGTAAAATTACGGGCGCCCGCCCTACGACGCGGGCTCCCGCCCATGTTCCGCCCATACTCAGCCCTTCATTTAAGGGCCATATTGCAAAGCCCAATCAAACCTTTTACCTTCCCTCCACCCTCCTAGCCGAGCCACCCTCTCTATTTATCCTTCTACTCTCTCTCATTCTCCCTCATTCTCTCTCCTAAACCTATTTCCATCATAAACCCTCATCTCCAACATCCTTCCATCTCCATCATTCTCTCATTCATCTCCATTTCACTCCAAGAAGGGGGATTTTAGTTTCTACACTTTCGGTAAGTTTCTTTCTCTCTTTCTCTCAATTTTTGATCAATGGAGGATGGGCTTGATTATGTGGAAGTATAGTATATGTTGGGGCTTGTATATTCTTGATTCCAGGTCTTAAATTTTGGGGTTTTCTCATCTCTAACCCATTCCTTGCCTTTTTGAAAATTTTGTTACATGCCAGGTGTTCGATAAATTGCTAAAGCCAAGTCCCTCTTCCAAATGGCTCCCAAAACGGCCTCCAAGCGCCCTCGTTCCTCCGAGGGACCATCCGGGGAAGCTCCCACACCAAATTAGGCTGAGTGGCCCATTGAAACTGAGGCCAAATTTGTCATCAAAGATGGCTTTGAAGAAAATCTGGAAACAGCGTGGGCAGTCCAAGAGTTGAAGGACCGTGGCCTAAAAGCTCTATTCAAACCATGCACTAGATCTTTCTATCCGCGCATCATCCGCCAGTTCTATTCCAACATATTTTATACATGTGCAGAGCCAGAGGTCATTAAGACCACCATTGATGGCGTAACTTTTGAATTTACCATTCATGACCTTGCCATGGCCTTAGAGTGTCCATTGGCATCTTCGGTGAATGAACTGGACCAGCCTCTGTACGATGATCCTCCCGAGGAGCTAAGATTGGCAGAAATTGTTGAAGAAATTTGCAGTCGCAAATCAAGCACGAATAAGTCATTCCTTCCGTGTCGGTTGTTGTTCGTGGACTCTGTCCTTGCTAAAAATGTCCTTCCCATACCTAAGCATTCTGAACGTAAAGGGGTGTTTCTGCACACCCTTTATGCCGCTGAGAAAGGACATTGGTTTTGCGTCCTGCAGCTTATCTGGGGCAAGCTTCTCAAGGTCTATAATGATCTTTTTGTGATGCAGTCGGATAGGTCATTGTCCTTCTGACCATGCCGCTCTTAGACATTTGCTCACCAAAAAAGAGACCAAACCTTACCTAATTCGATGGATACTCTTACTTCAAGAGTTTGACATTGAAATTTAGGATAAAAAGGGGACAGATAATGTCATCGTTGACCATCTTTCTCATTTGCTCATTGAGAAATCTTCTGAATTTGCTGAAGTTCATGATTCCGTCCTGGATGATCAACTATTTCAGATTTCTCATTCAAGCCTTCCTTAGTGTATGGACATTGTCAACTACCTTGCGATTGGAAAAATTTTGTTCAATTGGTCCAAATAAGAGAAAGACCGATTCTTCTCCCAAATAAAAAATTTCTTTTAGGAAGATCTGAAAATTTTCAAGTATTACCCGGACCAAATCATCCGGTGATGCATTCCCAAAATTGAATTCTCAAGTGTCCTAAATTTTTACCACACTCTTGCATGTGAAGGACACTTCAGTGCTAAAAAAACTACTGACAAAGTCCTTCAAAGCGGATTTTATTGGCCCTCTTTGTTTTGGGATGCTTACATTTTTTGCAAGTCTTGTGAGCGTTGCTAAAATCTTGGATCCATGTTAAGAAAAGACATGATGCCCCTTACCCCCATCTTAATTATAAATTTTTTTAACGTGTGGGGAATTGACTTCATAGGACCGTGTCCATCCTCTTATGGCTACGAATATATTCTTATAGCGGTGGATTATGTGTCTAAATGGTTTGAGGTGAAGGCTACCAAAACCAATGATCATAAAGTTGCGGTCAAGTTCATTCAATCGAATATCTTCAGTCGATTTGGTATGCCTAGGGCCATCATCAGTGACGGAGGTTCTCATTTCTGTAATCGCTATCTCATATCCGTCCTTCTTAAATATTCTGTCACTCATAAGGTTGCTACACCTTACCACCCTCAAATGAGTGGTCAAGTGGAAGTATCTAATCATGAGATCAAGCATATTCTAGAAAAAATGGTTCGACCGGACCGCAAAGATTGATCATTAAGACTAAACGATGCGCTTTGGGCTTACCGGACAACGTATAAGATGCCCATCGGCATGTCACCATATCGACTTATCTTCGGCAAAGCTTGTCATCTCCTGGTTGAATTAGAGCACCGTGCTTTTTGAGCCATAAAAAGGCTCAACTTTGATCTTAAGCAAGCCAATTCTACAAGCAAATTGTAGCTCAATGAGCTTAAGGAAATTCGAAATGATGCGTAATAAAGCACCAAAATCTATAAGGCAAAGACTAAAGCATTTCAATACGAGCTTAAGTTAAAGAAAATTCGGAAACGGCGTGGGCAGTCCAAGAGTTGAAGGACCGTGGCCTAAAAGCTCTATTCAAACCATACACTAGATCTTTCTATCCGCGCATCGTCCACCAGTTCTATTCCAACATATTTTATTCATGTGCAGAGCCGAAGGTCATTAAGACGACCATTAACGGCGCAGCTTTTGAATTTACCATTCATGACCTTGCCAAGGCCTTGGAGTGTCCATTGGCATCTCCGGTGAATGAACTGGACCAGCCTCTGTACGATGAGCCTCCCGAGGAGCTGAGATTGGCAGAAATTGTTGAAGAAATTTGTAGTCGCAAATCAAGCACGAATAAGTCATTCCTTCCGTGCCGGTTGTGGTTCATGGACTCTGTCCTTACTAAAAATGTCCTTCTCGTACCTAAGCATTCTGAACGTAAAAGGGTGTTTCTGCACACCCTTTATGCCGCTGAGAAGGGACATTGGTTTTGCATCCTGCAGCTCATCTGGGGCCAGCTTTTCAAGGTCTATAATGATCTTTTTGTGATACAGTTGGATAATGCCCTCACTTGGGCACTTCTATTTCCATACTTGGTCACCAAGCTCCTCAAGATTAAGAAGTTCAAGGTCCCCCAAAGAAAAGAAAAGAGCACCAAGGTATTTCTTTTTGACCTTGGTGTATGAAAGTTAAACACCGTCCAGCTTAAGCCTTCTCGTCAAGCCCGCATTGGTGGTGAGTTTGATTGGGGAGGCCCAGCTGGTCCTGTTGCTCCGGCTCCGGCTGTTCCTGCACCTATTGCACCACCACCACATGGTATGTCCCGTGCTGATTTCAACTCTCTCAACAACAGCATGGATACACTGCAGCTGCGAGTCGAGACCATGGATAGCGCCCTTACGGACTTCCATAGGGAGACTAGGGAGATGTTGCAGGCCATGCTGCAGTCCTTGATTGATCACCCGTCAGGCGGCGCCGGTGGCTCATCAGTCACTCTGATGATGGAGTGATTTTATGCTTTTAGTATCTATTTTGCTTTTCAATAATACTACTTGGATTTATTTTGGGCCGCGTTTTGCATTTATTTTTAGCTCCTATTTTGAACTTTTAACTGTAACTCTTTTTGTTATTTTGCATAACTACTCGGTTTTTAGTTAAATAATATTGCAGTTATTTATTTTTTCTTTCTAACTAGATTTATATGATACTTGTTGTGCCTAGATGTGTTTTGACAGGCTTATAGAATCAAGTTTGGGGGCATTACTTTTGGAATTCACATGGTGGTCTGTTTATACCGCCACTGATTTTTCCTCCACTGGGTATTATTGTTCTTTGTACCCTCTTTTTTCAATTTCATTTCTATTCTTTATCTTCTCACATTAAGGACAATGTGACATTCAAGTTTGGGGGTACATTATTGCATTTTTGGTATTACATTTTTTTATTGCATGCGCTAAATTGTTCATGTAAATTAATAAAATCATTTTTTGGAAAGCGATGATCTTGTAACCTCCAAAATCATTTTTTGAAAAACGATGATCTTGTAACCTTGGAACTTGTTGGAGAATGGAGCCTGTGTTTAATACTTTGTATATAGAGGCAAATGATAGTTTTGAAAATAAAGAAAAATCTGAAATGATCATATTGATTCAAATTAGTTTGTATAAATGCTTCAATTAGATTTTCGTCGAATTTCATACTCTTCTATGCTTCACACTTCACAGATGCACATCAGAAACTTAATTGTGAGGCATGTAACCTGATTTACCTTGACCATGACTCAGTTGATTTGAATTGATGACCCTAATGAATGAATATATTTGGCATTGATCTCTAAAAAAAAAAAAATGCAAATCCAGTTTGGGAGTTGCTGGCTCAACACTTGCTACATGGGTTAGTTAGAAAGCTTAAGGGACTTAGGTATTGCATGGTCATTCACGAAAAAAATATATATATAAATAAATAAATATGGTTCATTGGAGTTCGTAGCCTTGCCAACTCGAGTTATTAAGCCCTTAGAGTGTCTCTATACTTAGCACCCTACAACCATTCGGTTTGGGAGTTACTGGCCTAACACTTGCTACAGGGGTCGGTTAGAAAGTTTAAAGGACTTCAGTATTACACGACCATAATATGTATCTAAAAAATAAATTTGTGTATTTTGAATAAATTCATGCCTTAGAGACCTCATTTAAAAGGGAAATTCAATGATTTGAAGACTTGTGTTTTGAAATTGGACAAAGAAGGTAAAAACTGCATATTGGGAATCCGGTTCACTTTTATTGAAGTTAGAGTTGATTTATATTAAAGAGATGACAATTAAAGTATTTATATGGACTATAATGCTGATGCATCAGAATTGAAATATGTTTAAGTGTTGTGTTATATCAAGGCTTCATATACACAAGATAGTCTGCAAAATGATTCCGTCTCCAATATTCTGTCTGTTCCAAGTTGTAAATAAGCTGTGTGTGTATTTTCTTACACCATAGTAGATGTATGTTGATAGCATTTCAAATATTGTCATTTTTTATAAGATCTTTATTTATGGTTTTGCTGTAGGACTAGCAAAATGTAAGTTTGGGGGTGTGATAAGCGCCCAATATTGCATATTCAAGTGCTCTTATTTGCATTAGTTAATTCCATTAGCTGATCATATTGTATATATTAGCTTCATTTGCATGTTTTTGTTTACTTTCAGGTTGGTTCCCTGAAGATAGTTAAAAGTGGGGCTTTATTGAGTTCTTGAAGAATCAAAGCACGCCGTCGTCGGGAACCTTCATTTTGGCCAAGCTGGTGACCCATTGAACTTATGGTTTTCCCTGTAAAAAAATGCTAAGGACAATGATTGCCTCATCGGGCCAAGCCAAGTTCAATTTAAGAAGCAAATGTGGTGCTCAGCAGCATTGCGAGCTCTCACCATGCACCTATGGGAGCCCGCCAATTGAGGCAGAAACTTTTGATTTTTGTAGGGCCTGCAATGCACTGCAGGCACCCGCCAAGTGCCACCATAAGGCACCCTCAGTAACCCGCGGGTGCCCGCCCTGCGTTGCGGGCGCCCACCAACCTGTAAAGTGCAGGCCACTAACTCCATGATTTTACTTAAGTTGTCCCCTTTAACCCAATGTGTGGTTTTGCAATCTTCTAGGAATGGTGAGCCACGAAATTAGAGTTGTTGGGAGGCTATCTTTAATATATAGGAGGCTCGTATGGTTGTAAGAGATCATCACACATTATAGGATATTTCTAGAGAGAGAAATATTGTTCTTGAGAGCTTGAGTTGTGTGTGTGGCCTCTAAGTGCGAAAATGGGAGGGTTGGCCATCTCTTTTCCTTCCTCCATTGTTCCTATGGGTAACTAACTCCCTTTTTAGGGAGGTGATGAAGCCTTATCTTGTAAGCATGCTCTAATTTTAGTTTAATTTGGGGGATGAAATGTATGTATAGGCCAAGTTTCATAATCTAGAGCTATACACATGTTGTAATGGATATTAATGTTTCAAAATGATCATTTTGAATTTATTGTCTTGTCTTAGATTATTTTCTCTCATGATCATATGGCTTGCATTTTCATAGTGACACTGAAAATGAGATTATGTAATGGTTTTAATGGCACGTTATTTGAGAAGCTTGATAGTTCATGGCTTAGGTCATTCCTTTGATGGTCTATTCTTGATTTTTAACTTCATGTGCTTTTATCATTTGATTAAGGGTTTGATAATCTCTAGCTTAGTAAGCATGTCTAAGGCTACACCCTAGTTTATGTAGTTCAAGCATGTAAAACTTTGATAGATTATTTTTGCCTATTGATTTCATGAATTTCTTGAAGATAATGTAGCAACTTTGTGTTGTTACATACCATGGTCATATACCTATGTTGTTCCCCAAATTTATCATAAGCTAGTATGTTTATAGGATTGGTATTGGATTCACTTCCCTAATCCTCTCTACCTAAGTTTCCCTCCTTTTAATCTCCTTTATTTTATTGTTTTATGCACAATTTAATTCCAAGTACCAAGTGACAAACCAAACAAAACTTTACACCTCCCCGATCAAACTAAAAGTGATTTTAAAGACCTTGGTTGCCATAAACTAGCAGTCCTTGTGGTTCGACTTACCCCAACGATTGCCTTATTTTACAATGATTTGTGCTATTGGAAGGGTTGATTAATATTGACGACCGATCAGTAGTAGCTACCAAAACCGCTGATCAAGCAGTTGTGGTTGAGTTCATTCAAACGAACATCTTTAGTCGGTTTGGTATGCCATGAGCTATAATTAGTGATGGAGGTGCTCATTTCTGTAATAGGTATTTCCGTACCTTGATGTAAAGATACTCCATTACTCATAAAGTTGCTTTTGCCTATCATCCCCAAACAAGTGGCCAAGTAGAAATATCTTATCATGAAATTAAGAGAATTCTTGAGAAAACATTTAAGCTAGATCATAAAGATTGGTCTTTCAGGTTGAATGATACTTTGTGGGCTTACCGTACTGCTTATAAGACTCCGATTGGTATGTCACCTTACTGTTTAGCCTATGGTAAAGGGTGCCATCTTCCTGTAGAGTTAGAACACAGAGCTTTCTGGGCTATTAAAAAGCTCAATTTTGATATGACAACTGCTAGTTTTAACAGGAAGCTTCAATTAACTGAGCTTGAGGAATTGCGTAATGATGCTTATGAGAGTGCTAAGGTTTACAAATCAAAGACTAAGGCATTTCATGACAAGCATATCTTACGTAAGACTTTTGAGCCTGGGAAGAAGGTTTGGTTGTTTAATACACGACTGAAACTTTTCCCTGGAAAGTTAAAGTCACGATGGGAAGGTCCATACATGGTTATTTCTGTTACACCTTACGGTGCAATAGAGACACAAGATTGCAAGACTGGACAACTGTCCTAGGTCAATGGATAGAGACTAAAACCCTACATTGAGGGTAGTGTGCAAAGACGTACAGTGGAGGCAATAGAACTTCTTAATCCCTTTTACTTGGACTAGAGAGGTCGAGTTTATGTTGAGCTATCGATGTTAAACTCAACACTTGTATGTTGTACCGTAGATTTGTGAAGTTTTATTTTTATTTTTATTTTTCGTTATTTTTGTGTGTTTTAATTAATTATTATTTTTTTAGGTTTTCGTAATTTTTAGGTTTATATTATTTATAGTTTAGTTGATTTTAGGTTAAAATAGAAAAAAGAATAGAAATTGAAAAATAAGGATCCGTCAGGCAAAGTTGTTGGGAGAAGCCCTACGCCCTCCTATTCATCATATTCACTTTCTTAGGCTAGTCACATGCCAGATAGAGATGGCGGGGGTTCCGATACCCCTGAACGAGGTTACTGTAACCGTCTTCACCCAGTATCATTTCACGCAGTGGAACGTCTTCGAGTATATGCCTAAGTTGAGGAAGCTGGAATGGGGTGTTGACGATGAGATCCGAGGGGATCGACGGCGCAGAGACGCCGAGGCGTGGGGTGTGCCTTATATGCTGCACTTTCTACCTTATCCACCCCTGCCTACTATTATTTCTACTGACCCTGCTGATGTGGTGATGGCAGCGGCGGATGAGGACGAGGACGATGACGATGATGAAGAGGCTACAGATGAGGAGGTGTATCTCTCTGATTCCCAGCCTCAGGTTAGAAGGAGACACACTCCTGCAGCCCAGCCTGAGAGCTCTTCTTAGGTTGAGATTAGAGAGTTACAGACCAGGGTAGTCGGGCTGCAGGATGGTCAGACGGTGCTGCGGCAGATGCTGACTGCGCAGTAGAGCATATTGGAGGAAATATTGCGCCGCACTCTGTTCGCTCCATCTTTTTCTTCCGTTCCACCACCACTACCTATGGAATAGTTCTTAGGACTTTTCGATATTTTTGTTGACTAAGGCAGTTCTTTTTGATGTATTTATTTCCATATGATATATATCTGCGCTAAGTCTTTATTTCAAAAGTATTGTACTAAATTTATATATATATATATATATACATGCTTTTTGTTCTATTTCCTTGTGTTGATATTTTAGATCACTGTGATATTTCTCTCTACTTACTCTGTATACTTGATACTTTGATATGTATTAGAGTTTATTGTTTTTGCCAAATACAACAGATTAAGTTTGGGGGTGATTTGACTAATAGCAACCTTGGGTGGTTTTGAGGAACCACTATGTTGAAGGAGGAGATGCTAGAAATTCTTTTTACCCGTCTTTGTATTATTATGTTCTATCTTTGTTGGACTGCTTGTATGGTAATATCTTCCTAACTCTCTTTTGTTCTCACACATTGAGGACAATGTGCACAATAAGTTTGGGGGTAAGGTTGTTGGTTGTTGATAATTAAATTTTTGTTAACACAAGGATATGTTCTGATTATTGAGGATATAAGCATATGCTTGAGTCTGTTGATAGATATATACTCTGTTTGCAGTCTAATGTTGGTTAGAAATGGTTTCTATGCTAAAACAGCTGTGAAAAGGATTCCTTAAATTTTTTTTAAATCAGTTGATAGCCTGTGGTCCATTAGAATAATTATTGTTTAATGATTTTGATCTCTGAGATGCTACACTTTGCACATATTCACACTTGTATGAATTTTGTGGGGTAGAAATTGGAAGTCTTGTTTTGTTTTGAGTTAGACTAAAATGACCAGGTAGAGTTGATAGTTTTGATGACCAAGGCATAATAAATAAATAAATAAATAAAAAGAAAACAAACAGAAACAATTTGGTATGTATGCAAAAATTCTTCACCAATGTGAATGAATAAAGAAAAAAAAATACAAACAAAAGAAAAAAAAATGATGAAAAATGAGAAAAAGTAGAAAAGGATCAAGTTCAGGTTTGTATTTAGATTGCTTGAGTGATTAAGTCCTTAAGGGTGTGTTCTGACACATATTGCCCTAAGATGTCTGGTCTAGGAGTCATTGGCTGAAAGTTTGTTATATAAGGGGTTTAAGTTGCCTAGATTACTTGACCAATTAAGTCCTTAAGGGTGTTTCAACATTTAACGCCCTAAGATCATCTGGTCTGGGAGTCGTTGGCTGAAAGTTCGTTACATGGGTGATTTAGCAAGCTTAATGGACTTGAACATTGCACATATCCTTTTTGAAAAAATGCATACCTATGAAAATAAATAAATAAAATGCCTTGGGAGTTGAAATTTGAAAAGTCTGCTTGTGAATTAAGGAATAGTAAGGGATAAATGCAAGTATAAACAGTAAGCCATATGTTGAATTGTAGGATCACTATTAAAAAGTGTTTTAGAGATTAAAATTATTGAATAAATGATTAAACTGATATGTGGGGACTATAGGTGCTTAATTGAAATTGAAAGTTGAAAGTAGTTTTGATTACATGATTGGTGTACTTGCTGTATTTGACTAATTAATGAACTACAGGGATGATATGATTTAAAAACAGGCTTGAATAAGCTTGCTGTGCACTTAAGGCACTTATTTGAGAAGTTTGTGGGTATCTTCACTGGAAACCATCATGAGACTATAACTCATCTACTAGGGGTAACCTAGGGGTTTAAAGGCTTGTTACATAGGCTAAATGCAACTATGATTCCACAAAAGCAGCTTTTTAGTTCTGTATTGCTAAGGAACTAGCAATATGTAAGTTTGGGGCTGTGATGAGCGCTAAATATATGCATATTCGAGCTCCTAAATACATATCTGTTAAGGCCTAAAGTGATACTTCTATCCACAGTTAGACTAATTTATGTTTAATATGTGTTTGTAGGTACTTTCCCAAAGAAATGGTTAAAACCAAGACTTTATGATGATATCAAAAGAGTTGATTTAATTACAAGGCTATGCTCCTAGGTCTCGTGCCTCACTTTTAGGATCGAGCACCATTCATTAAGGATCAAGCACTAACAACTGAAGCTTGAGCCTGGTGTCCTGAAGCTCCAACCTGGTGTCCCAAATACTCAAGCCTTGTACTTAGTGCTCGAGCCCAAGAAGCTTGGATCGAGCAATGTTAAAAGAATCCAGTCCTAGAAATATTCTAAGTGTTGGAGAAAAAGACGCTTCGGAAAATAGTTGAAGAAAATTGGCTAAATGTTAAAATGAAAATCGAGCACCATTCATTGAAGCTCGAGCATCCATCCAGAGAGGCTCGAGCCTTGTTCTTGAAGCTCGAGCCTGCACCTTAAAGCTCGAGCTGTTCCTGAAGCTCAAGCCTTCTATGGCATGTCATAGTTAAAGTACATGATTGTTCTCTTTATCAGCCGTATCTCATCCCAGTTGGGCCAGAAGACTTAAAAGCCCACTAAATATTATTTTCTTCTATAAAAGAAGTCTTAAGCCTTGATAGAAGGGGTCCAAAATTTCAATCTCTTTGTTGGTGTATTCAGAAGGTTGAAGGTGTGGTGGCTTTTAGTGTTTTTACAACCTTAAAAGTGAAGATCCTGAGAAGAGAAGTACCATTCGTGATGAAAGAGATGAATGCAACACAGATGATATCCAACCTTGTCATGAGTAGCTAATTCCTCTCTTAGGGCACTAATGTAACCCAACCTAAATACTATGGTTTGATTGTTTTAACTCTGGGATTAATTTTAATATATGTATTTTCTTCACTATATGACTATGAGCACTTGAGACAACTCAAGTGGTTTTCATGCTTTAATAGATTATTAACAGTTACTACCTTGTCTTAGATGTAATAGTCTATTTTCTATTCTCAACCTACCTTATTATATGGAATCTGGCAGATCCCTGCTGGACTTAAGAATAGAGGTCATATAATGGTGTTCCAATATGTTTTACAAAAGAATGTTTTCATAGTCTATGCTTAGGAAAGGTGGATTGTTTGCAACATAGTTAAAGTAGTTAAAATAGTTAAAGTAGGTAGGCGGATAATCCACACTAACCATAGATAGGTTAATGTTAGCTGATTTTGTAAAACATCTTTCTTTAAACCCCGAATTGAACGAAAGTTACTGAATTCAATTCCTTTGAAAAATATCATTATTAAATTCCCAGAGTTACTATAATTAACTGTAGTACGATGGTTGTGGTGAAGTCAAAGCCCTAAGATTCCTCTCTCTCTAATCACTCAATTTATTTACATTACTTTTATTTGATATTTTGTTTTTAAATTCTAGTTCGTTAAACCGTGACAACCAACAAACTTTCCAACCAAGTTATCTGTAAACCATATAACAAAGTTAAAGACTGAAATACAACTCTCTTCTCCCTGTGGGTTCGACATCTCTTTCTATAGCACTATTCTGCAAGGAATCGTTCTATTGCGAGTAGAAAAACAACAACATTATGGATGATAGGAACAATGGGAATCCTAAGCCTCTCTTTTTCTTCCTGTCCTTTTTCAACTTGATTGTCAACCACTTTACCACTCCTCAATGTAGTGATAGCCTGAACTTGCTCATGATGAATACCTGAGGAATTGGTTTCATCAATCATATAAGTCTGCCCTTTCGAGTTGGCTATTGACTGACTAGGCAACTTTCCATCTTCTCTTCGAGATAAAGTACTCACTATTTGCCCAACTTATGCCTCTAACTTTGTTATGGCTTGAGAATGAGAATTAAGAAGTTGGGTATTGGCTTTAAGATCAACAAGCGCATTGAGTACTTGATCTTCAAAAGCAGAATTTCTAGGAAGAGGTAAAAGATTAGGAGCTTGAGTGGGTTGATTCCTAAATTGAGGTGGACGGTAAATACCAGATTGATTGAAAGAATTTTTTTGTGGCATAGGATTGGATTAATTTTTGATACTGTCCTTAAGATTAGGGAGTAGTGGGTCCTTAACTTTGGTTACGCCATGATAGATTAGGATGATCCCTCCGGCTAGGATTATATATAGAAGAATATGGATTGTATGTTGGTCTAAAGAATGCATTATTCATTTGCCCCTATGGGATCTTAGATGATTGTCCCATCATAGGGCAAGTATCAGCAAAATAGGAAGGATTAGCACAGACTGAACAAACTTCCTTTGTAGGGCAGTTTGTGGACTAGCAACAGGAGCAAAGCCAGATGATATAATTTGATCGAACCTATGGTTCAAGGCTTTTATTTGAGCAGCTAATTCACTGGATTTGTCTACCTCAAAGAATTTTTCAACTTTATGCATTCCAAGTGAAGACCTAAACCTAAAGGAAGATGCATGTTGAGTTGAATTTTCACTTAGGGCCTCAAACAGTTCCCAAGCGTTAGCTGGACTCTTATGTAGAAAAGCTCCATTACTAGAAGCATCAACAATGTTTTTATAAGAATCAGAAAGACTATCATAGAAAATCTGTATTAAGTACCATTGTGTAATATCATGGTGTGGACACTTTCTTAGAAGATCATTATATCTCTCCCAAGTACCATGGAACTGTTATCTCGGGATTTAGGAAAGCGCTCTGATTTCTCTTCTCATTTGATAAGTTTTACCTAATGTGTAATACTTTTTCAAGAACTCCTATTGTAACATCTCCCATATAGATATGGAATTTGGAGGAAGGGAATGCTACCAAGTTTTTGTTTTGTCCTTAAGAAAAAATTGGAAAAGTCGCATCCTGAATGAATCATTGGTAAGAGTGGTCAACTTTATAGTTGAACACAATTCCAAAAATACATCCAAGTGCGTATAAGGATCCTCTGTTGCATACCCATGGAAGGTAGGAAGTATTTGGATCATAGCAGGCTTGATCTCAAAATGGGTTGCATCAGCGTTCGAAAATACAAAGCACGAAGGAGAAGTGTATGTGGTAGGAATAAAATGGTCCCTTAATTATGGTTGTGAAGGAAAAGGTGGAGCCCATGCTCCATTACCATTACCATTACCATTGCCATTATTATTGTTATTACCCAATGCATCACGATTATCTGCCATGTTATCAGAGGAACTACCTATGAAATTCAAATGTCTTTTAAGTTTCCTTAACTGACTAAGAGTTCTCTCTATTTTAGGATCATGCACTAAGGGTTTTGATCGATTATGGCTAGTGAACATGCATTAATTCCACTAATCCTAGAAATAACAAAAATAAAATTTTCTAAGTAAAAAGAGAACAATAAAAACTCATAAAAGGTTTAATAAACCGAAACTTTTTCTCCCTTAAGCGTCTTTGTCCTCACTGTTACTTTCTTGTACCTGAAAAGAAAAAGAATTAAGGTGATATATCAAAAAGTCCGAAGACTGGTAAACCAAAATAACCTAATTAAAAACTAAACTAAAACTAATCTCCTCGGCAACGGCTCTAAAAATTGATGTGCCTAATTTTACCACTAGCAATAGTACGATTCCGTATAGGATAATGCTATAAAGAGAGGTGTCGAACCCACAGAGAGATGAGATTTATATTCAGTCTTCAATTTAGTTTTATTGGTATATAGGTAACTGGTTGAAAATTTTGTTGGTTGTCATGATTAAAAACGAACTAAATTTAAAGCAAAATATTAAACTAGAGTAAATTAAATGATTAGAGAGAGAAATCTTAGGCTTTTACTTCACCACCATCATCATATTATAGTTAATTGTATTAACTCTGGGAATTTAACAATTATGTTTTTCAAATGAATTGAACTCAATAACATTCATTCAATTCGGGTTTCAAAGAAAGATGTTCTACAAAATTCAGTTATCTATAACCTATCTGCGGTTAGCATAGACTATCCACCTACCTACTCTAACTACTTTAACTACTCTGCAAACAACCCACCTTTCCTAACCATAGATTATGGAATTATTTTTTTATAAAAAACATTGGAACACCATTATATGACCTCTATTCTTATGTCTGGCAGCCAGATACCGTCTAATAAGATAGGTTGAGAATAGAAAAAACAAATAATTATATCTAAGATAAGGTAATAACAGTTTGTAATCTATTAAAGCATGAAAACCAATTGAGTTGTCTCAATTGCTCATAGTCATATAATCAAGAAAACATAATATATTAAAATAATTCCAGAGTTGAGAACAATCAAACAAAAATACTAGATTAGGTTACATCAGTGCCCTAAGAGAGGAATTAGCTACTCATGACGTGTTGGATTTCATCTGTGTTAGAGTTGTCTCCATCGTCATGGACGGCACTTCTCTTCTCATGATCTTCACTTTCTAAGGTTGTGGAACCCTAAAAACTACCACAGTCAGCCTTCTGAATCACACGGCAAAAAGGATTTGGAATTTTGGACCCCTTCTATCAAGACTTAAGCCTTCTTTTATAGAAGAAAATAAGGATTTGGTGGGCTTTTAGGTCTGCTAACCATCTGGAATAAGATACGGCTGAAAAAGAGAACATTCTCATAACTTAAACCTAACTTATCATGGAAGGCTCGAGCCTTAGGAACAAAGGCTCGAACTTTAAAGTTTAGGCTCGAGCTTAAGGAATAAGGCTCGAGCTTCTCTAGATTGATGCTCAAGCTTCAAGAATTAATGCTTGATCTTCATTTCGACACTTAGCCAAATTTATTCAATTACTTTCTGAAGCATCTTTTTCTTCAACACTTAGAATATTCTTGGGATAAAAATCTTTTAACATTACTCGATCCAAGCTTGATGGGCTCGAGCACTAGGTACCAGGCTTGAGTATTTGATTCTCAAGGCTCGAGCTTCAATAGATAGTGCTCGATCCTTGGGGTTAGGCACAAGGTATAGAAACTTGGAAATCAACTCTTCAAATTCCGATGCCTTGTGCTTGAGCTTAAGGGTCATGGCTCGAGCACCCTATGGTCAGGCTAAAGCACCCTTTGTTTAGGCTCGAGCCTGAAGGTACAAGGCTCGAGCTTTAATACCTTGTTAATTTTTGTCTTCTTTGACTTGTAAGGCTTGAGCCTCAAGACTTAGGCTCGAGCTTTAGATTCTGAATTCTTCTAAACTTTACCATTTAAGCTCTAGGCTTGCTCTGGATGACCGGCAATGACTCTGTAAACTTTGATATCATCATAAAGTCCTAGTTTTAACCATTTTTCTGGGAAAGTACCTACAAACACACATTAAACATAAATCAGTCTAAATATGGATAGAAGTAGTACTTTAGGCCTTAACGTACGTATAGTTAGGGGCTTGAATATGCAATATTCAGCGTTCATTAGCAGTTTCCTTAGCCCGAATTGGAGATTTAGCACTGGCTCCCCTTGTGCTCTCTTACTTGTACAGAGGTCTACATGACCTACTTGCTTCAAAGTTTTCAAGGTTCAAAGGCCCCTTCTAGTTATTCCAGATATGGCTTAAGGTATATTTCCAAAATAGAACTTCAACCCTAGTCACTCCAACTAGAAAATCTCTTCTGTGCCATTCTTTGGCAGCAGCAGATCCTTCTCCTTTTAGCTTTGCTGAAAACTTGGAATATTTCTACAATCAATGTGAGACTGGTAATGATGGGTTCTTTGATCCATTTACCGCCATTGGTCACATGCCATCATAGTTGGTTCCATCTCCTGGAGTGTCCACCAAAAAACATTCTACAGATTGGAAAAATATTTGGGCTAGCTTTCTTCTTACTCATGACCTCTATTATAGCACTTCCCAGCCCACTCTGAAAAATAGCTTCTGCGATGTTGAGTTCTACAATTCAGCTCAATTGGCTAGACAAATGGGATTCACTCAACTGATTCCTTTGCAGCCTTACAAATCTTATAACAGATTCTTTGACCAATGTTCACGTCTCACAGATGCAAAGCAATTTGCAGCAATTGATAAAGCTTATGCAGTGAAAATGGCAGCTTTTAACTTCCAAGGCCATACTAGCAAGCCTCAGTCAACCATTGAATTCAATGTATGGTGGTGAACTTATATTTCTTCTACCCAGATAAAAAATCATAAGGCTGTCTGTGATTCTATACTGGCGTCTTTTAAGCCCTTGTTTCCAGGTATAAATGTATTTACTATAAGTTCCATTTTCCATCTTTCCTCTTTGAAATTCGTTAATCTTCCATACACTAAGATTTGGCAAATTTTAGATGGAGAAGAAGAAATACTCGAGGAAAGTGAGGAAGATGGAAGTGGGGAGAAAACCATTGTAGTAACTAACAAAAATGAGGGTGTTGCCGAAAGTGGTGATGTAAGTATTGAAAGTCTTTCCTCAAGTGACGATGAAGAAGAGGAAGAAGAAGTTGAAGAAGAAATACTAGAAGAAGAAGATGATGTTTTGTATAAAACAAATGGAAAAAGAAAAACTTCTCAGGTATTTCAATGTGGCTGGACTTAGTTTTTCCATATTCTAGACCTTACTTACATTTCATTTTGCAGGGACTAGCTATTGTCAAAAAATAATTTCACCCCCAATTCTCCTCTTCCGATGAAGATTCCTCCGATGGTGAAGTTGGTATTTCCAAAGGGCAAACCGCTACTCAACAATCCAACAATGCCCTCAAAGTGCGTAGCCCCTCTGGAAAGATTGTTAAAGAGGAAAAAAGGAAAATCATGCCTGATCTGGAAAAAATAGAAGACTTTAAACAACCCAAAGACTCTCCAAAACACAAAAATCAAAGCCATCCAAAGAACTTGTTTTGGTAAGTCTCAATCTCTGTCCCTTTCTAGTTTTATCACTTTTAGATGTCTGTAACTCTCTTCAAACTTAACCAACAGGGCTCTTCTATGGGAAATAACTTCATGAATATCCATCTGGACCAACAAGTTGCATAAGGAAAATATTTAGCCCTTCAAGTATTAATCAAGGAGAGTTTGACCAGCAAAAGTGAGAAAAGTCTACCCATTCCAACTTCTACTATAGGAATATCCATTCCTTTCAAAACTGGTGAAACTTTTACAGGCCATGTTCCTTCCATCCCAGAGGCAAGTCTTTATACTTTTAAACTTCGCCTTTTTTCTTTCTTTCTATCTAATACAAACTTGTTCTCACTTAAGGCCACTCCTTCCATGTCTACCTCAACCTCCTTCATGGTGCAGAGAAGAGCCCTTCTAGCTTTGGCTGATGTTTACAAAGTGATCAAGGCCACCAAATCTTCCAGTACTTCTACCTCAAGTGCCAATGTCATCATACTCCCAGGACCTTCAGATGATGCTATCATGGCGGCTAAAGAAAAACTATTGATTTATCTTACTCATGATGTAGAGGATATTATATCCTTCCACCAAAGTCTCGCCAGCACTACTATGACCCTTAAAAAACATTTTGGATTTCCTAAGTATGTCCAAGCTTCCTTGACCAAACTGCAACACCAACTCCAATCCATTATTGCCCATGTAAGCTCCAGTTCTTCCACAATTTCTGAATATTAAAAGGAGGCTAGGCTAAAAAATAAAGCTCTTGAGGATTTTTAACTCTCATTAAAGCCTTACCCGGAAATCAAAGAACAAGCTGAGAAGCTCATGGCTAAGAAAGAAGGATTGAATGAGGAACTGGCCAGGTGTGATACCCCCGAATTTCCACGTGTAGGTTGGCCAGGCCCACACCCGAAAACACAGGAATATCAAAATAATTTAGTATTTAAACGAACATAGAATACAAGAAGAATAAAATAAATAAATAAATCGCTGAATGAAATTCTATTAATAAAATAAAACCTCCTTAACAAAAATAAATTCCATAAATTTAAAATTCTAAAATACAACTCGGAGATCCTATAAGTTAAGGACTCCTAAACCATAAACTATTAATTTACCAGACATCTAACAATAAATAATAACACTAAAAAGTAAACCAGATGAGTAGATGAATGACAGTCTCCCAGCTACGGGTCCTCAACCTCGAGACTAGAACTTCTAATAACCTGAAAAATAAATCGTGGGTTAGACCTACGAGCAAGTTCCCTCTACCAAGCCTCTGAAAACCAATAAATAAAACATCTCTAACCAAAATCATCCTAATTAAAGTTTTAACCTTTAATATAAGATGATACATATATAATATATATAAATATATAAAGAATATGTTCATTAATATAATCCTTGAAATCCAAGACCATAAATAATGATAAGACTACCTCCATATTTAAATTAACCATCAAGTACATTCCCCTTTTAAAAGAAAACTCATTTAAACCTAAATTTCATATTTAAATAGTTATTTAACCATTTAAATAATAAATAATAATCCAAGAAATATTTTCCTTCAATCCAAATCCCAATATCCAGTATGATTTTATTTATAAATATCACAAAACAAAGATCTATATTTCGGCAACTCATCCATGCCTTCACTAATATTATTTTATCAATACTATAAAATAATATATTATCCTTTAAACATTATTTTATTATAATATAAGAATATTTATCACCTCTAACTTATAAACACAATATCCATAGATGTATATCTAATCATCTAACTTATCTAGTAATTTATTTATATTTTAGCAATTCACCCATGCCTCCACAAATATTGATTTATTTATACTTTGGCAACTCATCCATGCCTCCACAAATATTGATTTATTTATACTTTGGCAACTCATCCATGCCTCCACAAATATTGTTTTATGATTTGGCAAATCAACCGTGCCTCTAGAAGTATGTTTATTTATACTATAACAACTCAACCATGCCTCTACAAGTAATACATTTACACTTTAGCAAATCAACCATTCTTATTAAATGACAATCTGTTTGTGTCTTGGCAATTCATCCATGCCTCTAAAAGTATATTTTTATCCATACTATTAATTATCAATATATCTATGCTTCCCATGTCTTTATTTTAGTCATACAATTAATAAGACAATTTATTTATGTCTTTAGCAACTCATTCATGCCTCCAATTTAACCATGTACCAAACTTTATAATTAACTATGAAATAAATCATACATAGGCACTCCATGTAAGTTACAAGCATCTAATTAATTTAAATAAACAACCTATTATGATTTCATCAACACCACCATCACATATATAAACATGATAAATATCAATGAACAACTTATTAATAAATTAGGTTATATTTATTTATTTATGTGTGGTAGTATAACACGTAGGAGTATATAACACGTAGGTTACACAATTTAGTAATGTCCAAATAACACGTTATATGTTAAATATAAATATTAAGAATTATTAGGTCAACACCTAACCAATACAAATTATCCAAATTGGTTAAAATAATTATGGGATAAGATATATATATATATACAAAATTCGTATTGTCTTCCAACCCAGTTTTGACAAGGTAAACATCCGTTTCATGAAATTTTCGTGAAATACAAAATTGTAAATTATCGAATTTCCATTCAGCTTCATGAGATTTGAGCCGCATTGGCAGTCGAGCAAAAAGATACAGACAGAATAAAAAAACATGAATTGGAGAAAGTTTCCTAGTTCAAGAAGGATTCTTCTTTTTCTACTAATCAATTTCTTCACATGCATTTATCCTATGTTAGGTGATTAACATGCCAATTTAATTTATAAATTTTGATACCCAAGGTGATAAACTTATGGGTTCTAAGAGGAGAGTTAGAAAAGAACTTGTCTGAAGGTTTCGAAACAAAACCGACGCTTCAACCTTGGTTGTCTCTTCCAAATACGACGTCCTTTTTCTCTGATTCGGCCTTTTCGTTGTCAGCCTTCCCTTCTTCTTTTTCTCTGTTTCTCTTATTTTTTTCTAACGTGAAATTTTTTTTAACAATATTACCTTATGTGTATATTTATACACATTAAAACCCTAATCATATTCCTAATATGACTACCCAAATAAAAATAATAATAATAATAATCTTAAATAAAATATATACACATATATTATATTATATATATAATTATTTATTATTATATATATATATTCCTCACCCAATAAATATAAATAATATATATTGACAATCCTCTTCCATGTAGGACTCCAACTATATTAATATACATAAAACATATAAATATAAATATATATATTATGTAATATATATTTATAAATCATTTTTAACTATATTTACCATATATACGCATATAGTCCCATACATATATACTTACTATAAATATATAATTCTCTATATAATTATATATATATAATCCATTTAGTATGCATAATATATATACTCATGCATAAATCCACGGGTCTTTAAACCATCCCAAATCTTTTAAGGCTTTCTTCTCTAGCCCAAGACCCAAATCCTTTGGTCCAAATAATCCAAGCCCAGTCCATTAAAGTTAAACAAATAATTAAATAAATAAACAAATAATATTAAAACAACTAAATACATGTACCACATAATCAAACAAGAATTAACAATTAAGTCATACCATACAAATAAAAATCAACATGCCAATAAATCAATCAACAATCAAACACATCATCGTACCAATAAATCAAATAAACAAGTAAACAAATAATTAATTTTAAATAAATAAATCTATTAAATTCATTTAAAGGCAATTAATTTAATTAAATAATTCCTCTAAAATATAGGGGTATTACACCAGGATTCAAAGGGAATTAGAACAAGTGGAACGTGAAGAACTTGAATTGGACCAAACAGCTAGTGCCCTTGTAAATGCATCTGAGCCTTTGAGGAAAGAATGGGAAAGGCGGGTCAATGAATTTCCACAATTTGAGGATGCTAAGGTTAAGGCATTGGCTACTCTTGAAGAAACAAGGAAACTTTGGTTGGAATTTGGAGGCAGCCTTGCCTCTATTTGATCTCATGTGGTTCTTCTATGTGGTTGCTTTTATGAAAATTATCAGTTAATGGATGGGAATAAGTAGATAACATTTGAAATCACTTGCATGGCCAGCTCTTAGGGTCAGCGGCCATTTTTGAATTTGTAATGAAGTCAAGTATTAATGGAATGATGTTTTATTTCTCAATCCTTTGCATATGCCTCTTTTACAATTTATATGAAAAAATTTCTAAGTCATTGAAACTGGAAAACTCCTTCACATGTATTAACAATAAGGCCTAGCCATAAAATAACTTTCCATAACAAAGGAATTCAGAGAAATAAAAGAAATTGCCACAATGAAAATGCTTGTATATACAAGTAAAATGAACAATTCCAATATGAACAGAACCTAGACCATGTAATGCAGCCTCTTCTCAATGAAATATTCCATACTTAGGAAATCAGCTGATCTTGGAAATATAGCTAAGTCTGCTTCATGGCTTTAGCCAATGTACTTTTCCAAGTACTTAGTTTTTCCTTCTTGGAATGGCCGAAGTATGGCCATTACACTTCCTTTCTAATTTTTTGGTGCACTTGGAAAGAAAGGTACCAGCCACATTATGTGGCCTGTGGAAAGACTGTGGTTTTTCAATCTTCATAGATGGAAGGGCTATACTCTTTTAAGTACACACCATTCACAGGATATTTGTGGGACCCTCCATCTATGTTCATTAATCTATAAGCCCCTTTCCCAAGGACTCGTTCCACCAAGTAAGGACCATCCTAATTAGGTGTCCATTTTTCATATTCTAAGGTTTTAACTCCAGGTGGAAATTTGACTTGCCATACTAAGTCTTCTTCAATAAATGTCTTTGCCTTAACCTTCTTGTTGTATGCCCGCATAACTTTATTCTTTTGAGCAATAATATAGTCTAAGGCATTAAGACTTACTTCATCAAGATCTTTTAATTCTACCAACATGGCATGGTTGTAATCTGTTGGAGTTAGCTTATTTTGGAAAGCCACTCTTGCAGACCTAATGGTTATTTCCATTAGAAGAACGGCATCATATCCATATGTACGCATATATGGTGTGACACCCATACTTGATTTTTTTGAATTCCTGTAAGCCCAAAGGGCCTCAGAAAGTAGGTGATGCCATTCCTTTGGATGATTCTCAATCATCTTTTCAAGGATGTTGAGAATTACTTTGTTGGAAGCTTCTGCCTGTCCATTTGCTTGTGCAAAATATGGAGTAGAACTGATTACTTGAACGCCACATTCAGCACAATGGCCAAGTCCTCACTTCCAACAAAGAAAAGGCTTTTATCTGTGGTGAGAGTCTCTAGAATTCCAAACCTGTATATAATATGCTTATTGAAAAAATTAATCACTGTTGACTGCTCACAGGTCTTTAATGGAATGGCCTCCACCCACTTTGTGAGATAATCCGCTGTAACTACCATATAAGTATGGCCATCTAAAGATGGTGGCCTTAACTTTCCAATGAAGTCCAAAGCCCAACCTCTGAATGGCCAAATTTTCACTATTGGCTGCATGTTTATAGCTAGAACTCTTTGGACTGGGCCATGTTCTTGACATGCAATGCAAGTTTTAGCAAACTCTATGTAATCTTTCAATATGCCTTTCCAATAATAACCGTACCTTCTTAGTAGCCATCTCATTTTGATTCCAGCTTGATGTGCACCACATATTCCAAGGTATGATTCTATCATCACTCTCATGGACTTGTTCCAGCCAAGGCATCTTAACAAAAGTCCATCTTCTTTACTTGTTTTGTAGAGATCTCCATCAATCAAAATATAATATTATGCCAAAAGCTAAACTCTCTTGTCTACATTGGCACTAAGATCCTGTAAGAAATGAATGATTGGTGTTCTTTAATCATCCAAGTCTAACCCATCTATATCAACACTGAAAATCTCCCATGTCTTTTTGGCAGGTTTGATTCTTTTTGGCTCATCAGCTTGGAAATGACCTACCATCTCATACCGTGACTCTACCGAAGGAAGAGTCCTTCTTTTAATCGTGATCAAGGTTTCTTCTACACCCAGTAGGACTTTCACTCAAGAGTCCAATTGTGTTAGAAAATCAGCCTCCGTGTTCAAATGCCTTGGCCAATATTTGAGTTAGAAATCATCAAACTGGCAAAGCAATTCAAGGCCAAAGAGTGGAAAGGCCTCAGATGCCAGTTGAGACATCTATATTCTTCAGAAAGTTGGCTAAGTATCAAGTTAGAATCTCCAATAATCTGGACCTTATCCACCTTTAGCTGTAGCAGGATTTCCAGCCCAATGATAAGTACCTCATACTCAGCTTGGTTATTCGTACACTTGAAATCCAAGAAGAAAAAAAAAATGTGATTTTTTTTCCCTTTGGTGAAATGATGACTATTCCAACTCCCCCTCTATCATGAGGGCTTGATCCATCAAACGTGATAGTCCAAGGTGTATAGTCAAGGTAGAGATTATTCACCTCATCACATACTTTTGAATCTATCTTGGTAAAAGGATGATCTGCTAGAAATTCTGCCACTGCCCTTCCTTTAATCGCCTTTTGTGGAATATATTTGAAAGAAAACTCCATTAAGGCCAATGACCACTTTCCAATATATCCAGTGATCAAAGGCCTTGAAAGCATATACTTGATCAAATTTATTTGAGAAATTATATATACGGCCACTAACAACATGTAGGTTCTCAACTTCATAGCCGTAAAATATAAGGAAAGACATAAATTTTCAATGGAGGTGTACCTACATTCCACTGGAGTAAGCATCCTACTTAGATAATAGATGGCTTGCTCCTTTCCCCATTCATTATTCTGGGCTAGGAGAGTTCTAATTGATTCATCGGCGGCCGATAAGTATAATCTTAAAGGCCACTTCTTGATTGGAGGCATCATCGCTGGAGGGTTGGCCAGGTAGTTTTTCAAACCTTCAAAGGCTTGTTGGTGCTGTTCAATCCACTTGAATTCTTCAACACCTTTCAATTTCAGCAATGGGGAGAAAACATGAGTCTTTCTAGCATGGTTGGCAATGAACCTCCTTAAATATCCAACCTGACCATGAAATCTTTGTAGTTCCTTCCTTGTGGCTGGTGGCTTTACTTCAATAATTGTCTTTGCTTTATTTTGATCTATCTCAATACTTCTTTGATGGACCAGGAAACACAGGAAGTTTCCAGCTGAAACCCCAAAAGCGCACTTTAAGGGATTCATCTTCAACTTGTGCTGCCTCATCCTTTCAAAAGACATCTTCAGATTATGGAGATGCTGAACCTTGGCTGAGGACTTGATGACTACATCATCAATGTATACTTCTAAAAAATGGCCAATCAAGTCATGGAAAATGGTATTCATTTGATATGTTGTTCCGGCATTCTTCAATCCAAAAAACATGACAACTCAATCAAAAGTTCTAATGGACCCTGGACATCTGAAGGCTGTCTTAGCAATATCTTCCTCAACAATATAAATCTGGTTATACCCGGAATGTCCATCCATGAATGAAAGAATTTCATTCTTGGCAGCAGAATCTACCAACTGGTCAGTAACAAGTATGGGATAATCATTTTTTGGAGTTACAAGATTGATATTCCGAAAATCCACACATACCCTTAGCTTGCCATTCTTCTTAATAACTGAAACTATATTAGAAATCTAGTTAACATACCTAGCAGTTCTTATAAAACCAGCCTTATGTAGTCTTTCTATCTCTTCTTTGACTTTTAGAATAACTTCTCAGGACATCCTTTTTGGAGGCTGCTTGAAAGGCTTGAAACCTTCCTTGATTGGTAGTTTATGCTTTACTAATTCTCTGGAAAGTCCTGGCATTTTCTCATACGTCCGTGTAAAGCAATCTTTATATTCATGAAGTAAGGAAATCAATTCTTCTCTAAAGGTTAGTTACAGAAGCTTACTAATGTAAGTAGGCTGAGGGTCTTGCTCCGTTCCAAGATTAACTTCTAAAAGTGGATCTTGCACTTCAGCCTTAAGATCATCAAGCTTCATTAGTGCTACCTTCAAGTCTATCAATTGGATAACATCAAATTTGTCTTCAGCATCTTCTATAATCTCCAAAACATTGGTAGAAAATGAAGTACTAGCAACTGCAGTCCTTACGAGCCGTAGTTCAGCTAGATATGCTTTCAACCTGGCAAGGTAGTAATTAATTTCCTGGCCAAGAATTCTATCTTCTTTAGGTTTCTCTTCTATAAAAACTTTTGTTTAAAATGCAGCATTGAACACCGGCCTTGGGTAGAATTATTGGCCTTGGTGTTCCTTAGAAAAGCTCCTTTATGTCCTTTTCTGTGAGAGTTTTCCTCATAGTGGCCTTCCTTGGATAGCCCTTGCTATCCTTTCCAGTAAATCTAATTGGAATGAATTCTTCACTATATAGCTCGGCATTTGCATGGTAGACCCTTATCACAAATGGCTGGTTATCAGCCTCACTACTTTCACCTCATCTCCATCCCAAAATATTAGCATTTGATGGAGTGAAGATGGAATACAAAAGTTTGGGTGAATCCATTCGGTGCCTTAAAGCAAGTTATAGGCCGCTGTATACTCAATGGCAAAAAAAGCTGTGATTGAAGTTCTATCTCCTACCGTTAGTTCCAATGGTAGAATTCCTTGTGTCTTCACTATTCCTCCTGTGAATCCACTAATGGATACATCAGTTAGAATGATGTTTTCAGGTGACTTTCCAAGCATGCGCATGACATTGACTGGAACAACATTCAGTACCGAACCATTATCTACCAGAACTCTTGCCAAGGGTCTCTCTTCCACCTGTACCTTGATATATAGGGTCTTGAGCTACTGAGTCATGCCATATGGTGGCTTTTCTAACACAAATTTCTTTGGTTTCGTGGGGCTATTTTCTTCAATTACAACTCCCTTTAATTTCTTAAAATGCTCAGCTTCATCCTCGAAAACTTCCTCTATATGGATACCATTGTTTAGTTCCATTATGAATGGCCCGGAACTAGACTGTCCAGTGCTTTCCACGGGAGGACTTGTGTCTACTACATCTCATTCCATTAAAGTTAGCTGATTTAGCTGTGGCTTAAAAAATAAAGGAAGAACCACTACCATATTAAAAGTAAACTCCCCTGGAAAGCTACCAAAGTAGATCTTTTTGCTGGAACTATTAGTGATTTTCATGTCTGTTTCCTTTTTGGTAGGAAGGCCATTTGCCAACAAGGAATTTCCAACTTCTGAATCAAGATCAAGCAAATCATTAGGATCTCTTTCCTTTCTTTTAGCTGGAAGTTCTGATAAATCTGATGGCTTAGTAATCTTCTTTGGCCAGTTGAACCAACCATGGTCTTTCTTCCATAATTTTCTTCTGTCAACCCTCTTCCTTTGCTGCCTTCACTTTTGTGTGCGAGTCAAATAGGAATCATCATGAATATGAAACTTTGGATAATCAAGCCTCTTCCACTTTACATTTTGTAAGGTGGGAGGCTTAACCATTCTTGGACGAAGATGTTCATTCCCCTTTTCTGATCCATACTTCTGAGGCCAATTTTGGCCGGGAATGCCTATCACCTTCAGAGGTTCTGTCATGCCACTTGTTGCTTTCATACTTTCTGCTAAGACAAGGCCTTGCCTCGTAAGGAACCCTACTCCTTTCTAAACTCCTTGGAAGGAATTTTGGTCTCCTTTCTACTGCTCTTCTTTCTACATAGACTCAGCTTTTTTTCTCTGGAATGGTTATAGTGACTGTGATTTCCACCTTTTAGATAGTTAGCCAGTCATGGACCTTCCTCTTCTGACTTCGATCATCATTGGACAACTTCTCATTTTGTCTCTCTTTTGGAAAAACTCTATGGCAACCTTCATTCTAAATTTTACACTTGGCGCGAACACCTTGCTGGATTAAGGCAATTTGAGCCTCTTAGAGTTGTCTTTCCAACTTAGCCACTATTTTCTCCATGGATGCTGCCGCTTTAGGAATTCCCAGTTTTCCCCTAGCTGCTGGATCTGTCAAGTCCACCTTCTTTTTGGGATGTTCTGGGAACATAGAAGCAATATTTGTTGCAATGACCTTAGGGAAAGGATTTCCATCAACACCTATCACCTCTGATTTTTCTGGAAACTTTAGCCTGCCATCTTCAATTACTTTTTGCCTAATATTGCAAAAACTAATTGTTAGTGGAATGGCTCCACGAATTGTGAAATTTGTAATACTCTTTCTCGGCTATTTCAGAGGCCATTGGCACCCTATGGCATGCTATGAAGATCAGCTGTTTGTCAGCCATGAGTAAATCAAAGATTTGTTCGGCTTTGGAAATGTCAAAAGAGTAGCCCCTTCCACTTGGAACTAGAGGCAGCCTGCAAGTTGGCCGTGGCAAATTTTGGTTTTGCCAAAGCCTCAAAAGTAATGTTGAGCTCAGCTATATTAACTTCCAAATCTCCCTCTATTTCAGTGGCAAACACCTCATAGTTAGGATTGCGATAGTAAGTGCTTTTGGAAGAAAGCTTACGATCTTACTCTTTATAAAGGAGATCTTCATACTTAGCCACTCTGCTGGCCAAATCGAATAAATCATGGAATTGCACTCTTTCAAACTTCTTATGAAGTTCAAATTCCAAATGATTGACAGCCATTTTCACATACTCTTCTGGTGGCAAGGACAGATTGCATTTGTACTTGGCCCTTCTGAATCTGGAAAGGAAGCTGATCACTGACTCTCCAGGTAACTGTTGAAGTCTGGAAAAATTTTCCATGGACACCCCAGGCTCAGTACTATAGAACTGAGTATGGAACAAGTCTTCAAATTACTACCAACTTTGGATGGAGTTGGCTGGCAAGTTGGAATACCACCTAAAAGCATAACCAGTCAGTGTATTTGGAAACAAGTGTACTTTCATCCATGGATTAGCTACTGCTTCTCCACACTGGACAGTGAAATAGCTGATATGTTCTAATGTGGACTGTACGCCCTCTCCATTAAAAGTTATGAATTTTTGAATTCTAAAATTCCTTGGATACTCAACTTCGTCAATGAACTCCAGATAGGGCGTTCTGTAAGTTGGTCTTCCACCCCTTCGAGTTAGGCCAAATTCCTATTAGAGGAATTCTGCAAATTGGCCTCTATCAAGTGTCGTAGGTTGTGGAAGGTTGTTATCTGGACTCCTTTGAGGTTGGTTGACTCCTTAATGCCCCCCACTTGCTATCGGTAGTGGGTTGGCATCAAAAAGGTTATTCTTCCAATGGTTCCTTCCTTCTTGGTCCGGAAGTGGCTCCCTTGGAAAAGGTTGCCCCCAACCACCATAGGAATGGCCATGTGTGGCCTTGAAGGAACAGGTGCAGCTGGTTGAATATTCACAGGTGGAACATTCTGATGTTCTTGAGGAATATGGTATGGCTATGATTCACCAGGCTGATCATGCCATGTCTGCTATGGGAAAAGCACAAGTGGAGTATTTTGAACTTGCTGAATGGCTGGCATGGGCGCCGCTTGGGGAATGGTCATCTGTGCCACAGGTGCAATTGGAATGTACGTCTGTGAAATTAGAAGGGACTGTATCTGCTGCAAAGTTGGAAAGAATGAACATACATGTTGTTCAGAGGGACTACCTTCAACAAAAGTAGCCGGCCTGTTATCTTGGAAGGCCAACTATTAAGTCTTTTTAGAATTGTTTGGCTGAGGGGCCATGGCTTGTGCCAAGCTTCTAATGGACCGCTCTAACATAGACTCAAACCTATGAGAGATTTGGTCCACCATTTCTGCTAGCTTCCGCTCATTAGTAAGAGTAGCTTTTGCATAATCTTGACTTGCCTTAGATTGGTCTTGCACAAGTTTGGCTAAGTCTAGGGTGACTCTTGCTTAGTGTTGCGCAAACCTATCTTGTTACATGGCCATCATGCAAACGTCGTCCATGATAGGTCCATTTGCCATTGTTTAGGCAAACTTTTCCACCATATCACTTTCATCAGGTGTAAATCGTGAACCTTCAGCTGTAAGTTCACTGGTTTGCAACTCTTCAATCTCGGCAAGGTCTTGGATAGACTTTCCTTGCCTTCTTCCACCGGCCATTGAACAATCTGTCTAGAGGTCTCGCCAGGCGTGCCAATATATTCAGCTCACTGGAAGGCGCTGGTTCTGCTCTCTGGATTGGGTGGAATGTGGATAGAATAGTGTGGTGTGCGGGCGTGCCAAGAACTGCAGTAATTCCAAAGTAGAAAATCTGAACAGTAATTCAGTTGGAAATTTGTAAGGATCAGGCGATTGTACGAAGGTTTGGAATGACCACCTTCGAAGGGTCTTTTTTGCCTTTGAATAAGGTCTTCAAACTATTCTATGGCTAATGGAAATGAAGACGATATTGAATGTGCAAGGCTAGAAATTAAAGTAATTTAAAGTGCAGGACTGGAAAATAAGATAATTGAAGTACATGACTGAAAATTTAGAAACATGAAAATGCAGTGCTCGGCTAAAAGAAACGGAAAGAGTGCTGGACTTAACTCAAGCATTATAAGAATTCATTGCTGAAATGAATGCTGTAATACCCCTAATTTTAAAAGGATAGTCTCGGCATTTTAATTAATGGTTTTATTACATTTTTAATTGATTAATTGAATTACTTACGTATTTATTTTATTTGTTTAATTATTTAATTTATTTATGTGTTTATTTGTGTAATTTTTTTATTTAATTGCTTTATTTGTTTTTATTATTATATGCTTATGTGAAAATTCATGTAATTGTTGTTGTGAATAAATAATTTAAATTCGTGTCATTAGTTTTAAATTCTTGTTAACAATTCGTGCTAGAATTTGAGGAGTTTCTGGAATCTTTGGGACTTAGATTGAACCCTAGGAATCTTAATAAAAACAATACAGAGGCTCTGAACATCGCCAAAGGCGAAGAAGATGAACGAAGTTAAAGTTACGGCCCTTAGAGAGAGAGAGAGCTGGCTCTCTAAAGGAGGGAGCCAGCTCCCACATGGATAGAGCCGACTCCCTCCATGTGGGAGCCGGCTCTCAACACTACAGAGCTGGCTCCCACTTGTGGGGAGGTGGCTCTCAAAGTCCGGGAGCCTGCTCTCGCGCTGGAACGTGTAGAAATTGTGTTTTTGGACTTCTGTTTGGCCGTTTGGAGTTTTCTAAAGTTGTTTAAATTGCGATTAATGGTTTAAACAATTGTTTTGGACATATAAAAATACTTGAAAGCATTGTTACATTAATGTATTAAGGAGTGGAACAACATGAAGTTTAAAAGAAAGCCTACATGTTGAATATCGATTAGTTGATTTAATTGCGAACTGAAATTTAGCAATTTTTCTTTACATGATTTAATAGCATTTAATCTTGTTTCAGTAGTGTTATAAGTGTAGTTGATTATCTGAAAATAACTATGCTTAGATTGGATTAATTGATGTTTTAATTTATTGTAAATTGCATCAATTATTGGACTATTTGGAGAATTTAAATGCTTAGTCTTATTCTAACAATTTAAAGGACTGGAATATGATTTTTAAATCTTGTATGTGATGCATAATATGGTCATATACATATTAGACTTTATTTATGCTTATTTTGGAGTATGGTTGATAATTAAATTTATAATTTACTGCATCAATCATTTGATTTGTGAATTATATGCACCGGTATGGGACGGTGACATACTAGGGACAGATTAGTTCAAAATACTAAGTCCTACCTATTCTGAAATAAGAAATGAATTAACTATAAAAGTTAAGGCCTACTTAAATTGATGATTAAATTTATCATTTACTGCATCAATTATTTGATTTGTGAATTGTATACACCGGTATGGGATGGTAGCATACTAGGGACGGGTTAGTTCAAAAACTAAGTCCTTCCTATTCTAAAATAAGAAATTGATTAACTATAAAAGTTAAGTCCTACTTAGATATATGTCGGATCAATAAATAGTTGAATAACACACCTTGTTTTAGATGGATTATATATATATAATTATGGTGGCGTGATATGAGCTTAAGTCTCAGAATCATGGTTAGGGTACGTATATCGCCTAGGATGGATAACTGGACGTCGTTCCTATTCCCTGGTAGGTCTAGGTACACATGCCCACGTTATGTGCGATTTTTACGTTATCTCTACTCAGGCTGAGACAGACCTATGGGCTAGTGAGCGTCCTATAGTGTGCTTATACATATATGGACTACTTTAGTTATTGCTGAGATATCTAGGATGTATTTGCGTATTGGGTCTCTGCATGGATCGTAGTAGAGTAGAACTTGCTAGTGGGCCTGACCCACTATTATATTTTTCAGGTGTTCGTCAGTTCCAGGCTTAGAGCTTGATCGTGCTGGGTAGAGACAGTCACTCACTCCTTCGACTACGTAGGATTTCCTTTCATGCTTTAGTGTTGGATTTTATTTTCGGACTTTACTTTATTTTGGGATTTTATTAGGGGTCCACTAGATGGATTCCCGAGTTGTACGTATTGGAGGTTTTGGAAAGTTTGGATTATATTATAACTTTTGAGGATTTAATAATTAGAATTCTTTTCAGCCTTTAATTTATTTCTTAATTATTTTTGTATTCCTGCTTGTTTACATATTAATTTTTTGGTATCCCTCGGATCTGTGCTCGGACTTAATCACCCGTGGCTCTAGAATCGAGGGGTATCACAAATGCTGTATGAAATAGCAAAATACTGGACTCAACATAAAAAAAAATATATGTAAATTCATTGCTGGAATAGAAAATACATAAACTAGCAAAGTGCTAAGTTTCTACATAATGTAAATTCATTATGGAAATGAGAGATACATGAATAGCAAAGATGCTGAATTGATGTGTTGTTTTGGGCTGAGCGGGAAAGATTTACAAACTAGCCTTGTGTGCTCTATTTATAAACCTCCTTGCATGCAATAACTGAGATGTGGTGACTTCAACAACTTCCACTTGGCCTAGTCCGACACTGCCAAGTGTCCCATGTTCTCGACAGTTCCTTTTATTTCTGCCACCATATTTTTCCTCCTTTCTTTTGCTGTAGATTTCTTCTGATGTTTCACTTGAACCATGTCCCTTTTCTCTTCCATGAACTTATATCGTGAGTAGTTTTAGAGTGGGTCTTCCACTTGTCTTCTCCATATACTGACACATGCCCCATGTTTTCTTGTTCTCCTTTCTTCAAGCACGATTTTAGTGGCCTTGTCATCCAAATTATCTGACAACCACTTCAGTTAGTGGTAGTACTTGTATGCAAGACCACCACTTTCAACTGATGTACTCTGTTTAGCCATTTATCCCACGTTCTTTAAAATCTTTCCTTCTATATAACTTCTCTATATATAATTCATGTATATAGAAATTATACACACATCCACGTTCCCTTGGCTTTAGGTAACTTTTTCCCGCTGGACTTCCTTCCTTTCATGGCATCGTGTCCAAAATTAACCACTTCTCTTCATCATGAACGTGCGCATATGTATGAATATATATACATCCGCGATGCAAATCATCACCTGTACTCCTTTTCCTTTGCGACTTTAGACTCCACGACGCCATGAACTCCTAAATTTCAACATTCTTCTTAAAGTGGATTGGCGTCCACAACTCCTGTAGCTTCTCTTCTTGAAACTTCCCTTCCATGTTCAGAGTTTATGGCGTCGTGGCCCCAAAATTACAGCAACTCCTTTATCCCATCGTGGGCTGTATATATATATATATATATATATATATATATATATATATATATATATATATAGATATATATATATTTGGGAACATATTTTATATTTCTGGAAACAAACCCCACTTCCTCGTTGCTTTACTTAGTCAGACGTAGTTGTTGAGAACCCCCTAGATTTTAGAAGAAAATCCAACCTCACGTCCATCTTAGTCAACCTTGATTTCGTGATTTAAATGGAAAAATATCCATTTAATTGTTTTCCTGTAAGAATAGGACTTCCCATTAATAAAATCAACTCTTAAAAGAATTGATCTACTGTGGCCACTTCAATAGAACTCGCCACGTGTTAATAAACCATTGGTTGGTTGGTCTTTGACTTGAATATTTATATGAGGTTGCACTCATAATAGTGACTCCATGCCAACTTCCTATACTTTTAGGACATTATATCCAAAGTTGGTAAGTCCTAATAGGACTCACCTCTTTCTTTCAATTAACAATTCCCCGTGGTTTTAATATTCCAAAGGAAATTTGTCAGAATTACGCTCCGGCGTGACAGGTTCCATTGGAACTCGCCATGTACCTCTTCTCTATTGGTAGATTATATCAATAATTCCATGTCACACCTTCTTCTTTTGGATAATTAGAGTATTAATTTAACATGGCAAGCTTGTTAAAACTCGCCATTTGTCATCTTTCCATTAAGCAAAAAATAATGGAGTAAAAAACTTTATATTATATACTGGTTGCAGATTAGTTTTATTTTTCTCTTGGGAATGTTTCTAAAAAAAAATATGATGTGTCATGTGGAAATAAATTATTTTTGATGTTACCTATTCAGAAATACTTGACAGGTAGACGATGCAAATCAACTTAATTAATGTGAATATATTGGTAAAAGTATATAAAAACTCTTACGTGAAAATAAATGATTTTGGATGTTATCAACTAAGAAATACTGGGTAAGTGGACGATACAAATCAACTTAATTAATGAGGGTATATTGGTAAAAGTATATAAAAACTCTATTCTTCCTTCCAACCAATAAAAAATAAAAAAAAATAAAAAAATTGTTTCTCCATCTATAGTTTCTGCTACCCTTTTAGATATTTATCGAAAAAAATAATAATAATAAGATTTTTAACGATTAGTGATATGCCACATCATCCAATAATTTAAAATACTTAAAGACGAAATAATTTAAAACAATGTGAGTTGTGATAGTAAGCTAAAAAAAAATTGGTCATACGTCAAATTTCTTATTGGCATTAATAAAAAGTTGGAACTGCTTTGAGTGCTTCATGAATTTCCACTTGGAGTATACCACGTGTGTTGGAATAATTCGTTCCTACTATACCGGACTTTCTTCAAAAACATACTAGGAATCAAACTGTATTATTGTTTGGCTCAAAGTGTGGCCAATGCAATTTCGTGTTGTGCAGGCGTGACTGGAATTTTCAAGGGCAAATTTATTTGCTATCACATTCATTGTTGGAAAAATGTGGTCTTGACTTATGACATGAAATTGTCTCTTTTCCTCGTTTTTGTTATCTCGAAAGCATGAGGGTTAGCATAAATTGACTTAAAACATATACCGATAAATAATATGGAGTGAGACAATCGGTTATAATCGTAATTATTGTTCTATAAAAAAATTCTAACACACGTTGTCCAATTAAATTAGTGTTTTTAAAATTATCAAAAGTGGAAATTATACAAAACCCAAAAAGCAAAGATGGGGATATTCCTACTTAATACATTGGCAAAGCTAATTGTCAATTTCATGAATTGACTATACATGAATTGGTCAGAGCTGTTAGTTTCAATAGCTTGAAAAGTACCACTTCTGAACCATGTACAAGTTGTTAAAAAAAAAAAAACAAACAAACAAACCATGTACAAGTTATCTACGGGCCTTATGATAGATTTTTTGGATTAATTTTGTAGTGTTCATTTTTAAGAGTTTTTTATATTGGAAACGACACAACCAAAAAGACTCGTTGCTAAGTCATGATGTAACTCGTATTTTTTGCAAAATAATATTATTTAGGGTCTCAAAATAGAATTTTATGTCCTATAGAAAAAGTACTGAATATTTATAAATTTTTATTCGTTGTCTAAAAAAAATTCGGATTAAACTCATATTTTATATTTAATATTTTATTTAATTAGATTTATTTCTTTATTTTTAAAAAAATTTTAGAGAAACTTTATTTTTAATCTTATTTTTTAGCATTAGTATCCTTTCGAGATTAGATTTCTTATGTTATAAGGATATTCATGTTTGTAATTAGTTTCATTATGAATTATGGTTTTCTTTCATTATAAAAAAATATGTAATGTAGATATCACAATCATTCATTCAATTATTAATATAATTATCAAATTTATCTAAATTTATCTCTTATTTTGTGAATTCAAGACAAACTACTTTGTGGATTCAAAATAAGTCATTCCTTGTAAACAAATTTATTGCCTCCGCTTACGTCATTACTTTGTTTTGTAAGAATGGAGCCCCAGATGGATTCGGGGCTACCCATACTCTTTTTTAAAAAAAAAAAAAATTAATTTTGAGTAAATTTATTATAAAATTTTAGAAAAATCAAGTATAAACAAATACTTAACAATTTTAGTTAAGAATTATATTTTAAACTATTGTGAAAAATAATTAACCATGCAAACTCAATTTTGAATAAAAGCAAAGTCGATAATATATGTATATGGGTTGTGACAGGCGGTGACAGATATGAATAATATCATAAATGAGAATATACAAAGTAGATAATATCTACGAATCATGAGCATGTAAAGTATGGGCGGATCTAAGGGTGAGCTTGAGTCCAAAAAAAAAAAAAAATTTATTAATATAAACAATTTTAGCCTAGCTAAAAAAAATAAAATTTATTACTACTATTAGCCCACCCAAATATTAGTTCACTTAAACAAACTTAAGTCGCCTAAATTTATGTTTAATATTAGCCTACTCATTAATAATTCCGAGATTCACCCTTTTTTTTGTTTTTTTTTTTTTTTTTCCGATCCACCCTTAATGTAAAGGGAATAATATCAACATAAATTAAAACACGTGGTAATATCAAACATGTATAAGGATGAGAGGCATGGAAGTCAAAGAAAATATCAATGGCATGGACTATCAAAAAGTGTACTAGGATGACTAAGACGGCATGGAAGACGACTCACGAATAAGAAAATTAAATGCCCTGCAGATTGAGAAAATAAGCATACTTGATTTCAAAGCAACGTATGAAATTGAAATTATAGCTCACTTCTGATGCATTGGTCAAAGTTGTCCTCTGTTTTTTTATATGATTGTTTGTCCCTTTTTTTTTTTTTTTCAAAGACACAAAGGCCAAAAATTAAGATGACAGTACAGAGATATAAAATTAAATTAGAAAAAACATACAAATCTTGAAACAAAATAATAAATGAAAAATAAGCTTCAAATTTGTGGAGGAAACAGAGCTTAACACTTTATAAATGGAACCACTATGGTAGAACATAGCAAACTGGAAAGACTAAAAGGTCTGGTCATCAGTACAGCAACCGCTACAAAGTTACAACCACAAGGCGCTCCGACACACAAGAAACCCCGCACAAGATCAAATCAAGGCGAAAAAGATTAAATCGAGGCAGGGAAAATCAAAACCAACTTAGACCAGAGATCTAGTCGGAGGAAACAACAAATCCGTCCATGTGATCCGAAAATGAACCGAATATGAACAGATCTAACCGAAGAAAAACAAAAACGGCGTAAAAAACACCCACGGAGAGCACTTATTGAAATACGCTGAATTTATTGCAACCGTGAGAGGCGGCCATCATCTCCCCACTTCTATAGAAGGGAACAGGAAGGCAGAGAGATGAAGAAGACGAAGGGGTTAGAGAGAGGTGGAAGAGAAAGTTGGAGCGGCTCACTTTCGTCTAATTGATTGTTAGTCCTTTGAACTCATAATTGTAAGGTAAATTTTAGATATATGTAATTAACCTCAAACTATACCACACCCCCTCAGGTTTGACAAAAGGATACTCAGAAGAAACTTATCTGTTTTTTGGACAAAGACATCCCCTGAATGTTCAAAAATGGACAAAGACATCCCTTTACATGAAAAAATGACCAAATTACCCTTTGACAGTTTAAGAGACTTTTTTAACTTTACAATTTAATATATTGGACCAATCTACCCTCATGAATAATTTATGCATAAAAAAAAAAGTTAAAAAAAACTTTATATAGTTCACTTTTTTTTTTTTATTTACTTTATAAATGTCCCAACTTCTTAAAAATGTAGACGTCTAAAATGATTTTTTGATTCAATACATATATTTCAAATAAATTATATTTTGTTATTACTTCTTTTCTTTTTCCTTTTTATTTTTAAATTAAGATGCTTAATTCTTTCATCTAAAAAAATTAAACAAATCTCTTTTTCCTTAAAAATAAAAAATATGGTACCAGTATAACTTTATGCATCTTAAATTATATATCAAATATTATACATTTCCCAACATAAAAGAAAATAGATACCAGTATAACTTTATGCATGCCTTTATTTTTATTTTTTTACCCTTTGTTTTACTATTTTTTTTCCCTTTGTTTTACTTTTTTTTTTTCCCTTTTATATTGAGAAATGCATAATATTTGATATATAATTTAAGATACATAAAGTTATACTGGTACTATATTTTTTTATTTTTAAGGAAAAAAGTTTGGTTTAATTTTTTTAGATGAAAGAATTAAGTATCTTAATTTAAAAATAAAAAAGAAAAAGAAAAGAAGTAATAACAAAATATAATTTATTTGAAATATATGTATTGGATCAAAAATTTATTTTAGATGTCTACATTATTAAGAAGTTGGGACATTTATAAAGGAAATAACAAAAAAAAAAAAAAAAGCGAACAATATAAAGTTTTTTTTTTTTTTTTTTTATGCATAAATTGTTTATGAGGGTAGATTGGTCCAATTTATTAAATTGTAAAGTTAAAAAAGTCTCCTAAATGGTCAAAGGGTAATTTGGTCAATTTCTCATGTAAATGGGTATCTTTATCCATTTTTGAACCTTCAGGGGGTGTCTTTGTCCAAAAAATAGGTAAGTTTCTTCTAAGTGTCCTTTTGCCAAACCTCAGGGGGTGTAGATGTACTTTACCCTTTGAATGTTTTTGTGGCTCGTGAGAGTCTAGCTCATGATGTCTAAGCTTACGTCTATGCCATTATTGAACTGCTTAAGACCCTTTAACGCTGAGCCACCCGCGCAGGTTAAAGCTGTTAATTTCAATAACTTTTTTTTTTTTTTTTTACAAGGGCAAGGAAGTCAGTGGTTAGATTAGGATGTTTCAATAACTTGAAACATCATCATTGAACCTTATACAGTAGGTTTTATCAACTTCCATAAAATGCATACCTCAACATTTTGTTGTTGCTAGAAACTGAACTCAAATCGAGTGCAAACTGTTGATGAAAAGTTAGGCTCTTTTGCATGCTTACATCTTTACATATCAGTGTTCAAGAATAGTCCCGTTCATTTGCATCTTTACTTACCATACTTTCTTAGATATATACAAACTTGCTTCACTTCGTAAATATGGAGTCCAGATGGATTCAGAAATAGAGAAATCAAAAGTTATAATAATAATAATAATTATTATTATTATTACTATTATGTATGTATGTTTGTAAAGGAGATTTCCTATTTCATGTTTGTAAAAGAGAATGGTAATTTTAAAACAAAAGTTTAATGGGTCATTTTTTAAAATCCAACCTAAAACATCCTATTTTATTAATAGAAGTCAATTTTTATGTTAAAAGATAATTAAGTTAGTAAAGTTCTGTTATATAAATAATAGGGTAATTTACGATGACACCCCCTGAGATTTAAGTTTATTACAAACAGATACAACTTGATCCCTTTTTGAACGTACATGACATCTCTCAGGTTTAATAAAGTTAACAAATATACCTCCAATGATAGTATTGTCCTTTGACTAGTTAGTTGACCTATTTAAATATTAAAATTAACTTTTTAAATATTAGAATTAACTTTTTAACCTTTACAAGTTATTTTATTGAACCAAACTAACATTCTCTAATAGCGTATTCTCACATTAATTAATAGGGCAAATTACATAAACCATCCCTCAGTTTTCAATTCATATATACATCAAGATAGAATGTGGAGCAATATTTTGGTCAACAACCCTTGTAATTTCGTTGACCAAAATATATGATATAGGTGTTGGCTTCAAACTAAAATTTCAATAAATAAAAATCATATGGGTGTAACAATTTTTTATTTATTAATACAAATTTTTAAATTCAAAACATATGATATAGGGTTCCAAATGTTTAAATTATGAATTAAAGTTATTCTAATCATCTTATATTATAGCGGACTAAGCTAAGGAGATCTCTAAATATTCTAGTTGACTAATATATACTTGCTCCCATTCTTCTACAGTTATAAAAGAAAATTAAGTCAAATTATTTTTCTTCCTTAAATTTCAATTATTTGTTGTTGATGTTATTTTAATATCATATTTTGTTTTTATAATTTTTTTATTCTACTTTTTTCCAGTATTTTTATCTTTAATAATTTAAGACCATTCTTTTATTTTATGTATATTTCTAGAAACATATGTGTGTGTGTGTGTGTATGTGTGGTTCAACTTATTCTTTCAGTATTTGTATTTTAATCTTGTAGCTCTGCTTGCTAGTGGGGATGTGAGTTTTGTTCTCTGCAATCGGAAGTTTCTGTCATGGTGATAGACCGGATATCTCTCTCACTAGCTCTGTATATAATACAATAGTGGACTGGGTGTGGACGGCGGTGGTGGGTGGTGGTTCCCTTGAGACTTGTCCGCTAATCTAGAAATCAACTTCAATCTGGGATTTTTTTTTTTTTTGCGACAATGCATTAATCTAGGTCCATCATTGTCTTCAAAAATTACTTATATGTATATATATATATATATATATATATATATATATATGTATATATTAGATGTATATGTATATATATATATATTTGTATATATTAGATGTATATGTATATATATATATATTTGTATATATTAGATGTATATGTATATATATATATATTTGTATATATTAGATGTATATGCATAGTTCTACATCCGATGGGTGAGAGGAGGTAGAAAAGAGAAGGAGACAGTCTTTTCCCACCAACCAAAATGATCTGCAAAGGGAAAATGGATTTATGTATTAGGTGGGGCAAAAATGTAACTTATCAATACCAAACTCTTTCTCAATTTTTCTCTAATTTAGCCTAAGGTCATATAGGTAACTTTAGGTTGATTCACTAAGGTCAATTGCTCAACTAGGACCTTCATGTTATATCTCGGCTACTTTTCTAGCTTGATGTATGAATTGAAAAAATGAGGAGTGGTTTATGTAATTTGCCCTAAATAATGAGTTATGACAAAAATATAGTGCCATGATTAGGGCATGTAGACAAAGAGGAAAGGTAGCTCAAGACGGTTTGGCAGATAAAAATTTTAACCAACAGATGGAGATGGTAGGTGGTGGTGAACGTGAATTTGGAAATGTAAATTCCTAACACGTTAGAGCATCTCCAACCATTATGTATATATTTTTGTGTAAATTTGATGTGTCAGAGTAAATTTACACAAAAATTTTGTACTACCTATTTTTAGCTCCAACAGTTATTTTATACCTTTTGTGTAAAAAAAATATCTCCCACTAACAGCTAACCAAGTGTCATACCCAAGGCCCTACATAATTTTTACAAACTTACTTGATTCACTTACTTTTTTGCGATTAAACCTCACGTCCCAATCCTCCCTCAAGTAGGAAAAAAAACTAATAATTTCCCCCTATATTCCACTTTCTATCGAAACCAAAAATATACAAAAACAATTGCGATTGAATTGACTAATCACCAAAAAAGAAAAAAAAAATTTATTTGTATAACTGTATCAAACAACAATTATATAAAATCGTGATTAAAATATATATCGAATATTTTGCTAGTACATATTTATCTCATTAGAATAGAATATAAAAGGATAAAAAATCTTTAAAACCCTTATAATTTATGGCAAAGATTACAGAAGATAAGATGAAACGAGAGTGATGAATCAAACTACTTTTATTAAAAAAGAAAAAAGAAAAATGAAAGATGGTTTCTTACCTTGCCGTGAGTTGCAAATTCTTATCTATGGCGCTCTAAAAGTGGGAAACAAAGAGGCGTAAAGGAATGAGAGAGAAGTAAGAGAACCGCTCGTGGAAATGGGGGAGGAGAGAGAAAATATGTTTACGTAGCTGTGTAAAAGGGCTGTGTAAAATACACAACCCTTTTACACATTAGTGATGTGACAGTGTATCTTAACAGACTGCTAGAGATGAAAAAAAAATTATAAATCACATGTGGCAGTTTATATTTTATGCAAAAGAATTTTTTAACAGACCGCTAGAAATGCTCTTAATATTAAGTTACATATGAATTATATTACTTTCAAAACATTAATTATTGAACTTGTTAGAATTTTTGTCTTTGTTCTATATGAATAGATCTCTTCTCTTAGATTTAGTATTTTTCAATCGTTCTTTATTATTTCACTTCGAAATGTAAATTTTGGGAATACGGATCCTCTCCTGAGGATATCTCTTTCCTCTCTCTCCTCAATCTCTTTCTCTCTCTAAATCTTAGATACAAGACCAAAATTTTGCTTCCCTTTTAATAATTTCCGTTTGTACCCAAATTTCGCTTGCTGAAATCGCCGCCGGGTTCTTCTTGTGCTTCTTATCGCTCTTTGAGATAATATATTTATAAAAATAATACACTCACATATATATAAAAGAAAAAATATGATTATTTCTGGAAACAAAAATAATAATACTAAATAATGAATGGAGTCGGCAACGATGTCTCCGACGAGATCAGGCAATGTTGATGAACTTCATCAGCTAAAAAAAAAAACTTCCTCACACCTCTTAAATGTGTCTCCTTACTGTTACTGTCATTAATGGTGTTCCTGAACGAATTGAAGATGGTCTTCCTCGTGCAGAGAGTGATCTAAGATCCTCATCTTCCTCTTCATTATTTATTTTGTTTCCAGAATTAATCATTTTTTTTTTCTTATATATATATGTGTGTATTATTATTTTTATAAATATATCATCTTAAACTAGGTGAAGAAGCACAAGAAGAACCCCGGTGCAGCGGATTTTGAATGCAAAATTTGGGTACATATGGAAGTTATTAAAAAGGGAAGATAAAAAGTTGGTCTTATATCTAAGATTTAGAGAGGATAAGAGGTTAAGGAGAGAGAGAGAGGGAGATAGAAATTTGACAAATGACGTGTTTTAATGAATGACTGTCTTAATATTAGCCTTCATGAAATAATAAAGAACAATTGAAAATACTAAATTTAAGAGAAGAGATCTAGAATGTCACGGTAAAAAAAAAAAAAAAAAAAAAAAAAAAAACAAACAACCTATAATATTAATGTGAATTATGCGCAATTGACTAGTGGGTGTACTAGGTTGGATTGGCATGTTCGCAGATTCTGGTGGGCTACATTGGGAGCTTCTTCGAGTATTAATTGGGTAGCCTGGGAGTCTTTATATGAGCCTAAAGAGGATGGGGGTTTAGGTTTTCGTTGTTTTGAAGCTTTCAATGCCGCTTTGTTGGCTAAACATGGTTGGAACTTCCAGGTTCTTCATCAAGGGATGGCGTTTAAACTATTTAAAGCTAAATATTTTCCTAATTGTTCATTTTTGGAAGCTTCCTTGGGATCAAATCCTTCATGGGCCTGGCGAAGTATTTGATCCACTCAGTCTCTTATTGCTGCGGGCTCAAGGTGGATCGTGGGTGATGGACAATCTATTCATATTTGGTCAGATCGCTGGATTCCAGGGCATTCTTTTCCGCTTCCAATGCTGGTTATTTCTGTGGTTCCCCAGATTGTAGCTTAGCTGTTGGATAATTCGTCTCATAGCTGGAATGTGGTTTTGCTTCGTACTTTATTTCCGCCAGCCACTGTTGATGCAATCCTTAAATGTAGTTTCAGTTTTTTTTCAAAAGCGGACAGGTTAGCATGGGATTTGGAGTCCAATGGTCTATTCTCGGTTAAGTCTGCTTATAAATTGGCTTACAGCCTTTTAGGTTATGGGCAGAGATCATCTGTTGTTCCTAGTTCCCCTTCTTCCTATCAATTTCTGTGGCATAATCTATGGTCATGTAAGGTTCCACCAAAATTACAACATTTCCTGTGGAAGTGTTGTAAGCTAGCCGTTCCGGTTCAGGAACGCTTAGTGAGTCACAGTCTTGATGTTGATATTGTTTGCCCGCGTTGTGGTTCAGCAGTGGAATCTCTTGAACATTTGCGATTTTAGTGTTTCTTTTTCGTTCAGGTTTGGAAGCACTCTCCACTTCATTTTGACTTTTCTGTGGTTCACCCTTCTTCCTTTAGTGATTGGTGGTTAGGGTTGGTTCGGTAGTGGAGGCCAAAGGAGAGGGGGTCTGATGTCCTGGGGTTGGTTGTGTGCTGTTGTTGGTTTATTTGGAAGGCTCGTAATAAACTTCTGTTTACTGGGGAAGTTTGGGACGCTCACCGGGTGGTTGGGATGGCATGTTCATTTTTATGGGAGTTTAGGGAGGCGTCTCATATTTCAAATTGTCATTTGTTCAGTGGGCGGGTGGATTCTTCCTCCCGTTCGCTATCTTCATTGTCACATTGGTTGCCTCCCCCTTCCGGTATTGTCAATATAATATGGATGCGTCCTTTTCTCAGTCTTCCCAAGTAGGGGGAGGTAGGGTTGTCTTTCGAGATTCATTAGGTGCTATCTTGAAGGCTGTGGTTTTTTGTCCGTTTCCAGCTTCTAATGCGACATTAGCTGAGGCTATACGTTTGCGTAAGGCTGTATTTTAGGCATTGTCTTCTCAGTTTTCTCAAGTTTGGTTGGAATCTCATTCTTTAGTGGTGGTTAATGCTATTTTGAATGTCGATTCTAGACCACTTGATATTCAGGCCATTTCCTTTGATATTCATGTGGCGCTTCAGAGTTTTTCCTCAGCTTGTCTTCGCCATGTTTCTCGGCATGGTAATCGGGTGGCTCATGCTTTAGCGGCGCTATCCAGACGTCCTCTTTCTAGGGATGTTGTTCTTTCACCTGTTCCGCATAATGTTCTTCTTTTAGCAGTTTGGGATTGTTTAGCTTGATTTATGCTGCTTCTCTTTGTTTGCTAGGATAAAATAAGTACATAAATAAAAAAATACTAGGTTGGATTGGCAATGCAAGAACCTGCTTTTGATGTTTTGCCTTTAATGGAAAGCTTCCCTACTGATCCTTTTTGTATATTTTCATCACTGGATCTTCTTGTGCCATGTTCCCTTTCATACTGGATCATGTTGTGCCATGTCCCCTTTCATAATTCAAGGTAATATATTGCATGCTTTAATTTCTTTGTGTAATAAATAAATTTTATTGTTGCTGGATGGAGATTGTTGGGTTAATTAAAAACCAAAAAAAGGGGCCGTAACAGGGGAATTGGTCTATTGACTTATTGTTTTGAGCCAAAGTGGACTAGTGAATACTACAAGACTATTCCACACTAAATTTATGGTGGTGGGGAATCAAGTCTACCCCACAGTTTAAAAATTTGAACCAAGTCTGTACCAATTACTTGTCAAAACATAACGCCCTCATTGTGACAGGGCATATCACCCATTTGGGGTGGGTAGAATTAGGTAGGCAAAGTAAATCATACCACATTAATACGTGTCGGTTGATAAATAATTTGTGCATTTACGTACAACTATACCTATTACTTTCTTTAACCGAACTCGCAGTTCTCTCGTTACGATCGGGGCCATCTTGCTTACTTGAAGTGGGATGCCTGAATACCTCCGAGCACGTTGCAGTTAAGCCACCTTGTCTACCTAGGGCAAAAAAACTTGAACACCTCATTGGCTGGATGCTTGGTGCATGATGCCGGATCAATGATTGAGTTAAGCTATTAAGTAGTGCGAACTACCAACTTATATATACCCAATTATTTTTTCATTCGAATTGGACGGCAAGACCCCTTTAACAGTACTTTACTTGCACGGCTATCCTAGCAGGAATTGCTGACTTTAAACATGCATGCATCCTCTACATATACTAGTAAAATTAAGGTAATTGATAATAATACAATTACACTGCAAAAAGCCAGTTCTTGTTAGTACTGCAAGTCATGGCTGAAACTATTGCAAGTGAAGCAACAAATCTCTTCTTTCCTATAGTACTCCTCTTACCCATCATCTTTCTCATCCTAAAGCATTTCAAATCGTATTTCCTATCAAAAACTACCATACCACTTCCACCAGGACCAAGTCCATGGCCAATATTAGGCAATGTTCTCGAAATGGGAAAAAAGCCTCACATCTCTCTAGCAAACCTTGCTCAGTCCAATCATGTCACTGAGACTAGGAACTGGAACCATGATCGTCGGATCATCGAGAACTGCTGCAGAGGAAATTCTCAAGACCCATGATCGTATGTTGTCTGCATGACATGATCCTCATTCAGTACCAGCTAAGTTCTCAAAATTCAATGATAGATTTGTTGGGTGGGCAGTGGAGTGCAATGATAGATGGAAGAATCTAAGAACAATATGCCGAACTGAGCTCTTCTCGGCCAAGGCAATGGAGTCTCAAGCATGTTCAAGAGAAAAAAAGGTGTTGGACATGGTGCAGTTTTTGAGCGCAAAAGAGGGAAATGAAGTGAAAGTTGGCGAAGTGGCTTTTGCCACTGTGTTTAACATATTGAGTAATCTTCTATTATCGAGTGATTTTATGAGCTTTAAGAAGGAGATTGTGGATGGAGGGATGAAGGCTCTTTTGGCAAAATATGTTGAGCTGATCGGAGCTCTAAATCTGTCCGACTTGTATCCAATTTTAGGTGCATTAGATCTTCAGGGTATAAACAAGTCAATGAAGTGTTTATGAGCGTCTGTTCCAGGTGGGAGCCCACATCAAAGACAGAAGAGAAGGAAGAAGCAGAGGCATTGCTTCAAGCCAAACGGACTTCTTGGATGTCCTCATTGACATTTCTTGCACCAATGAACAAGTCAATTATCTGCTCCTTGTTTGCTCTCCTCTCCTCTCTCTCTCTCTCTATATATATATGCATTTATTTATACACAATCAATTATTCACACGTATGATGCATCATTGTCACAGGAGCTATTCTCTGCTGGTACAGACTCTAGTACCAATGCGATTGAGTGGGTGATGGCAGAACTGATAAAAAGTCCAGAATCCATGAAGAAAGTCCGCGAAGAAATGACGAGAGAAATCAAACTAGATGTGCTAAAAGAATCCCATCTACCTCAACTACATTAGCTTCAAGCCGTTTTCAAAGAAACTCTAAGGCTGCACCCTCCAGCACCACTTCTGATTCCTCGCCGTGCACCTAACTCGCACAAAGTGATGAATTACTACATTCCTAAGAATTCTCAAGTAGTAGTAAATGTTTGGGCGATTGGGCGAGACCCCATGAATTGGGAAGATCCATTGAAATTTAAGCCAGAGAGGTTCCTCAACTCGACTTTGGATTTTAAAGGGCATGATTTTGAGTTCTTACCCTTCGGTGCAAGAAGAAGAATCTGCCCTGCCTTACCCTTGGCAGCAAAGTTTGTTCCTTTCGTACTTGCTTCATTGATTCATACTTTTGACTGGTCTCTTCCACATGGAAATGATCCCAATGAGCTAGACATGAATGAAAAGATTTCTCTGTTTTTGATGAAGGAAGTACCCTTGGTCCTCATTCCCACACTTAGCAAATAAGCTACGGATTGCTAACTCCAATCTACCTTATCTTCCTAGCTATCATTTACTACTGTTACAATAATCACACTTGGTTGTGTGCATCAAAGATATGGCTCATTATATCAATTTTCAACTATGAAAGCTTAAGTTTATATTTCAATACATACTTGTATTAATAAAAGATATATCATATGATCACTTGCATCAATGGTACTTTTGCGTGTTCATCAGGAAACTAAGCTCATGAGGCAATTTTTTTATTTTTTTTTTTATTTTTTATCTTAGTTCAAATTTCAAGTGGTGAGTTTAAAAAAATCATGTCTTAGAAGGACAATTTGTATGCACTTGGTTGATCTAATTCCCTCGTCAATCCTCAAATGACGTAAAGTGACCAATCCATTGGATGTTGAGGATACGAAAAGTGACCTAGGCTGGATACGATTCGGATTGTTGAGAACGGGTCGGGCGAGAGCAACCGCCCTAAACCAAATAGTCATTGAACAGGCCCAGGATTGGGAAATCAAGCCGAAAGCCCGACTCCGGAAAGAGGAAATTGAGCCCATGACCAAAAAGAGCCAGGTGATCAGCCCAGTGCAAGGAGTTAGTTAGGAAGCCTCAAGAAGATCTGTAACAGTCTATAAATGGATTGAAAATAGAGGGAAAGGGGGTTGGAAAAATATTTGAAGTGTAAGATCATTCAGTCAACATTGGGGAAAATTTCTTGCATTTTCAATGGCGCCGTCCGTGGGAATTGAGGAAGATTGATTCGATCACAATTGATTCATGAAGGAAAAGCTTGATCTCTAGAAGGTGAATTCAAGTCAAGGAGATGGCAATCTGTCTGGTCGAGCGGTGGTTCTAATTGCTCTTTGGAGATCGAAATTGGATCTGAAACATCTTGATCTGTTCACCGAGATCAGATTTAGCGAGTCTGCAGCAGGAGTAAAGCCAATCGATTACGAATCAGACCCGGTAGAAAGAGATCGAAATTCTGCTAGTTTGAGGTCAAATCTAGTGAGTTCGCATTAGCAGAGGTCAGATCCAGTCAGGAATTCACGGTTGATGACTCTGTTCCGATCAGGAACGATGATCCGAGGTGAAAGTTCTAATCCACATGAGAATGGCCAACAGACGAAGGTTGATGAGTTGATGAGCATGATCGATGCCCTGAGAAGAGAGAATGTAGAGTTACGAGCTGGAATGGAGCGTTGGGAAGCTCCGTTGATTCCACGACCACCTCCTATAGGGGAAAAGGTGTGCAACCTGACGTTGTGCACCAGGGCAAGCAGGAAGGTAATGATCGCGTGGATCTTCACGACGAATAGATCAAACTGGTTGATTTGCCGCCAAATGCTCGTCACGTGGAAGATCGAGAAGGATCTGTCCATCTGTGTGATGACCCGGATTTTTGAAGAAATTTTAATTTATATTTTTATTGTTTTTGTTTTGGTGGGGGTGTGGTGGTTATTATCTTATAATTAGTTTATATATATATATATATAGTATGTATGTCTGATGAAGAATGGCAGCCGAATGAGGAAAGAAAGTGGGTATTTGATTTGGTTTGTTTACTATTTTATATATATATATATATATATATATATATATATATATATATATATATATTTATTTATTTATTTATTTTGCGTCTAAGGGTGGAGGTGATGTGACAGCCGAAGTGTGAAAGGAAAATGAGAATGATGATGTTTTCGTGGGGTCCACTAAAAAGTTGATTGAATGGGTTCATTGATTTTGTTACTTATTTTATATATATATTTATATATTATTTTGTCTACTGACTGAAGAGAGAAGCAATGGAGTTGCAACCAAGATTGGAAAAGAAGAAAAGAAAGATTTTTGGCGGGACCCACAAGGACTTTTATTGCCAGTATTACTTGTGCTTTGGTTTTGTGCACGTGGGCTTGGTATATGAATGAAAAGATAACGATTGCTAAAGGTAACGATGTGGCGGGGTCCATTAAAGATTTTTAAGCCAAAATCACGTGGGTTTATTGGTGGAATGGCCTTTAATTAAGGTGTGTGAGTTTAGGTTTGCATTAGGAAAACAAAAGAGAAAAATTAGAGAGAAACAGAGAGAGTTGAGTGCAGACAGAGAGTAAGACAAGAGTTGCAGAGAGGAGCCGAGTTTGCAGAGGAGGCCGGAAGCTTGGTGATTTGGTGATCTAGTGAAGAAATTCTTTTTTTCAGTGTAGGGTTCTCTAAACCTTGAATGACTTGGAGTGGTTTTGTTTCAAATATTTTTTTAAATGTTTTAATTAAATGCATATGTATTTTGTTTATATACTCATATGAATATGTATATTTTGTGAAGCTGTTTTGTTAAACCTCCATGAAATTCTTGTTATGGTTTTTCTTACTGGGACTTTTTGTCTCACCATCCTCCAGTTTCAGGTACCGAAGATGAACGGGGATTGCTAGATTCGGGCTTAAGCTGAAGAGTCGGTGTTGCTAGATTTATTTTATTTATGTGGAGAATTTTGTATATTTTTTAGGAAATTGACTTTGTATAAAAGAGAGGGCAAATTTTTTGTGCATTTTGATGTATTTGTATTTGAATAAATTAAGAATTTTATTAAAAAATTTGGGGTCGTGACAAAATGGTATTAGAGCTGTACCCAACCGGAAGTGTGAGTGTAATGATGATGTAAACGGATGTGAGTGGGCGAGTGTGTAGTATTGGTTAGCTACCACTCATAGTCAGGTGTGTGTGGGCGGATGGCATTCACTGGCAGCTACTGGGATGGTTGGTTAGTGTGGTTGGGCAGGTAGCTTGGGTTTGTTATTGTTTTTTTTTTAGTGGGCGGGTGACGCATCGACTAGCTACCACAACGGTTACAGAGTGTGTGGGCCGGTGACTAGCACTAGCAACTACCACAACGTCCTACATATCACTGTATCTCACATTGCCAGGGGTAGGGATTTATGGATTGGTTTTGTGGTTATTGGTGTTTTCGAGTATACTAGGACGGTTGGATCTAAATTTCGGGGACGAAATTCTTTTTAAGTGGTGTAGATTGTGATGACACGGATTTTCAAAGAAATTTTAATTTATATTTTAATTTTTTTTGTTATGGTGGGGGTGTGGTGGTTATTATCTTATAATTAGTTTATATATATATATATATATATATATATATATTCTGTGTCTAAGGGTGGAGGTGATGTGCCAGCCGAAGTGCGAAAGGAAAATGAGATTGATGATGTTTTTGTAGGGTCCACTAAAAAGTTGATTGAATGGGTTCATTGATTTTGTTACTTATTTTATATATATATTTATATATTGTTTGTCTGCTGACTGAAGAGAGAAGCAATGGAGCTGCAGTCGAGATTAGAAAAAAAAGAAAAGAAAGATTTTTGGCGGCATCCACAAGGACTTTTATTGCCAGTATTACTTGTGCTTTGGTTTTGTGCACATGGGCTTGGTATATGAATGAAAAGATAAGAATTGGTAAAGGTAATGATGTGGCGAGGTCCATTAAAGATTTTTGGGCCAAAATCACGTGGGTTTGTTGGTGGAATGGCCTTTAAATAAGGTGTATGAGTTTAGGTTTGCATGATAAAAGCAAAAGAGAAAAATTCGAGAGAAACAGAGAGAGTTAAGTGCAGACAAAGAGTGAAACAAGAGTTGTAGAGAGGAGCCGAGTTAGCAGAGGAGGCCGGAAGCTTGGTGATTTGGTGATCCAGTGAGGAAATTCTTTTTTTCAATGTAGGATTCTCTATACCTTGAATGGCTTGGAGTGGTTTTGCTTCAAATATTTTTATTAAATGTTTTAATTAAACGCATATGTATTTTGTTTATATACTCACATGAATATGTATATTTTGCTAAACTGTTTTGTTAAACCTCCATGAAATTCTTGTTATGGTTTTTCCTGCTGGGACTTTTTGTCTCACCATCCTCCAATTTCAAGTACCGAAGATGAACGGGGATTGCTAGATTCGGGCTTAGGCTGAAGAGTCGGCGTTGCTAGATTTATTTTATTTATGTGGAGAATTTTGTATATTTTTTAGGAAATTGACTTTGTATAAAAGAGAGGGCAAATTTTTTGTGTATTTTGATGTATTTGTATTTGAATAAATTGAGGATTTTATTAGAAAATTCGGGGTCGTAACAATCTGGATCCGCATCGTGAGCGGATCAGGCAAGAGGAAGCCATGGCATTCGATCCGTATCATGAAAGCCTGAGGCGAGAAGAAACTATGGCGTATGGTTGCAACAAGGCTACACCGTCCTGGTAGAGGGAGTTCACTGAGGAACGGTCCTACGATCCTCCTTATCGACCATCAATGGCCACATACGAAGATAAAGGTCTGGACAAGGGGTCTGCTGAGCAGAAGACATTCTCAAAGCATCTAAGGGAGAATGAAGCCCTCTGTTCATCGATAAGAATAGTTGCTTCACCATTTACTGATGAGATTCTACACGCTCCTAACCCGAGAAAGTTTTCTATGCCAATTTTCATTCTGTTTGATAGGACGAGTGACCTGATCGATCACATTTACCACATTTAGTTGAAAATGGCTCTGAACACAGAGAATGATCCTTTGATGTGCAAGTGCTTTCCTCCAAGTTTGACCGGGCCAGCGCCAATTGGTTCAAGAATCTGGCCAAAGGCTCGATTGTTAGCTTCCAAGATCTGTGTGACAAGTTCATCAGTCAGTATTATGGGAACAAACGTCCGGCCAAAGATATCTCAAGCTTGTTTACAATGAAGCAGCATGAAGATGAGTGACTCCAGGCTTTCTTCACCAGGTTCAACCTTGTCAAGAGCATGGTAATGGAATGTCATCCATCCACGGCGATTCAGGCGTTCAAGCTGGAAATGAATTGAGGGACACTGTTCCACACAAGTCTGGTGGTGAATACGCCAAAAACTATGGACGAGCTGAATGAGAGAACTAACGGTTTCGTGCGTTTGGAAGAAGAAGAAGCAGCTAATGTAAGGAAGACGTCAATCAAGTCCAAAGCTAAGATCCGGCAAAAACAAGCTCCGCCACAGTGTCAGACCTTCTGGAAGGCAGAGAAGACGCCTAGAGAAGAGGAATCGGTCACTTCACTAAAGGTCACTCTCACGAGGCTATATCAAGAGAATTAAGATAAGTTTCACTCTCCCTTGCCAATTAGGTAACCTCTCGAGTAGAGAGATCAATCTAAACATTGCGCTTTCCATAGTGATTTTGGTCATCAGACTAACGAACGCAGGAACTTAAGGAGGCAAGTGGAAATGTTGATAGCGAGGGGTGAGTTTTCAGGATACATTCAGGGCCTGACAGTAGAGTAGAACTAACCGGTGGAACAAGTGAAAAGGAGTCAAAAACTGAGTTATCAGAGCGCACAACCTGTTCGGATAATAAATGCAATCCACGGACGACCAGAGCCGACTGAGGAATTAGAAGAGCTGCTCCGAACACGCCTTTGTCAAGCACAAATGAAGAGAATGATAGGCAGTGTGAATATGATTTCAATTGAAAGAAAATTGTGAGATATATTTTTGTAATTGGCGTATTTTGATAACAAAACATGTCCTAGTTGAGTCGTAATATCAGTTACCGTATCAGACTTGACATCGACTACAAAATTGGAGGTTGTTCAGAAGAGGAAAGTATTATTTATCATCGAAAAGGAAAGAATAACATATTAGGACATCGTTTTCCACTTAGGACACAATTACCTACAAGGTATATGTTCAGAGTTACCAAAATACAGAAAATCCAAGTTTTAGTTGGATTCTATAAAGTGGGAACCGGTACCAAGATTTGGGAACTGGTTCCAGAAGCTGCAATTCGAAGAACTCTTTACTATCCTTTAGGAACTGGTTCCACAAGTCCTGAATACAACAGGTTTTCCAGTTTCCTTATTCTATCTAATTCCTTTTTTATCAAACTTTCCTTTCAAGTCCTATGCACGAAATTTCCTTTATTTTCAGAAGGAATGGGACTTTGTAAATCTCTATATAAACTATGACATATACATTGGTTTATTTACGGCTTTTGTTCTACAAATTCATTATTCTTAAAAGCCTTAGGAAGATTATTTTTGCAGAAAATCAGAGTTAATTTTTCTGTCTTCTTTCTAGAACACATACACATAAACACATAGTGAGTTTACAATTGTGGTGTTCGAATCCTGATTATGATCACACAGTTGCATCTACATCGATTAGACAAAAGTAGATCTTCTTCTACAACAAGTTCAGACGATTGAAGAATAGAAGTAAAAGCGATCACACTTTGAAAGGGTTAGAGCATTCGAGGAGTGTTGTCCAATCTACCTGTTACTCTTCTACAAATATCAAGCATAAGCCTGAGGTCAAGTTGCTGTTGGATGGGGGGTCGCAAAGCCAGAGGATTGTCAGCAGTTGGTGTTTGATAGAACGATAGGGTGTGAGCCAAAGTCAAAGTTCGGTATACTTTGTTTCAAGTATAGTGGATTAGTTTACTTTAGACTGCACAGTACACGAGGTTTTTCCCATAACAGTTAACGTATTTTATTAACTAGGGTTTCCTCGCTAAAATCCTGATGTCATCTCTAACTTTATACTTTGCTCCATTTTATCTGCATGTGATTAATTGTTTAATTGCTAAAATAAGTAAAGTTGGTAAAGACACAGATCTATTTTACAAAATCTAATACTTTCTTTAATACATTCTGCGGTGTACGACTCACAATTTGGTATCAGAACCAATCTCTATACATTGTGTGACGACCCTGGATTTTTCAACCCAGTGTGTTATGTGATGACCCGAAGCGGATCCAAAATGCAGAAGCAAAATGAAACCAAGTCCTTAGAGATGTACATCATCCCTAAGACACAAGAATGGCCCTTCAAGGAATTTCAAGACTCAGCGGAAGCAACATGAAGACAAGGGTATCAAAACCCTACCAAAAGAAGGACCAAGGGTAAAATGGTCATTTTACCCTAAGAGGAAGGAATTTGAATCCCAACAAGTAAAATGAGATCAAAAACATCCAAAAACATCCTTTGGTAACTTCATATGAAGTCCCAAGGCCAAAGGAAAGGAAATCCCAGAAGAACCCTATTCCGGTTCGAACCAAATCTGGCACCCTCTCACTAAAATGAAGATATCATGAGCTAGGAAAAGAATCTAAAACTGAAATTCATACCATTAGAAATTCTATTTCGACATGGTCAGTTTAGACTCAAGAACAGACCAATTCAGAGTTAAAATGAAGAAGTTATGATAGTTCAAATTTGGAAGACCAAAGCTGAACCTACAAAACAGTTCTGCAAGACTTGAACTGGTTCAGCCTCCTTAAACCGGTTCAACATGGGTAGTACACCCATATTGGACTAAAAGACACATCTTAAACTGGTTCAACCTTCTTAAACCGGTTCAACTTGACCAGAGTTGAACTTAAACAGCAAAAACAGTAGAATAGCAGAAAAATGAGTTTGCAGCGCGGTTTTCGAGATCAAGATGACATTTTTTGAAAAAATGTCGTGAAGAAACTCCCCCTAAAATCACATTTTCTATATGACGGAGTCAAGAAAGGAATTTATTTCCCAAAGGAAATCCCCAAAATGCCCTTAAGCAAGATTTTTCAACAAAAGTGTGAAACGAATCCAAAAGAGGCTTATTTCGCCAACGAAAGAGTTTTTCCTAAAAATGATCAGGCACATAGACGTAACTTACCTATTAGGACGCGCTACAATTATCCAAGGTTTAAAAATACCGTCGATACAAAATTCGACCCCCTAACGGCCAAAAAGGCAAAAATGGACATAAAATAGGAAAAATGAAAACCAAAATTAGGAAATGGTTTCAAATGACCGTTTGGCCCTTAGCCACACTTCATCCAAGATAAATGAGACCTAGTAGAGGTGCCGGAACACACTTTGCACCACCCGATTTGAATATGAACCCTTAAAGGCTCGGATTTTACTATTTTAGCCCAAAAATGCGATATGTGAACTAAAATGCAAAAAATGAAAACTAAATGGTGTTTGGCCCTTGGCCACACCTCACATATGGCAAATGAATGCTAAAGGATGAATTACATACACAATGGACACACCGGTGCGAAAATGACATATCAAAACCCTAGTTTTCATACTTTTCTCATTAAAGGCAAAATTCTACATTCATGAATATTCATGGATTTCAAATAAAGTTTAAAAGTAAAGGTGCATGGAATACATAATACATGTCATTATACATGTTGAATACAATAAAAAGGAGTGTACTTATGTACACTTTACATATTTAGAATCAAAGAACACAAATTTTATACAAAAGGCTATGAAAATGGTATTTTCATGCTAAAACTTGCATGTAATAAAACTGAAAAGCTAGAAGCCATCTCAACGAACAGCAAGCATCACGAACCATGTCTTCATACCTGATCAAATCCCCCAGTAACTTCGGGGTGAGTAAACAAGTTTACTCGTAGAGAATGAGCATGCATCGACTCGATTTCTTGAAGATTTTTAGGACTAACATGATATAGTTCAAAGGGATCATGCTACCAAACGTCTATGTCAAAGTGAGACTCAATGATCATCCTAAGCTATCATGGAGTATAAACAATAAGAATCATGATATATATACATAAGTGAAACAAAGTAAGGTTGGAGTAATCCATTTAATACAACAAGTTTATAGTTAACATGGATCACATTATTAATGTAATTGAACAAAGTCTAGAGTAATCCATACAACATGACAAAAATCATATTTGAACACAAGTTAACAAAAATCACATTATCCATGCAATTCAACAACAAAAGAGCATGTTATACAATGTAATAAGGTATAAGTTCTCAAAGCCATTAACTTAGAATCTAAAGCATAAAATAACAATAGTGGGTCATGCCACCTAACATCTATGTTCCAAATGAATCCATAAGATCGTTCCTAAGCTATATTAGAACATCAAAACACAAATCATGATATCGATGCAATTTAACCAACATTGGAACTTCCAATACAACGCATAAGGCACAATTTTACAAAGTTAACATCATGTAACTTAAAATGGGAAGTCAAATAAGGAACAACAAGTTACAACATCATCTAGTTATCAACTTGAAAATAAAATGTGAAATCAAACAAAGTAGATACTCGGACATCAGTTGGATTAGGCCGACACCTTGGTTACTTTAGGGTTACTAGCCCATGGTAAACCTCCCTATGTGCGCACTAGATTGTAGAGGAGTCCTAGCTGTAGTCAAACAACGACATCCCCAAGTTTCCAAAATCAACAAGTTATGCAACAACGTATATATCAATATGTATATACTAGATAATCAACTATCTATCATGCACAACCAAATTTGGAAACCTATACAATATATGCTCTAAGTCCACAACTAATATGATATGATGAATGTCGAATCTTCAGTGTACGATTCGTTACACGCTATGCATGAAAGATGTTGAATGCAAAGTGTGCAAATCATTACACAAGGCAATAATATATTCAATAAGGAAAACATATTCTCATGAGTATAAACATAACAACTATGTTATCCAATGCTCAAAACATAACCAAATGAATATATAACAAGTCCATGTCCAGGATTTTGATATAGAAACGACTTTCAAACACAATTAAATCCATGGCTCAATTAGATAGAATTTAATTAAATAAAAATAATTAAATTCCCTAGATTCTAATTCAATTCCAAATAACCTCAAATTAATACATATTAAAGAACATGGCATGGTCATCACCTATATCCATTCTAAAACTCAATTAGGTTATTGGAACAACAAAGTAGAACTCTAATTAAATCATGCTAATTTAATTACCAAGGTTCTAAAGCAACTTCAAATGGTCCACAAATTAATATATACTAGTAAACAAGTCATGGCCAATACAAATATCAAGTTAAAACCTTAATTAAGGTAATGGGACCACAAAATAGATTTTAATTAATTCTTTTAATTAAAATCTCTAGATTTTCAAACTTAACCAAATGCTCTCAATTTAACATATCTTAGAGAACATGCCAAGGACTGATATAATATCACATTACAAGTTTATTTCATTCAATTTACGACCATGTGAATTAAACTTTCACTAAACTTAAATATAAAAGAAAAGTTGCAATTCTCATGCAATTAATCCCAATTTAATATATGTGAACAACCATACCAAAGCTTAATTTTCTAGTATGCCACAATTCAATTCCAAGTTGTATATCACCATGAGGATTAAATCTTAAACAAGGAAATTAATTAAATGAAAGGTTTCAAAACCTAACCGAATATTCTAAATCAAATATATATGAAGGTATATGGCATGTAAATCAATAATATCAAGTGGGAATTCAAATAGAGTGAATAGTGCACTCGGGGCAAATTAATTACTAATTACTAATTTTCAAAACACCTCCAATTACTTTCAAATTCAACTATGTTGAAGAGCATGCTAAGGCCTAATATAATATGCTATCATACATTGATTTCAAGCTAGTTAAGACCACATGAATTAATATTTTATTCAAGATAAATATTTAATAAAATCTTCAATACTTGTCCAAATAATCTAAATTTAATATATGTCAATCTACATATCAAGGGATAATATTCTATCATGCCACATGATTAAACAAAGTTATGGATAACCGAGAAAATTAAATCCTTCATAAGAAAAATAAATAATAAAATTTCTAGATTTTACATCCAAGCATGTAATCAAGTTATATAAGCATCACAAGCATGTAATATAGCAAGAATTTAAATTGTAACACCCCCTACCTCAATTTGAGATGAAGACCTCAAATCCCCACTGAAAAAAAAGTGTTTCGAATCCGCCGAAATCGAAGGGTTTTGACGGGGACAACACAATCTGTATGAATCCCCAAGAAGCCCCATGAAAATCACAACTTGACCTCAATCCCGAACTTGAAATTTGGTCAAAAATGGTTTCCAATAAGGGGTAATGGTAGAGCACGACGAGGCGAACAACAAATGTTAAGGCCGAAGGATTTTCACTTAGGAATACAAGTGGAGGAGAAGGTCAAAGGGTGGCAGCCATGGCTGCCAAGGATGGTCGGCCAAGAGAGGAAGAAGATGAAGAAAATTCTGATTTTCTTCTTTAAGGCACCTATTTATATTAAGTCTCAAAAAGTGCCCCGAAAGGGCCTCGTCGGGTCCGGAAAAGTGGAATTTGAGCAAACAGGCTCAAATGGTAAAAATTCATGAATCAAAAAGATTCAAAATAAGAAAATATGAACAACGGAAGAAACGGCGTCAAAAACTGAGTCCCGAGTAGAAAGTTATGCCCCGAACAAGTTCGGTTGTAACCGGGTCCAAAAACTCTAAAACTGGAGAAAAATGACCAGAACGGAATTCTAAGAGTTCACGACTTGACAAAATGTGAAAATGTATCCCGTATGAGGATCCAGGCTCCAGACGAGGCATTTTACATTAACTTTCGTTAATTGCACAGTGGCCCCTACAAAAAGGGTTAACTACGAAATTGCCCCAGAATGAAAATATCTTCCAAAAGATATTTTCTTAGATACCCTTAAAATAAAAATCTTCAAAAGATATTTATGAAAAACACCCCAAGAAATGAAAAAGATTCTGAAGAATTGTGCATCCATGCCCCTATGGGCACCGGGAGCAACCAGAATACTTTCTTGCAAAAGTAAAAATACGCATTTCGAGAAAATCACTCAAGATAAAGGCACGTGAAGTCAAAAACCAACTCCGAGCATGAGAAGTCAGGTTGTGCCAACAATGTGATAAATGGGAAAAATACAGAATAGGGAAAAGGATGAAATAGTGCATAGTATCCGAAAAGTGAAAATGCAAAAATGACTCGGTCCTCAAAGGAAGTTGTTAATTCACATGAAAGAGTCTCAGAAATCAATTCTGAGCACTCAAGATGACACTAAGCGACACAAAACAGAGCTCAGAAAAGAAAATTAAACGAAAAAAAATTCATTCGTAAAATTTCAGAAAAAAGGAAAGGAAGGCAAATGACCGGGTCGTTACATATTGAGTTGATCTTTGTTTGAAAGTTAAGTTTTATTTTCAAAAACAAAATTGTTTTAATCATTTCTTATGCGTTGAAAGAAGGCAGTTCTAATCAACATGGTCCATTATTTAGAGGAGATAATTATAATTTTTGGAAATCAAAGATGAGAGCCTATTTACAAAATTCTGGTGGTAAAACTTGGGCGATTGTTGAATCTTGCTATACACCTCCTACAGTAGATACAACTGTGGATGGTAAAATAGTCAAAGAGTTAAAAGATACTTTTGCTTTTACTGCTATTGAAACTGAGCGTAATGATGTTAATGTCAAAGCTTTATATTCAATTATTAATTCTGTAGTTCCATCTAAATATGCTAGAATTTTTTATTGTAAAACTGCTAAAGAAGCTTGGGATATTTTGCAGGTTACTCATAAAGGAACTTCGAAAGTGAAGTTGTCCAAAATTCAGTTGTTTTATCATAAATTTGGGAAAATCGTGATGAAAGAAGATGAAATCTTTTCTGATTTTTATTTTAGTCTTCTTGAAATAATATCTGAACTGCGTCACTTAGGTAAAAAAGTTAGAGATAAGAAAATCAAGTGGTTATTTTATACCACGATGGCAAATTCCTATAATCGAGATTTAGTTCATTATTTCTACTCAAATATCCGCAAGGTTCATGATTCAAGATATTTTGAGTTGTGTTTGTTCGGGAAGGACTATGTGGATTAAACTGATGTGATCGGCAATGTTCTTGGCATTCCCAAGAATTTTTCAAGCACTGGCTACCGCCTTCCATTGGAACATTCCGGGCTGAAGTGGGAAGATATTTATAATAAGCTGTGTGTTCCAGACTCACTGAGATTTCTTGACTATATTCCAAATCGCTATCTTATAGATGAGGCAGCGTTTCTAAAATTGTTTGCCATCTCAAATCTTGGCTACTTAAGGAAAAAGGATGTTATCTCCATAGACCGTGCAGAAGTACTATATCTCTTATCCATAGATGCTATGATTCATCTTGATTCTTCTATTTATGGACTGATGATAGCACACTACAAGAATAATACCAAAAAAAAAAAAAATCATCCCCATTCCCTATGATCATCAAGGCTTTATATTGGGCATTTGGTATTCCACTTCCACCCCGTGCTCATCATATTGAGATAATGTCCAAGATGGATGTTAGGGTTATTAACAAGGCTAAATCTACAAGAGCTTCATCTAGGAAAGCTAGCAGGGGTGCAGCTGCTTCTTCATCATCTCTTTCGGAGGTTACTAAGCTCTTTCCGACTAAACGGGCTTTTAACACTCTGAATACCAATTTGCTCTACTCTTTGACTCTTCATAATTAAAAATCCTTGATGGATGTTGTTCGTGATCTTCAAGAAGATGTTAGATTGCTTAAGGAGCATAGGACGGGTGGTATTTCTGAGGATGTATACAGACCAGCCCCTCTAGATCCGTCACTTGTGGCTGAGGATGAGAAAGATGAGGATAATGAGACAGATGCTGATGCAGAAGATGATGAGGATGACAGTGGGAGTGACACAGATAGTGGTGATGAGGACATTCTGACATCTACAGTTCCATTTGCCGGAGAATATCCTGATGCTTGATTCTATGTCCATAGCATTCATACATCATTTTTTACTCAGTTTTTACACAGACATGACTTGATATTTTTAGATATTTTATTTTGCTTTCTGACATATGTTAAACTGATTCCTGTTTACTCTTTGGTTATTTTGCTGTTATTTTGTCAATTTTGTTCCAAATATGGGGGGAACAAGGTTACATTAAGGGGGAGACAATCTACAATTTTTTTTGGATATATTATTCAGGGGGTTTTTAATATGCTTATTAAGCTTTCACTGGTAGTTCTGCTTGATTCATGTGTAGGATATCAAGTGAGATTTTGTCCAAGAGAAAAAGATAGAACAGAGATACCATATTCCGTGTTTTATAACGGTTGTAATTTACTTTTTGCTTTGGGAAGATTATCAATTATTTTTAGGGTTTTGTCATGAAATTGCCAAAGGGGGAGATTGTGAGATATATTTTTCTAATCGGCATATTTCAGTAACAAAACATGTCATAGTCGAGTTGTAATATCGGTTACCGTATCAGACTCGACATCCACTACGGAATTGGAGGTTGTTTAGAAGAGGAAAGTATTGTTGATCATCGAAAAGGAAAGAACAACATATTAGGACATCATTTCCCACTTAGGACACAATTACCTACAAAGTATATGTTCAGAGTTACCAAAATACAGAAAATCCAAGTTTTAATTGGATTCTGTCAAATGGGAACCGGAACTAAGATTTTGGAACCGGTTCCAGAAGCTGCAATTTGAAGAACTCTTTACTCTCCTTTGGGAACTGATAGCAAAATTGGGAACCGATTCCACAAGTCCTGAATGCAACAGGTTTTCCAGTTTCCTTGTTCTATCTGTTAGTTTCCTATTTGATCCCAACTTCCTTCAAAGTCCTATGCACAAAATTTATTATATTTTCTGAGGGATTAGGACTTTCTAAACTCTATATAAACCTTGTCATATACATTGGTTTATTCATGACTTTAGGGAAAATCAATTCTATATTTTGAGAAGGCCTTTTAGAGAGAGAAAATTTAGAAAATCAAATCTGATTATTCTGAATTTGTTTTTGAGAGCACACAAATATATTCATGAGTGATTTAGTTTTGTTGTTCTCTATCTCATTAGAACTGGAGCTATATTAAAGATTCAGTGATTCTAAATGAAGAGCATGATTTAATTCTTCTATAATTAGGTTCAGATCTTGAAGAACAGAAGTAAAAGCAATCAAACTTTGAAAGGGTTAGAGCATTCATGGAGTGTTGTCTGATCTACCTGTTACTCTTCTACAAATATTAAGCATAAATCTGAGGTCAAGTTGCTATTGGACGGGGAGTTGCAAAGCCAGAGAATTGTCAGCAAATGGTGTTTGGTAGAACGATAGGGTGTGAGCCAGAGTCAAAGTTCGGTGTACTTTGTTTCAAACATAGTGGATCAGTTTACTTTAGACTGAATAGTCCACGAGGTTTTTCCCATGCAAACAGTTGACGTATTTTATCAACTGGGGTTTATTCGCTAAAAATCATGGTGCAATCTCTCTAAAATTTTACTTGTTTTACTTTACATATATTTGTGATTGTGTATGTTTAAATTGATCATATAATTTAATCAATTATAAATTGAGCAAGTTGACTTAATAACCAGATCTAGGTCATTAAAGGAGTTAATCACAATTAAAATCAACTGACTATTTTCGCACCCCGCGTAACTCTGATATATTTTTGTAATTGGCATATTTCGGTAACAAAACATGTTCTAGTCAAGTTGTAATATCTATTACCATATCAGACTCGACATTAACTGCGCAATTAGAGGTTGTTCAGAAGAAAAAAGTATTGTTGATCATTGAAAATGAAAGAACAACATATTAGGACATCGTTTCCCACTTAGGACACAATTACGTACAAGGTATATGTTCAGAGTTACCAAAATACAGAAAATCCAAGTTTATTTGGATTCTATAAAGTGGGAACCGGCACCAAGATTTGGGAACCGGGTCCAGAAGCTGCAATTCGAAGAACTCTTTACCGTCCTTTGGGAGCCGGTAGCAAGATTGGGAACCGGTTCCATAAGTCCTGAATGCAACAGGTTTTCCAGTTTCCTTGTTCTATCTGTTATTTTCCAGTTCAATCCCAACTTCCTTCCAAGTCCTATGCACGAAATTTATCATATTTTCTGAGGGATTAGGACTTTCTAAACTCTCTATAAACCTTGTCATATACATTGGCTTATTTATGACTTTAGGGAAAATCAATTCTATATTTTGAGAAAGCCTTTTAGAGAGAGAAAATTTAGAAAATCAAATCTGATTATTCTGAATTTATTTTTAAGAGCACACATATATATTCATGATTGATTTAGTTCTGTTGTTCTATATCTCATCAAAACTGGAGCAATATTGAAGATTTAAAGATTTTGAATGAAGCGCAGAATTTAATTCTTCTACAATTAAGTTCAGATCTTGAAGAACAGAAGAAAAAATGATCACACTTTGAAAGGGTTGGAACATTGGTGGAGTGTTGTCTGATCTACCTGCTACTCTTCTTCAAATATCAAGCATAAGCCTGAGGTCAAGTTACTGCTGGACAGGGAGTCGCAAAGCCAGAGGATTGTCAGCAATTGGTGTTTGGTAGAACGATAGGGTGTGAGCCAGAATCAAACTTCGGTGTACTTTGTTTGAAACATAGTGGATCAGTTTACTTTAGACTGAATAGTCCACGAGGTTTTTTCCATGCAAATAATTGACGTATTTTATCAACTGGGGTTTCCTCGCTAAAAATCCTGGTACAATCTCTATAAACTTTTACTTGCTTTACTTTACATATATTTGTGATTGTGGATGTTTAAATTGATCATATAATTTAATCAATCATAAATTTAGCAAGTTAACCTAATAATTAGATCTAGGTCATTAAAAGAGTTAATCAATCAACTGACTATTTCCGCACCCCGCGTAACTCTATTTTCACAATTATATTGTGAGATATATTTTTGCAATTAGCATATTGTAATATCAGTTACCATATCAAACTCAATTTTGACTGCAGAATTGGCGGTTGTTCAGAAGAGGAAAGTATTATTGATCATAAAAAAGGAAAGAACAACATATTCAGACATCGTTTCCCACTTAAGACACAATTACCTACAAGGTATATGTTCAGAGTTACCAAAATACAGAAAATCCAAGTTTTAGTAAGATTTTGTCAAGTGGGAACCGATACCAAGATTTGGGAACCGGTTCCAGAAGCTGCAATTTGAAGAACTCTTTACTGTCCATTGGGAACTAGTAGCAAAATTGGGAACCGGTTCCACAAGTCCTGAATGCAACAGGTTTTCGAGTTTCCTTGTGTTATATATTAGTTTCCTGTTTGATCCCAACTTCCTTCCAAGTCCTATGCACGAAATTTATCATATTTTCTGGGGGATTAGGACTTTCTAAATTCTATATATACCTTATCATATACATTGGTTTATTAATGGCTTTAGGGAAAATCAATTTTATATTTTGAGAAAGCCTTTTAGAGAAAGAAAATTCAAAAAATTAATTCTGATTATTCTGAATTTATTTTTGAAAACACACATATATAATGATGAGTGATTTAGTTGTGTTATTGTCTATCTCATCGGAATTGGAGATATATTGAAGATTCAGATATTCTGAATGAAGAGTAGGATTTAATTCTTCTGTAATCAAGTTCAGATCTTGAAGAATAGAAGTAAAAGCGGTCACACTTTGAAAGAGTTAGAGCATTCGTGGAGTGTTGTCTGATCTACCTGCTACTCTTCTACAAATATCAAGCATAAGCCTGAGGTCAAATTGCTGTTGGACGGGGAGTCGCAAAGCCAGAGGATTGTCAGCAATTGGTGTTTGGTAACGATAGGGTATGAGCCAGAGTCAAAGTTCGGTGTACTTTATTTTAAACATAGTGGATTGGTTTACTTTAGACTGAATAGTCCACGAGGATTTTCCCATGCAAACAATTGATATCTTTGAATGCAAAATTAGACACATGATTTTTGATTAAAAATAGATTCTTGGTTTGTAATCTATACAATGAGAGTTGATTTGCATTGATTAAGGGATTTTTAGATTTGAATCTCTTAAGTTCCAAATCTGTAAAAAATTTTGATTGAAAATCTTTAAAATTTTGACTAGGGTATATTGATCACAAAAGATATAAAGGTTATTGTCTGGAAAAAAAAAAATGAATATATTCAACTTGAAAAAGAAAAAAATGTGAAAAGTGCTGAATTCTTTGTTTAGGAAAAGGCTACCTATTGAGATGTGTTCGAAAGCTCCCATTAAACTTTGAAGTGGAGCTAAATGAGTAAAAAGAAATGTGGAGACAAGTTGAATTGGGGAATTGCTATCTGCTCTTTAGAATGAAAGCCACCTTACTTAAAAAATTGCTCAAAGATAATTTTATCTTGATGTTTTTCGATCAATATGGTTTAGACAATGATTTATTAATAATTGATTAAAAATTGATGAGATGGATTGCACAAATACACTTGAACTTGCTAGATTGATTTCTAAATGTTTCATTAATATTTCCAAGTTAAAATTCATGTGGTGATTATTTTCAGAGAATTGAAATTAATTGAATATTCTGTGGAGTCAAATTTTCGTTCATAGATAACTCTGAAAATTTTCTAGAAATTTGGATCAAGTGTGGACTTGAAAGACTTTGAATGACTGCTCAATGATTTGTTCTTAATTTTGTTTTGTTTTAAATTTTAAAAAATAAAATTAAAAAAAATGGAAAACTATAAAAATTCAAAAAGATTTGTTGTTTTTTAGTTTTTAGGTTGTTTTATAGTTGGTTTAATCATTGAGTTAATCACAAAGTTAAATGAAAATTTTCTGAAATTTTTTTTCAAGTTTTGAAAGCTTACTGTCCATTTGCTACCGGTTCCCCATGGCTCCTACAGGTTCAAAGTACAAAGATGCAAGGCTCAAGTCTCTGGAGCTTGGCTACTGGTACCACAAATTTGGTACCGGTTCAACTGGGGTCCACATCCACAATTTGCTCACTGCCCAGTGGGAACCGGTTCCCACTTCGGCTACCGATTCTTAACAACTTTTCTCTCTTTATGTTGTGCATTATCTCTATTCATATATGTATAATATATATCTTCTTATATTGATTCAAATCTTGCATCATTCTTATCATACATTGCAAGTTTGAACATAGATTCATCCATTTGATCTTGAGTTGGAAGATTAAAGGTTGAAGTTTGAAGATTGAGTTTGAGGAGGTTGGGTTTAAAAGTCTTTGTGAAGCTCTTTGTCTATTGAAGCTTAAAGACCTTGGGTTTGATCTTGGAATCATATTTGCTTGTTGTTTGTTGATTGGTTGGGGTTTTTGAAGAATCAAAACTTGTTTGTTCAAAAACAAGTTATGAAGCTCACACCAAGTGTTTGTGAAAATTACAAAGTGAACTCCGAAGCTTAAAACCAAATTTCTTCAAACATAAAATGCCTCTGAGACTATCCAAGAAGGACAAAGGAAAGGGTATTGCATCACCTCTACCTCCCGTGAGAGCCCGAATGACAATTTCTATCCGAGAACCACAAGAGGGTTTAACCGCTCCAAGGGATGCTCCGACTTCTCCTATGCGCTTTAGCTCTCCTACCACTAAGATACCACCTGGGTATCCATCAGTATCTAACACTGGGAAGGCTCAGCTTGCTCAAGAACACTTCTATAACCAGCATGCTTGGCAAATATACACTAAAGTGTATAAGAACGGTCTAAATAAGTTGGAACGAAATATGAACTTGAAGAAGCTAAGAGACAGTCTGGGGAAGAAATTGGTTGACTACATTGAGAAGCACAAGTCGTTGTTCTTTACCATGATGCAAATTCCTATAGTCCCGATTTAGTTCATTATTTCTACTCAAATATCTACAAGGTTCGTGATTCAGGATATTTTGAGGTGTCTTTGTTCGGGAAGGACGATGTGGTTCATACTGATGTGATCATGGCATTCCCAATAATTTTTTAAACACTGGCTACCGTCTTCCACTGAAACATTTCGGGCTTAAGTGGGAAGATATTTGTAATGAGCTGTGTGTTTCAGACTCACCAAGATTTCCCAACTACATTCCAAATCATTGTCTTACAGATGAGGCAGTGTTTCTGAATTTGTTTGCCATCTCAAATCTTGGTTACTTCGGGAAGAACGATGTTATCTCTGTAGACCATACAGAAGTACAATATCTCTTATCCATAGATGCCATGATTCATCTTGATTCTTCTATTTATGGACAGATGGTAGCACCTTATAAGAATAATACCATGAAGAAATCATCTCCATTCCCTATGATCATCATGGCTTTATATCAGGTGTGACGGCCCAAGGTTTTTCAACCCTGTGCGTCAGTGATGAACCGAAAGATGACCCAATAACGGATCCGAATTGCAGAAGCAAAAGATGAAATGAAATTCCTAGGGACACAACATGTCTCTAGGACACCAAAGAGACCCTCAATGAGATCACGGAATCCAAAGAAAACAAATGTGGAAACAAGATTTCAAAAATGGATAAAGAGGAACCCAAGGGTAAAATGGTCATTTTCATCATAAAAGTGAGTACTACCAAGCACACCGTTGGAAATAAAATGAAAAATTGATGAATTTAGACTCAAGAATCACTTGATTCGGAGTCCGGATGACAAATATATCAAATCTTGAAGTCGAAGGAAGAAAAACCCTATCTCGGTTCGAGCCAAAACTGACACCCCTCCACTAAAATTTGAATATCTTTAGCTACCAAAGGAATCTGAAACTCTAATTGGTACCATTGGAAATCTTATTTCGATGTGGTCAGTTTAGACTCAAGAACGGACTAATTTGGAGTTAAAACGAGGAAGATATAACAATTTGAAGTTGGAGGTGCAGTGCTGAACCAAGACACACAAACACACACCTATGAACAGTACTTTGAGCACTCGAACTAGGACTTTGAGGGCTCGAACAGTACATGTCCGAGGGCCAAAACTTTCTGCCCAAACTTCGAGCCCTCGAACTCCCCTTTAGAGCGCTCGAACTCCTGTAGCTGCACCTGAAATGCAATTTTGAGGACTTTCTGGGCCTTTTTTTGAAAAAATGTTGTGAAGTAACCCCCCTTAAAATTATGTTTTCTGGTCAACCATGTCAAGACCAACATTTATTTTTCAAGTAAAATACCAAAAATGCCCTTGAGGTCTAATTTAGCAAAAATATGTAAATGAATGCTACTCTAAGTGTTCATTTCATCAAAAATGGTGTTGTGTGCCAAAGTGAACATGCACACATATGTAAAATGAGTAAATACACATGTTCCAATAGCTCATGGTCACATAACATGCCATATACAAAATACAACCTGTCAAACCTCGAATTCTCATCATTTCATAAGACAACTATGGGATTAAACTAGCATACATGTGATATAAATGTACATGGCACTTGGCCTCATGTTATGCATACAAAATAGACATCTTCAAGTGTTCTTAGATATACATTACACATCAAGGAATCCATCTTAGCTTCTACAATACCATACATCCATGGTATACAAAATTTAACATCCAAAAGGAAGGCATGCTAAACAAGTGCATGTCAACATACAAAAATGCTTCAAATAACTCAAAATCTTTTAAGAATGATGAGCATCCAAGAACATGGTCTCTTTACCTAAAAAATAACCCAAACCACTAGGGTGAGTAATCAAGTTACTCGTAGGAGAAGCATATGCGTATACCCCAAAGTTTCAATATCATTGCAAGATTAATATAGACGAATACAAGGGAGCATTCCACTTAACGTCTATATTCAAGGTGTTCTAAGGGATCATCTTAAGCTAACTTAAATGTTTCTTAGCAACACAATATCAAAATGGATGTACTTAACAACATCAAACCGCATACAACAAAATTTACAAGTTACAAATAGCATTGATTGTCAACTTGGAAATCAATGCGAAATCAAAAAATGGAATCCTTGGACACCTAAGCTCGGAATTCTGTTGAGACCTCAACGGTTATTCCGGACATTAACCCGCAGGGAAGACCACCCTAAGTGCACACTATCTCGATTGGGGAGAACTCATACCTCCCGCACTAGAGCCAAACTCTAGCCATGTTACTAGTAACCATGTCCCAAGAGAATCCAAAGTATATATCAAGTTCAAAACTTATATATAGATAACAAGACATATAAACCACCTTCCATGCACAAGTACTTTGAAACCATACAAACCATGTCTTAGGGTTCCAAGTCTAGAATGACATGATAGATGACAAGTTCTTAACATGATATAATGCACAAAACAATATCATTAACTTATCAATTTAAGCATGCCTCCACAATAAGCTATATATACTGAATGTTTGCATTTTAGCAAATAGCTTCTAAAACAATCATAATTATCAATAGTAATATACTAGAATGTAGGATTTCCATCACAATAGCATAGTAACTCAAATCATTAAGAATTCTATACAACTTCAACAATCCTACTCAAGATATATACACAACATACATGTTTGATCAATGAAATCCTAAGTCAATCATAAGGATTTCCTATAGTATGCAATACTACAATTCTAAAAGCATGTATACAATATAAATTAAACCCCAAAGGATTTCAAAACACTTAGAAAATAAACATACTACCACCCCTACCTCAATAGAGAATTGTATCTCTATAATCCAAGCTACCAAGCACAAAATGGAAAACAAGTTTAGGGTTCTTGAAGAGGAGAATGGGAGGAAACTTTTCTCTCCCAAGGTTTTTAGTCTAAGGTGTATGGAAGTGAGCCAAATTGAAGGGGTAAGCTATGAACTAAGCTTTCCTCCAATGGTGGATTTGTTAGGGTTCATATGAGATAATGAAATGAAGAAGTAAAGTGTAAAATTGGTGAGTGGAAGGGCTAGAGATCCTCCACTCACTATGTGCTCTTGCACTACCTCTCACACACACACAATGCAAGACTACATCATGGCCTTACACTTGTCACTAATCCAATGCCTCTTCCAAGACTTAATCCTAAGCTTACACTTGTCAACAATCCAATGCCTCTTCCAAGACCTAATCCTAAGCTTACACTTGTCAACAATCCAATGGTTACATGTGCACCAATCTAAGGCCAACACATGGATGAATTTCCACCCACCAAATGTCAAGAGGTCAGAGTGCCAGGTCTCTTCACATAAATGCCAACAAATGGCTCCATGAGAGTGTGACACTTGTCACACTTTCCAAAAATTGCAAAATAGTCCTTTTTCAAAATATCTTCTAAAATAAATTGCAAAAAGGTCCCCCAAACGAAAAATAATAATTTTACATAATTACACTAAAATCCCAAAAGTTATGAATAATTACACTAAAGTAATCATTCATGCCCTTTATGAAAAATAAAAGCAACTAACATGCTTTTCAACAAGTGAAAATACCAATGTCATGGAAATCAAGTATCATGAATGCATGCCAAACCAGAATCAAATCCGAACACCCGAAGTGAGGTTAAGCAAGGAAAAATGATAAACGAGTAAAAGACGAAATAAGAAAGAAAAAAAAAATTAAAAAAAAAAAAAGAAAATCACCGAAAATGGAAAAGGAGGAAAAAGACCAGGTCTTTACAGCCTACCCTCCTTAAAAGGATTCCGTCCCCGAAATCAAGCCGTACCTGAAAGAGAGAATAAGTGGGGATACCGAGAGCGAACCTCCTGCTCGAGCTCCCAGGTAACCTCCTCAACACCATGATGTCTCCACAAAACTTTAACCAATGGGATGGTCTTGGTCCTCAAAACCTGCTCTCGTGAATCAAGAATCTGGACTGGACCCTCCTCGTAGGTCACATCCTCATCAACAACAATATCTGTCCACTGTAAAACATGCGATGGATCCGGCTCATACTTCCTCAACATAGATACATGAAAGACGTCATGAACTCTATCCAAGTCTGGCGGCAATGCTAAATGATAAACAACTTCACCAACGTGCTCCAAAATCTGAAATGGTCCTATGAACCTAGGAGACAACTTGCCCGTCTGTCGAAATCTCAGAAGTCCCTTCCGTGGAGAAATCTTGAGAAAAACGTGGTCCCCTACCTCAAAAGACAATGATCTCCTCCTCTTATCAGCATAACTCTTCTGCCTGCTCTGAGCTGTAGCCAACCGCTGCCGAATCAACTTGATCTTCTTTGTAGTCTCAATGACAATGTCGGGACCCAAGGCGACTGTATCACCTACCTCGGTCCAACAAACTGGAGATCTGCAAGGTCTGCCATACAACGCCTCAAAAGGTGCCATGCCAATACTGGTCTGGTAACTGTTGTTGTAGGCAAACTCAACCAAGGGTAAGTAGTCTTCCCAACTTCCCCTAAAATCCAAAATGCAAGCCCGTAGCATATCCTCCAATATCTGAATGGTACGCTCTGACTGACCATCAGTCTAAGGATGGAATGTCGTGCTAAAGTGAAGCCCTGTGTCAAGAGCCTCCTGAAAACTCTGCTAAAAGTGAGACGTGAACCTGGGATCCCTATCCAAAATAATGGATACTGGAACCCCGTGAAGCCTGACAATCTGCCCCACATATAGTCCACTAAGTCTCTCTGCATCGCTCGTCACTGCGATAGGTAGAAAGTGAGCCGTCTTAGTCAATCTGTCAACAATGACCCAAACAGCATCATTCCCTGCCTTGGATCTCAGAAGTCCAGTCACGAAATCCATAGTGATGTGCTCCCACTTCCACTCTGCCACTGGTAGTGGTTGCAACAAACCTGCCTGTCTCTGATGCTCTGCCTTCACTTGATGACAAGTAAGGCATTTAGCCACGAACTGGGAAACATCCCGTTTCATACCCTTCCACCAAAACTGTCTCTGCAAATTGTGATACATCTTCGTACCACCTGGATGAACTGCGAGTCGAGAATGGTGAAAATCCCGAAAAACATCGTCACGACAAGACAAAGGGACAAACATCCTCCCTCTGTACTTGAGACCACTGTCTGAATGCAAGGTCCAACCCTCTACATTCCCACCGCCTGAAATCTGATCGTGGATGGACATTATCTCCCCATCCTCCTGCTGTGCCTCAATAACTCTGCTAACAAGAGCCGGTTGAGCCACAAGGCTAAATAAAATAGCCGGTGAAACATCCTCATACAACTGCAAACCAAGATCTGCAAGCTCTTCTAGCATCTTCTATCTGTGAATGGAAATGCTAGCAAGAGTACTTCGTGACTTCCTACTCAATGCATCAGCCACCACATTGGCTTTCCTCGGATGATACTGCAACACAAAATCATCATCCTCTATGAACTCAACCCATCTGTGCTATCTCAAATTCAAATCCTTCTGAGAGAAGAGATATTTGAGACTCTTGTGATCGGAGAAAACTTCAAACTTCTCCCCATACAAATAGTGTCTCCACCCCTTAAGGGCAAAGATAACTGCTGCCAACTCCAAATCATGTGTCGGATAGTTCAACTCATGAGTCTTCAACTGTCGAGACCCATAAGCTACCACCCGTTCAGTCTGCATCAGAACACAACCCAAACCTTCTCGTAAAGCATCACAATAGATCACATAACCCAAACCACGTTCAGGTATGATCAAAACTGGAGCTGATGTCAACCTAACCTTCAACTCCTGAAAAGCAAAATCACAAGCCTCATTCCATATGAACTTGACTCCCTTACGAGTAAGTCGAGTCATTGGTGCCGCTAGGCGAGAGAAATCCTGAACAAATCTCCTGTAATAGCCGACTAGGCCAAGAAAGCTCCGAATCTCAAACATTATCTTCGGCCACTCCCAATCCATTATAGACTCAATCTTTGACAGATCCACAGCAACACCGCCCCCTGACACGATGTGTCTAAGGAACTTCACCTCCGGTAGCCAAAATTCACATTTCTCGAACTTGGCATACAATTGGTTATCCCTAAGGATCTGCAAAACTACTTTCAAGTGATACTCATGCTCTTCCCTTGAAGCTGAGTACACGAGAATGTCATCAACGAACACCACCACAAACTTATCAAGATAGTCACTGAATACACGGTTCATCAAGTCCATGAAAGCTGCTGGAGCATTGGTCAAACCAAATGGCATCACCAGAAACTCATAATGGCCATACCGTGTACGAAAAGCAGTCTTGGATATATCCTCATCCTTAACCCTTAACTGATAGTAGCCCGACCTCAAATCAATCTTCGAAAAGCATGTCGCTCCCTTCAACTGATCAAACAAGTCATCGATCCTAGGCAAATGATACCTGTTCTTGATCATAGCTAGATTCAACTTGTGATAATCGATGCAAAGTCTCAAAGACCCATCCTTTTTCTTCCCAAAAAGAACCGGTGCTCCCCATGGTGAAGCACTAGGATGAATAAAGCCCTTAGCTTTCAAATCATCCAACTGACCCTTCAGTTCATCAAGTTCTGCCGGTGCCATACGGTACGGTGCCATAGAGATGGGTGCTATGCCGAGAATGACATCAATGGCAAAAACCACATCCCTTAAAGGAGGTAACTCTGTCAGTTCCTCTGGAAAGACATCAACAAACTCCTCAACAACTGCCAGAAGAACACGGCCTAAACTGCTATCCTCGTCAACTAGCAAACTAGCCAAGTAGGATGTGTGGTGACTCCAGTCACCAATACTGAAAACCATTGCTGGGTGGGAATTGCTCCGATCTCCCACAAAATGGAAACAATCTCCCTTGGGAGTGCAAACAGACACCCTCCAGCGGAAGCAATCGATCATGGCCCGGAAGAATGACAACCAATCCATCCCAAGAATGACGTCAAAACCCGTCATGTCAAGAACAACAAGATCGAACTCCAAAGTCCGTCCTGCTATCTCAATACCACAACCTCGACAAACACGATCCAAAGACACTGGACCCCCTACTGGTGTGTTAACACAGAGAAAACTATCCCTAAGTGTGACCTCCAGACCCAATAAATGTGCAAATGATGCAGAAATCAAAGAATGTGATGCACCGGTATCAACAAGAACTCGTGCCCAAGAACTAAAAACTAGAAAGATACCTCGAACTGAAGAGGTGCCTGCGGAAGCATCCGCCTGTGGAAGAGTGTAGGCTCGTCCCTGAGTCCCTGAGCCCTGTTGTGAATTGCCCTGATAGCCTGACTGATGTGTAGAAGCAGTAGGTGTAGAACCACTGGCTAGATAAGTGCCAACTAGCGCCATTGCCTGTGGTGCCTGAGGAACTCTGAAACTAGACTAAACCACTGTAGACTGTGCCGGTACCATCTGTGAATCTGTGTCACTACGTGCCTTATTCAACAACTTTAGACAATCCTTCCTAGGATGACCTGGCCGCTTGTAATAAAAGCAAGCTCCTTGCCCTATCTTTGTAGAAACTGAAGTCTGACCGGCCTGTGCCCGAAGATGTGGGCAACGAGGCTTGATGTGCCCCGGCTGCTGACAATGGTAATAAACCACTCCCTGGGTTGATCCCGAAGATACAGGAACTGTGGGTGCAGAACAATTCTGATGTGATGCCCCCTGTGAGTGAGTACTGTTCCCTACCTTGGCCTTCTTCCACTGACTCCCGGAAGATGATGGATTATCTCCACAAGGCTGCTTGTGTGAACCCCTGATCCGTAACTGATCCCGTTCCTCTGCTTCAGCTCGCATAGCCCTCTAAACCACCTCTCTATAAGTCCTCAAATCAAGAATTGAGACCCGTGGCCTGATGTCAAGATGTAGCCCATCCTGAAACTTCATTGCCTTGGCCTCGTCTATTGCTACCATATCCTCGGCATAACGAGAGAGAGAAGTAAATCGTGTCTCATACTCAATGACACTCATAGTGCCCTGATAAAGACCTGTGAACTATGTCCTCATCTCCCACCTCATAGCCCTAGGAAAGAAGCGCTTGAAGAATAAACCCCTGAACTCATTCCAAGTCATCAACTCAACATTGTGAACATTGGTCATAGACCTCCACCAAATATCTGCATCCCCCATGAACAAAGAAGCAGTCAAAGAAATCCTTAACCTATCCATGGGTACCGCCACACTATCTAGCTTGCAAACCATAAGGTCCAACCAAGCTTCTGAGACTAGCGGATCTGAACTCCCCTCAAATGGATCAATCTTGACCCTCTGGAGTCGCATAAAGTACTCTAGCGCCTCGTTGACAATCGGTGCCGGTGCCGGTGCTAGAATCTGTATCCCTGTCACCTGTCTGAGTATCATCTCCTGTAGGGATTCAGCAATTCCCTGAGTGATACCCTGAGCCACTCACTCCTCATAAGTCTGTGCCCACGGCGGATCAGCATCCGCGCCATGAACTGGAATCCTGGGCCTCCCCGGACCCCTCGTGAACTCTGTGTCAGCCACCTGCTCCTCAATGCCCTGACATAAAGACTCTCCACGCGTAACAACCGTGATTCTAAACGTATAAAAGAAAGGAAGCCAACAATAACAAAAGTTATTATGACCAAATGCAACTCATACTATGAATGCAATGAAGCAAGAAGCAAGACTAGGTATGCAACATACTATCATGCTAAAGCAATAACAAAAGCTTCTTAAATAGTTAAGCACTTAAACAGATAAGTATACATGTCGAACAAAGGTACTCTTAACCACATAGGCATATAAGCATAAAGACATGTCATATTCCTAAGAATGTTATCACGAAACATCTAAACATGTTATGAAGTCAAAACATGTTATCAAAAGCATGTGAATGCATCAAAGTACATCAACAAAAGCATGATATGTACCCAAAACCCATCGTCCTAAGGTGTTCAAACCTAGGAGCTCTGATACCACTTGTGACGGCCCAAGGTTTTTCAACCATGTGCGTCAGTGATGAACAGAAAGATGACCCGATAACGGATCCGAATTACGGAAGCAAAAGATGAAAAGACATCCCTAGGGGCACAACACGTCTTTAGGACACCAAAGAGACCCTCAATGAGATCACGGAATCTAAAGAAAACAAATATGGAAACAAGATTTCAAAAATGGACAAAAAGGAACCCAAGGGTAAAATTGTCATTTTCATCATAATAGTGAGTACTACCAAGCACACCGTTGGAAAGAAAATGAAAGATTAAAGAATTTAGACTCAAGAATCACCTGATTCGGAGTCCGGACGGCAAAGATATCAAATCTTGAAGTCGAAGGAAGAAAAACCCTATCCCGGTTCGAGCCAAAACTGACACCCCTCCACTAAAATTTGAATATCTTTATCTACCAAAGGAATCTGAAACTCTAATTGGTACCATTGGAAATCTTATTTCGATGTGGTTAGTTTAGACTCAAGAACGGACTAATTTGGAGTTAAAACGAGGAAGATATGATAATTTGAAGTTGGAGGTGCAGTGCTGAACCAAGACACACAAACACACACCTATGAACAGTACTTTGAGCGCTCTGTGATAACCCTCATTTCTAGAGCCATGGGTGATCAAGTCCGAGCACAGATCTGAGGAATACCAAACAATCAATATGTAAACACGCAGGAATAAAACTGAAGTAATATTTAAATAATAATAAACAGAAAGAATACTAATATGAAAATCCTCAAACCTTAAATAATAATTTAATATAATTTAAATCTGTACAACTCGGGAATCCACCTAGTGGACCCCTGATCCCAAATCCTTGAATAAATTTACAGTATTAAAATCCAAAACCAAAATAGAAAGGAAACCCTATGCAACCGGAAGAGTGAGTGTCTGTATCTACATCAACACGAACAAACTCTACGCCTGGTACTGGCAAATACCTAAAAAATAGGAGTGGGTCAGGCCCACATGCAAGTTCCAATCTACTACAATCTGTACATAAACCCGATACGCAGATACATCCTAGATAGCTCGGCAATATCTACAATAGTCCATATATATATATATATATACACACACTATAGGATGCTCACTAACCTATAACATAGTTCAGCCTGGATAGAAGGTGACATATAAAACACGCTTTTCAGCGGCCAAGTACCTAGACCTACCAGGGAACATTAGCTATATCTAGCTACTCAACCTTTGCAATATACGCACCCTAACCGTGATCAGGAGACTCAAGCTCGTATCACGGTACCATAAATATATATATAAATTCCTTCCTAGTGCAGAAAGATAAAACAAATATCCATTATGTCGTTCAACTGTTTTAGTTGACAGGACATGCATCCATGTAGGATTTAACTGTTTTAGTTAATCCATTCCATATGTATGAAGGGGTAGGACTTAGCTTTTTAATCTAATCCATCCCTGATATGTCACCGTCCCATACCGGTACATATAATGCAAATGATCCTTGAATGATGCAACATTTTCAACAGTTCATCAAATCATACCCACGTAATCCAAATAGTTGATATACGGAGTTTAAACAGTTCATCAACTTGCAATCCAGAATCCATCCATGTGATTAACGAGACAAAGTTTAATAATTCATCAAGTTAAGATCCAGTATCCATCCGTGTCATGGACAATTTAATTCATTTAACTGAAATTTCAGCTAACCCATAATACAATCCCGCAGTTGGCAACATTAACAATAGTAAAGTGTCAATTATAAATCTGAGAATGATAAACTATAACTCAGGAAATCCACAGTTCTAACCAATATTTGCTGGAACAGATAGAACAGTTCAACAATTAAAATAACGATCTCCATTTAATTAATGAAACCTAATTTATTAGTTCCTTAATTAAAATCCAGCCTATGCACAAATAAGGTCTAATAGACACATGACCCTATTCTGTACCCAACATAGATTTCAAAACCATCCTCCAGTCATCTAAGTTGCTAAATTAGGTTTACACAACTAGATACTTTATAATCACCAACAATGTGCGTCATTACTTAAAACTCCCACACTATGAAAACCTTTAGCATATTAGAATAAATTATGCATTGTGAGTCCTAATATAGCATAATATCCTGTTTAGACACCATGCAACAGTCCGTTAAATTTTTAAAACAAGACTTAGCGAATTAGTCCTTCCTATCCGTTAGCAGCGTACAAAGTCGCATATTTTTACCTTGTACCGTTGTATACTTCCCTACAGTTAATTCCATGAGTACTAAGACATTAATTTATTAGAAGTGGCTCTAATATAGCATGGTGTAATGTTTGGGATCCATGTTCCAACTCTTTTAATTGCTAAACACAGTTTAAGCAACTAAACCTTTACAATCCGTTATGTCCGTAAACAGTCTGCGACTTGTCTTAGATTTTCCCACCGTTTAATACATTAGCATATAAATAAATTAATGCATCCTAGGGCTCTAATATTTCATGATTTAATATATAACTTCATCTGCCTAGCCCAAACACAGCTCAGAAAAATCACCAACGAGCCAAACAACGCACAAACCACTCCAGTAAGTACATAGAATCACAGAGCCTGCTCTTAGAAATGTAGAGCAGGCTCTAACCTGCATAGAGCCAGCTCCCATAACCCTTGGAGCCGGCTCTTTGCTTCCTAGAGCCGGCTCTCTCTCTTTGAGAGCCTCCTCTGCTTCAACTGCTTCGTTCTGCTTCGTCCGGTTGTCGTCTGTGATTCCGGCGAAGTCCAATGTCCTATTCCAGACCTTTTTAAGATTATTAGGGTCCCATTAAAGCTCTTAAACCCCTAGAGACTCCTCCTATTCCAGTGTGAACCAATTGACAAAAACTTAAACTACACACAACAGCTTATGCAAGAATAAGTTTGAACGTTAAAACAAACACAGAACAGGTTACCGAAATCATCTAGCATGCATAAAGTCCATTTTTAAACGTTTAATTAAGTTCCTGGAGTCTATATAAGATGCACAGAACACAAGTTTACAGGAGAGGAATAAACTGAAACTTGCCTCATAATTCTAGTTTGAAACCTTAAGCGTCGTCTCTAAGTTTCAGAATTCTCCAAGTCTGTTTCCCCTCTGCTCTGCTCACAGTTCCCTTCCTCTATTGCTTCTTGGTTCCATCCAGAAGCAACCCCTCTGTTCTTCCTCCAGTCTTCCTCCTTTAGCCTCACAGAAAATCACCCGAGACTCTCTATGTTTCTCTCAAGACCAGTCTAGAGCCTCTATTTTCCTTCTCATAAATATTACGTGAGTAGGATTGTTCCCAACCCTAGCAGACTTAAAAGAAAAATATATATAGATGTGCCAAACCCTAATCTACGTAACTCTATATTTACCGGGTTTAATTTAAAACCTAATATAAGTCTGCGTCCATACTATATAAAAAAAAAAACCCTAATCCTATAACATATACAAGACCAAATAAAACAATTAATTTAGACAACTAAATAATTAAAATTAAACAATTACTTTAAAACAAATACACTATTAAAATTAAACAATTACTTTAAAACAAATAAACAAGTAATTTAGAATCAAGAACAAATACACAATTAATTTAAAATAAAGAAACAATTAAACAATTACGCAAATGAGCACATAAATCACATAATGAAATAAAAACAAATTTAAATTCCCATTGTATCCTTTTGAAAACTAGGGGTATTACATTCTTTCCCCCTAACAAAAGGAATTCCGTCCTCGAAATTCACGAAACTCTGAACTAATGCCCTTACAAAATTCATTTCCGTTTTCATGTGGCACAGCCCCTTTAGATGAGCGCCACCCAAATTCCAACGCATCCAACCATATATAAGATTCATATGTTTAAGAAATAGCATAAATGTGCAACTCCTAGATTGTATCTAGCAACGATCCAATCTTACCCAATATTTAATGAAGGGTAACCATCCCTCATCCTTCCAATTCCATAGAACTAACACATAAAAGTCCTATGCATCCAGTGCTTAACAAGTTGGTAACGCTAAACAATAGGCTACTACCGAAACCAATAACCAAAACCCGTGAAGAATCAGTGCGATACATAAAACTAACTTTCCTCCAAAACACATTGCTTCCGATACGGAAAACCGCTCAAACAACCCTTCCCTGATAGAAAACTCCCATGTACGAGTTCAACTAGCTACAAAATCCGACTGTCGCCTCCAAACCGTGAGCACTCATTACCAAAAGAGAGCATGGTTCTCCAATGTATCCTTACATAAAGTCAAGGTCTTATTAGATAACCTCGCTTCCATGTCGGACCAACCAGTAAGAGATCGACATAACCCGACTATCTAAAATCCCAAACATTGTCGCACGAACCTCCTTGTGCCAACAATAGCACAGATAATATCTGAAACGGTAAGTAACGCTTTCAATTACCCATGCCAACCTAGGATATATATCCTAAGCATATTTGCCATGATTAAATAGAATATCACGATCCCATTTCCCTTCTAGAGATGCGAAGCATAGTTGTTGCTCTAACACCTTCAGAAAGCTCCTTTGACAAAGCACCGGTTATCTTCCATATTGAATAACCACATGCTATAACTCCGTTATCAGCGCAATGTACAACTGATAAGAAATGCCAAAGTAAACTCCACTAAAGTGTAGTCCACAAGCGAACTTGCTCTATCCACTACTCTTAAACCATATGGAATTAAAATTCCAACAAATGTCAGTAATTTCTACCAACCATCCCCTCCTGATTAGTCCTACTCCCATTTCGATATAAGAAAGGACTAAAACCTCCAGTGATATCCAAGTATCAATTTTCCACCTTACTAACAGATGATACTCTTGGAGACAATTATGTACATGTCCCTATCCATACCGCACCAAAACTAACATTGTATGTCGGGATGCAAACCATAACCAGTTGACTGCACCGTAAAATTTATGAATTTTACAGCTCAGTCACTCCGACCTTCCTAGAAGCAGAAAGATAACTACCAATCTTCCTTCAGTACCTTAAACTCATCTGAGTAAGGTACTACCTCCTGTGGGGTCAGCTCAAATATTCTAAGTTAACCACTTCCATTTCCCTAGTAACAGCAGGTGTTATAATTTCCATATGTTAAACCACAACGGATTGTGCAATAACCACCGAAGATTCAATTACCATACCGGTTGATAAGATCATCCTCTTCCCTATTACTTCCACCAGACGAAGCTTAACGCAAAGTGTGAATCACCACATCTATCCATCTAAGCCGTCTCGTGATCCGCGCTATTCGTAGGAACTGATATCTTACTAGTTCCCAAAATAGACAAAATGAAGCTGATTTAATTTTATCAGTCAACCGATATCCCAACCAGAATCCTGACCCTTTGTGTAGAATCAGTAATCTTTCATCTAAATCCATGGAAACTACTCTGTCAGTCCCGCTCTAGCATGAGAAGTGGCCGCAAGGATCTAATGATCTCTGACAGTCCATCTAGATTATTTACCAAACATCAGACTTTGAGACAGATATTAGATGTTCGGTCTCATCTTCAAGTCTTTGACATCTTACTTTTCTAACACAAGTAAGTGTCTATTAGACATCTCGTTTAACTACAACCGCATATGGACATCTTTTCATCCTCCAAATAGTTAACAATTTCCGAGCAACAACTACTTGTTGTGAACGGTAACCAAAAAAAAAAAAAATTTCCATATTATTTGTGTAAATGAATGACTCTGCCTTCTCTTTGATATGCATCTCCAGCACCTTCTCCTAATGACACTCCCTGATGAAAATAAAATTCTTGTTTAAGAATTGACTGATGACTAGTAAATCCGTCTACTATCCTCAGTTAGTGTCATTCCAACAAGTACTTAAACCAGTACCAAAATCCTCCTACTGACTTAGGAACACCTGTTTAAAATTTTCCTAGAAGATATTCAGCCAAGCCAGTTCCTCCGATAAACCAGCATGACATTACAGCTTACCAAATGAATCTATATCATTTGACTCAAATTGCTGGTTTTCTTATCCCATCCTCAACACATACTATAACCATGCATGTCTAGGTTCATTAGATGGGCTAAAGTTAGATATACTTACCAAATCCTATGATCACATGCCTAAAGTCCTAGCGTAATTAACGCTATTCCTCCAAAACGGTAGTTAACTGATCACTCACTTGTGTCCCCAACTAAACCGTATTCTCAATCCTGAATACTTGACGAAAAAGAAACACATAAAGCACACACAATAGAACACAATAAACCCCTACGTAAAACATCGTTTCTCCTAGCAAAGAAAATCTCTTTTAGAAATCAACTTTACCCGATTGGTTCACAATCTCCTTTCTATAGTTTCGGAGGTAATCACCCAACCTCGAAACATAGCTCAAAACCAACTCCATTTGCCTCAACAAATGCCAAAGGCTTAACCTTCATCTTCCTTATACACAGGATACAAACCGTCTAATGTAGCTGTATAAAGCAACTTAGATCGTTACAACCTAATCCCCATACTCCCCGGAACGTGCTATATAATCTTTGCTTCGTTCTGAGAAGAACTTCATCCGATTCCTAAACCCCTGAAGAGTTCCCTTTATCTACCTCATTTAAAGGTAATATACAAGGTTAACTATCCACCTCAACTCTATGAGTATCGTTCACTATACTATTAGCGAACAAGATCACTTTCACGTGATCCTTGATTTTCAACATTTAATACCCTCTTTCTTGGGTTTGTTGAAATCTCCTCCACTAGAATCCTCTTTGGACTCCTATTCCTCAGTTGTCTCCTTTATGAGAATAACTAAAATCGTGTTAGTCCCTTTATACGGGGACCTAAAACACACTCATATATCCCTCATTGGCTTATACTTCTAAAAGTAGTGCCAACCGGAACTAAACCTTAAATCCCAAGTTCTGTTTCTGATAGTGAACTCGATAACGTACTCCTCTGCTCCTTCGGTTTGATTTGCTGTCGCCGCGGACCCCATCCTCCTTCTAGTGTCAACCATTCCATACTTATTGCATATAATTGACATCAGGAGCTCTTCCTAATGAACCGTGAAAGAGTACAACGAATCCTAATATGGCTCTAAGTTTTTAAGAGACGCAACGCGGAAGACTTTTAACAAAAGACACTCCTAAGGACACTAGAACCTGGAGTGCTCTGATACCAACTGTGATACCCCTCATTTCTAGAGCCACGGGTGATCAAGTCCGAGCACAGATCCGAGAGATACCAAACAATCAATATGTAAACACGCAGGAATAAAACTGAAGTAAAATTTAAATAATAATAAACAGAAAGAATACTAATATGAAAATTCTCAAACCTTAAATAATAATTTAATATAATTTAAATCTGTACAACTCGGGAATCCACCTAGTGGACCCCTGATCCCAAATCCTTGAATAAATTTACAGTATTAAAATACAAAACCAAAATAGAAAGGAAACCCTATGTAACCGGAAGAGTGAGTGTCTGTATCTGCATCAACACGAACAAACTCTACGCCTGGTACTGGCAAATACCTGAAAAATAGGAGTGGGTCAGGCCCACATGCAAGTTTCAATCTACTACAATCCGTACATAAACCCGATACGCAGATACATCCTAGATAGCTCGGCAAAATCTACAATAGTCCATATATATATATATACACACACACTATAGGATGCTCACTAGCCTATAACATAGTTCAACCTGGGTAGAAGGTGACATATAAAACACGTTTTTCAGCGGCCAAGTACCTAGACCTACCAGGGAACATTAGCTATATCTAGCTACTCAACCTTTGCAATATACGCACCCTAACCGTGATCAGGAGACTCAAGCTCGTATCACGGTACCATAAATATATATATAAATTCCTTCCTAGCGCAGAAAGATAAAACAAATATCCATTATGTCGTTCAACTGTTTTAGTTGACAGGACATGCATCCATGTAGGATTTAACTGTTTTAGTTAATCCATTCCATATGTATGAAGGGGTAGGACTTAGCTTTTTGATCTAATCCATCCCTGATATGTCACCGTCTCATACCGGTACATATAATGCAAATGATCCTTGAATGATGCAACATTTTCAACAGTTCATCAAATCATACCCACGTAATCCAAATAGTTGATATACGGAGTTTAAACAGTTCATCAACTTGCAATCCAGAATCCATCCATGTGATTAACGAGACAAAGTTTAATAATTCATCAAGTTAAGATCCAGTATCCATCCGTGTCATGGACAATTTAATTCATTTAACTGAAATTTCAGCTAACCCATAATACAATCCCGCAGTTGACAACATTAACAATAGTAAAGTGTCAATTATAAATCTGAGAATGATAAACTATAACTCAGGAAATCCACAGTTCTAACCAATATTTGCTGGAACAGATAGAACAGTTCAACAATTAAAATAACGATCTCCATTTAATTAATGAAACCTAATTTATTAGTTCCTTAATTAAAATCCAACCTATGCACAAATAAGGTCTAACAGACACATGACCCTATTCTGTACCCAACATAGATTTCAAAACCATCCTCCAGTCATCTAAGTTGCTAAATTAGGTTTACACAACTAGATACTTTATAATCACCAACAATGTGCGTCATTACTTAAAACTCCCACACTATGAAAACCTTTAGCATATTAGAATAAATTATGCATTGTGAGTCCTAATATAGCATAATATCCTGTTTAGACACCATGCAACAGTCCGTTAAATTTTTAAAACAAGACTTAGCGAATTAGTCCTTCCTATCCGTTAGCAGCGTACAAAGTCGCATATTTTTACCTTGTACCGTTGTATACTTCCCTACAGTTAATTCCATGAGTACTAAGACATTAATTTATTAGAAGTGGCTCTAATATAGCATGGTGTAATGTTTGGGATCCATGTTCCAACTCTTTTAATTGCTAAACACAGTTTAAGCAACTAAACCTTTACAATCCGTTATGTCCGTAAACAGTCTGCGACTTGTCTTAGATTTTCCCACCGTTTAATACATTAGCATATAAATAAATTAATGCATCCTAGGGCTCTAATATTTCATGATTTAATATATAACTTCATCTGCCTAGCCCAAACACAGCTCAGAAAAATCACCAACGAGCCAAACAACGCACAAACCACTCCAGTAAGTACATAGAATCACAGAGCCTGCTCTTAGAAATGTAGAGCAGGCTCTAACCTATATAGAGCCGGCTCCCATAACCCTTGGAGCCGGCTCTTTGCTTCCTAGAGCCGGCTCTCTCTCTTTGAGAGCCTCCTCTGCTTCAACTGCTTCGTTCTGCTTCGTCCGGTTGTCGTCTGTGATTCCGGCGAAGTCCAGTGTCCTATTCCAGACCTTTTTAAGATTATTAGGGTCCCATTAAAGCTCTTAAACCCCTAGAGACTCCTCCTATTCCAGTGTGAACCAATTGACAAAAACTTAAACTACACACAACAGCTTATGCAAGAATAAGTTTGAACGTTAAAAAAAAACACAGAACAGATTACCGAAATCGTCTAGCATGCATAAAGTCCATTTTTAAACGTTTAATTAAGTTCCTGGAGTCTATATAAGATGCACAGAACACAAGTTTACAGGAGAGGAATAGACTGAAACTTGCCTCACGATTCCCCTTTGAAACCTTAAGCGTCATCTCTAAGTTTCAGAATTCTCCAAGTCTGTTTCCCCTCTGCTCTGCTCACAGTTCCCTTCCTCTATTGCTTCTTGGTTCCATCCAGAAGCAACCCCTCTGTTCTTCCTCCAGTCTTCCTCCTTTAGCCTCACAGAAAATCACCCGAGACCCTCTATGTTTCTCTCAAGACCAGTCTAGAGCCTCTATTTTCCTTCTCATAAATATTACGTGAGTAGGATTGTTCCCAACCCTAGCAGACTTAAAAGAAAAATATATATAGACGTCCCAAACCCTAATCTACGTAACTCTATATTTACCGGGTTTAATTTAAAACCTAATATAAGTCTGCGTCCATACTATATAAAAAAAAAAAACCCTAATCCTATAACATATACAAGACCAAATAAAACAATTAATTTAGACAACTAAATAATTAAAATTAAACAATTACTTTAAAACAAATACACTATTAAAATTAAACAATTACTTTAAAACAAATAAACAAGTAATTTAGAATCAAGAACAAATACACAATTAATTTAAAATAAAGAAACAATTAAACAATTACACAAATGAGCACATAAATCACATAATGAAATAAAAATGCAATAAAAACAAATTTAAATTCCCATTGTATCCTTTTGAAAACTAGGGGTATTACACGCTCGAACTAGGACTTCGAGCGCTCGAACAATACATATTCGAGGGCCAAAACTTTCTGCCCAAACTTCGAGCGCTCGAACTCCCCTTTAGAGCGCTCAAACTCCTGTAGTTGCACCTGAAATGCAACCTTGAAATGCAATTTTAAGGACTTTCTGGGCCTTTTTTGGAAAAAAGTTGTGAAGTAACCCCCCTTAAAATTATGTTTTCTGGCCAACCATGTTAAGTCCAACATTTATTTTTCAAGTAAAATACCAAAAATGCCCTTGAGGTCTAATTTAGCAAAAATATGTAAATGAATGCTACTCTAAGTGTTCATTTCATTAAGAATGGTGTTGTGTGCCAAAGTGAACATGCACACATATGTAAAATGAGTAAATACACATGTTCCACTAGGTCATGGTCATATAACATGTCATATACAAAATACAACCTGTCAAACCTCGAATTCTCATCATTTCATAAGACAACTATGGGATTAAACTAGCATACATGTGATATAAATGTACATGGCACTTGGCCTCATGTTATGCATACAAAATAGACATCTTCAAGTGTTTTTAGATATACATTACACATCAAGGAAGCCATCTTAGCTTCTACAATACCATACATCCATGGTATACAAAATTTAACATCCAAAAGGAATGCATGCTAAACAAGTGCATATCAACATACAAAAATGTTTCAAATAACTCAAAATCTTCTAAGGATGATAGGCATCCAAGAACATGGTCTCTTTACCTGAAAAATAACCCAAACCACTAGGGTGAGTAATCAAGTTACTCGTAGGAGAAGCATATGCGTATACCCCAAAGTTTCAATATCATTGCAAGATTAATATAGACGAATACAAGGGAGCATTCCACTTAACGTCTATATTCAAGGTGTTCTAAGGGATCATCTTAAACTAACTTAAATGTTTCTTAGCAACACAATATCAAAATGGATGTACTTAACAACATCAAACCATATACAACAAAATTTACAAGTTACAAATAGGATTGATTGTCAACTTGGAAATGAATGCGAAATCAAAAAGTGGAATCCTTGGACACCTAAGCTCGGAATTCTGCTGAAACCTCAATGGTTATTCTGAACATTAACCCGCAGGGAAGACCACCCTAAGTGCGTACTATCTCGATTGGGGAGAACTCATACCTCCCGCACTAGAGCCAAACTCTAGCCATGTTACTAGTAACCATGTCCCAAGAGAATCCAAAGTATATATCAAGTTCAAAACTTATATATAGATAACAAGGCATATAAACCACCTTCCATGCACAAGTACTTTGAAACCATACAAACCATGTCTTAGGGTTCCAAGTCTAGAATGACATGATAGATGACAAGTTCTTAACATGATATAATGCACAAAACAATATCATTAACTTATCAATTTAAGCATGCCTCAACAATAAGCCATATATACTAAATGTTTGCATTTTAGCAAATAGCTTCTAAAACAATCATGATTATCAATAGTAATATACTAGAATGTAGGATTTCCATCACAATAGCATAGTAACTCAAATCATTAAGAATTCTATACAACTTCAACAATCCTACTCAAGATATATACACAACATACATACTTGATCAATGAAATCCTAAGTCAATCATAAGGATTTCCTATAGTATGCAATACTACAATTCTAAAAGCATGTATACAATATATATTAAACCCCAAAGGATTTCAAAACACTTAGAAAATAAACATACTACTACCCCTACCTCAATAGAGAATTGTATCTCTATAATCCAAGCTACCAAGCACAAAATGGAAAACAAGTTTAGGGTTCTTGAAGAGGAGAATAGGAGGAAACTTTTCTCTCCCAAGGTTTTTAGTCTAAGGTGTATGGAAGTGAGCCAAATTGAAGGGGTAAGCTATGAACTAAGCTTTCCTCCAATGGTGGATTTGTTAGGGTTCATGTGAGATAATGAAATGAAGAAGTAAAGTGTAAAATTAGTGAGTGGAAGGGCTAGAGATCCTCCACTCACTATGTGCTCTTGCACTACCTCTCACACACACACAATGCAAGACTACATCATGGCCTTACACTTGTCACTAATCCAATGCCTCTTCTAAGACTTAATCCTAAGCTTACACTTGTCAACAATCTAATGCCTCTTCCAAGACCTAATCCTAAGCTTACACTTGTCAACAATCAAATGGTTACATGTGCACCAATCTAAGGCCAACACATGGATGAATCTCCACCCACCAAATGTCAAGAGGTCATAGTGCCAGGTCTCTTCACCTAAATGCCAACAAATGGCTCCATGAGAGTGTGACACTTGTCACACTTTCCAAAAATTGCAAAATAGTCCATTTTCAAAATATCTTCTAAAATAAATTGCAAAAAGGTCACCCAAACGAAAAATAATAATTTTGCATAATTACACTAAAATCTCAAAAGTTATGAATAATTACACTAAAGTAAGCATTCATGCCCTTTATGAAAAATAAAAGCAACTAACATGCTTTTCAACAAAAGTGAAAATACCAATGTCATGGAAATCAAGTATCATGAATGCATGCCAAACCGGAATCAAATCCGAACACCCGAAGTGAGGTTAAGCAAGGAAAAACGATAAACGAGTAAAAGACGAAATAAGAAAGAAAAAAAAAATGAAAAAAAGAAAATCACCGAAAATGGAAAAGGAGGAAAAAGACCGGGTCTTTACATCGGGAGTTTGGTATTCCACTTCCACCCCGTGCTCATCATATTGAAATAATGTCCGAGATGGATGTTAGGGCTTTTAACAAGGCCAAATCTGCAAGAGCTTCATCTAAGAAAGCTAGCAGGGGTGCAACTGCTTCTTCATTATCTCTTCCAGAGGTTACTAAGCTCTTTTCGACTAAGCAGGCTTTTAACACTCTGGATGCCAATTTGCTCTACTCTTTGATTCATCAGAATCAAAAAGCCTTGATGGATGTTGTTCTTGATCTTTAAGAAGATGTTAGATTGCTTAAGGAGCAGAGGACGGGTGGTACTTCTGAGGATGTATACAGACCAGCCCTTCTAGATCCGTCACTTGTGGCTGAGGATGAGCGAGATGAGGATGATGAGATAGATGCTGATGTAGAGGATGATGAGGATGACAGTGGGAGTGACACTGATGGTGGTGATGAGGACATTCTAACATTTACAATTCTGTTTGCTGGAGATGATCCTGATGCTTGATTCTATGTTCATATCATTCATACATCATTTTTTGCTCAGTTTTTACATAGTCATGACTTGATATTTTTAGATATTTTGTTTTGGTTTCTTACATGTATTCAACTGATTCATGTTTACTCTATTTTCATATTTTTCTCTTTGGTTATTTTGCTGTTATTTTGTTAATTTTGTTCCAAAAAGGGGGGAGAACAAGGTTACATTAAGGGGGAGACAATCTATAATTTTTTTTTTTTTTTTTGGATATATTATTCAGGGGGAGTTTGTAATTTACTTATTAAGCTTTCACTGGTAGTTTTGCTTCATTCATGCGTAGGATATCAAGTAAGATTTATTGCAAGAGAAAAAGAGAGAACTGAGATACCATATTCCATGTTTTATCACAATTGTAATTTACTTTCTGCTTTGGGTAGATTATCAGTTGCTTTTAGGGTTTTTTCACAAAATTGCCAAAAGAGGAGATTGTGAGATATATTTTTATAATTGGCATATTTCAATAACAAAACATGTCCTAGTTAAGTTATAATATCAATTACCATATCAGACTCGATATCGACTGCGGAATTAGAGGTTGTTCAGAAGAGGAAAGTATTGTTGATCATCGAAATGGAAAGAACAACATATTAGGACATCGTTTCCTACTTAGGACACAATTACCTACAAGGTATATGTTCATAGTTACCAAAATACATAAAATCCAAGTTTTAGTTGGATTCTTTCAAGTAGGAATCGGTACCAAGATTTGGGAACCAATTCCAGAAGCTGCAATTCGTAAAACTTTATTGTCCTTTGGGAACCGGTAGCAAGATTGGGAATCGGTTCCACAAGTCCTGAATACAACAGGTTTTCCAGTTTCCTTATTCTATCTGATTCCTTTTTTATCCAACTTCCCTTCCAAGTCCTATACACGAAATTTCCTTTATTTTCAGAAGGAAAAGGACTTTGTAAATCTCTATATAAACTATGACATATACATTGGTTTATTTACTACTTTTGTTCTACAAATTCATTATTCATAAAAGCCTTAGGAAGATTATTTTTGCAAAAAATCAAGGTTGATTTTTCTGTCATCTTTCTAGAACACATACACATAAACACATAGTGAGTTTAAAGTCGTGGTGTTCGAATCCTGATCGTGATTATACACTTGCCTCTACATCGATCAGACAAAAGTAGATCTTCCTCTACATCAAGTTCAGATGATTGAAGAACAAAAGTAAAAATGGTCACACTTTAAAAGGGTTGGAGCATTCGAGGAGTATTATCCAATCTACCTACTACTCTTCTACAAATATCAAGCATAAGCTTGGGGTAAAGTTGCTGGTTGACCAGGAGTCGCAAAGCCAAAGGATTGTTAACAGTTAGTGTTTGGTAGAACGATAGGGTGTGAGCCAGAGTCAAAGATGAGAGCCTATTTGCAAAATTCTGGTGGTAAAACTTGACCGATTGTTGAATTTGGCTATACACCTCCTACAGTAGATACAACTATGGATGAAAATAGTTAAAGAGTTAAAAGATACTTTTGCTTTTACTGCTATTGAAAATAAGCGTAATGATGCTAATGGCAAAGCTTTATATTCAATTATTAATTCTGTAGTTCCATTTGAATATGCTAGAATTTCTGATTGTAAAACTTCTACAGAAGCTTGGGATATTTTGCAGGTTACTCATAAAAGAACTTCGAAAGTGAAGTTGTCCAAAATTCAGTTGCTTTCTCATAAAATTTGGGAACATCGTGATGAAAGAAGATGAAACCTTTTCTGATTTTTATTCTAGTCTTTTTGAAATAATATCGGAACTGCGTTACTTAGGTAAAAAAGTTAGTGATAAGAAAATCAAGTGGTTATTCTTTACCAGGGTGGCGAATTCCTACCGTCCCTATTTAGTTCATTATTTCTACTCAAATATCCGCAAGGTTCATGATTTAGGATATTTTGAGGTGTCTTTGTTTGGGAAAGACTATGTGGTTCATACTGATGTGATCGGCAAAGTTCTTGGCATTCCCAAGAATTTTTCAAGCACTGGCTAGCGTCTTCCACTAGAATATTCTGTGCTAAAGTGGGAAGATATTTGTAATGAGCTGTGTGTTCCAGACTCACCAAGATTTCCCGACTATATTCCAAATCGCTATATTACAGATAAGGCAGCATTTCTGAATTTGTTTGCCATCTCAAATCTTGGCTACTTCGGGAAAAAAGATGTTATCTCCGTAGACCGTGCAGAAGTACTATATCTCTTATCCATAAATGCTATGATTCATCTTAATTCTTCTATTTATGGCTTGGTGGCAGTGCACTACAAGAATAATAATACCAAGAAGAAATCATCTCTATTCCCTATGATCATCATGGCTTTATATTGGAAGTTTGGTATTCTACTTCCACCCCGTGCTCATCATATTGAGATAATGTCTGAAATGGATGTTAGGGTTGTTAACAAAGCCAAATCTGCAAGAGCTTCATCTAGGAAAGCTAGTAAGGGTGCAACTGTTTCTTCATCATCTCTTCTGGAGGTTACTAAGCTCTTTCTGACTAAGCAGGCTTTTAACATTCTAGATGCTAATTTGCTCTACTCTTTGATTCTTTATAATCAAAAAGCCTTGATGGATGATGTTTTTGATCTTCATGAAGATGTTAGATTGTTTAAAGAGCAGAGGACGGGTGGTACTTCTGAAGAGTTATACAGACCAGCCCCTCCAGATCCGTCACTTGTGGCTGAGGATGAGAGAGATGAGGATGATGAGATAGATGCTGATACAGAGGATGATGAGGATGATAGTGGGAGTGACATTGATGGTGGTGATGAGGATATACTGACATTTACAGTTCCGTTTGCTGGAGATGATTCTGATGCTTGATTTTATGTTCATATCATTCATACATCATTTTTTGCTCAGTTTTTACATAGTCACGACTTGATATTTTTAGATATTTTGTTTTGGTTTCTAACATGTATTAAACTGATTCCTATTTACTCTATTTTCATATTTTTCTCTCTGGTTATTTTGCTGTTATTTTGTCAATTTTGTTCTAAAAAAGGGGAAAATAAGGTTACATTAAGGGGGAGACAATCTACAATTTTTTTTGGATTTATTATTTAGTGGGAGTTTTTAATTGCTTATTAACCTTTCACTGGTAGTTTTGCTTAATTCATGTGCAGGATATCAAGTAGGATTTTGTCCAAGAGAAAAAGAGAGAACAGAGATACCATATTCCGTATTTTATAACAGTTGTAATTTACTTTCTGCTTTAGGTAGATTATCAGTTGTTTTTAGGGTTTTGTCACGAAATTGCCAAAGGGGGAGATTGTGAGATATATTTTTGTAATAGGCATATTTCGGTAACAAAACATGTCCTAGTCGAGTTGTAATATCAGTTACCATATCAGACTCGACATCGACTGTGGAATTGGAGGTTGTTTAGAAGAAGAAAGTATTGTTGGTCATTGAAATGGAAAGAACAACATATTAGGACATCGTTTCCCACTTAGGACACAATTACCTACAAGGTATATGTTCAGAGTTACTAAAATACAGAAAATCCAAGTTTTAGTTAGATTTTGTCAAGTGGGAACTGGTACCAAGATTTGGGAACCGGTTACAGAAGCTGCAATTCGAAGAACTCTTTACAGTCCTTTGGGAACAGGTAGCAAGATTGGGAACCGGTTCCACAAGTCCTAAATGCAATAGGTTTTCCAGTTTCCTTGTTCTATCTGTTAGTTTCCAGTTTGATCCCAACTTCCTTCCAAGTCCTATGCACAAAATTTATCATATTTTCTGAGGGATTAGGACTTTCTAAACTCTATATAAACCTTTTCATATACATTGGCTTATTCATGGCTTTAGGGAAAATCAATTCTATATTTTGAGAATGTCTTTTAGAGAGAAAAAATTTTAAAAATCAAATCTAATTATTATGAATTTATTTTTAAAAGCACACATATATATTCATAAGTGATTTAGTTGTGTTATTCTTTATCTCATTGGAATTGGAGCTATATTGAAGATTCAGAGATTCTAAATGAAATGCAGGATTTAATTCTTCTACAATCAAGTTCAGATCTTGAAGAACATAAGTAAAAGCGATCACACTTTGAAAGGGTTAGAGCATTCGTGGAGTGTTGTCTGATCTACCTGCTACTATTCTACAAATATCAAGCATAAGCCTAAGGTCAAGTTACTGTTGGACGGGGAGTCGCAATGCCAGAGGATTGTCAGCAATTGGTGTTTGGTAGAACGATAAGGTGTGAGCCAGAGTCAAAGTTCGGTGTACTTTATTTCAAACATAGTGGATCGGTTTACTTTGGACTGAATAGTCCACGAGGTTTTTCCCATGCAAACAGTTGACATATTTTATCAACTGGAGTTTCCTCGCTAAAAATTTAGGTGCAATATATCTAAACTTTTACTTATTTCACTTTACATATATTTATGATTGTGGATGTTTAAATTGATCATATAATTTAATCAATCATAAATTGAGCAAGTTGACCTAATAATCAAATCTAGATCATTAAAGGAGTTAATCACAATTAAAATCAACTGATTGTTATCGCACCCCGCGTAACTCTATTTTCACAATTTGTCATGTCTTTATCTGATTCTGATATTTTGGATAACAAAGACAATAAAGTTCATGATGAACAATTTGAAGAGGCTGAAAAGGATGATGAAAGATTGAAGGAGATGATCAAAGAAACTATGGAGACCAAACAAGTAATCAATAAGCTAGTAAAAGAGCTTATTTAAGCAAAAAGAGAGAATGAAGATCTAAAGAAACAGATTGATGAAGGGAAAAGAAAAGGTTTTGAAAGTGATTCTGTCATCACTGAGCTTGATAAGCAAATTATCATTCTTGAGGATAAGGTAAGTATTGCTAACTCATTGAAGAAATGTCTTGCTTTGAAATGATTATCTTGAAATTGAATTGAAATCTGTACAAGATAAACTGAAAGGGTTCAATTTGAGTGAAAACAGTTTGAATAAGATAATCAACATAGGTAAGGATGTGAATGATAAAACAGGGTTAGGATTTGTTAAAGGTTCTTCTAGTAATCAAGGTAAAACAACTTTTGTTAAACCTGCTATTATGCCTAAACCATGTTCCCCTGATGCATCACATTCTGATATGTCTTATGTGCCTAAATTGTTGCATTGCACTTTTTGTGGAAAGAATGGACATAAGTATAACTCATGCCTTCATAGGAAAAGATGCCTTCATAGGAAAAAGAAAGACTTTTCTAAAATTCATTCTCATGATGTTCATGCTAAGAAAAAGGTGTTTTCTAAAAAGAAAAAGAATGTGCCACCTAAGATTTCTAAAGCTGAAAATTTGCCTAAGAAAGAGGTAAAGAAAGAAAAAGAATTTCAGGAAATGGGAGTTAGAACTATTTGGATCAAAAAGTCTGATTTGGTCAATTATATGCCTGTTGAGTCCATGGAACAACTTTCCAAAAGGACTTCACTTTCAAACTGAGTCCTATGAAATTTAGTGATCATGGGTTGTGTTTAAAAAAAAAAAATGTTTTTGTTATTCGATCACTTGCTAGGGTTCGGTTTAGGTTTGAGTTTTTTATCATAGTCATCTTGATATATCTGAGAAAATTCTTCCATTGAATTTATGATCTATCTTTGGATGCAAAATTGGACATATGATTTTTGATTAAAAATAAATTTTTGGTTTGTAATCTATACAAAGAAAGTTGATTTGCATTGATTAAGGAATTTTTAGATTTGAATCTCTTAAGTTCATAACCTTTTGTGCACTAGTCCAAATTTGTGAAAAATTTTGATTGAAAATCTTTAAATTGTTAACTAGGGTATATTGATCACAAAAGCTGCAAAGGTTATTGTCTGGAGGAAAAAAAAAAAGTACTGAATTCTTTGTTTAGGAAAAGGCTACCTATTGAGATGTGTTCGAAAGCTCCCATTAAACTTTGAAGTAGAGCTAAATGAGTAAAAAGAAAGGTGCAGACAAGTTTAATTAAGGAATTGCTGTCTGCTCTTTAGAGTGAAAGCCACTTTACTTAGAAAAAATTGCTCAAAGACAATTTTATCTTGATGATTTTCAATCAATATGGTTTAGACAATAATTAATTAAAAATTGATGAGATGGATTGTACACACACACTTGAACTTGCTAGATTGATTTCTAAATGTTTCATTAATATTTGCAAGTTAAAATTCATGTGGTGATTATTTCCTGATAATTGAAATTAATTGAATATTCTGTGGAGTCAAATTTTTGTTCATAGATAGCTCTGAAAATTTTCTGGAAATTTAGATTAGGTGTGGACTTGAAAGACTTTGAATGACTGCTCAATGATTTGTTCTTAATTTTGTTTTGTTTAAATTTAAAAAAAAAATGAAAAACTAAAAGAATTCAAAAAGATTTGTTGTTTTTTAGTTTTTAGGTTGTTTTATAGTTGGTTTAATAATTAAGTTAATCATAAAGTCAAATGAAAATTTTCTGAAATTTTTTTTCAAGTTTTGAAAGCTTACTGTCCATTTGCTACCGGTTCCCCGTGGCTCCTACCAGATCAAAGTACAAAGCTGCAAGGCTCAAGTCTCTAGAGCTTGGCTACTAGTATCACAGATTTAGTACCGGTTCAACTGTGGTCCACATCCACAATTTGCTCACTGCCCAGTGAGAACCGGTTCCCACTTTGGCTACCCATTCCAGACAACTTTTCTCTCTATATATTGTGCATTCTCTCTATTCATATATACATTACATATATCTTCTTATATTGGTTCAAATCTTGCATCATTCTCATCATACATTGCAAGTTTGAACATGGATTCATCCATTTGTTCTTGAGTTGGAAGATTAAAGGTTGAAGTTTGAAAATTGAGTTTGAGGAGGTTGGTTTTGAAAGAGTTTTAGTGGATTTGGTTAAGTCTTTGTGAAGCTCTTTGTTTATTGAAGCTTAAAGACCTTGGGTTTGATCTTGGAATCATATTTGCTTGTTGTTTGTTGAATGGTTGGGGATTCTAAAGAATCAAAACTTATTTGTTCAAAAACAAGTTGTGAAGCGCACATCAAGTGTTTGTGAAAATTACCAAGTGAACTCCGAAGCTTCAAACCAAATTTCTTCGAACATAAAATGCCTCCGAGATTATCCAAGAAGGACAAAGGAAAGGGTATTGCATCACCTCTACCTCCCAAGAGAGCCCGAATGACAATTTTTATCCGGGAACCAAAAGAGGGTTCAACCACTCCAAGGGATGCTCCGACTTCTCCTGTGTGCTCCAGCTCTCCTACCACTGAGATACCACCTAGGTATCCATCAGTATCTGACATTGGGAAGGTTCAGTTTACTCAAGAACACTTCTATAACGAGCATACTTGGCAAGTATACACTAAAGTGTATAAGGACAGTCTGATTAAGTCAGAATGAAATGTGAACTTGAAGAAGCTAAGAGACAGTCCAGGGAAAAAATTGGTTGACTACATTGAGAAGCACAAGTGGTTGTTCTTTACCACGATGGTGAATTCCTACAGTCCCGATTTAGTTCATTATTTCTACTCAAATATCCGTAAAGTTCATGATTCAGGATATTTTGAGGTGTCTTTATTCAGGAAGGACTATGTGGTTCATACTGATGTAATCGACAAAGTTCTTAGCATTCCCAAGAATTTTTCAAGCACTAGCTACCATCTTCCACTGAAACATTCCGGGCTGAAGTGAGAAGATATTTGTAATGAGCTGTGTGTTCCAAACTCATCGAGATTTCCCAACTAGATTCCAAATTGCTATCTTACAGATGAGGCAACGTTTCTGAATTTGTTTGCCATCTCAAATCTTAGCTATTTCGGGAAGAAAGATGTTATCTCTATAGACCATGCAGAAGTACTATATCTCTTATCGATAGATGCTATGATTCATCTTGATTCTTATATTTGTGGACTGATGGTAACGCACTACAAGAATAATACCAAGAAGAAATCATCACCATTCCCTATGATCATCATGGCTTTATATCGGGAGTTTGGTATTCCACTTCCACCCCGTGCTCATCATATTGAGATAATGTCCAAGATAGATGTTAGGGCTTTTAACAAGGCCAAATCTGCAAGAGCTTCATCTAGGAAAGCTAGCAGGGGTGCAGCTGCTTCTTCATCATTTCTTTCAGAGGTTACTAAGCTCTTTCCGACTAAGTGGGCTTTTAACACTCTAGATGCCAATTTACTCTACTCTTTGATTCTTCAGAATCAAAAAGCCTTGATGGATGCTATTCTTGATCTTCTAAAAGATGTTAGATTGCTTAAGGAGTAGAGGACGGGTGGTACTTCTAAGGATGTATACAGACCAGCCCCTCCAGATCCGTCACTTATAGCTGATGATGAGAGAGATAAGGATGATGAGACAGATGCTAATGCAGAGGATGATGAGGATGACAGTGGGAGTGACACTGATGGTGGTGATGAGGACATTCCGACATCTACAGTTCTGTTTGCTAGAGATAATCCTGATGCTTGATTCTATGTTCATATCATTTATACATCATTTTTTGCTCAGTTTTTACATAGTCATGACTTGATATTTTTAGATATTTTGTTTCAGTTTCTAACATTTGTTCAACTGATTCCTATTTACTCTGTTTTCGTATTTTTCTCTCTAGTTATTTTGTTGTTATTTTATCAATTTTGTTCCAAAAAAGGGGGAGAACAAGGTTACATTAAGGGGGAGACAATTTACAATTTTTTTTTTGGATATATTATTCGGGGGGAGTTTTTAATTTTCTTATTAAGCTTTCACTGGTAGTTTTGCTTGATTCATGTGCAAGATATCAAGTGAGATTTTGTCCAAGAGAAAAAGAGAGAACAAAGATACCATATTCCGTGTTTTATAACAGTTGTAATTTACTTTCTGCTTTGGGTATATTATCAGTTGTTTTTATGGTTTTGTCACGAAATTGCCAAAGTGGGAGATTGTGTGAGATATATTTTTGTAATTGGCATATTTCGGTAACAAAACATGTCCTAGTCGAGTTGTAATATCAGTTACCATGTCAGACTCAACATCGACTGCGGAATTAGAGGTTATTCAGAAGAGGAAAGTATTGTTGATCATTGAAAAGGAAAGAACAACATATTAGGATATCGTTTCCCACATAGGACACAATTACCTACAAGGTATATGTTCAGAGTTACCAAAATACATAAAATCCAAGTTTTAGTTGGATTCTGTCAAGTAGGAACCGTACCAAGATTTGGGAACCGGTTCTAGAAGCTGCAATTCGAAGAACTATTTACTGTCCTTTGGAACCGATAGCAAGATTGGGAACCAGTTCCACAAGTCCTAAATGCAACAGGTTTTCTAGTTTTCTTGTTCTATTTGATTCATTTTTTATCCAACTTTCCTTCCAAGTCCTATGCATGAAATTTCCTTTATTTTCAGAAGGAATAGGACTTTGTAAATCTTTATATAAACCATGACATATACATTGGTTTATTTACAGTTTTTGTTCTACAAATTCATTATTCTTAAAAGCCTTAGGAATATTATTTTTGCAGAAAATCAGAGTTAATTTTTCTGTCATCTTTCTAGAACACATACATATAAACACATAGTGAGTTTAGAGTTGTGGTGTTCGAATCATGATCGTGATCATACAATGTCATCTACATCAATCAGACAAAAGTAGATCTTCTTCTACATCAAGTTCAGACGATTGAAGAATAGAAGTAAAAGCAATCACACTTTAAAAGGGTTGGAGCATTCGAGGAGTGTTGTCCAATCTACATGCTGGTCTTCTACAAATATCAAGCATAAGACTGAGGTCAAGTTGCTACTGGACAGGGAATCGCAAAGCTAGAGGATTGTCAGTAGTTGGTGTTTGGTAGAACGATAGGGTATGAACCAAAGTCAAAGTTCGGTATACTTTGTTTCAAGCATAGTGAATTGGTTTACTTTGAACTGCACAGTCCATGAGGTTTTTTTCATTACAGTTAACGTATTTTATCAACTAAATTTCCTCACTAAAATCCTAGTGTCATCTCTAACTTTATACTTTGCTCTATTTTATATGCAAGTGATTAATTGTTTAATTACTAAAATAAGTAAAGTTGGTAAAGACACGGATCTGTTTTACAAAATCTAGTACTTTCTTTAATACATTCCGCTACGTACAATTCACAAAAATTACTTCAAAAATGCAAAACTAACCTCTACTTTTTTATTATTTCTACATTAGAGTTCAAAGCTTGAACAGTTCCCTTATGGTGATTTTCTTAGAGGGTTATGTTATCTCAACTGCATCAGATGATCATGAACAAAAAAAATTGACCTCAAATTTCACAGAATAAGCCCTGATAAAAAGATCGATCAAATTTTAGTGAGCAAGCTTTCCTTATGAGTACTCTAGCTAGTATCTACCCCCAAACTAGGAGCCTAGCTTCTGTGGTGGTTTTTAAGTGTACAAAAAGGATTTGCTAGTTTTGCCAATACAGTATACAAGCTTGTATTAATTTGTGTATATATATATGCATAGAGAGAAGAGAATAAAGCAAACCAGGAGCAGATGGTTGATTTGATCATTGCTACAAGAATTGTCGAAGAGGGCGTCCAAGAAGTCCTTTTGGCTTAAAGGATTGCCTCTTCTTCCTTCTCTTCTGTCTTCGATAATGGGCTCCCACATAGCACAGATCCTCGTAAACGCTTCCATTGCCTTCTTGTTCAATCCCTGAAGATCTAATGCCCCTAAAATTGGATAAAAATCAGACAGATTTGGAGCTGAAATCAACTCGTATATTTTCTTATAAGACCCTTCATCCCTCCATCCACACCCTCTTTCTCCAAGCTAATTAAATCTCTTGATATCAAAGCATTACTCAACATGTAAAACACAGTGGCAATAACCAATTCTCCAACTTTCACTTCCTTTCCTTCCTTTGCAAACACAAACTTTACCATGTCCATTGCCTTTCTCTCTCTCAAAAATGCTAGACACTCCATTGCCTTGGCCGAGAACATCTCACTTCTGCATATTGTTCTTAAATTTTTCCATCTATCACTGCACTCCAGTGCCCATTCAAGTAATAAGTGATTGAATTTTGAGCTTTTAGCTGGTACTGCACTAGGAACATATCGAGCAGATAAGTTCCGATCATGGGTCTTGAGAATTTCCTCTGCTGCAGTTGTGGATGATCCGATGATCATGATTTGAGTTCCTAGTCTCAGCGACATGAGAGGGCCATACGACCGAGCAAAGTTTGTCAGAGTGATGTGAGGCTTTTTTCCCATATGAGGAATATTTCCCAATATTGGCCATGGACTTGGTCCTGGGGGAAGTGGTAGACTAGTTTTTGATAAGAAATAAGATTTGAAATGCTTTAGGATGAAGAAGATGGTAGGCAAGAGGAGTATAGGAAAGAAGAGATAGGTTGCTACTCTTGCAATAGTCTGAGTCACGACTTGCAATATCAAGATCTGGCTTTTTGCAGTGTGATTGTATTGTTGTCAACTGATGTATTTCTCTCGAGAGATAACCACGTAAAGAAAGTCTAGGTTACGTACCCTATCATCTCTCTCTATGTATATCTTTGTTAAGCCGGCAATCTTGATTGCAATGTTGACTTGCCCAATTTACAAATTGCCCCAACTGCCCTGTTTTTTTTTTTTTTTGGGAACCTATTTGTCCGTACGAAAATTTGAAGCATTGTCATATAGATTCCTCAACATTAATGGTATTGAATAAAGAATAAAGAATAAAGAATAAAGAATAAATTTAATCACGCATGTAAGAATTATGAATTTTTATTATTATTATTTTACTTTTTGAGTCCAATCTTGAGTTATGAGACCAACTAAGCTTTTGACTATCCAAGCTTGAGTAGGAGTTGAGCCCATACAATTATAGCGGTAAAAATAATGTTGTAAATCACACTAATATTCCAAGTAATTAAAGATGTAAACATCCAATGGATTGGTCACTTTACATCATTTGAGGATTGAGGAGCGAATTGGATCAACCAAGTGCATACAAATTGACCATCTAAGACATGATTTTTTTAAACTCACCACTTGAAATTTGAACTAACATACTTGCGCAAAAAAATATATGTATATAATAATACATCTTTTATTGATACAACAAGTATGTGTTGAAATATAAACGAAAGCTTTCGTAGTTGAAAATTGATATAATGAGCTAAACACAAACAAGTGTGATTATTGTAATAGTAGTATATATGGTAGCTAGGAAGATAAGGTAGCAATAATCCATTGCTTATTTCTTCTAAAGTGTGGGAATGAGGACCAAGGGTATTTCCTTCATCAATGTTATTGAAGCCTTCCCATTCATGTCAAGCTCATTGGGATCATTTCCATGTGGAAGTGACCAATCAAAATTATGAATCAATGAAGCAAGTACGAAAGGAACAAACTTTGCTGCCAAGGGTAGGGCAGGGCAGATTCTTCTTCCTGCACCAAAGGGTAAGAAATCAAAATTATGCCCTTTGAAATCCAAAGTCGAGTTGAAGAACCTCTCTGGCTTGAATTTCAATGGATCTTCCCAATTTATGGGGTCTCGCCCAATCGCCCAAATATTTACTACTACTTGAGAATTCTTAGGAATGGAGTAATTCATCACTTTGTACGAGTCAGGTGCACGGCGAGGAACCAAAAGTGGTGCTGGAGGGTGCTGCCTCAGAGTTTCTTTGAAAACAGCTTAAAGGTAATGTAGCTGAGGTAGATGGGATTCTTTTAGCGCATCTTGTTTGATTTCTCTTGTCATTTCTTCACGGACTTTCTTCATGGATTCTGGACTTTTTATCAGTTCTGCCATCGCCCACTCAATCGCATTGGTATTAGAGTCTGTACTAGCCGCGAATATCTCCTGTGAATGATCGATTGTGTATAAATAAATGCATATATATACACAGAGAGAGAGGGGGGGGGAGAAAGAGAACAAACCTGGAGCAGATAATTGATTTGTTCATCAGTGCAAGAAATGTCAATGAGGGCGTCCAAGAAGTCCGTTTGGCTTGAAGCATTGCCTCTGCGTCCTTGTCTTTTCTCTTTGACAATGGGCTCCCACATGGCACAGATGCTCATAAACACTTCCATTGTCTTCTTGTTTATACCCTGAAGATCTAATGCACCTAAAATTGGATACAAGTCGGACACATTTAGAGCTCCAATGACCTCAACATATTTTTTCAAAAGAGCCTTCATTCCTCCATCCACAGTCTCCTTCTCACAGCTCATAAAATCACTCGATAACAGAAGATTACTCAATTGCACTCAAAAACTGCACCATGTCCAACACCTTTTTTTCTCTCGAATATACTTGAGACTCCATTGCCTTGGCCGAGAAGAGCTCAGTTCGGCATATTGTTCTTAGATTCTTCCATCTATCATTGCACTCCAGTGCCCACCCAACAGATGCAACATTGAATTTTGGTAACTTAGCCAGTCCTGAATGAGGAACATGTCGTGCAGACAAGATACGATCATGGGTCTTGAGAATTTCCTCTGCAGCAGTTATCGATGATCCGATGATCATGGTTTCAGTTCCTAGTCTCAATGACATGATTGGACCATATGACTGAGTAAGGTTTGCTAGCGACATGTGAGGCTTTTTTCCCATTTCGAGAATATTGCCTAATATTGGCCATGGACTTGGTCCTGGTGGAAGTGGTAGAGTAGTTTTTGATAGGAAATAAAATTTGAAATGCTTTAGGATGAGAAAGATGATGGGTAAGAGGAGTACTATAGGAAAGAAGAGAGAGGTTGCTTCACTTGCAATAGTTTCAGCCATGACTTGCAGTACTAACAAGAACTGGCTTTTTGCAGTGTAATTGTATTGTTATGCATTACCTTAATTTCACTACGAGTATATATAGAGGATGCATGCATGTTTAAAGTCAGCAATTCCAGCTAGGGTAGCTATTGTTGCTTGGTGGATCAAGTAAAGTACTGTTAGAAGGGTCTTGTCGTCCACTCCGGATGGAAAAGTAATTAGGTATATATGGGTTGGTAGTTCGCACTACTTAATAGCTTAACTCTATCATTGATGCGCCAAGCATCCAGCCTATGAGGTGTTTAGGTCTGTCGGCCCCAAGTAGACAAGGTGACCTGACTACAACGTGCCTGGAGGTATTCAGGCATCCCGTCTCATGTAGGCAAGATAGCCCGACCGTAACGAGAGAGTTACGAGTTCGGTTGGAGAAAGTAATAGGTATAACTGCAAATGAGCCAACTATTTATCAACCGACACGTATTAACGTGTATGGTATGGTTTACTTTGTCTACCCAGTTCTGCTCACCCCAAATAGTAAGAAAAGAAAGGAAATGGAAAATGAAAAGAAAAGTGAGGTGAATGACTAGAAAATTGATTTTCTAGTATATATTTGGTTAAGACGAAAAATTATCCAAGAAAATTGAAGGAAAATATCATGTTATAGTTTAGATAACTAAATTGTCCTTATTTTATAAAAATGGTAAAATAACAAAAAATTAATTGGTAGTATGTATAAAAAAAATAAAAAATAAAAATAAAAATAAAAAAAAAGAGAGAAGAGTGCAAAAAAAAAAACCCCGTACTATTGCGAAACTTGCAACTAACCCCTAAACTATCAAAATTGCATAAAACCCCCCTGAACTATAATACAAATTTGTTGCAATCACTCCATCTAGCCACCGGCCATCTAAAAATGAGCGCTTGAGAATCACACAACAGAGAAACTAAATTTTTTTGACAATAATGCCCTTTTACAGTCTGTAACAGGGGGTTGAGGGAGAAAGAGATGGATCTAAGATGACGGCCACCACCACCCATCACCCCATTCCAAATCGGTAACCACCACCACATTCAACCAAAACCATCACCGCTCCTCCACCCAAAACCTCCACAATCACCGCTCCTCCACATCACAAAGCCAACCCCAATTAAAAAAAAAAATAAATAAATAAATAAAAATAGAAGTTAACCCATATGCTCTCTGCAAAACCAAACCCAAATCGTCACCATTGCAAACCCAATTAGCAGACCTTCACCCCTCACTAGGGCTGTAACTTGGGCTGGGCCAGCCCGAATTTATCCGAGCCCAACCCGAAATTTTCAGGGCTTGGGCAGCTTGGGCTAGATATTCTGAGCCCGAATTAAATTCGGGCTAGGCTTGAGTTATGTATAAAAATGGTAAAATAACAAAAAATTAATTGGTAGTATGTATAAAAAAATAAAAAATAAAAATAAATAAATAAAAAAAAAAAGAGAGAAGAGTGCAAAAAAAAAAACCCCGTACTATTGCGAAACTTGCAACTAACCCCTAAACTATCAAAATTGCATAAAACCCCCCTGAACTATAATACAAATTTGTTGCAATCACTCCATCTAGCCACCGGCCATCTAAAAATGAGCGCTTGAGAATCACACAACAGAGAAACTAAATTTTTTTGACAATAATGCCCTTTTACAGTCTGTAACAGGGGATTGAGGGAGAAAGAGATGGATCTAAGATGACGGCCACCACCACCCATCACCCCATTCCAAATCGGTAACCACCACCACATTCAACCAAAACCATCACCACTCCTCCACCCAAAACCTCCACAATCACCGCTCCTCCACATCACAAAGCCAACCCCAATTGAAAAATAAATAAATAAATAAATAAAAATAGAAGTTAACCCATATGCTCTCTGCAAAACCAAACCCAAATCGTCACCATTGCAAACCCAATTAGCAGACCTTCACCCCTCACTAGGGCTGTAACTCGGGCTGGGCCAGCCCGAATTTATCCGAGCCCAACCCGAAATTTTCAGGGCTTGGGCAGCTTGGGCTAGATATTCTGAGCCCGAATTAAATTCGGGCTGGGCTTGGGTTGATATTATATAAAGCCCGAAGGCCAGCCCGAGCCCGAAGCCCAGCCCGAGCCCGAGCCCGAGCCCGAAAATGGTATATTTATTTTAAAACTATGTTATTTCACAAGTGTATAATAACTTTGTTAGTAGTGTGTTTGGAATTTTTCTTGGAGGAATGCTGTTTGAGTCCTTGTAGTTGCACAAATTTCTTACTTTTTACATTCTGAAGATAGAGGTGTGGGCTCATGGGCGGGCTTGGGCAGGAGAAGTTAATTATGGGCTAGGCTTGGGTGGCTAGGATTAGGCTTTAGGCGGGCTCAGGCTGGGCTTGGGTAAAAGATTTTGTACATAAGCTGAGCCAGAATTAAGTCTCCAGCCCGCCCAACCCGCCCGAGTTGCAGCCCTACCCTTCGCCACCAATTAATTACAAAGCCAAGCCAAAAAAAAGAAAAAAAAAAAAAAGAATAGCAACCCATTTATGGAAACCCCTTGCTCACCGGCCATAGCCGAGCTCTCCACCATCTGAGCCGCCGCAGCAAAGCTCGTGGCCCACCGCTGCACCAGTCATCGCCCACCACTATGCCAGTCATGCCACCGTGAACTACCATCAGTTCCATCCATGCTACCTTTAGTTTCTCTGGAAGATCAGAAACCCAATTCAATTCCTTTTGATTTTCAAAAACCCGTTTTCAATTCTTGTTGAATATTCAGAAACCTAATTTAATTCCCTCTTGATTTTCAGTGAATTAGGGTTTTCTTTCTGTGCAGATAAAAGAAAACCATAATATAGATGGCGGATCTCATTGCAGGGGCTGTTTTGGGAGCAGTAGCTGGTGAATCACTAGGAGCTATTCTGGATTTTTCAGACAGAGCCATTAGCTTCGATGAGAACTGCCAAGGATTGGAATTGAGAGCCACTTCAATGGAACCACTCATACGTGAGATTGAGGAGATTGGCAGAGAATTGGACTTTCCGGAGGAAAAAATCAGAATTGGAGTTGTCGTCTTTTTTCTTCTTTGGCCTTTTTCACTTCTCTCTCTCCCCATCTTAATCCCTAAACTTTTTTTTTAGTTGAATCTCAATCCCTAAACTTGATCCTTCCTCAACTACACAAATTTTCTTCTTTATACCCATCGATCAAACCATGAAAGGATCAAAAAAGCCAGCCCAAATCACAACCCATACCCAAATCATAACCCACCGCCGATCTCATATGTATACCGCAGATGTTCGCCCTTGCCACCGCTGTTGTCAAGCTCCTCCTCATTCCTGTGTACCGCAGCACAGACTTCGAGGTCCACCGCCACTAGCTCTCTGTCACCCATACCCTCCCTCTCTCTCTCACTAGTACTCCGACGAAACCATTCCATTAACCCTCGAACATCGCCGTTCGTCGCCGCCGATCCTTGAACACCGGCGTGTGACGCCATCTTTGCTCACCGCCGATCTGAGCCCCTGCCGTTTCATCTCACTGTCATTCCTTGCTCAACTCGCTCTCTCACTCTCTCTTTCTCTCCCCTCCCTCTCTGCAGAAAAATGAGGGCCAAAGAAAGGTTACTATGGTTAATTGAGGATAATATTGTCTTTGGCTTTTCCGATACCCTATTGTTAGTTGAAGGGGGTTAAATGCAACTTTGTTAGTTCAAGGGAGTTAGTTGCAAAACCCCGATAGTATAGGGGGGTTTTTTGCACTTTTCTCTAAAAAAAATAATGGAGTTTTCAATTAATTTAAAATTTGTAAACTATTATTTATTTAATTCGTATATAATTGTCAAGACCCTAAAACGATACCAATTCTAAAAAAAATTCAGCATGACCTCTACTAAAAAGGATCCTACCACAACCTGTTGAAATGCATAAAAAAAAAAATGTAATGGCCTCACTTAGCCATAAACTCCAACCCACAATGCAAACAATATATCAATTCCCAAAATAACTGTATACATATATTCAGAGTCCCTTCCCTCCAATTCCTTCAATAAAAAAAAATATGGAAGTGTTAGTCCACTACTTAGTCCCATACTCCTTTACAAGGAACATAATCTAATTACATCAATTTACAGTCCATGAAATGCAGCTGAAATCGAAAGTCCATAATTTATTATATTATACAAATTATACTAAAGTTTTACAGGATAGTCAAAATTTACATTTACAAAATATTAAAATTGTAAAACAAAAATAGCAAAATATAAATTTCCAATCTCGTCTAAACTTGTGGTGGATGGTCGTTCGTCACTTCTTTTTCGTGTCCTGAAAAATATTAATAATAACGGGTGAGCAAAATTGCTCAGTAGGTGGTGCCTAAAACACAGCTCTTATAGTCCCGTGAATCCAAACAAAGAATAGACCAATAGGGAACGGGGGCATGCTAAACCGGGAGAACATAATATCAATTCCAAGTTCAAAAACAAACGGATGTCGTGCCATGAATGCAATGCTATGCATGTCACTTCCCATTTTCAGAAAACATCCATCGTTTCACAAACTGTTAATATAATCTGCCCTTTGGTGACTCCGCAGCGACACGAGAGAAGGATTGGCTACTGTCTCTGACCCTTGGTACTCTAGCGGCGTCATTTTAGGCCCAGATAGCTCAACCATGCTAGGGCAATCTCTCTAGTTCCCTTTAAACTATATTAACACACCGGCGCTTTGGTGACTCCGCGGCAACCGGGTTTTCTCAAAATCTCTTTAACCAAAACATTTTCCCAAAATCCCTTTTTTATTTGTTCAAAACCATTTCCCTTCATTCATGCCCCATAATATGCATGTATGTCTCATGTATGCAATACAAGGGCAATAAGGAATTTCATACCCCACAAATAAGCAAGTTTTATAATAATTCTAAGAAAATTTTCATAAACTTCAATATATCATTTCTAGCAATTTTATCAACACAATAATATAGAGAATTCAATAATTAAGCATGTTTTTCATACAATTCAACAATTACACATAATTGCATGCTTCATATACAACATTCAATTATTTAAGAGGCAAATAATTCAAATTAATCATGTTTGACAACAAATATGGTAGAATGACTCACAAAAGTACAAGAAAGTGAGAATTAGAGACCCCTACCTCCAATTGGTTAAAAAGCCCCAATTTTTATCTCAAACCCTAGGATTTAGAGACTCCTCAAATGGTAGCCAAATGGAGATTGGCTCCGATCAACTCGTAGATCTCGTCGTGGGCTTCAATTTGGCGCAAACGGCTTCCAAAAATATCAAGTATTGAAGGAGAGATCTAGATTCAAAGTCTTGATATAAAAAGAAAAAGAAAAAAAAAATAGAGCTTGAGAGGAGAAGAGAAGAACCAGCGGGAGGAAAAGATAATGGGACCAAAATATGGTCTGATTGCCTTTCTGTAAACTATTGGTGGTTCCCACCCACTTTTTAATTTCTTTCTCTTTTTCTTTTGCTTTTAATTTACACCCCACACAGACATAGACACATATTAAATCATAACCACATGCAACACATTAAATAAATTAATATGATGCAAATGGACCCAACTAAAATTCTCGTGAGCAACAATTCCGACAGTAGGTCTCATACGGGACTGTCCGGCCTGAAAAACGGAAAAATGCCAAAATGAGCACCCTTACATTTCAAAGAGCTCTGAACTTAATGAAATACCCCAAACAACTCTCAGACACAACCGGCACACTCCACAGTATCCGATACGAAAAATGGTAAAAGACGAAAATGTCCTTGCTGCGACAAAATTTTCGAAAAAAAAAATGAAAAATGGCGAAAATTTGGAAACATCACAATGGCGAAAAGCAATTAAAAATGAAAGTCAAGTTAATTAAAACACTATCAATGATCAAGTTATTGTTGGACTGCAATTCTTTGAAATATAATAAATAAATAAAATAGGATAAAAGTTGTTATGTAAAATAATGTAATGAAGTTATTGGTTAAAATAGGAATACAAAATAAAAAGGTAATACAATTTTCCCATGTTTTATGCTGTAAACGTTTTAAGAAAAATAGAGGGTAACGAGAATCTTAATTTTCATTTTCTATCTAACCAAACTACTAAAAAGTTTCAAAATTTTCTATTTCATTTTTTTTCTCGTTGATTCTATCTAACCAAACAAAGCTTAAAAGTTAAATTTTCCTTATTCAATTGAAACTCTTAATTTTTTCCTTTTTAAAGTTCTCTCAATTTTCATTTTTTTTTTATTATTTTTCTTTCCTTTTTCTTTTTCTACTTCTACTTCTACTTCTACTTATTAAAATTCTTCTAGGTGCATATTTGAATAATTTTCGTCTTCTTCTTCTTTATTTTTTTGTATTTTATATTTGTTATATTATATATATATTTTGCCCAGGTGCCCCCTCATTCCCACGTTATGAGCTGTTCAATTATTACTTCTACTTTCAAATTACAGTTGGTCCATTGGGCTCAAGCAGAAAAGATGCTTTAAAGGCAAAACATCAAAAGCAGGCTCTTGCATTGCCAATCCAACCTAGTATACCCATTATTCAATTGCACATAATTCACATTAATAATATTAATTTGTTTAGGAAAAAAAAAAAAAAAAATTGAACGGTAAAAAAATAAAAATAAAAAATTTTGTTTGGAATGTTAAAACCATGAAAATGGTTCCTTTCACTTGTATTTTTTTTTTAAAGAACTTTTTTTTTCCTTCTAACATGTTATATATGATATAAATATTTATTTTTTTCATTCTTAGATCTAATATTAGTATTCATTGATTTAGTAAAAATATATAATTTACTAGATATGTGAAATGTGACAAGATATGTGATCTGAGGAAGCCTTTAAGAGATACATATTAGAGGCAAGAGACTTAAAAATTAAGTAAAACTAAGACATAATATATGGAAAGTACGTTTAATAGAGTAACAAGCAATCAAATTATAAATATTACAATTCCGGGCTAAAAAATTATTCAAAATAGTTGTTTTTGTTACCTAGGATCAATAGTATAATTGAATACTAAATAAATTGATAGGAAAATTCTATAGAATTATTAGGCCAGTATACCATAAGATGTTGAGTGTTGAGTGTTGAAAGAAATGCAAGATATAAGAGAAACGCATTCATGTAATGGACATGAGGATGTTGGATTCGATGATAAGAGTAATTAGAAAAGAAAAGATTAAAAATGAATGTGTGAGAAGAGTTTTAGGTGCAACACTTATAAATGATAAAATTAGAGAAAGTAGATTTAAGTTGTATGATTGTATTCAACGTAGACCCAATAATGCCCCGACTAAATGAGAAATAGTTGTTTGCATAAAAAGGAAACGACAAAAGGCCCAACCAAATCCATTTCGGATATGGCCCAATGGTTTACTCGCTAAACTTTGAAACTTAGCAAACTCAGGCTCAAGTCCTGCTGGGTGTTCTTTGTGACTAGTCTCCGCTACCCCTGCAGTGACTTAGCCGGCTCGGGTGGGGAGGTACCCTTCTGAGTCCTCAGGGATTAATCGAGTTGTTGAAGGATCCTAAAGAATTCGTGCCATCCCAGACACCCCAAGTTAACTTAAAAAAAAAAAAAAATTCGCCGCCAAAACTTACATAACCAAAATGAAATAATAAAGAACTGTCGAGAAATACTAAATTTAAGAGGAGATCTATTCATATAGAGTAAAGACAAGCATGTCACCGCGACTTTCTAACAAGTTAAATAATTAATTTTTTGAAAGTAATAAAATTATACTTCGTATGTAACTTACTACTGACATGTTAGGAATTTACATTTCCAAATTCATGTTCACCACCACCTACCATCTTCATCTGTTGGTCAATTTTTTATCTGCCGAACTGTCTTGAGCTACCTTTCTTCTTTGTCTACATGCCCTAATCACCGGACCATATTTTTGTCATAACTTATTATTTATATAACTGAACTTTAGTAACTTGATTATTTTTTAACATAGAAATTGACTTCTATTTATAAAACAGGATGTTTTACGGTTGGATTTTAAAAAATGACTCATTAAACTTTTGTTTTAAAATTACCATTTTCTTTTACAAATATGAAAAAGGAAATCTCCTTTACATACATACATAATAATAATAATAATAATAACAACAACAACAACAATTATAACTTCTGATTCCTCCATTTCTGAATCCATCTGGACTCCATACTTACCAAGTGAAGCAAGTTTGTATATATTTAAGAAAGTATGGTAAGTAAAGATGCAAATGAGCCAAACTATTCATGAACACTAGTATGTCTTGTAAGTGTGAGATATGAATTTATTTTTGGCAATTATCGTAGACATAACAAGTCCAAGTTGAGTTGTAATTTAAGTTACTAGTTCTACAAGTCATCAAGTTCGACAGGGACTACTGAATTGGGAAGGAGTTCAAACTTACCATACTTGAAGAGTTTGTGAAGAAAAGGGTAAGAACACTACTTGAGGAAGGAATATGAACAAGGTTGGACATTCTACACTTACCATGTTGGTCTGAAGTTTCCGTAGAATGAAACAAGGCTGAAAAAATTTGAATATTCAGGTCTGCCAACTTTGAACCGATTCAGCTTCCTTGAATCGGTTCAAGATGCTCAAGTTTGAGTCACTGCCAAACTTGAACCGGTTCAGCTTCCTTGAACCGGTTCAAGATGTCCTGATTGTTCTACAATTGCAGTTTCCTTTTTCTGAATTATTTCCCAGTTGGTCTAGAATTGTACCAAATCTTATGCACGAAATTTACCTTATTTTCAAAGGGATTAGGTCATTCTATGCTCTATATAAACCGTGTTATATACATTGGTTTATTCACGGCTTTTACATTATTATTCAGATATTATTCAAAGCCTTAGGAAGATTATCTTTATAGAAAATCAGAGTTGATTTTTCTGATATCTTTATAGAACATAGACACATAAACACAGAATTTAGAGTTGAGGTGTTCGAATCCTGATCGTGATCATACAGTCGTATTTACATCGATCAGATGAATCAGATCTTCTTCTACATCATTCAGACGATTAAAGAACAAAAGTAAGCGCAGTCTCACTTTGAAAGGGTTGGAGCATTCGTAGAGTGCTATCTGATCTACCTGCTACTCTTCTACAAATATCAAGTATAAGTCTAAGGTCAAGTTGCTGTTGGACTGGGAGTTACAAAGCCAAAGGATCGTCAGCGGTTGGTGTGATATAGAACGATAGGGTGTGAGCCAGAGTCAAAGTTCGATATACTTTGTTTCAAGCATAGTGCACAGTCCACGAGGTTTTTCCCATAACAGTTGACGTATTTTATCAACTGGGGTTTCCTCGCTAAAACTCCTGGTGTCATCTCTAACTTTATACTTTGCTTTATTTTATCTGCATGTGATTAATTGATTAATTGCTAAAATAAGTAAAGTTGGTAACGACACAGATCTGTTTTACAAAATCTAAAACTTTCCTTAATACATTCCGCTGCGTACAACTCACAATTTGGTATCAGAGCCATCATCTATACATTGAGTTGATCCTTGTTGGAAAGTTTAGTTTTGTTTTCAAGAATTGTTTTAATCATGTCTTATGCGTTGAAAAAAGGCGGTTCTAATCAACGTGGTCTTTTATTTGAAGGAGATAATTACAACTTTTGAAAATCAAATATGAGAGCCTATTTGCAAAATTCTGGTGGTAGAACGTGGGCAATTGTCAAATCGGGTTATACACCTCCTACAGTAGATACAACTGTAGATGGTAGAATAGTCAAAGAGTTAAAAGATACTTTTGCTTATACTGCTATTGAAACTGAGTATAATGATGCTAATGGCAAAGCTTTATATTCAATTATTAATTTTGTTGTTCCATCTGAATATGTTAGAAATTTTAATTGTAAAACTGCTAAAGAAGCTTGGGATATTTTGCAAGTTACTCATAAAGGAACTTCAAAAGTGACGTTGTCCAAAATTCAGTTGTTCTCTCATAAATTTGGCAATATTGTGATGAAAGAAGATGAATCCATTTCTGATTTTTACTCTAGTCTTCTTGAAATAATTTCTGAACTGCGTCACTTAGGGAAAAAAGTTAGTGATAAAAAAATCTGTGAAAAAATCTTAAGGTCTTTACCTAAAAGATTCCAGATTAGGGTTGAAACCATCTCTGAACATTAGGATTTGACTACCTGTGGAGTTGATGAGATGGTAGGTTCATTAAAAACTTTTGAGATGCAAAATTTTGATTTAAATCAGAAGGAGAAAAATCTTGCTTTAAAATCTACACAGGTTGAGAATTCTATGGATGACAACTCTGATGATGATATTGCATTCTTGTCAAGGCAATTCAGTCAGATTTCGCAAAGACAACATAGGAGAAGGAATAGCAACGTAACTAATCCTAAAAATTTTAACAAGACGTTAAAGTTTAGGTTTAATGAGAAAAAAAACAGAAGAATTAAAAGAAACTGAATTTACTTGCTGGAATTGTGGTGGCAAAGATCACGCATCCAATGTTTGTCTTAGTCCTAGGAAAGAACAAAAGGATAGGGATAAAGGAAAAGCAATGAAAGTTTATATAGTTGAAAATCCTACTTTAAGTGATAGTGATTCTCCTCAAGATGATACTAATGATTTTTCTTATGTCGCTTTTCTTGATAGGGGTCCTCATGTCGTCACTTTGTCTGACTCTGACATTCTAGATAATGAAAACAATGAAATTCACGATGAACAAGTGCAAGAGGCTGAAAAGGACGATGAAAAGTTGAAGAAGATGGTCAAAGAAACCATTGAAGTCAAATAGGCAATCAATAAGCTAGCAAAGGAGCTTATCCAAGCAAAAGGAGAGAATGAAGATCTAAAGAAACAGATTGCTGATGGCAAAAGAAATGCTGTTGAAAGTGAATCTGTCATCACTAAGCTTGAAAAGCAAATTATCATTCTTGAGGATAAGGTAAGTGTTGCTAACTCATTGAGGGATTGTCTTGCTTTGAAAAATGATTATCTTAAAATTGAGTTGAAATCTGAAAAAGATAAACTAAAAGGGTTCAATATGAGTCAAAACAGTTTGAATAAGATAATCAACATAGGTAACGATGTGAATGATAAAACAGGGTTAGGATTTGTTAAAGGTTCTTTTAATAACCAAGGTAAAACAATTTCTGTTAGACCTACTATTAAACCCCCATGTTTGCCTAATGCATCACATTCTAATATGTCTTATGTGCCTAAGTTGTTGCATTGCACTTTTTGTGAAAAAAATGGACATAAGTATAACTCATGCCATCACAGGAAAAAGAAAGATTTTTCTAAAATTGATTCTCAATATTCTCATGCTAAGAACAAAGTGCGTTCTAAAGGGAAAAAGAAATTGACACCTAAGGTTCCTAGAACTGAACTTTTGCCTAAGAAAGAGGTAAAGAGTGAAAAAGAATTTCAGAAAGTGAGAATGAGAACTGTGTGGATCAAAAAGTCTGATTTGATTAATTATGTGCCTGTTGAATCCGTGGAACAAGTTTCCAAGAGGACTTCATCTTCAAACTAAGTCCTATAAAATTCAGTGATCATGGCTTGTGTTTAAAATAAAATTTTGTTGTCATTGGATCACTTGTTTGGGTCTAGTTAGGTTTTGAATTTCTGATCATAATCTTCTTGATATACATATGAAAATTCGTTTAAGGAATTTATGATCTATCTTTGAATGCAAATTGAGACACACGATAATTTGGATGAATATAGATTCTTGGTTTGTAATCTATACAATGAAAATTTGTTTGCATTGATTAGGGGATTTTTATATTTGAATCTCTTAAGGTCATCGAATTTTGTGCACTAGTCCATCTCTGACAAATTTGGTTGAAAATCTTTTGATTGGTTGACTAGGGTTTATTGTTCACAAAAACTATAAAGGTTATTGTCTAAAATTCGTTTAAGGAATTTATGATCTATCTTTGAATGCAAATTGAGACACACGATAATTTGGATGAATATAGATTCTTGGTTTGTAATCTATACAATGAAAATTTGTTTGCATTGATTAGGGGATTTTTATATTTGAATCTCTTAAGGTCATCGAATTTTGTGCACTAGTCCATCTCTGACAAATTTGGTTGAAAATCTTTTGATTGGTTGACTAGGGTTTATTGTTCACAAAAACTATAAAGGTTATTGTCTAAAATTCGTTTAAGGAATTTATGATCTATCTTTGAATGCAAATTGAGACACACGATAATTTGGATGAATATAGATTCTTGGTTTGTAATCTATACAATGAAAATTTGTTTGCATTGATTAGGGAATTTTTATATTTGAATCTCTTAAGGTCATAGAATTTTGTGCACTAGTCCATCTCCGACAAATTTGGTTGAAAATCTTTTGATTGGTTGACTAGGGTTTATTGTTCACAAAAACTATAAAGGTTATTGTCTAAAAAAATAGGAGCTTAAAAAAAAATAAAAAAATGTTAAAAAAAAATATATTCAACTTGAAAAGAAAAGAAGGAAAAGTGCTAAATAAGTTGCTAAAGAAAAGCTTACCTATTGAGATTTGATCGAAAGCTCCAATTAAACTGTAAATTAAAGCGAAAAGTGGAGATAAGTTGAGTTGGGGAATTGCTGACTATTCTTTAGAGTGAAAGCCGCCTTGCTTAGAAAAATTGCTCAAAATAATTTTATCTTGATGTTTTTCGAACAATAAGGTTTAGACAATGACCTGTTGAAATTCAACTGAAGATAGATTAGATTGGATTTCACACACACACATGCACTTACTAGATTAACTTCTAAATTTTTTAGTAAAATTTGTAAGTTTGATTTCATGTTGTGATTACTTTCTAAGATTTGAAATTATTTAAAGAATTTGTGGAGTCAAATATTTGTTCTCTTAGATATTTTTAAAATTCTCTGAAAGGGTTTTGAATCGTGTGTTGACCGGATGATTTTAATGATTGGTGAATTTGTTTTTGATTTTATTGATTAAAAAAAAAAAAGGAAAAACAAGAAAGAAAAAAATTGAAAATTTTGAAAAATTCAAAAAGATTTTGATTTTTAGGTTTTTAGTTGGTTTTTATTGTTTTTTTTTTTCACCAATATGTTAAAATTTTCTGGAGATTCATTGGAAAAGTTTTTTTTTCAAAAAAATACACTGTAGTTTCAAGACTGCATGTCTTGAATCGGTTCAATGACACATGAACCGGTTCAAGCATGTCATTTGGCCACGATCAAGTGACTATCCATCTTGAACCGGTTCAAGATCGTGGAACCGGTTCAAGTCTTGTGCACCAAAGTGCACTGCCCTTCTTGAATTGGTGTAAGAGGGATGAACTGGTTCAAGAACACGGGATTTGGGTTTTTAAACATGCTTCAAGCCTCATTTTTTGTGTACAACACTCTATCTCCCTTGCTCTCCTTCACTCCAAATCAATTCATAACTCAAATATATATCCATATGCATTATACCCTATATATTTGTCATTCATTCATGCTATATATGATCATTACATGATATTCCTAAGATTAGAGACAATAATTGAAGTGTGTGAATATTGAAGATTTGCAAAATGGGTTGCATGGAAGTTATGGAGTTTGGGATTAAAATTTAGAGAATTGGTTAATCCGTTGGGTTGATTGAAGAGATTGAAGCTTCATTATGTTTGGGGAATATCAAATTGCTTTTATTGATTGATTTTGGGGTGGATTGAAGATCAAAATAAGGTTTTCTATAAACACTTTTGGGGTTGCACACCAAGTGTTTGATAAAAGTCCTAAAAGAGTTACAAGCTTCAAATTAGAAAATTTTCTAAAGGAAATGGCTCCTAAATTGACTAGAGAAGCTAAAGCAAAAGGGATTGCAAATCCTAGGCCACCAAAGAGGCCCAGAACTGGCATCTCCATTCAAGAACCTCAAAGTGGTTCTCAATCTCCAAGTATAGCTCCAATAAGATATCCTTCAGTTTCTAGCACTAGAAGGATTGAATTTATAGAGTCACATTTTTACAATGAAGAAGCTTAGAAGGTGTATACCTCTGTTTACATGGATAGGCTGATAAAAACAGAGAGAAATGTTAATCTTTAGAAGCTTCAAGAAACTACAGGACAAGTACTAGTTAAACTACATCAAAACTCATCATTAGCTTTCCTTCACTAGACTTAACAAAGGCGTTTATTGTCCGAATATGATTAGCTATTTCTATGCTAATATCCAAGAGGCTTATGATTCCCACTCATGTATCGTTGTTTGGAGTTGATTATACAGTTGATGAGCAGGATATTGCATATATTTTTGGCCTTCCTGACGGTCGACAATCTTGGGGACATACTCTTCCGTTACCATGCCCTAATTTTTCTAAGATTATTCCAAAGATCTGTGTGCCGAACTCCTCTTTGAACCAAGATACGATCCCAGCCCGATTTTTAACAGATGAAGCTGCATTTTTCAACTTGTTTGCTATGGCAAATCTGGGCTACTTTGACAAACAAGATGAATTATCTTTGGAGCGAGCACAAGTACTTTATTTTCTTACCAAAAATAAGTATATTCTGCTTGATCACTCAATTGTGCAGTTTATAATAGCACATTATAAGAAAAATTCTCACAAATAGTCTTCTTCATTTCCAATGATCATCGTGGAAATTCTGAAAAAGAAGAATGTGCCGATTCCTCCAAGAGCTAATCATAAACCAATCATGACTGAGTTGAACTCTCGTGCTTTAAACAAGTCAAAAACTGCTCGGGAGAATGCTAGAAAGGCGAGGAGATCTATTGATGAGGAGCCGTCCCGAGTTTCAGAAATGACTCAGCTATTTACTCCGAAAGAAACATTCATGAAATCCGATGCTAACATCATGTATTCCCAGCTATTTCAGCATCAGAATTTGTTATTTGAGAAGACGATAGTTGAGATCCGAGATCTCAAAATACAGATGACTCAGCTAAGAGAACAGCCATCTGGGGTTCCGAATAAGGATGTCTACAAGCCTGCACCTCCAGATCCGTCTCTGCAAGCTGAAGATGAGGAAGATGAATCAAATAGGGCTGAGTATACAGATTAGGATGAGGAGGATGAGGATGACGAGGAGAGTGGTGGAGACTAAAGATGTTGTTTAGTATTTCTGAGTGGTTGAGGAGACAGAATGCTGCTTTTAATGTTTATTTCTCATGCATCATGACATCAAGTGCTGTTTAATTATTGCACAACTTGTCTCTGTTTTTTGGATATTCTTGGAATATCCTTTCAACGACTTGAATATGCTTTCTTTATGCTGTTCTCATATTTATCTGTTGTTCTTTGTCAATTTGTTACAAAAAGGGGGAGATAACATAGTAAGGTATTTAAGAGGAGATACAGCAATAATTTTTTTTTGGATACATACTTAAGGGGGAGTTTTTATCAATTTTTATTTATTAATCTTCACTGTTAGTTATTGCCTGATAGTGTGCAGGAATCAGGTCAAGTCTTGTATCCAAGAAGAATGGTGGTTATATTTCATGTTTTGTCTCTTAATAATGAATGTAATTTACTTTTCTGCTTTGGGTAGATTGCAAGATTGTTTTAGGGTTTTGCCAGGAAATTGCCAAAGGGGGAGATTATGAGATATGAATTTATTTTGGACAATTATCGTAGACATAACAAGTCTAAGTTGAGTTGTAATTTAAATTACTTGTTCTACAAGTCATCAAGTTCGATAGGGACTACTGAACTGGGAAGGAGTTCAAACTTACCAAACTTGAAGAGTTTATGAAGAAAATGGTAAGAACACTACTTGAGGAAGGAATATGAACAAGGTTGAACATTCTACACTTACCATGTTAGTCTGAAGGTTCCGTAGAATGAAACAAGGCTGAAAGAATTCGAATATTCAGGTCTGCCAACTTTGAACCGGTTCAGCTTCCTTGAACCGATTCAAGATGCTCAAGTGTGAGTCACTGCCAAACTTGAACCGGTTCAGCTTACTTGAACCGGTTCAAGATGTCCTTATTGCTCTACAATTGCAGTTTCCTTTTTCTGAATTATTTCCCAGTTGGTCTACAATTGTACCAAATCTTATGCACGAAATTTACCATATTTTCAGAGGGATTAGGTCATTCTATACTCTATATAAACCATGTCATATACATTGGTTTATTCACGGCTTTTACATTATTATTCAGATATTATTCAAAGCCTTAGGAAGATTATCTTTACAAAAAATCAGAGTTGATTTTTCTGATATCTTTCTAGAACACATACATATAAACACAGAGTTTAGAGTTGTAGTGTTCGAATCCTGATCGTGATCATACAGTCGTATTTACATCAATCAGACGAAGTAGATCTTCTTCTACATCATTCAGACGATTGAAGAACAAAAGAAAGCGCAGTCGCACTTTCAAAGGGTTGGAGCATTCGTGGAGTGCTGTCTGATCTACTTGCTACTCTTCTACAAATATCAAGTATAAGCCTGAGGTCAAGTTGTTGTTGGACCGGGTGTCGCAAAGCCAAAGGATCGTCAGCAGTTGGTGTGATGTAGAACGATAGGGTGTGAGCCAGAGTCAAAGTTTGGTATACTTTGTTTCAAGCATAATGGGTTGGTTTACTTTGGACTGCAAAGTCTACGAGGTTTTTCCCATAACAGTTGACGTATTTTATCAACTGGAGTTTCCTCGCTAAAACTCCTAGTGTCGTCTCTAACTTTATACTTTGCTTTATTTTATTTACATGTGATTAATTGATTAATTGCTAAAATAAGTAAAGTTGATAAAGACACAGATCTGTTTTACAAAATCTAAAACTTTCCTTAATACATTCCACTGCGTACAACTAACAGTAAGCATGTAAAAGAGCCCGACTTTTCATCAACGGTTTGCACTTGATTTGAGTTCTGTTACCTAGCAAAAGAAAAATGTTGAGATATGCATTTTATGGAAGTTGAAAAAACCTATAGTATAAGGTTCAATGATGATGTTTCAAGTTGTTAAAATTAACAGTTTTAACCTACGCGGGTGGCTCAGTGCTAAGGGGTTCAATAATGGCATGGACGTAAGCTCTGACATCTAGAGCTGGACTCTCACCCGGCACAAAAATACCCAAGTTTAAATAATTTGTATAATTTGTGATTGATTGCATATATTCAAAATTTACCTTATAACTATAAGTTCATAGTACTACGATTAGATAAAGAAAAGAGTGACAACTTTAACCAATGCATCAAAAGTGAGTTATAATTTTAATTTCAGTTGCTTAGAAATCAAGTAGGCTTATTTTCTCAATCTACAGGGAATTAATTTTCTTATTCAAGTGCTGTCTTCCATGCCATCTAAGTCATCCAAGTACACTTTTTGATATTTAATGCCATTAATAATTTCTTTAACTTCCATGCCTCATCTTTATACACGTTTGGCATAACCACATGTTTCAATTCATGTTAATATTATTCACTTTACAAATACATAATTCGTATATACTCGTATAAATATTATCTACTTCGTATATTCTTATTTATGATATTATCTATATGTGCCACCACCTGTCTCAATTCATGTAGATATTATCTGCTTTGCACACTCTCTTCTTAACTTTTTATTCAAAAATGAGTTTGCATGGTTAATTATTTTTCATCATAGTTTCAAATATAATTCTTAACTAAAATTGTTAAGTATTTGTTTATACTTGATTTTCTAAAATTTTATCATAAATTTATTCAAGATTAAATTTTTAAAAAAGAGTATGCATAGCCCCAAATCCATTGGGCTCCATTCCTATGAAGCAAAGTAGTGATGTAAGCGGAAGTTATAAATTTATTCACAAATAACGACTTATTTTGAATTCACAAAACAAGAGATAAATTCAGATAAATCTGATAACTTTATTAATAATTGAATGAATGATTCTGATCTCTACATTACATATTTTTATAATAAAAGAAAACTATAATTCATATTGAAACTAATTGCAAACACGAATATCCTTATAATACAAGAAATCTAATCTCGAAAGGATACTAATACTCAATGATAAGGATAAAAATAATAGGCAACTCAAAGTCAAATGAGAAATGAGATAGGGGTAAGGATAAATCCCCAAAATTTCTATGGAATCATAAAAAATCTCTCTGATGGTTACCATATGTAACGACAATTACCATCTCCTATAAGAAGGTAAATAATCGACTTGAAAGGTAGGAGATAATTAATATATTAAATCTTGCTATTATTTCAGAGCTGATTAACTTGAATGTCGGAGAGCTCTTGACAAGCACCACACCGGTGTTGTCAAGGTTCATTACTTCTCTTGTCTGGCAAGAATCGCCACCAGCTCCGAAGCGTGCAGATTTTTGCATCAACACTTGAAAATAAGTCTAAAAATAAAATTTCCCTAAAAAATTTGAAAAAAAAAAGAGAAAAAAACCTAATCAAATAAAATATTAAATATAAAATATGAGTGCAATCCGAATTCGTTTATATAACAAACAAAAATCTCGAAATATTCAGCAGGCTTTCTATAAGACAGAAAATCCCATTTTAAGGCCCTGAATGATGTTATTTTACAAAAAATATGAGTTACATCACGACTTAGCGATGAATCTTAGTCGTTGGGCCATTTCCAATAAAAAAACTCTCCTGTCAAAAGTAGGGGTGGGCAAATAATTCGTGAATCCGCAAATCTGATCCGATCGGATTACTATACCCACGGATCAGTGGCGGATTCAAAAAAATCAAATCCGTAACTCGCGGATAGGATTACGGATTGGGCTATTAAAAATCCGATCCAATCCGTGAGTCCGATCCGATCCGTGAAATTTATATATATATTTTCATAAATATACTGTATTAGTTAATTAAATTAGTTACTGGTAATTTAATATATTCTAAGTATGTATTAGTTAATAATTATTTAAATATACGAATTAATATTAATAAATTAAAATTTTATGTATTGGGTTAGGGTTAAAAGATAAATAAATAATAAATAATATTACTTATAAAAATAAAAATAATAATAATAATATAATATTTAGATAAAACTTAATCCGCGGATTCAATCCAATCCAATCCGTTATTTCACGGATTCGATCTGATCCAATCCGTGGGATAACGGATTAGTGACAGATTAAAAAAAATTTAATCCGTTGGGATCGGATTGAATTAGGATTGATGTCTAATCCGATCCAATATTTGCCCTTATTCAAAAGTGAGTAATTTTCAAGCTATTGAAACTAACAGCTTTAACCAATTAATGTACTAGGAATAGTCAATTCATGAAATTGACAGTTTTCTAGGAATATCCCCATCTTTGCGTTTTGGGTTTTATCAGGGCGGCTGGTCCCCTAGGGTCAATTTGGTGCAATGGAAAAGGATGAAAAGAAAAGGAAAGACAATGGAGGGTGATTAAAAATTTATGTTTGGCGTAAATGGTTGGAAGGAAAAGATAGTGATGATTTTGGAAGATTATCAATAGGCTTAAAGAGTAACTTCTTTATCCTCCCAAAAATGGGAGAAAATGGAAGAAAAGGAAATGAGAGGTTTGATATATTATTTCTAATGCCAAATTTATTTTTACACAAAATCAAGATTACACTTTATTTTAATTAGTTTGCAAAATAAGAATTACAGACCTTGATTAGTTGATTTAGAAAAAAATTTAAAACAAAACCCATACATACAAGTTATCAGTTGCAGAGAGAGAGGGGGGCAAGCTTGAGAGTTGAGAGACAGCGGCTGAAGCTTGCGAACGGTGCACCCGAACTGGAACAGCGGGCGATGGAAACTAAAAGATATGAATTTTGATTTTTTGAACAATCCGAAATTATATGATATAGGTAATAGGTTTTGAACTTATAGATAAACTGAAATATATGGGTTTTGAACTTCTAATTCCTGTAGATTTTGTAAATTGAAATATATAGGTTTTGAACTTCTGATTCCTATAGATTTTGTAGTTTATAGTTGCAGAGAGAGAGGGGGGGCAAGTTCAGTGATAACGAGAATAGAGATGGAGGCGGCGATTGGGGAGGGTGAAATGATTTGCCCTAAAAATTATTATTATTATTTTTACTGGTAGCCCTATAAATTACATAGTTAAGTCTATAAATATATCTTTTAAAATATAAAAGGGTAAAATAATAATTTTATTAAAATAGTTTTCTTTTCTTTCTTCTCTTTTCTTTTTCCAAACATCATTATTATCTTTTCATTTCTTTTCTTTCATTAATCAACCAAATACGATAGAGTGTTAAAATTATCATTCCCTTCTCTTTCTTTTCTTTTCCCTCATAACTAATGTTATCATTTTTTTTCTTTCCCACTATACCAAACATAGCCTTAGGCAACTTAGGCAGTTTTCCTAAGCCGAACCAATAAGAATGCCTCAATTTTTTTTTATTTCTTCATAGTATATTCTACCTAAGTGCATCTCCAGCAGTATGTTAAAAAATTTTGTGTAAATCTCATAGGTCGGAGCAGATTTACATAAAAATTTTGTACTAACTATTTTTAACTCCAGCGATTGTTTTATACCTTTTGTGTAAAAAAGTATCCCCCAATAATAATCAACCACGTGTCATACCCAATGCTCTGCATAACTTTTACAAACCTACTTTATTCAGTTTACTTTTTGGCAATTAAACCTCACGTCCCAGTCCTCCTCAATTGGGAAAAAATAATAATAATTTTCCCCTATATTTCACTTTCCCATCCCGCCAATAGCAAACATTTCATGCCATCGCCACTGGAAACTTAAAACAAATAATAAAAATAAGATTCAAGTATGTAAAAACTACGTGATTAAAATATATATATAATCCTTGGCTAGTAGATAGTAACTACGTGATTAAAATATATATATAATCCTTGGCTAGTAGATAGTTATCTCAGTAGCATAGAATGTAAAAAGATAAAAAAAATCTAAAAATAGAATCTACAGTCTGATTGCAGAAGATAAAGATCAAACGAAAGCGATGAATCAAACTATGTTTATTAAAAATATATATACATAAATAAAAGATGGTCGAACAGTTCTTAGTTTGCCGCCAGTTATAGATTCTTCTCTATTGCACTTTAGAAAAGTGGGAAACAAAGAGGCGCAAAGGAATGAGAGAGAAGAAAGAGAAACGTGAGTGGGAAAGGGAGAGGAGAGAGAAAATATGCTTACATGGCTGTGTAAAAGTGTTGTGTAAAATGCACAACCCTTTTACACATTGGTGATGTGGCAGTGTATCTTAACAGACTGCTAGAAATGAAAAAAATTTAAAATCATATGTGGCCATGTATATTTTACACAAAAGGTTTTTTAACAGACCACTAAAGATGCTCTAAAATTTTTATTTTCTTTCTATTATCACTTCAGCCAATATAAATACCTCAAATTTTGTATTTCCTTATATTATAACTTTCAAAAAAATTTATTTGTTTATATTATAACCTTCCTAAAAATGTTATTTCCTTCTTTTTATTAAACTCTGCAGTCTGCCCAGTAGAGAGGTCCCAATTTTTTTTATTTCCTTATATTATAACCTCTTTAAAAATTTTATTTGTATCGATTATTAGACCCTAACCAATAGAGATTTAATAGGGGCCAAAATTTTTTTATCTTTATCTTATATCTTTTTTTCTCTCTTAGCTCCTCATTCATGTTTCTTTTTTCTCTAGAATTTGTAAAACTTTCCATATTCTTATTTTAACTTTTTATCTTCTTTGTTTTTTTTTTTTCTTTGTTATTTCTGACAAAAAAATATATATTAATTATATTGAATATATATATTATATATTAAAAGGTCATTTTTATATTTTTTTGTTAAGGCCAATTATATTGAGTCGGCCTTAATTTTGTATAGTTGCCACTTTTGATAATTTTAAAAACACTAATTTAATTGGACAACATGTCTTAGATTTTTTTTGTATAGAATAATAGTTACGACGGCTGATCTCCCGCCGTACATGTTTTAAGTCAATTTATGCACACACCTGCTGCCGACGAGGTAAGAAATAGAAGAGAGAGAAGACAATTTCATGTCATAAGCCATGACCGCATTTTTCCAACAATTAGTGTGATATTTTGTTACACATTGAGGCAAACCATAATACAGTTTGATTCTTAGTATGTTTTTGAAGCAAATCCAGTATAGTAAAACATAGTAAGAACGAATTATTCCAAAACACATGGAATACTCCAAGACACGTGTTTGATTCTTAGTATGTTTTTGAAGAAAATCCCAGTAATAGTAATCATAGTAGGAACGAATTATTCCAAAACACGTGCAATACCCCCAAGCATTTGCTTTTGGTTAGAAAGAAAATTTTATGAGAAGTGACAAAAAAAAGTGAAGTTAAAGAAAGAAAAATTAAGTTTTGATTGTGTATTTGGTAAGCATAAATTTTTTTTTAGGAAAGTTGTGAGAAATAATTATTTTGTTAGTTTTGATAGTATAAAAAAGAAAAGAAAATAATTCTACTTATCAAAAATATCCTTATAATTTTAAATATTAAAAAAATAAATAATACACTTATAATTTTAAATAGTAAAAAAAATAAATAAATTTATGTTAGATGAATATTATTTATATTTAATTATTTATTTTAGGAAAGAAATAATGAAATATGGAATAGAATAGTATGTGATATCATAATGCAATCTTTTATCTTTTAAGGTAAGAAGAATAAGCTTTTGGTAAAATGGACAATTAAAGTTCAAGTATTTGTTTTCTTTATGTTAGTTTTATTTTTATTATTTATTATTTATTTATAAATGATGTAATTGGATACTCAGGGCTAATAAAATTAAAAATCATGGACGGATTATGTAGACTATTTAAGAATCATCAATTATTTACTTTAAAATAATGTTTGATGTTAGATATGAAACAAATTGTGTTAAGATAATGTAAATTAGTTTTCACCTAACATTCTTGCTATCAACAAATAGTTATGTATATATATAATAACATCATTATCAATTATAGAAAGAAAATATCTTTCTTATTTCAGACATTTCAAAAATTAAAAAAAAAAATTCAATAATATTAGGAAAAAATTAATTAATTTTGGATGCACACATAAAAAAAATTACAAACATTTAAATTAGTAATATATGATTGTATAAAAAAGTAATTTACAAAACAAAGAAACTTTCCTTTTTCAAGGAAGTCTATGTAATTAAGTGAAGAAGAAGATAGTCAACTAGCATGGGTATAATAGAAACGTAAAATATAAAATGCACAATTTTTGCGAGAAAATGAATTTTCATGTGTTTTTTGTATGAAAAATTTTGAGGAAAATTTTCAGATGCTAGAATCATACTTTTTCCAAAACTTTCACTTTCCCTCTAACCAAACTTTCAAAAAGTTTAAATATTTTCCTTTTTTTTTCCTTTCTGATTACTTGACGCTAATCAAACAGACCCCAAGTGAAAATTCATGAAGCAGTTGCGATAGTAAACATTCATGAAATTGACAATTAGCTTTGACCAATTTTTTTTATGCTTACTATCACAACTCAAGTTTTAAATTATGTTGTTTCTAAAGTATTTTAAAATATTGGGGTTTAAAATTCAACTTTTTTATTTTTTCGATAAATATCTAAAATGGTAGCAGGAACTATTGATGGAGTGACAAATTTTTTTGTTTGGTTAGAAGGAAAAATAGAGTTTTTATATACTTTTATCAATATACCCTCGTCAATTAAGTTGATTTGCATCATACACATACGAAGTATTTCCACGTGAGAATTTTTACATACTTTTTCGAATATATCCGCATTAATTAAGTTGATTTGCATAGTCCAGCTACCAAGTATTTCTAAGTAGGTACCATCAAAAATAATTTATTTTCGCGTGACACATCATTTTTTTTTTTTTTTTTTTTATAAAAACATTCCCAAGAAAAGAATAAAAATAATCTGCACCCAGTATCAAATACGAGATGTAAAATTTCGCAATTAAAACAAAACAAAACAATGTAACCTGGACCAAATTTAATTCGGTAGGGTTAAAATTGATGGAGGTTAAAATAACTCATTTTGTAATTAAATAGAGGTCAAAATAGGTATTACATCTTTATTAGCTACTCACTCATTAATTCCTTCCACTCATCCGCCCAATTTTGTGAGTTATATACATCATTTGAGGATTGAGGAGGGAAATGGAACTAAATGCACAATAATTGATCTTCTACAAAATGAATTGAGTTTTGACTTCAAATTTAACTTACAGATAAAAATCTACAACTCGTGAGCTTTCACGATGAACACATGGAATCATTCAAACAAGTGGTCATAATGAACCATCTTTTATTGATATAAGTGTGTATTAAAATTTAAAAGTAAGCTTTCATTGTTGACAACTTCGGAGATACTTTTCTGAAGGCACCGTGGTTGTATTGGACACGTATCCAGTCCTGATACGCCTAAGATACACCCAGAAACATGTCCGATACTCTGGAGAAGTATTTAATTTTGTAAAATAAAATTTTAATTTTCAGATAAGGCTGGGATATGTTGAGGATGCATGAGGATACTTTTTGGATATGGCTGGGATACGCCGATAATACTTTTCAAAGGGTTTATTAAAAAAAACTGATGCAAATCAGCTGCTTTTTTTCCCTATAGTGAATGGTTTAAGGCTTCAAGTTTATTTGATGTTTAATGTATTGTGAAATGAAATCTTGTGTTTTATTTACTTGCGTCTTTATTTATGAATATGTTAATTATTGTATTTAAATTCATAATATTACATGAAATTGATTTTTAAAATATTTTTTTAAATTTGCCATACCCATATACTTTTGTTTTTTTTTTTTTTAGATTTGCCGTATCTCGGTATCTTGTCCCATCATACTCGTGTCCGTACTTTATAATTTTATTTTATTTTTTCGGAAATTAAAGTATTTGTATATATATGATTGTTGAATGTACAAATGGGCCTAAGCCCCAAAAAAAGCTCAATGTCAACCCATGAGCTCCAATCCAGTCCATACAAACCCATAAGCTCTGCCTAGAACCACAAGCCATTACCACCATCGGGTAAGTCCGTACTTCATAGTTGTTGACAACTGATATAATGAGCCATATTTCTTTAACAAATATCAATTGGGTGTGGCTTGCAATAGGGCCCAAAGCTGGAAAGAGGCAAATATCTTTAACAAATATCAGCTGATAGTGGCCAGCAATAGGGCCCAAAGCTGAAAAGAGGCAACTGATAGTAACTGGGTTGGCCTACGGCCTGCAATATGATTGTCAACAAGTCGGGCACAGCTGAGCTTTTAGCTGTTTTGAATTCATCTCATACAAAGATTTTGACTTAGCTCTGAGTCCTCTTCCTTAGTGCCAACAGCTTCTCCGGCGGCAAGTGCGTCTCACCAGTGCTCTGTATCGCCGCCTGCAAGCTCATTGGCAGCAGAGAATTTGATGTGATGCCTACCGATGACCCCTCCTCGCTTTCGCCTTCAAGTATATCGCCACTGCCACAACAGAGGTCTCATCGGCAGCAATTCTTGCAATTTGCGTCGACGAAGCGCTTTTTCTCTTTCTCTTCCTGATTCTCATCATTTGTGGGTGGTCTCTGTTGTTTCTCAAACAATTTTTCACCATATCACAACCAGATCCAGATATTATTTTGTGGGTGGTCTGTTGTTTCTCAAATAAATTTTTACCATATTACAACCAGATCCAGATGTGCTACTACAAACAAACAACCATCGCCGCAGACATGATGAGAATTAGAAAGAGAAGGAGGAGAAGCACCCAGAGGTTAGAGAGAAAGAGGAGAGACCGGGGAGGATGAATGGATTCCACGTAAGTTAGAAGCCACCTAAGTTTCTGCCTAACAAATTGGCCAAATCCATCGCGTAAATATCATTTTCCTTTACCAATATACCCGCATTGTACCAAGTATTTCTTAGTTGGTAACATCAAAAATAATTTATTTCCACATGACACATCAAATTTTTTTTTTATAGAAACATTCCTAAGACAAGAATAAAAATAATCTGCAACCAGTATATCGCAATTACAACAAAACAAAACAATGTAACCTGAACCAAATTTAATTCGGTAGGGTTAAAATTGATGGAGGTTAAAATAACTCATTTTGTAATTAAATAGAGGTTAAAATAGGTATTACATCTTTATAAGTTAATCACTCATTACTTTCTTCCATTCATCCGCCCAACTCTATGAATTATATACATCATTTGAGGTTTGAGGACGGAAATGGAACTAAAATGCACACGAATTGATCTTCTACTAAATGAATTGAGTTTTAAACTCGCAATTTTAAATTTAACTTACAGATAAAAATTTACTACTCGTGAGCTTTCACTATGAATGCATGGAACCATTCAAATAAGTGCTCATAATGAACCATCTTTTATTGATACAAGTGTGTATTGAAATTTAAAAGTAGGCTTTCATAATTGGCAACTTAGGGGATATTTTTTCAAAGCCATTGTGATGGTATTGGACACGTATTCAGTCCCGATACGCTTAGGATATACCCGGACACATGTCCGATACTCTGGAGAAGCATTCAATTTTATAAAATAAATTTAATTTTCGAATAAGGCTGGGATACATTGAGGATGCACGAGAATATTTTTTGGATACTAGGAAACGCCGATGATACTTTTCAAAGGGTTTATTAAAAAAATTAATGCAAATCAGCTGCTTTTTTTCATGTAATGAAATAAAGAATGGTTTAAAACTTTAAGTTTATTTGATGTTTAATGTGTTGGGAAATGAAATCTTGTGTTTTATTTACTTACTTCTTTATTTACGAATATGTTAATTATTGCATTTAAATTCATAATATTACAAAAATTTGATTAAAAAAATATTTTTTTTACGTAAAAAATATTTAAAAAAAAAAAAAAAAGAAAAATTGTCATACCCATATTTTGTTTTTTTTTTTAGATTTACCGCTAATATCTTATTACGAATAATTCCGACAATTTCAGGGGAAAAAGAGCATTTACTTGTTGCAAAGATGGTGCGATTTGATTTTTTTTATTATTATTTAAATGAGCCATATTTCTTTAACAAATATCAATTGGGAGTGGCTTGCAATAGGGCCCAAAGCTGGAAAGAGGCAAATTTCTTTAACAAACATCAGCTGATGGTGGCCTGCAATAGGGCCCAAAGCTAAAAAGAGGCAACAGATAGTAACTGGATTGGCCTGCGTAAGCAAGTTGAGCTGAGTTGAGCTTTTAACTGTTTTGAATTCATCTCATACAAGAATTTTGAGCTCGGATCAAATACTTAATGTCAAGCTCCAACTTGATTTATTAGCTCATTTAAGCATCTTCAATCCAAATCTCAAACTCGTTCTAGAGCTCAAGTAAGAGATCTAGATTGTTAAGGAAAAAAATAAGTATAAACTCAATTTTTTCTTAATAACAAACCAATTCATGAATTATTCGAGTCCGCTCATTATCGCACTTAAACAATAATAACTGCTCATTATCGCACTTAAACAATAATAAAAATAAGTGTGAGCTCAGCTCATTTTCTTAGATTTTTCACACTAATAAAAGCAAGAAGAACAGGATATTTTAGAAGATTTTTTTTTCGCTGCATGTTATGTTGTTATCTTGTGTAGTTTTCAATTAGTCTATCAATATTTGATTGAAATTTCATGTCATGTAATGTGATATATTGTTTTGTCTTTAGTAACTGGATTGGCCTGCGTGGCTGCACTATGATTGTAAGCGAGTCAAGCTGAGGTGAGCTTTTAGCTATTCTGAATTCATCTCATATAAAGATTTTAAGCTCGGATCAAACACTTATCGTCCAGCTCCAGCTTAATTTATTTGCTCGTTTAAGCAATTTCAATCCTAATCTCGAAGCTCGAGTAAGAGATCTAGATTGTTATGGAAAAAAAAAATAAGTATAAACCCAAATATTTCTTAATAAATCGGTCATGTTTACATATCTAAGGAACCAATTCATGAATTATTCGAGTCCACTCGTTTATCACACTTAAAAAATAAGTTTGATCTCAACTCATTTTCTTAGATTTTTCACACCAATAAAAGCAGGAAGACAGGATATTTTAGGAGATTTTTTTTTATTCTTGTGTAGTTTTCAATTAGTCCATCAATATCTGATTGAAATTTCTTATCATGTAATGCGATATATTGTTTTGTCTTTAGTAATACATTCTGATAATTTGGCGATGAAAGAACAACTTGCCATGCACACCCTACCGAAGCTTTAATTGGCTTTTAGTTCATTGTTGGGTTTATTACTTAATTGCTCAATATTTTTGAGTAACTGGTTTAAAATGATATTTGTAACTTCGAATTTATGAAGTTCTATTTCAAATCCCTTTGCTTAAATATTTAATTGATTGTGGTCTTAATCATGGTCGGCATCCTTTTGAAAATTGGATAGATAGCAATGTGCTTGATTTTTAAAGTAAGGGGAAAGATAAAGGGTTAATGGGGAAAATACCCTAAAAGTATATTTCGCATATTATTTTTACTTTTTTATTTTAAGAAGTAGGTTATTATTTTCTTTCATTTTTTAAAAATGTGTAAAAGCACTCCTCAAATTAATTTTTACATAACATAAAGTAATGTTTTAATATTCATTTTGCCCTTTTAACTTTTCGAAAATATTTAAGGGGTCATGTATTGTATATATTAATAGTAGAGGAATGTTAAGTACACATCAACTATATTTAACCCTTTTGAGATTTTTCACTCTCTCTATATATATTTCTTCTCTAGTTTTATTATTTTCTCTCTGTATTCTTCAAAAATAACGTACACTATATAATAAAATAATAAAAATGTATTACTATATAATATATACATTATTAATATATAAAATAAACACTATATTTCTCATTTTGGGAGTGTTTTGTGCACCTAAGGGGTGTAAATAGATGTTTTTCGCACTTAATCTTTTTTACTTTTTTGCCTTTTTCATCATTTCATAAAATGACCTTTTTTAAGTATAATATATAAAATGTTTCAGTAAATGTAATTTGGACATAATATACCCCTCATTAATTAAGTTGATTTGCATTAGTTGGTAACATCCAAAAAAAATTTATTTTCCACCTACCAAGTTTTTCTGAGTAGGTAACATAAAAAATAACAATTACAATAAAACAAAACAATGTAACTTGAACCAAATTTAATTCGGTAGGATTAAAATTGATGGAGGTTAAAACAACTCACCCATTTTATAATTAAATAGAGGTTAAAATAGGTATTACGTTCACCTTTATAAGCTAATCACTTATTATTTCATTTCACTTATTAAAATTAAGTGGAAGGATGCTTCATCCATCCTTACTTCCTCCCTTCTTTTCCTTCATTTCAACCAAATAAAGCAAGCTTCCCCGATCCCTCCTCTCTTCCATCCCTGCCTCAATCATTCCCTCTAAACAAACACAGCATTCATAATTTTATTAAATTTTTTAAGACCATTTAATATAACTAATGACCTATATTCATGAATTCCGAGTCATTAATAGTACTAAAACGTCTACTAATTATACTTTTAAACTAGGCTAGCCTATTTTAGAAGGCCTCATAACCTAAACTAAATTCTACAAATTATCACGAATCCTTAAAATCAAATTTTGCTTATAGTTACAGAGGTAGCAATAATGTTCTAAACCACACTAGTCCTAGGTAAGAAATGGTGTAAAGAAGAAGTAAACAACCAATGGACTGGTTTTTAGTTTAGTTGTGAGTTATACACATCATTTGAGGATTGAGGAGGGAAATGGAACTAAATGCACACTAATTGATCTTCTACAAAATGAATTGAGTTTTGAAACTCGCAACTTTAGATCGCAACTTTAGATTTAACTTACAGATAAAAATTTACTGCTCGTGAACTTTCCCGATGAACACATGAAACCATTCAAACAAGTGGTCATAATGAGCCATCTTTTATTGATACAAGTGTGTATTGAAATTTAAAAGTAAGCTTTCATTGTTGACAACTTAGGGATACGTTTTTTGAAGGCGTCGTCATGGTATTGGACACGTATCCAGTCTTGATAGGCCTAGGATACACCCGGACACATGTCCGATATTCTAGAGAAGTATTCGATTTTGTAAAATAAAATTTTAATTTTCGGATAAGGCTAGGATACGTTGAGGGTGTACGAGGATACTTTTTGGATGGGATACGCCGATGATACTTTTCAAAGGGTTTATTTAAAAAATTGATGCAAATCAATTGCTTTTTTTTCCTGTAATGAATGATCTAAGGCTTTAAATTTATTTGATGTTTAATGTGTTCCGAAATGAAATCTCATGTTTTATTTATTTGTTTATTTATTTATCAATATGTTTATTATTGCATTTAAATTTATAATATTATAGGAAATTGATTAAAAGAATTTATTTTTGTATGTAAAAAATATATTTTTAAAAAAAAAAATTTTGTCATAACCATATGCTGTATTTTTTTTGTTTTAAGATTTGCCGTAGCCCGGTATCTTGTCTTATCATAACCAATCTGTACTTCATAGTTGTTAAACAACTCATATGTTGAACCATATTTCTTTAACAAATGTCAATTAGGGGTGGATTGCAATAGGGCCCAAAGCTGGAAAGAGGTAAATATCTTTAACAAATATCAGCTGATAGTGGCCTGCAATAGGGCCCAAAGCTGAAAAGAGGCAACTGATAGTAACTGGGTTGGCCCGTGGGCTGTATTATGATTGTAAGCGAGTCGAGTTTAGCTAAACTTTTAGTTGTTTTGAATTCATCTCATACAATGATAGAAGGATTTTGAGCTCGAATCAAACACTCATCGTCGAACTCAAACTTCATTTATTTGCTCGTTTAAGCACTTTCAATCCAAATCTCGAACTCGCTCTAGAGCTTGAGTAAGAGAACTAGATTGCTAAGGAAAAAAATAGGTATAAACTCAATTTTTTTCTTAATAACGAACCAATTCATGAATTATTCTAGTCCGTTCGTTTATCGCGCTTAAAAAATAATACAAATAAGTTTGAGCTCAACTCATTTTCTTAGATTTTTCACATCAATAAAAGCAGTTTTTAATTAGTCTATCAATATTTGATTGAAATTCCATGTCTTGTAATGTGATATATTGTTTTGTTTTTAGTAACTGGGTTGGCCTGCGGGCTACACTATGATTGTAAGCGAGTCGGAGCTGAGCTTTAAGTTATTTTAAATTCATCTCATACAAATATTTTAAATTCGGATCAAACACTTATCATCCAACTCCAGCTTAATTTATTTGCTCGTTTAAGCAATTTCAATCCTAATCTCGAGCTCGTTCTAGAGCTCGAGTAAGCGATCTAGATTGTTAAGGGAAAAAAAATAAGTATAAACCCAAATATTTCTTAATAAATCGGTCATGTTTACAAATCTAACAAGCAATTCATGAATTATTCGAGTCCACTCTTTTATCACGCTTAAAAAATAAGTTTGATCTCAAGTCATTTTCTTAGATTTTTCACACCAATAAAAGCAGAAAGAACAGGATATTTTAGGAGATTTTTTGTTGTTGCATGTGTGTGTTGTTATCTCGTGTAGTTTTCAATTAGTCTATCAATATTTGATTGAAATTTCATGTCAGGTAATGTGATATTTGTCTTTAGTAATACATTGTGATAATTTGGCAATGAAAGAACAACTTGCTATGCACACCCTACAGAAGCTTTAATTGGCTTTTAGTTCATTGTTGGGTTAATTACTCAATTACTCAATATTTTTGAGTAACTGGTTTAAAATGATATTTGTAACTTCGAATTTATGAAATTCTATTTCAAATCCCTTTGTCTTATTATTTTTCATAAATATTTAACTGATTGTGGTCTTAATCATGGTCGCATCCTTTTGAAAATTGGATAGACAGCAATGTGCTTGATTTTTAAAGTAAGGGAGGAGATAAAGGGGTAATTGGGGAAAATACCCTAAAAGTATATTTCGCATATTATTTTTACATCTTTTATTTTAGAAAGTGTGCTATTATTTTCTTTAATCTTTTAAAAATATGCAAAAACATTCCTCAAATTAATTTTTGCATGACATAAAGTAATGTTTTAATATCCATTTTGTCATTTTAGTCTTTCAAAATTACCTAAGGGGTCGTGTGTTTTATAAGTTAATAATAGAGTAGTGTTAAGTGCACATCAACTATATTTAATCCTTTTGAGACTTTTCACTCTATATATATATATATATATATATATATATATATATTCCTTCTCTAGCTTTATTATTTTCTCCCTGTATTTTTCAAAAATAATATATACGTGCACTCTATAATAAAAATATATTACTATATAATATATACATTATTACTATATAAAACAAACACTATATTTCTCATTTTGGGAGTGTTTTGTGTACGTGAAGGGGTGTAGATAGATGTTTTTCGCACTTAACTTTTTTTACTTTTTGTCTTTTTCATTATTTCACAAAATGACCATTTTTAAATATAATATATAAAATGTTTCAGTAGATGTAATTTGGGCATAATATGTCAAGTGAGACTTCTTTATACAAAATTAATTCTTTGGGGGTGTTTTGTGAATGTGGAGTAATATACACTGTAAGCATCTATAGTAAAAGGTGTTTTCTAGTTATCCCAAAGATAAATTTTAGGAATTCCTAATGGATGGATGTCAAATTTTCGTCAGGATTAACATTTCACAAACTTCCATTCACTTTGAATGAAAAAAAGTGGAGGGTGTTGTCATATCTCTTTCAAGGGGAATGTTATGTATTGTACAAGCTCGATACAATTTCTAATGTCAACTAGTGTAGATATTGTTTATTTTGTACATTCTTTTCTTGATTTAAAAGGCATTGGCTGATTTGTGCAAGAAAAACAACAATACGTCAACTTAAAACAACTGTTATGCAATGCTTTCCAAGATCAATTAGATCACAAAAATGAAATTTGTTATGGTGGCAAAGTAAAAGTTAAATATGTGTATTAAAAGAATAAGAAAATAAAAGAAATAAAAATATAAGATATGATTGGTTTGTAATTCTGAAAATAGTTCTCAATAATTAAAAAAATAGAAAACTATTTTCATATAACTATTGTTGATGCAAAAATCCTCGCAACCCAGAACGACATCGTTTACCTGCAAAACAATGGAGATTATGTCACATAAGATGACAACGGTGGGGTGCTGACTGAGAACCCTCCGACAATCAAGTCGATGCTTGAAATCGTATAACAGAAAAGTCATTCTCTATTAAATGTTCATGAGTTTTTTCTCATACTTCATTAATTGTCACACGATGTATTATTATCGTCCTCGAGATCAGGTTGGTTACACAAATGTCGATTTGAATGAGATGGATTGTAAGCTTCATTCCCCAACTGAATGACAGTCGTTATCGTCATATTTACCTCCTGCATTCAAGGATTTGAAAAACGGACTCTGCAGTTATCTTGGGTACCAACTACAAATTATTTTGTCCTCATCAAGTATAAAAGACCGTTATCTGAAAATATGCATTTTAATAACTAAAATTTTGAAAAATTGTTCTCAAAAAATTGAACCAAGTTGATTTTTTGTACAATTTTCTACTTTTAGTTCTTTAAAAATAAAAATTATTTTTAAAATTACAAACTAACCATAAAGGTTTTGCTTGCACTATAATTAGAGTGTCATCCCATATTTTTCACATGCAATGGAGTTGTCAAATCTACACCAAACTAAGAAATTAAGAATCATTAATTTGACAAAAATACTTATCTTAGTAGTAGCTCATAGGATGGGATTACGCAAGACTCCAATTATCAATGAGCATGTGGATCCCTAATACATGACCAGAGAATAGTTTTCCTGGTAAACAAACAAATTCCTAGGTTCCAAAAGCAACTTGTATTTCATTGTGGACTCCATAATTACAAATTTGATGGTAGTGATCTCTGAGGCAAACAAATTCCTTGGAGTTTCCAAAAGCAAACTTGTTGGATTCACTGTGGATTGTGGACTCATAATTACAAATTTGACAGTAATCTGTGAAGCCCTCAAACATGTATGACACAAAAGGGACAGGATCACTTCACCTACTCTGCAAGGCAACAAGTAATATGGACCCTTCTTTGGGCTTTGTCAATCGACTCTGTGTTGAGCATTAGTTTTTTTCTACACATTCATCAATTTGAATGTACGTGATGAAGTTGAAACTTGAGAGAGAGAGAGAGAGAGAGAGAGAGAGAGAGAATTCTTTGTATTTTAATATATTATAACAAGTTGTACAAAAGGTCTATTAAGTGAAAAAAAAAAAACCGGGAAGATAACATTATTTAGGAGGGAAAAGAAAGAAGATGATGGGGTTAATTGCTGGTCATGTTTGTTTGATTAATAAAGGAAAAGAAAGAAAATGATAGTGACTATGTTTTGAGAAAGAAAGAAAAGGAAACAATTGTAATGAATTTAGAATCACACCCTTTTTCATAGTCTTACACCCTTTTTCTTGGTCTTTCTTTTATAAAAATAAAAGTAAATTTAGCATTAACAAAATTTCATTAAAAATATTAACATTTCCTTCCATTTCCTTCCATATTTGTGAGGATAACAAAAGTTACTATTTATGTCTTATTCTATCCCTCCAAATCCTTTATTTTTTTTTCATTTCCATCTAACATTTCTTACCAAACACATTATTTTATTTTCTTCCATTACTATTCTTTTCTCTTCATTTCATTTCCATTCTACCAAACTAGCCCTAAAGAATGAGTGCAATACAAGGTAGATGTTAGGTTAGAGAAATATAAGAAAGGTGGTAAGTGAATGCATTACAAGGTAATTAAGTGCTAGGTGAGTGCAATACAAGGAATAAACATGTGTATCGTATGAATTTTATACGTACATTAATAGTGTATTAAAATAATGATCAAATAATATTTTTTCGTCTTCTAAATTATAAGGTTAAGTCTCATATTCTAAGTAAAATAAAAAATAATATTATAAATAATTGTTGTAGTAATGGAATCCTAAAAACAACTCAATTTGGCACTCTAGCTAAAAATTATATTGGTTGGTCTCAATTTTTAGTATATATCATGTCATTGGTATGCCTAACCAATCAAGATGTACCTTGGTCTCAACCAATTTAAATGGCATGGTACACTTTAATTAATTAAGCGGCGCCTACATCATACGTGTTATGTCATTAGGCACGACAGACCCATGAAGGGCCCAATAGTGGTAGCCACCCCCACTGAAAAGTTTTTTATTTACAAAATTATCTATAAATTTTGTAAAAAAACTTAAATATGTTTCTATTTTTTGGTAAAATTTTTAAATATATCCCCACCCAATTTATAATAATACCCCACCATACATTATTGTAGTTCAAAGTTGCCCCATACAAGTTTTCGAGCCCGTCACTACATGTCATAGTTATGAATATTATCAATACATCAAAACTCTTTAAAAAATAATATCTCAAATTACTTAGAAAAGCAATATTCTAATATTATTGAAAACATAATGATTAACAACAACGAAATAAAAATGATATACCATATAAAATTATCGAACATAGTGTCACTAATCACTACTGGTGTCACAAAAAAAAACATTATGCTTGTATTTTTGTTTTTTTAACGATGATGGTGTCAGGCCTTTTAAAATATATTTTGTATGAGTGAAGATGTAAGAAATTTCTCTCTTTATTTTGACAGAGTAATCTCACACTTCAAGAATTTTTCATCCCTTATCCCTCTATTTTCAGTCTATTTATAGACTGTTACAAGTTTTTTAGAAGCTTCCTAACTAACTCATTACACTGGGCTCATTCTCCAGGCTTCTCTAGTTATGGGCCTGATTACCGTCAGGGGACCTTCAGCTTCATTCTTCAACCTTGGGCCTGACTTGCGAGAAATTGGTTCGAACCAAGATTACTTATCCGGCCCGTTTCTTATCGTATGGGTCGTACCCAGCCCGCACCATTTTTGGCATCCTCATCTGCCCCCAATAATCTCTCTCTAATTAATTAGGGTGAGATTATTAATGTGAACTAATCATGATTTAGCGGCTCAAGGCGATCACGTGGGGGAACGAGCGGTCGGTTCAGGAATCAATGTTTTCAAAATTTAAAATTCCTTTATTTTCCTGACGTCTCGGTTACTGGTTCCACCTTCCCTTTATAAACCCCCAATCCGTACTCTAAGCTTTCTTTACCATCTCCATCACATCTCGCTGTCAATCAAGTTACCGTTCATCCTTTCCAAACAAATCATATCTTCCCCAGTGAATCCCTGCGAAAGATTCTCCCTTCTCAGCCATCTTGCAGCATCTTTTGCAACCTTCAGTCCTCTTGAGGTTAGTTTTGCTTCCCTTTCTCTTTTAAAAACTTCACACACTTCCTTAGGGATTGTGTTCGTCTTCACCATGCCCATCGATTTAGATATTCTTCGCATGAAACTCCAACTCCCTAGCAACATCCATATTAGGGAGTGTCCCAAGAATGTAAACATTAGAATTGGTGCCGGCCTTCTTCCTGGTGAAATCTTGTTTTCCCTCCTTCACCTAAACATTATTAGATTACCTTTGCATCCTTTTTTTTGTTACGTCTTTAATAGGTTAGGGCTTTCCCCTCTCCAAGTAAATCCCAATTTTCTTAGGGTTTTGTCCGTTCTGCTGCTTTTGAACTGTGACAGGGGTTTAGATCTTGATATTATAGATCTTCTCCTCTGTTACAAAGTCTGCAAGATCAGATTGGATGACATGTATTACCATTTTTACCCCATTGAAAAAAGATCCATCTGTACGGACAAACTCGACTCTGAGAAAGAGTGGAAGAAGAGCATAGTTGGGATTTGGGGGGCTTGGTTTGCTCCGGCTATGTAATACCCCCTAATTTTAAAAGGATATTCCTGGTATTTAATTTGGTATTTAATTGCATTTTATTTGATTATATGTCATTTTATTTGATTAGTTGTTTAATTATTTTATATTGTGGTGATTTTATTGAAGTAATTGGTTTATTTTTAATTACTTAACTAAAAGTAATTGTTTAAGTGTTTTTAATGATTTAATTGGATTATTTAATTGAAATTATTTGTGTTATTTGACTTATTTAAATTAATTTAATTGCTTTAATATTATGTAACTGTTGGACTATTTGGATTGCATTAAAATTAATGTTGTATTCAGGAATTGGGTTGCCTTAATTGTTTTAATTAATTTAATTATTTAATAGAGTTATTTAATTGATTTACTGTTTATTTATTTTGTTTATCTTAACTTAGGGTTTTAGGATTTAACGTGGCTGACTTATAGTTAGAATTGAAATAGGGTTTTGGTTATTTGAAGCCTATAAATCCTATAAGGATTTGTTGGCTTAGGGTTTTAGAACAGAGAACTAGATTCTGTAAACTACAAACAAAGAACCTCTACTCCCGTGTTGAGAAATAGAGAGTGAACTTGGGGAATTAGCAAAGCAATTCAAGGGAGAATTCAGAAACTATGGAATTAGAGTTTCAAATCTGAAACTAAAGGCAAGTTCTGTTCTATTCTATCCCTTTAATCTGTGTTCTGTGCATGCTTAGGAAGACTCCAGGGATTAAAGTAAGTTTTAATTACATCTGTTATGCATGTTTGATTTGTATTTAAATTCATGAAATTAGTTTGTTCTTGGTTGCTTTAAAAAATTTAACCTGTAACCTTGTTGCCGTTGTATAACAACTTGTGTTTCAATTCAATTTTTGGTTGTATAGTCTTGTTCTGGGACCAATCTAGAATCTGGATGGACCTTAAAACATGTAATAAAAACTACTACAGAGGACTAGTAATCATCAGAATCGGAGACGATGAAGATGAAACGAACAGAGGCTGCTAAGAGGAGGGAGAGAGGGCTCCCAAACTTCTTAGAGCCGGTTCCCAAAGGGAAGAGCTGGCTCTTGGTGTCTTGGAGCCGGCACTAAAAGCCTAGAGTTGGCTCTAGATGAAAAATAGAGCAGGCTCCCAAGTTTGAGAGCCTGCTCTCTCTTAAAACACACAGAAACGAGGTTTTCTAGGGACTGTTTGGCTGAACTGTGTTTTCTAAAACTGTTTAAAGGCTACTGGATGGTGTAATTCATTGCTCAAGACTTAGAAAAAGGTTGAGAAGCATGTTTACAATTAGTTATTGGGGACGGAATTCACACAAGGTTAAACAAAGAACCTGTATGTGCAAAATTGGCTAATTAACCTAGGTTGGTTACTGATTTGGAAATTTGGTTTCTATGCATGATCTTAAATTGCGAATCATATTTTCAGTTGTGGTATAAACATATAATAGTTTAAATATGTGTATGCTTGGATGGAATTAATTGATGGTTTTAACTTTGCTATAGAATGCATCAGTTGTGGTACCGTTTGGAGGAGTAAATTGCATAATCTTACTTTATAAATTTAATGGACTGTAATTGGGATTCTAAATCTTTTCTGGGATGTATAATGTAGTTATACACATGTTAACTGTATTTATGCTTATTTTGGAATGTGGTTGATAGATAATTATACTGTCTTTGTCAACTATGTTAGCTGGAGGTTAGTATGCACCGGTATGAGATGATGGCATGCTAGGTATGGATTAGTTCAGACACTAAGCCTACCCAATCTGGATTGAGGATCGGATTAACAATAAAAGTTAAGTCCGACTTCTATTAGTGTCACGTCAGTGAATAACTAAATGACATAATGTGATTTTTGGGATGGATTGTTGTACAGATTTCAAGCCACCATACCAGATGGATGATATTCTGTTTTAGGAGGACACGGACTTTATATATTTATGTTATGGTGCCATGGTATGAGCTTGAGTCTTAGGACTATGGTTAGGTTGTGTATATCGCATGGGATGGATAACTGGACAGAGGTGTTGTTCCCTAGTAGGTCTAGGTACACATGACCACATTATATGCAATTTGTATGGTATCTCTACTCAGGCTGAGACAGACCTTTCGGACTAGTGAGCGTCCTATAGTGTGTACTTATACATATATGGACTACTCTAGATATTGTTGAGTCTTTCTAGGATGTATCTGTGTATCGGATTCTTATTTGGATCGTAGTAGAATAGGACTTGCATGTGGGCCTTGTAATACCCCTAGTTTTAATAGGGATATAATCGAAATTTTATTATTTATTTTATTGTTTTCAGTATTTATTTTATTATTTTAAGGTGCTTACGTGGCTATGTGTGAAATTTGAATTCGTGTTGTGGGACATTTTTGTTACGTGTTGTTTGAATTGTTTTGTTGGGGTTTAATATTAATTATATGTTTAATTTTATTTTATTGTTAATTGTAAATTTGTAATTAGATTAAATGTGTTTGTTTTTTTTTTTTTTTTTTAGTTTAAAGGGATGGATTTGGATATATATATATATATATATATATATATATATATATATATATAGGTGTATATATGTGTAGTTAAGGATTTGGTACTTATTAATATATTAGATAATTATATTAATAAGAATAGATAATTATATTAATAAGAACAGTGAATTTATATATATATATATATATATATATATATATATATATACACATATATTTAAGGGCCGACTTTAATATTTGGATTATGCTTTGGGTTTTTCTTTTATTAATATTATTATTATTATTTTCTTATTAGACGTAGGTTTAATATTAGGAGTAGGGTTTGTTTTAAACCTATATATATAGAACCTTATTATCTGCCACAGGTTAGAACTCTGTTTGTGGAGCGGTGGAGGCAGAGAGAAGTCTTTGAGAGTATTGTGAGAAAAACTGAGCAAACAGGACTAGGGTTTTGGCAAAGTAAGGGGAGGCTATGTGTAGACTGGAACAGGTTAACAGAGGGCTTCGACTACAACTAGAGTCACCAGTAAAACTCAGGAAGACAGCGACGAGGTTTTATTCAAAACCAACTGAGGCAAGTTCTTTCCTTTCTCTCTCCCGTTGCCTATGTTCTGTGCATCCTTAGAGAGTCTCTAGTGTTTTAAATTGGTTATTAAATTAAATCTTAGATGTTTATTATATGCTATATCAATTTTCTGTATGCGTGAATTTACTTTGTTACAGTCCATGCAAGTTTGGTTTGGTTTGGTTACAATGGTTGCTCTTCCTAAGCACGTTGGATCGATGAATAGTCTAAGGTTTTATTTAATGCAAACTGACTTAAGTAAGAGTATGGGATGGTTCTGGACACACTTAGGACTCCTAGGAACAGTTTTAAAAACAAACAGAAGGAGTGGAAGTGGTTGGTGTTGAAGCAGATGGTCGGAAAACGGAGCTGGAAGAGAATAGAGGCTCAGAGGAATGAAGAACTGGCTCTTGGAATTGAAGAGCCGGCTCCCATCATTCAAGAGCCGGCTCCATGCTTGCAAGAGCCTGCTCTTGCATTCTAAGAGCAGGCCCTCTCCTATTTTGTTTAATTCTACGAAATCTAAGTTTTCCTTGGGTGCTGTTTGGATGAATTGAGTAGTCTGGAATGTTTGGGAGTGCACTGGGAGTTCTTAAATACTAGTTTATGTGGGTTTAACATCTTATATGGTCTAAATTATGCTTCCAAGCTAATAGGTTTAAATTGGTAGGAAAATGAACAACTTTGTATTTGTTTAACAGATGGAAGAAAATCAATTGTTTGACTTGATTTTAGCAACTTAGCATGTTATACCAAGCTTATAAATCAGGATTTAGATGCAAAGTAAAGCTATTTATTTATCAAATTTGGATAGGTATGTCCTGAAAGATAAGTGCCAAAATATTACACTTGTTCCTGTAATTACATGGGTTAAGGTTAGGATTTTAATTGCTGAAACATTAAGACTCGTTCTGCAATTAGATAGATTATGATTTGAATTTTAATCGCTAAAATATGCATTATTATTCTGCCAATACTTGGGTTATTGACTTGGACTTTAATTGTTGGACTATTAAAATTATTTCTGCAATACAGGGGTTTAGGCTTGGAGGTTAATTGCAGTACTGATAAGCACCTCCCTGAAGTTATTTGGATTATGGTTTGGACTTAAATTGTTGAACTAATACTTAGGTTCGGTTAATCTAGTTGTATGATGGCCTGGAATCAATTGCAGAATTAAATATTATATTTTCTGTCAATTACCTGGATGGATGCTGGATTTTAACTGGATAATTTATTAAACTTTATCTCGTTAGTACATGGATGGATTCGAGCTTTTTAGTTGATAAACTATTTAAATTCTGCATTTGTCAACTGTTTGGATTATGTGGATATTACTTGATGAACTGCTTAAAATGTTGCATCATTTACAGACCATTTGCATGGTGTGCACCAGTATGGGATAGTGGCATACGGAGGGACGGATTAGTCAAAACGTCAATCCCTACCCATTCATACATACGAAATGGATTAACTAAAACAGTTAAATCCTACATAGTTTCATGTCCTGTCAACTAAAACAGTTGAATGACATATTGGATGGTTATTTATATTTCTGTATTAGGAAGGATAGGGATTTAACTAAAACATTTACATCCTGATTAAATGTTGTGTCTTGAGCGACGAATAGTTGACTGGCACTACGTTGGTTTGGATGGGAATTTATATATGTAAATTATGGTACCGTGATCTGAGCTTGAGTCTCACAGTCGATGGTTAGGGAGCGTATATGCAGTAGAATGCGTAGCTAGCTATGTTGTTTGAGGTATACCCTGTTAGGCTTAGGTAGTCATGCCCACTCAGGTGCGTTTTTGCATGATGCCTTCTATTCAGGTTGAGACCCTCAGCATAGTCTAGTGAGAGTCTTGTAGTGTGGTTATATATATATATATATATATATATATATATATATATCTATTTACGGACTATATATATATGGTTGAGACATTTAGGATGTATCTGCGTATCGGGTCTCTGTTTGGATTGGAGTTAGGATAGAACTTGTTCGTGGGCCTGACCCACTATTATTTTTCAGGTAACGGATGGTATCAGGTCTTAGAGCTTGTACGTGCTGAGCAGAGATGATTACTCACTCTACCGACGACGTAGGTGGTTTCTGCCTGGTTTAGCATTGGATTCCTTTCCGGTGGTTCGTTTTTCAGTGTTGGTTGTACTAGGGGTCCACCAGATGGATTCCCGAGTTGTATTAGAATTGGAGAAGTTGGATGTATCAAATTAATACTTTATATATAAAAATTTATTCTGAGGTTTCAGTATTTGGATTATTATTCTAGTTTCTTTTCAGCAGTTTTATTTATTCTTGTTTCCTTAATTGTATTCTGTATTTGTTTATTTGTAATTGGTTTAATATCCTCGGGTAATCGGGCGTGGGCTTGACTAACCCACATCCAGAAATCCAGGGGGTATCATAGGCCTGACCCAATCTCTTATTTTTCAGGTGCTCGTCAGTTCCAGGGTTAGAGCTTGATCGCGCAGAGCAAATTTAGACATTCACTCCACTGACTACGTAGGACTGCTTACCCTACTTAGCTTTGGATTATGATTCCAGTTCTCTACTTTACAGTTTGGGATATTATTAGGGGTCCATTGGAGGGATTCCAGAGTTGTTAACTTTATGAAGTTAATTTGGAGTTTGGATTTTAATAATTATATTTTGAGGATTTTCCATTAGAATTCATTTCAGCCATTTATTATTTATTTCTTATTATTTCAATTTGTATTCTGTGTTCGCATTCAATATTAATTGTTTGATATTTCCCTCGGGTTTGGATCTGGACCTGATCAACCCGTGTCTCGGATCCGATGGGTATCACAGGCTGCCAAGGATTAACCTGTCCCAAACGCCTTTGGCGAATTCTCTGTTTCTCCGACAAAAAGTACAAGAACCATAAAAGCGACTGCCCTTGTGAAGTTTTTATTCCTCGTTTATGTTCTTTTCTTTGCAATTCTTTGGGAATTCCACATAACGAACTCGGTTACAGTGTTTGCAGGGATAGGATCAGCCACCTGATGGAATACATTCTGAACAACGTTCCTTCTTATTTGGAACTCCTTACGTCCGAGAATCTCAGCGACATCTCAGTCCTCGACACTACCATGAATCAGATCCGGATCCCTTCTTTCAGCAGAAGGAAAGATCCTCCAAAGAGTGTCAACGCTCCTGCACTGGCTTTCTCTCTAACCTCGGCGTCCACTTTTGCTACTACTTCTAGCACCACGCCGAGCTTTGTGGCTGCCACCAGCCCTAACGTCAGTGCTCCTCCTGCCAATCCAAATAACACCCTGAGGGCAAATAACCCTTCCAGCACCCTGGTGTGCGCTCGGGAGAAAGAACAGGGGAAGATACCCCAGTCTAACAGTGAACCCAGTCTTAATGACGTTCCTATGTTAAGAAGGGTTCGAACCTCAGGGGTGGGTGCATCCACAACCTCCCAAACCAAAACCACAGCCACTCCTGGCCCCTGTGAAGCTTCCTCAGCTCCTTCTGAAGTAAGTCCATGGACCCCATGATTCAACCGAGCGGATGGGTCGGTCGTCAAATCCAATAAAACTATGTTCAAGGAAGGCCAGACCGCTCTGGCCTGCTATAAGCACCTGTGGTCCCCTAAGGACATTGAAGTAGCTAAAGCGCTGACCCAGAAGGAGACGTTCAGCCACTTTCCTCTGGCCGTCATGGAGGTAATTTTTCACCTCTTACTCGGTTGATTTAAGAAAACCTTCATACTTCGCCTTCTTTGAATATACGTTTGGCTTAATTAGTATTCGTGCATCTGTTTGCAGACTCTGTTTAGGATGATGACAATGCAGAAGCATATCGAGTCATCCAATGCTCGGGCACGCAAGCTCGCCAATGGCCTTGACACTGCTAACAAGGAAAATAAGATCATCAGCACCAGGAACGCCGAGCTAATGGTGCAGCTCAATAATGTTGAGAAAGGGAGAGACGCTCTGAAAAAAGATACAGACTCTTTTCAGGATGAGAAGAATGTTCTCCAGATCAAGAAAAACATTCTACAGACCGAACGGGAAGCCTTGAGGGATGAAAAAGAAAACCTCCAGTGCTTGTTGACTGACGAACGATCTACGCGTCTGGCTCTTGAAAATAGAGCCTCGGATGAATGTGAAGCTCTGCTTGGCGTTATTGGTAGGACAAGTTTGTTGAGTATTATAAGTCTGCTTATGCTAATACCCAACCAGCTACTTGTGAGCCTGAAGCTAAATACATCATAAATTCTCTAGTTACTGAGGAAATGAATAGCTTAGAAGATATTGTTTCCAGGGAGGAAGTGAAGAACACTGTTTTCTCTATGGGTCCTGATCGTGCTCCTGGTCCTGATGGTTTCAGTGCAAGATTCTTTCAATAATTTTGGAGCATAGTGGGTGATCTATTCTTAGATGCTATCATTCATTTCTTTAATCATTTTGAAATGGGGAGAGGTATTAACAGCACATTTATAACTTCGATTCAGAAAAAAAATTGAGGCTTTAAAAGTTGGTAATTTTAGACCAATTTTCTTTGTGTAATACAATTTATAAGGTCATTGCAAAAATTTTGTCAAATAGACTTGCAAGTTTTTTGGGAAGAATTGTAGGCAAAGAGTAGACAGCCTTTATACAAAATAGAAGGATTGAGGATAATATTATAATGGCACATGAATTGATGAGAGGCTTTAGTGTTAAAAAGGCAAAGCCTAGGTTGGCTTGGAAGATTGATCTAAGAAAGGCCTATGATACTGTGCAATGGTCCTTTCTATTTACACTGATGCAGTTGTTTGGTTTTGGTAAGAAATGGATTAGTTGGATTCATAAGTGTATCTTTTCAGTTTAGTTTTTTGTTATTGTCAATGGTTCTCCATATGGTTATTTTCAACCGGAGAGAGGTTTAAGGCAAGGTTGTCCTTTATCTCTTTTGCATTTTACTCTAGTTACAGAGTATTTCTTAGGGATGATGCAAGCTGAGGTTTAATGTGGTAAGATTATACCTATTGAGGCTACAGTTCAAGCTAGCATTCATATCACTCACCAGTTTTTTGCTGACGATTTGCTTATTGTGGTGAGAGCTAACTTGGCAACTGTTTTTACTTTGAAAAAAATATTACTGCAGTTTGAACATACTTCTGGCTTAGCAGTGAGTAAAGAGAAATCAGAAGTTTTTCTACTGATTCTGTTAGAAGAAGATCTACTATATTGAGAGCTCTTGGTTGTAAGAGTGGAAAGCTCCCTTTCACCTACCTTGGTTTAGTAATTTCTGATAAAATGCTACGAAGTAGGGACTGTACTAAGTTGGTTGAGAAAGTTATTTCTCTCACAACTAGATAGAATGGCTTATATGTCTCAATAGCTGGTAGAGTGGAGTTAATTAGAGCTTGTATTCTTCCTTTGGTCCTGTATTGGACTTCTATGTATTCTCTACCTGCTATGGTTGTTAACCTGATTAAAAGGAGAATAAGGAATTATATTTAGGGGCATGTAGAAGATAGAAAGAAATTACATGGTCTGAGATGGAGTAAGATTACTGCTCCTAAGGAAGAAAGCGGTTTGGGGCTGAGAAGATTAGTAGATATTGATACGTCTTCTAAGTGTTGTCTTACTTGGGATTTTTTGTTATCAAAAGATAGAATTTGGGTGGCCTGGTTCACAAAAAAATACCTCAGAAAATCCTCCTTTTGGAATATTATTCAAAGGGATACTGATTCATCTATTTGGAAAAACATCATTGTAGTCAGAGATGTGATCAAAGTGAACTGCAGATATAAAATTGGCAATGGGCAGAATATTAAATTGTTTTTGAATCCTTAGTGTGAAGGTAAGTGTTTAGGTGAGCTATTTAATCATAGAGTGCTGAGTTCTCTTAGTAGAAATAAGCAGTGTACATTGAGTGATTTCATTATTGAGGGTCAGTGGGATGATGAGTTGCTAATGAATACTACCTTAAAGCTGATTCAGATTTTCATACTTATAGAGTTGTTGGGGGAGAAGATCAACTCAATTGGGTTTCTAACTTCAGTTTTAAGGCTACTTGGGAGGCTTGCAGAAGTCCTAATCAACCTGTTTACTGGGCATAATTGTGTTGGAATGAAGGTAGACCTAGATGGTCAGTTTCTCCAGTTTTGGTGCTGCACAACACTGTCATTACTCATTCTTATTTGCAAAAAAAAAAAAAAAAAAAAGGATTTTCTGTTGTATCAAGATGCTGTCTGTGCTTCAGCAATGTAGAAATATTGGATCATTTGTTTTGTTGCTGTCCTTATGCTTGGGCTGTGTGGTCCACTATTCAGATATTTTTTATTGGAATTTACAGAAAGTTTTTGAAGTTCAGGAATTGGCTACGGTTTTTATCCAAAAATTCCAAGGGAAGAAGAATAAATTTGGGAGGTTGCTATTTACTGCAGGTTTATATTTCATTTGGAGAGAAAGAAATGAGAGAGTGCACAATAATATATGTAAAGCTTCTTTGGAATTAGCTAACACTGTGATTTGGGAGGTTCTTGATGTTTTGGGGGTGACACTTCATGATGTCCTGTAATTTTTTCTATTCATTTCTTCTTAGCTCTGTGTTTGTTTGGCCTTCCTGGTAAGGTTTTGTTTTGTAAGTAAGGGTATGCCCTTACTTTATTTTCATGTACTATATTGTTTATATTTATAAAACTCTTTCGTTTAAAAAAAAAAAAAAAAAAGAACGTCATCAACACACATAGACATGCATCAATTCCATTAAATCTATAGGAAAACACATGAACATTCATTTTAGCATACATAGACATATGGATAGAACTTAATGGTCAATTGAAAGCATTAATCAATACACATAGGAAAACACATGAACATTCATTTTAGCATACATAGACATATGGATAGAACTTAATGGTCAATTGAAAGCATTAATCAATACACATCAAGTATAAACCACAAGATATATATTTAATCAAGATCAAAACATTTATTACAACTAAAATCCCCAAAAATACACAAAAGTTAGGTTTGAGAAGTAAGCCTAGGGGCTATCTCTAACCCCAAGTGAAGGATTTAGCCACTCATTGTAGTGGTCATGGAACCCTCAAGGGTTAGCTTGGAGGTTGGCATCATCATCTTCATCCTTACTTTCTTCCCAAAAACCCTAGTTCTAGAGAGGAAAAATAAAAAAAATCTATTCTCTATTTTCTATATACCTAATATAATATATGGTTCAATAAATCAATTACACATTCCTTTGAGTAAGGACCAAGTTAGAATTATAGCCTCTGATTGGTAGAAATTTGTAGTTATGCAAGTTAGAAATCGGCGCTCAGGAATTAGATAGCACACTGCCAGTAGGAATTTCGATCGATCGAAGATCTTCGATCTATTAAACACTTAGCTTTGATCGATCGAAGCTGACATGGCATCAAAATATCTTCCAGGCTTTATCCGATTGGCTGAGCTGGCACCACCTTATTTCGATCGATTGAAGATCTCTTTGATTGATCGGGATTCCCCTTCGATCGATCGAAGTTCCCCTATTGCATTTTTCTTGGCTTCTTTCTAACTTTGCTCCTTAGCTCCAAAAGTGATCTAAATGGCTCTTGTTAGCCTATTTAAACACTATTCACCTAAAATAGGCAATAACACAAATAAGTACTTAAGACATGAAAGTAAGATAGATGAATAGACTAAAATTTCCTAACTTAGGTGCTAAAATGTGTCACATTTGAGCATTCATCACGCCCCCAAACTTAGATATTGCTAGTCCCTATCAATAAACTACAAGGACAAGAAAGACATATATGATTTAGAAAGCAATAAAAGGACAACGCCACTTTCGTAGGGAACACTATTATATTTAGCATATACAATAAGCCTTTTAAACCCCTAGGTTACCCCTAGTGGACGAGTAAAGTCTCGTGAGGGTTTCTAGAAATGCTACCTACAAACATTGAGCTCTTTCTCATAAGAGAGGCACCAACATACAAAACAAACATTGGGAGAGAACTACCTCAAGTATGCAATTTTTTCAACCCTTTCCAAGTAATCTCCCAAAATCTCAACATCAAACAAGTAAGTATGGTCCTCCACACATCAAGAAAATGATCATGCAAATCAAAACAACACTAGAATTCTTTTTGAGTGAATCGGCATCAAATATATTACTATCTAAGCTAACTAAAGAAATGATCACATCCTTACCCTCAAACTAGCACACAAATCTAAGTCCCGATCATCAAAACAAAGAGTGGACCTTTTGTTAAAACTTTATTCATCTAGGTGTGCTTATTTTTTTCATTCGATTTTTTTTTTTTTTTTAACTAACCTAGAGGATTAAAGATGGAAGCATGGTGCAATGTAGTAATCTATTAAGCTTTCTAGCGATCCATGAGGTCGAGCGTTAGGTCAATGACTCCCAAACCGGATGACTTTAGGACATTAGGTGTTTAAACACCCTTAAGAACTTACAAGCTCAAATCGATTAGGCTATAAATCAAAACTACCTCCATCTAATCATTTCTCACTTCTCACCTTTTAGGAAAAGTCCTCACTTTTTTATTTGCTTTTTGCAACTTTTTTTTTTCAAGTTATTAACCTAAGGTTTGGGCCCTCCACCTTTCAGCGTGAGAAATTCAATGCTTGATGAGGCTAGAATCCCAGCTACTCAATGAAAATGGTTTGTTATCCACCTTGTCAAGAATGAAAGCTTTCAATACATTACTAGCTCAATTGGGATATAACCAATTCAATAATCAACAAAGCATGTACCCCACAAATAAATGCTAGTGTGCGCCTGTGCTAGTGTAGAATCCTAAAGTGAATCTCAAAACAATCACAGAATCAAGATGATATGGACCACATATACAGGCAAGATATCAATCTTTCAAAAAATGTACTCCTAAATGGCATCCACAAAGCATAGAAAGAGTATTGGACCCTCAAGTCAAGCAATTTTTAAATTCTAAGTATCATAGTCCTTAAAAGATCAAAATCATAGCCTAGGACTCTCAAATCATATCACATGCATGAAAAGTAAGTGCGACATATAAAGTATGCAAACACACCCCTAAACTTAATCTATGCATTATCCTCAATGTACATAAAAGTAACAGATAATGGAAAGAGTATACCAAATGGGTGAAGCAAAAGAGACCCGATAACGGAAGCTTAGCTTTAGAAGGCGCACCCCCAAACTTAGATTCTGAAAACCTATCTGAAAATGGTCACACTAGCAATTGTCAAAACACATGCATCAATGATATAAATGAGAAGTGAAACAGTGAACTGGGCAATAAGTATGGCATCTAGCAATGTAAAGCTCATAACATCCAAAACTAATATCAAAGATCCAAAAATCCATATATATAATGTAAGTGTAATATCAAATATTGACAAATTAATGTATCAGTGTAAATGGAAGTAATAATAATATCGAAAAATATCGAAAACATCCAAGTAATATCCAGAACAATATCCAAATAAATATCCAAACTAGTGCAAGTATCTAATAGTGCAAGAATATCGCAGTCATATTAGTGCAGATAATAGATAGGTAATGAGTAAGAGAGAGAGTGTGTGGGATCATACGGTAAGATCTAGAGTAATCATGTCTACAATATGCTACAGCATGGCAGACATCTTGGCACTGTGGCAAGTGAGCAAAGTGGTAAGGTCTGTCCTCAAAGCTCCAAGTTCATGTCTCACCTCAGTTACCTCATCACGCAATGCATCAAATCTCCGAACTAAGTCATCATGTCTCCCCACCAGATCGTCATGTTTCCTCACTAGGTCATCATGCCTCCTCATAACATTCTCAATAACACCCCGGGACTTTTTGATGGATCGATCGGCAAGTTGTAAAACTACTAACGTCGGTTTTAAATCTCCTAAGCCCAATTGAACATACATCGAATATGGAAGAAGGTTAGCACTTACTCCTAAATTAATAAGAGCCCAGTTGATGACATGATCACCTATGATGCAAGAAGTAGTAGGTGAACCGAGGTCCTTAAATTTTAGGAGAGTGTTGTGTTACAAAATAAAGCTTACTTGCTCGGTCAAAATAATTTTCTTTGGTACTTGGCTCTTGTTCTTTCTCTTTTGGGTGCAAAAATCTTTCAAGAATTTGGTATAAGCTGGAATTTGTCTAATTGCATCCAATAGGGGAAGATTCATCTTCACTTGCCTAAACACTTCAATTATTTCATTGGCTTTGGTCTTTTGCTTTTCAAGAAAATTGGATCCTTTTAAGGCTTCTGGAAATGGAGCCTTTGGCTCAAAAGCTTTTTCAAAATCCTTCCTGGAATCACTTTCAACACAAGAATTTTTCAAATCATTTTTCATAACTTTCTCAACAAAATGATCATGCACGTGCAATGAAGGAGGAATAGAATATGAAATGGGACGGGTGTCAACTTTTGGTTGCACCGGTTCACTCTCTTCATTTTAGACACCAACTTGATTGTCAACAATTTTTTCACTTCTCAAAGTTATCACTGCATTAACATGTTCAATTGTGTGACCTTCTGATGAGGAATTGGTTTCCACAATAAATTGTTGCTTTGGTGGATTCAAAGGCATTTTTCCTTTTTCCCTAGCATTTAAGGTACTTGTTATTTGCCCAACTTGAGTTTCTAGCTTAGCAATGGATTGAGAGTAGGAATGAAACAATTGGGTATTAGCCTCTAAAGTACCTAAAGCAGTCAACACTTTTTCCTCAAAAACGGGACTCCTAGAATTTCCTTGAGAATAAGATGTGATTAGGAAAATGAGAGTTAAAAAATTGGTTTCCATGTGATGATTGAAAAGATGATCTATAACCTTGGGAACCTTGGCCTTGCATTAGGCTGAAACATACTTTCTTTAAAAATTACCATGGGGAGGGTTTGAGCCTTCCCCTTGGCTTTTCCAAAAAAAGTTTGGATGGTTCCTCCACCCAGGATTATAATGTGTGCCATAGGGATTATTCCCTTGATGAACAAAAGTGGCATTCACTTGTTCTTGGTGCTCACTTTGTATATGTCCATGGGGATAATTGGAAGTAGAATGTAAGACACTTGAACAAGTCATGCAAGATTCATTTGAAACATGATGAGTATGACTAGGGAAGGAAGACACTTGATTCACCGAATTTTGGTTGATCAAAAATTAATCAAACCTTTGAGATAAAGACTTGACTTCGGCAGCTATGTCATTGGAGTTATCAACTTGATACAAGCCGACATTCTTCCTTCCACCTAGAATTCTACCATTTTTAGAAGACAAGAATCAATGCATTGAATTCTCACTCATGCTCTCATAAAGACGCTATACATCATCCTCATGCCTATCAAGATATGAACCACCCATGGAAGCATCTACCATTCCTTTAAAATTATCCGACAAACTTTTAAAGAAAAATTGCACTAATTGCCATTTAGGAATGTCGTAATATGGACACTTCCTAAGAAAGTCATGAAGGCGCTCCCATGCCTCATGAAACATCTCTCCTTCCCCTTGAGAAAATTCTCTAATTGAAGTTCTCATAGCATTGGTCTTTGATACCGGATAGTTCTTTTTCAAGAATTCTTGTTGTAATTCTGCCCAAGAAGTTATCGAAAAAGGCTTAAGGTTGTTGAACCAATATTTTGCCTTATCTTTAAGGGTGAAAGGAAAAAGTTTTAATCTCAAAACCTCTTTCGGCATGTCCATGTATTTTACGGTGGAAAATACTTAAGAAACTCATCCAAATGCTTGTAAGGTTCTTCACTTAGAAGTCCATGATAGTTAGGAAGCATTTAAATAGTTTGCGGTTTAATTTTATAGTAATGTGCTCTAAATGGGGGCAATTGAATGCATGTTGGTGCATTATATTCATTTGGCACATAATGATCACGCAAAGCAAGAGGAAGATTCACAACCGGTGGTGCTACATAAACACCTTGATTTCATTGAATAATGGGAGGTTGTGGAGCAAAAAATGACTAAGGCATTCCCAATGGAACATAACCCTATTGTTGTGGTGGAATAAAAGGTCTTGGCATACCTAATGATACTTGAATGTTGTCATAATGCACATTAGGGTGGAGGATACCTTGTTGGTCTATGTGACCAAGGTCCTCCACATGGTCCTCATTTTGGACTTCCATTGATGAAATGGAGTCGTTCAATTTACCTCTTCCCCTACGAACAATGGATTCAAAATTCAAATTAAATGGGACAAGAGGAGGATTTAATGATCTACAACTATGCATGCACTAACAAAACAAACAACAAGCAATAAGCAAGTAGCAATCACTTTGCCCCCACAACAAATCAATTAACAATTCTCCACATACAATGTTCCCATACTCCCATGCTTTGAACAATATGCAAGAAAAATTAAATTGTCTTCGCATTGTTGTTTCTACTTTTAAATGGACTTATGGAGCCTTGCTTTATTAAAAGTTTTTACTGTCCTTTATTATATGGGCCCCTGTTTAAGCATTCTGATAAGAATCTTAAGATTATAATCTTGCAAACCAATAATTCTCTTTAAGGTGTTCGACAAACAAATCTTACTTTTTGATAGGACCATATGCCTTAGGAAACTCTCAAGCAGATCGTAATGACCTGAAAAAAAAAAAATAAAAAAAAATAGGCGCAAAGCTACACATTTTCATGTACCCCTCACGCACCGAGGTGTGTCAGGTCTACTCTTGCTCCGACCGTTAAGTGCCAAGTCAGCCTCACGTTAGCCTGGCCATGTCATCATTGTTGTCAATTCAGCACCACGTCAGCAGTGTCACAATTTTTTTTTCTTCTGAAAACACTTATCCAGCCCATTTTTTTTGCGACGATTCCAAATTTACAATCCATTTTTGCATTTGGGATTTCTAAATGGTACCAAATGAGATTATTTTTCTTATTCAACCTGTTATGAAAGAGCTTGACCAAAGAAGGATATCCTTGCATGCTCCCACAGTGGCTTTTCAGTCGACATCCTCTCATCATAGCGGTTGACACAACCGCTACATTTTTTGTCAAATTCAAGGACATTCTTTTCAAGAGTGTCGCACTCGTGCTAGACTAACTTCATTTATGTCTGAACTTATTGGTTACATTGGATCCTTCAGGGGAAGTTTCTTCATCCATTGCCACTCTTATCTATTGCAATAATAGGTGTGCAATTCAAATTGCGCACAATTATATTTTTCACAAGCATGCCAAACAAATTAAGATCAATTACCATTTTATTCGTCATCATTTTCTTCAAAAGACTTTACAGTTGCGGTCCATTACTTCTCATGATCAGAGAGCAAATGTTTTTACCAAATCGCTTCCGCTAGGCCGTTTCAAGGATCTTATTTCCAAACTCAAGATGACTTCATATAATCCATCTTAAGTTTTGAATTTGACGGGTGCTGTTAGAATATATTGTTATTATATTAAGGTTGTTAACATTTTTAGGTTTATCTTATAGAGTTTATATTTACTTAATCTTCACACATATCATCTCCTATATAAATCCCCCGTATTCTTATACTATTGATATGACATCAATATAATATATAATTTCTTTCTTTTATATTTAAACACATGGTAATAGCATCCACTAAAATAAAATAATTTTACTTATATAACATAATACAATTGGTTAATAAACTGATTAAATATTGATACATAATGATAAGATTAATTAAAATAAAATATTTTTACTTATATGGCATAATACAATTAATTAATAAAAAGATAACGAAGTATAAAAAAAATATCCTTCTCTATTTTTTATTTTTCAGTTGCGGTAGCTCTCCCTTTACACTATTCCTTCAATTTATACTTTATTAGATAAAAATTAATCTAGATTAAATTACCACCGACTAATCAAAGCGCTTTTTTTTTTTTCTGTGTTTTTCTTTTTTTGGTATTCTCATTGTTGATGGAGCCTTTTACTTTATTAGAAGTTTTACTGTCTTCTATTATCTAGCCCCCTGTTTTATGCATTGTGATAAGAATCTTAAGATTATAATATTATAATCTTGCAGACAAATAATGCTCTTTAAGGTGTCAGCCAACAACTCCTACTTTTTGATGGGACCATGTGCTTTAGGAAACTCTCCAGCCCGTAATGACCTGAAAAAATTAAAATAAAATAAAATCAAAAGCAATTTATTTACTTTTTCTAAGAAATTGTCCAAAAGAAAATTACCTTTTTAGAAAGATTTTGAGAATTAAAAAAATATTGAAATTAAGATTTAAATTCTTGAAAATAAGATTAAAAGGTGTTGAAATAATATTAAATGTATCGCAAAAAAGATTAAAGGTGTTAAAAAAAAGAATAAAGATGTTGAAAACAAGACTAAAAGTATTTTAAAAAAAATTAAAAAGTGTTGAAAATAAAATTAAAAGTGTTGAAAATAAAATTAAAAGGTGTTGAAAAAAAAAAATTAAATGTATTAATAACAAGATTAAAGGTATTAAAAAAAAAATTAATTCAAAAAACTATTAAATCATATTAGAAAAACTATTAAACTATGTTGAGATAAAAATTAAAAAATTTTCAAAATATCTTTAATCGTTTTCTCAACACTTTTTAACACACCAAAAAGTCTAAAGGCTCCATTTAATTATTTTTTTTGGCCCGTCTTCTTATTATTGTTTCTACTCAATGGAGCCGTTAGGCCCTTTACTGTCTTTTTATTAGCTGGGCCCTGTTTTGAGCATTGTGACTCGAATCTTAAGATTATATAATCTTACAGACCAATACTCCTACACCATTCACATTACATCAATATAATATATAATTTCTTTCTTTTATATTTAAACACATAATAATAGCGTCCATTAAAATAAAATAATTTTACTTATATAATATATTACAATTAGTTAGTTAATAAATTGATTAAATACTGACACATAGTGATAAGATTAATTAAAATAAAATTTTTTTATTTATGTGACAAAGTACAGTTAATTAATGACAAGATAATAAAATATAAAAAAGATCTCCTTCTCTATCTTTCTTATTTTTTATTTTTCAGTTGCAGTAACTCTCCCTTTACACTATTCCTTCAATTTACATTTTATTAGATAAAAATGAGTGTCGATTAAATTACCACCGACTAATCAAAGCGCTTTTTTGTTTTTTTTTTTGGTGGTTGTATTCTCATTGTTGTTTCTACTTTTAAATGGAGCCTTTTACTTTATTAAAAGTTTTACAGTCTTTTATTATCTGCCCCCTGTTTTGAGCATTGTGATAAGAATCTTAAGATTCTTGCACACAAATAATGCTCTTTAAGGTGTCGGCCAAACAACTCCAACTTTTTGATGGGACCATGTGCTTTCGGAAACTCTCCAGCTCGCAATGACATGAAAAAATAATAATAATAAATAAATAAATAAATTTCCAAAAGCAATTTATTTACTTTTACTAAGAAATTGTCCAAAAGAAAATTACCTTTTTAGAAAGGCTTTGAGAATTAAAAAAATGTTAAGAACAAGATTAAAAGGTATTGAAATAATATTAAATGTGTCAAGAAAAAAATTAAAGGTGTTGAGAAAAAAAATAAAGGTGTTGAAAATAAGATAAAAAATACTGAGAAAAAAATAAAAAAGTGTTGAAAATAAGATTAAAAGTATTGAGAAAAAAATTAAAAGGTGTTAAAAAAAAGATTAAATGTATTGATAACAAGATTTAAAGGTATTAAAAAAAAATGGTTAAATTGAAAAAACAATTAAATTGTATTAGAAAAACTATTAAATTATGTTGGGATAAAGATTAAAGATTTTTTTAAATATCTTTAATTTTTTTTTCAACACTTTTTAATTAATTAATTAATTATTTTTTTTTTTTTTTTTGGTCTGTCTTCTCGTTATTGTTTCTACTCTTAAATGGAGCCTTTAGGCCCTTTACTGTCTTTTTATTAGCTGGGCCCTGTTTTGAGCATTGTGATAAGAATCTTAAGATTATATAATCTTACAGATCAAACTCCTACTTTTTTATGGGACCGAGGGCTTTAAGAAACTCTCCAACAGCTCGTAGTGATCTGAGGAAAAAAAAACCTGTAAAAAAGTCAAAAAAACAATTTATTTACTTTCACTAAGAAATTGTCCAAAAGAAAGTTATCATTCACTACCATTATAGTAAAAAAACAAAAATAAAATAAATAAATAAATAAAATTTACTCTCTAAAAAGTTGGATTTTCAAAAAAATATATTTAATTTGAAACAAAAAAAGGTGAGCTAAAACAAGATGAGTATATTTTGTAAAATAAAATGAGTTTCACCGATAGAAAAATGGTCCACCTCAATAATTTAGGGTATTGTATGTAGTCGAAAGGGATTTCATATGCATGTGAAAGTAAGGTAAAATATCACCAAACCTGCATTTTCCAAGCCAAAGCATATGGGCAAGATTATTATTTTCACACCTTTATTTTATGTCATGCCAAGCTACACATAAATTATTACACCAATATTTGTATATATAGATATATATTTTATTATAAAAAATAATAATTACAATAAATTGATAAATATTACTTATATTATGCATAAATAATTAATTAAAATTATTGGAGGGTCTACAATTCTACTTGGGGGTATACTACTTATTCTTTATAGTATTGGGACTTAAGTTTCTCTATCTCTCTCTCTCTCTCTCTCTATATATATATATATATATATATAAAGGGACAAAATTTAAATATTATTGTAATAGGTTCTTGAATATATTTTGTAAAGTAAAGTAAAATGGGGTCCACCAGTGGAACACCTCAATAATTTAAGATGTCCTTGTATCAAGTCAACAGGGAATTCATGAGTGGTTGAAGGCAAGGTAAAATATTGCGAAACATGCATTCTGTAGGCCAAAACATATGTGCAAGAGTCTGAGATTTGAGAAAAATTACGATCAGAAGCAAATCGCTTCTGTTGTAGCAGCGACGGAGAGAAGACTCGTATCAGTGTTTGTGGCAAACATATCAGGTACATTTTTTTTCTTTCTTTTCTAAAGAAGTTGATATATATATATATATTATGCTCCACAAAATAAATATATCTTTTTGCAGAGATTTTCACAACTGACATGAAAATCTTTGAAATTTTCTTATTTTTTGATGTGACAAAGAAAAATAGTTTTTTCTTACGTTTTGATGTGGATCCGATATACTTCTACATGTATATATAACAACATAAAAAGGACAGAATTCATATATATATATATATATATATATATATATTATATAATTGCATAATCTGTAATAGACCTTTAAATTAATGTACAAATGAGAGAGAGGATAAATAGTAAGAGATGAGTCAAATGGGTTCTGATTATATGTCATTTTAAGTTTGGATTTTGATGACATTAAGGTTGACCATGTCGCAAAAACATGTAAATTGAAAGGGATTGCAGGTTAAGATTTCGTTTCGCACAAACTTTATGTGAGAGAATCATTGAATTTATATATATATATAAAATATTGTTCAAACCAAACTAAGATCTATATTCATTTTTTTTCTGTCATATTTTTCCAATGACAAATCGTTTTATGTCACTTCGTATAGAATTCTGAGATTATGAAGACAAATAAAGCATTAAATAGTGGCAGTGATAGTAATTCATTGAAACTTGTTACATAGATGAACATGAGAACATAACATTTATTTGATGTTAACATTTGAAATTATATATATAATAACATTCATTTATATTTTTCTAATTTTTTTTTTTTTTGCTTTTTATATGTAAAAATAAACGAATAATTTAGTCTCTTCACTCCCCTTCTATTTCACCCAGAATTAAAAAAATATAAATAAAACTTCGTGCCTAACTCAATGGGACTTTGATATGCATTAATCAATTATTACTATTATTATTATTATTATTTATTTATTTCTCACCAAAATTTTTCTCATGTTTTTGCTTTTAATATTTTGTATGTGTCTTTTTTTTTTTTTTTCCTACTGTCATACTAATATTCATGAATTTACTGTCGTATTTTGTAAATTCATGAATTGCAGGTTAAGATTTACTTTATAATACCATGTATGTATTCATTTCTTTATGTGGGAATCATTGAATTCATATAAAATAATATTGTTCAAACCAAACTAAGGACTTTATTCATCATTTTCCTGTCCTATTTTTTAAATCTTTTTATGTCACTCCATATATAATTCTGAGATGATGGAGACAAATAAAGCATTAAATAGTAATAGTGATTAATTGAAACTTGATAATGAACATGATAATACTATAACATTTATTTGATTTTAACATTTGAAATTATATATATCATTACATTCATTATATATAACTACCAGGGAGGAAGAAACAATTCAATTAAGCTTAAGGAAGGAGAGGATTCTCCATACTTGGAGTTTGGTTACTTCAAAGGTATAATCTTGTAACCTTATTTGATCGTCTCTAAATCACTTGTTCATCCATTAATCTTTGAAAATGACTATCTATTTCTACACCAAACAATGTTTTACATGTTTCCATTTCTATGATCCAATTCCATCACCAGTACCACTGAAAATTAACTAGAGTCTCTCTTGTTTAGTACCACTGAAGATCCATGAGGATGAAATTTGCTAGTGCTATTGCCATTGCTCTTGCTATTGCTGCGGCATCACCATTCATAGCGGCATCGCCATTCGTGAGATGGATTTGGGGGAAAATTAGGGAGCCCTTGATCATTGCAGTTGAAGGTGCTACAGCATGGACATTCATAGCGGCATGTCCTTTCATAATTTGGGCTTGGGAGAAAATCAGGGAGCCCTTGATCAATGCAGTTAAAGGTGAGATTTGTTACTTGTTTCACTATGACCACAATATTCACAAGGTTCGCGTGGAAGCTGAGAAGCTTGTGCGCCTGAAAGAAAGGGTGTACGTTGCTGAAGATGGTGTCCAGACCTGGCTTGATGATGTGGATGTTATCACCGCATGGGTCAAAAATCTCATGAAAGACAAAGCTAAGGTGGACGAGAGTTGCCTAGGCGGATGGTGCCACTGCATCTCCCGATACCAGTTGAGCAAAAAAGCAAAGCACAAAACTGATGAAATTACTGCCCTCCATGAAAAGGGCAGCAATTTCAATATTTTATCCCACCCCGCTCTACCTTCTCTGAAAGATTTTCGCACTTTCCCAACAAGAGCATCAGTCACGGAGGAGATTATGGATGCTTTGAAGGACGACAACACTCACATTATTGGAATTTGTGGAGTGGGAGGTGTGGGCAAGACGACACTAGTGAATGAAATTGGCAGACGTGCCCAAGACATAGCCCTATTCAACCGAGTTGTGATGGTCAAAGTTTCTGAAACTCCAAGCCTGACACAGATCCAAGAGGAAATCGCACGCTTGATAGGCTGTGAATCGCACAGAGAATCATTATGGCAAAAAATAAAGTCCAGGCAGGTTCCGGTCCTGATAATACTTGACGATGTCCGGGGCAAACTTGATCTGGGGGCGGTTGGCATTCCTTTCTGGGAGGATCATTGGGGTTGTAAAGTTGTGTTAACATCTCGAAGCCATGTTGTCTGCAAGGACATGGGAGTTCAAAAGATTGTTCCTGTCCATGCGTTGGGTACGGCAGACGCTTGGGTCCTTTTCAAGGAGATGGCCGGTGGTGAAGCTGTCGAATTGAATCCCATTGCAAGAGAGGTATCAGATGAATGCGGTGGTGTTCCACTAGTAATTATGACCATCGCTGCAGGGTTGAAAAATAAAAACCAGCACGTGTGGGCTGCTCGGGCTCGACAGCTGAAGAATGCAAACTTACAACAGGGAATGGAAAAGAACGTGTTTGCCAAACTTGAGTTGAGTTTCAATTATCTCGAAAGGGAGGAGGCCAAATTATTGTTCTTACTGTGTAGCTTGTTTCCAGAAGATCATGACATTTCGGTGGAAGACCTGATGAGATACGCCATTGGGCTGAAGGTGTTTGGAGATGTCAACACCATTGAAGAAGCAAGATATAGTGCCCATGATGTAGTAAGTACCCTTATTGATTCTTTTATGTTGCTGGATGGTTCTAAGAAAGGGTTCGTTAAAATGCATGGTGTTCTTCGCGATTTTGCATTATATATTTCGTCTAAACATGACAAGTACCGGTTCAAGGTTATGTCTGGACTGAAAAATTGGCCAGATACAGAAACATTTGAAAATTATTCAGCCATCTCATTGATATCAAATGATATTAATGAGCTTCCTCATGAGCTATCAGCCCCAAAACTCCAGACCTTGCGAATACAATGCAATTCTCAGTTGCAAATTCCAGATGATTTCTTCAAAGGATCCAAAGATCAATTGATTTTTTTAGAAATGAGCGGTATCCATTTCAAGCCAATACTTCCACCATCACTTCAACCGCTTTCTAATACCCTTCGAACCCTTCATCTAACTTCTTGCAAGTTAGGGGACATCTCTATGATAGCAACACTAAAGAATCTTGAGATTCTCAGCTTTAGTGGTTCTGAAATTGGTGGAATTCCTTGCAATATTGTCGAATTGAGTCGTCTGAAACTCCTTGATTTGACCAACTGTAAAATGCTTTCAAATATAGTACCAGGCGTCATATGCAGACTTCCTAGATTAGAGGAGCTGTATTTGCCACAACGTTTTAACTTCGACAATCTTGTTGAGCTCAATTCCTTGTCTCGATTGGCTTGCCTGCAAATTTTTATTCCAATCGATCTTTTGCATATAGATTTAACTGAGCGCGCACGAGAGTTAACAAGTTTCGACATAACATTTGGCATTGGAAAAGCATTTGAGAGTCTTCATGTATACAACAAACCTTATCCTTATGTAAACATGAGAAGCTTGACAATTGACCATGATGGGCCAATACAGCCAATAATGCTGGATTGGGTTAAGTTGCTGTTAAAGAAGACTAAGCATCTATTTTTGGGCCACTTGAAGAATTTGAATAATATCTTCAGTGAACTAAACGAGGAGGGCTTCAATGAATTAAAGTCTCTTGAACTCGGTAGCCTTAAAGGGACGGAATATCTGGTGAACACAAAGGAGTCGACACCGCAGATGGCCTTTAGCAGCTTAGAGGTTTTGTCGATTTCTAACACGTGGAGCTTCATTGAAATATGCCCTGGACAACTCCCGGACAATTCTTTCCGCAATGTACGAGAACTACATGTGGATGAGTGTATTAACATGCAGAAGCTGGTTTCATCCAGTTTGCTAGGAAGGCTAAAAAATCTTGAGAAGCTCCGTGTCTATAAATGTTATAATCTGGTACATGTTTTTGAAGAGCATGTAGTCGCAGAAGTGTCGCTCTCAAAGCTGAAAGAAATTGTTCTAGATTCTTTGTCCAATACGACACATATATGGAAGGACGGCCCCCATCAATTTATTAGCCTTTGTAACCTTGAGCAGCTCTGTGTGTGTTGTTGTCCCAAGTTAAGAAAGTTACTCTCTCCAAAGCTATTACAATGGCTTGTTCGCCTTAAATACCTTGATGTTATTGCTTGCCATAGTTTGGAAGTATTATTTGGACATGATGAGGAGCAAGATACGGAGACGGCAGTCCCTTTTTTGAGAAGCCTCACCCGTGTAAGCGTGTATCATTGCGAAAATTTAAGACGCCTTTTCTCAACCTCCATTGTTAAAGGCGATCTTGAGAAACTCGAATGTTTGAATGTATCCCGGTGCTACAAATTGCAAAATGTAATTGAGGATAAGAAAGGAAAACAAGAAGCGGCTTCAGTTGAATTTCCGTGCCTGTCCTCGATATCACTTATCCAACTGTACAAGTTGAAGAGTTTCTGCACTGGGTATTATACTATTGAATGGCCATCTTTGGAAAGGCTGGATATCCGATATTGTTCCGAGATGGAGACTTTTGGTTATGGAGACCAATTAACACCTCAACTGAAGAAAATAGTGAAACACGAATCTGAGGGGCAAGAGATTGTGATCACGATCAATGGTGGCGACCTTAATCACGCTGTGCAAAACCACTTCGGACCCAAGGTACGTATCATTGAGCATATATAATGGTCATCCATGGATCACTGTATAGATTATATCCAAATAATTAATTACAATGATAAAGAACAGTGGGATGGTTTTTCAGGCAACAACTCCGGAGGCAGGTCCCAGTCAGTCTTCCTCGTAAAGGCATGATCCACTTAAAGATTCTGTGATCAGGTTTGTAAGATGAATTATTATAGGCGACTAGAAGAAGTCTTAATATAAATATTCACTGATGAAAATTTTCTTCTTCCTTGTATTTGTTTGAAAAGTAGGAGCTTGGTGATGATTCCCAAGAGTTTGATTTCCAGCTAGCTCTTTCCGCAATCTGCAAAAATGGAAAAATGAAAATGGTGTGCTTGTTTCAGTTCTTGGTTATGTGTGCTTCTTTCATGTGTCCTAATCTTTTGGTGTGTTTCATTATATTTGTGGCGATTTGTTTACTTGTTTAATCCAGAATACTGTATCTGAGTGGAATATTTTATATATAAATTTGTTGTTGTTGTTGTTGATTTAATAAAGTAGCATGAAGTTTTTTTCGTTTTTTTTTTCCTTGACAAATAACCCTCACAATATTTTAATTTACCTTTTGCTTTAAAATAAGAAAATAATAATAATAGTATGAGGAAGTAGAAAATTTTCCAAGTGATATAAAAAGGAATTTCAGAAGGCTTTCTATCAACACTCTTATCCAGCACTTAAATATCAATTCTACCATCTTAAGCAAAAATCAAGCGAGTGAGGGATACATTTGATATAAATATATAGCATATAGTCAGATACTCAAACACTCAAACACATAACGCAACTCAAAGAAATATAACATATGCAAAAGACCGACTCACAACTTGAAATGTAAGACATATTAATATATGGAGACCCAAAGCAATACATACCAATCAAGCTGAAGTGCATTTAGATATAAATTATAAAAGCACCTTACTATACTACTAATGGGCATATTGACATTACAATATTTGTTCTATATATATATATATATATATATATATGCAAACACAAAGAGAATAAGATTGAGAGAATTAAAGAAATCAAATGTTAAAGCTACAAAGATGTGATTGTATAGATTTCACTTTCAATTCACATTTGCTGATTTAATAAATTACTTAAACATAAATCAGTATTATTCAATATGTTCTAAAAATAACTAAAATTTAAGTTAAAATTTAAAATAAGCAATGTAAAAACTGTATGGAAAATGTACATGGGCCCAAGAGTACAAGACTTGGGGAGGGAAAACTAGCCCAACCCACAAAATATAAAGCATAAATAGGCGTTATCCCACAGAGAAAGAACAGCCCAAAAAGATAGATGCCCAACAACTTCCATAAGACCACACAACTGTAACTGAAATATTCCATGATCACTTAAAGAAATTTAATCAGGATTAGTCGAAACCACGAATGCTTTACTAAGATGTTGAATCTGTCATAAGGGCTGTAGCTTGCAAGTATGATGAATCTGTCTAGTTAAGAAAAAGTTCGATTAAACACGTAGGCACGTTTGTTTCGACGTAAAATATTTTTCTCGAAAAATATATATATTTTTTTCAGTTAAAATATACTATATATATTTTTATTTCTCTGTGTTTGACAAATGTCTAGGTTGAGTCCATCGAGTGGGAAGTATATAATAGTTTACTGAATAAGTTATTTTAGATAAATTTTAATATTTTTTTTCTTTGTAAATATTTTATAACAATCAAATACCAAAAACACAATAAATATTTTTCAAAAAATATTTTACGCTCAAACAAACGGAGCCGTAGTTTAAATTCCCGATTAAAACCATGATCATAATTGTCAAACTTTGCTATATTGTAGCTCTGGTTATATAATTCTATTATGTCCCTTGCTTTGGCTGTATGCATGGCATGAGATGAAGCATTATATTTGCAATCTTGTTGGAAGTCAACTTCTCCTTGGTCCTCACTTGATTCTTCTTCTAGTCTCTATTTTGATGTATTTTTTACTAGTTGCAGTTCATATAAATATGGCCAGCTGATTTTTACAAGTTTATGACAATTTCTGTGAGAGTGATGATCCAGGTCTTCACGATGTCTCACGTAGTGGGTCTTCTATCGTAGCGGTGAATCTCCTATTACTTTTGTGAGACATCATATTATCACGTTGCAAAACTCATACAAGGAATATTTGTTTGCCTCAGTGAAGCTTGGTTCAAGCCAGCTTAGCCACAAACTTGGCCTTTGACAGTCCTGGCTCGCTCGTGAGCAAAGAGTCTGTCACTGTATCTCCTTAGGGCACCAAACAGTTATTATTGTCGAATTTTGGTAAGAGTAGTACGTGGTTATATATTAATAATAAAATTTATTTGTAATCTTCTATTTACGATGCCAAATTCATCAATGTTGTTATGAATGATCGAAACTGAACTCGAAGTACATGTTAACTAGAATAAATTAAAGAGATAAAAAGAGAAATATATTGATACATGATTAGTTCTATACAAACACAAATTTTAAAAATCTTTTCACAAGCAAATAGTGTTCTTATTTAGTTCCTGCTGTTATAATATTACTCATATTTCTTTTTACATTTTTCAAGTAAATAGTTAAAAGTGGAAGTAAAATAATTTTTTTTCCTGATAAAGTGGGTTTTATATATTTGTCCAAAGAAAAAGAAAAAAAAGAAATGGTGTTTTAGTTTAATTGGCCCATTCAACCAAATGCACTTCTATATTAGACTCAATTTTGGTGGTCTTCTTCAATTAGTTAGACATGAACATATATTATTCCCTAGTCGCCACAAACCAACTGGTTAGTATATATTTTTCAATAAAATAGATTAAATACTGTTCAAATCGTTTGATTTTTGTATTTAAAAGGTCTTTATTAATAATTATATATAAAAAAAAATTCTTTATTAATATAAAGAAGTAAAGGCTAAAAAGAATCGCATCAAAAGGACAGAATGCACACAATTTCATTCGGTATAGTAGACAACTAAATTAATATGCAAATGAGAAAAAGAGGATAAAAATTAAAAATGTGTCAAATATTATAAGGGTGTGCCATTTTAAGTTTAAATTTTGATGACATTAAGGCTGACCATTTTTTACCATATCAATTTGTTACAAAACATGTAAATTAAGAGAAATTATTTATTGCAATAATTGCAACGATGACATGGTGCAATTAACGGTTATAAATACTTTATCAAAGTAAAGTGAACCTCATGTTTAGAATTTTTAAGATTTTAAAACTCCTTAGAGCATCTCCAATCATTGTGTGTGTGTGTGTGTGTGTGTATATATATATTTTGTAAATCTGATATGTCATAATAGATTTACACAAAAATTTAGATTTTTTATTTTTAAGTTTTATACCTTTTATGTAAAAATATATCCCCCAATAACAACCAACCAATGTCATATTTGGATCCCACATAATTTTTACAAACTTACTTAATACATGGTTGATTTGTTAATGGAATGAGAAAGATGGAGGAGAAAGGAAATATGCTGATGTGACTGTGTAAAAAAGTTGTGTAAAATATACAACAATTTTACACATTGGTGACGTGGCAGTATATCTTAATAGACTGCTGGAGATAAAATAAAAAATAAAAAAATAAAAAATTACACATCATACGTAGTAATGTATATTTTACACAAAAGAGTATTTTAACATACTGCTGAAGATGCTCTTAGAGCATCTCCAACCGTTGCGTATAATTTTTTGAGTAAATCTGATGTGTCATAATATATTTACACAAAAAATTTAGATTATTTATTTTTAGCTCCAGCGGTTGTTTTATAACTTTTGTATTAAAATATATCATCAATAACAACTAACTAGTGTCATGCCTAGACCCCACATAATTTTTACAAACCTACTTAATATAAGATTGATTAATGAGAAAGAGTAAGGAGAAAGAAAATATGTTAATGTGGCTATGTAAAAAGGTTGTGTAAAATACACAATAATTTTATGCATCGGTGACGTGGCAGTATATCTTAATAAACTGCTGGGGATAGAAAAAAATTTACACATCATACTTGACAGTGTATATTTTACACAAAAGAGTATTTTAACAGACTGTTGGATATGCTCTTATACATTTGAAAAGTTTTAAAATCCCTTAATTATTTACTTTCCTTATTCGAAATTATACTGTAGCTTCTATGGAATTCATTTACATGAAGTGTATAATTTATTAAGTTTTATTATAGCAAATAATAGTAATAATGAATTACTGTTTGGCTTCTTGAGGAAGCCTATATATATGGCAATGCGATGCACACTCCGTAAATCATCACATTATCTCCTCTACCATATTTGCGTATTACTTTTCTTGCTATTATCTCTACCCATATCTTTCATCTACTTTACCTATATTTCACTATTTTGAACAACTCGACATTAGCTACTTCGTCACTTTGCCTTTATGTGGTCATGCACATAGAGGAGGCGTCGCTGAGAACTGATTAAGTTGTATCTTGAAATTAACTATCACTTTCCACACTTGCACGCAAGAGAGGGCTATCAACTTTAGGTCAATGTGTTTATCACATGCCTCTCTATATCTGTACCAGGCCAACCTTTCATTAACTTTACTTTAATATTTTACTTGTTTTAATTTCATTGTATTTTACATATAACAAATATATTATAAGTGTCTATATATATTTGCATGCAACTAAATACACAAAAAACTACAATATTCCCATTGGTTTAATTTTTGCAAAACTTAATTTACTTGTCAATTGTATTCTTATAAAGTTAGCGTGATTTATAGTATTTTTGCGCGTAAAATTATATTTCGATAATAATCTAAAGTTGATATTTTCTTCAAATAGCTTATTGAGTAATAGCCCAGTCTGCTACGTTTGGTGAAAATAAATGGAATGGAATGCAACTCGGAATGGAATGAGAATGAGAATGAAATGGAATGGAATGAAATGAGAATGAGAATATTATTTCATTATTTAGTGTGACACGGTGAATCGTTATGGAATGGAATGATTATTACCATTCTATTGTTTGGTTAATCATCATTAAATCTGGCATGGAATGATTTTTGGCAAAAATGCCCTTTTCAATAGCTTACATTACTTTTTAATAAAAATCTAATTAAAATTCTGACGATGAATTATGAAATGTTTTAAGATGCCCAATACTGCCATTGAAAAAAATAAAGAAAAACCTTAAAATAAAATACAATATTATTTTTAACTCCAGATGATTGTTAATTTTTATTTTATATTATCATTGCTCCATATATAAATGTTCGAAGAGAGAAATATAGAGAAATTACATAAACGTTTCAACACAAAGATACGATAAAAAAAAAAATAAAAAATAAAAAAAAAGGTAGTATACTCAAAAGATAAAAAGATTAATACTTACAATTTGGTTAAAGATTGTGTAACTTTTTGTCAATGGCAGCCTGGGTATATTCAGAAGAGAGAGAAGGTGAGAGACTTTTATCACGTCTAATAAAAAAGTTGAAAAATGGAATGTGAAATATTTTTTTTCGTCTATAAGAAAGATTTTTGCCTTATTGAAATGTGATGAAGAGCTTATTAGAAATATCATAAAAATATTTAATCTTACTATGGAATGGAATGGCCATTCCATAGGTTTAGTAATGGAATGAATTTTTATTCTTTGGAATGGATTTTCATTCAAATGGAATGGTCATTCCATTCCATTCTTGCACACCAAACAAATGAATGGTTGGAATGAGCATTCCATTCCATTCCATTCCTGCATACCAAACATAAGGTAAGAGAATTAAAACAAAATGTGCTCCATTTTTGGAAATTAAGATTACTATTCGTTTTATAAAATAAAAGGTATTACAAAACAATTTTTATTGAATCTATTTGGCGAGTCCAATTTATTTAAATATATAATAGTTGCAGCATTATTTAATTTATATTTTGTTTCATAAGAAAGTCAATGTTTGGAAAGGGTTCTATTTTTAAAAGGAAACAACTTATTTGAAAAACAGTTTTTCAGTATTTTTAAATTTAAATTGGTGTTTGTAAAACTATTTTTAGCATTAAGTTCTATAAGAATAGTTTCTGTGTTTTCTATTAAAGGAAAAAAAAAAAATTAAAAAAGAAGAAGAAGAAGAAGAAGAGAGGAACAGTTAATTTTCTTTTAATTTATAAGGAAACTATTTCTGTCTTGAATAAAAAAAAAACTTGTTCTTCTATTTATATAAACTACTCTGTTTTATATATATATATATATATATATATATATATATATATATATATATAAATTTGTTCTCTTAAGTTTCTCTTATATGTGTGTGTGTATATATATATAAGGCAGTTTTACTTTTAGAAACAAATATATTTTAAACAGTCCAATTTGAAGGAAGGAATAAAAACAGTTTCTATTTTATTAAATAATAACACAGATTTTGAAAAATAGGATTTATTAGAAAATAAGTTGGTCTGCATTTGATTTTTATTTTGTTGGAAAAATTATAGTGACTTCGATTTCAATATGAAATTGACCCTACAATTTTCACATACGTAGACTTGGTATCCAACTCTATTTGAGGTCTAAGTAATATAATGATGATGATAGAGCAGGATAACTCTAGCAAGCTCACCTTAGGATTTAATCATTCGATTAATCTTACCTATGATAACATTGATTTGTGGTTAGACTCGAGGGCAAATGTACATGTATGCTTTACTAGTGACTGTTTTAAGACTTATCAAAAATTTAATGGAGGAAGTGTAACTTTAAGAAATAATTCTATTGCACAAATTCATGGAATTGGAGACGTGGAATTAAAGATGACCTCTGGGAAGATTCTAACTTTAAAGGATGTGCGACATGTACCCGAAGTAAGGAAAAATTTAGTTTAGTGGATCTTCTTTAGTTCAACAAGGATTTAAAATTGTAATGAAGTCAAATAGAGTTGTAATCACAAAGAACAATGTTTTTGTGGGTAAATGTTATATTAGTGAGGGATTATTTAAGTTGAATGGAATTTCTCCTCAAGTTTATAGCGTTAAATTTTGTGATGTTTGACATGGAAGACTTAGACATGTTAGTTTGAAGAAAATTAAAAAATTGATGAATCTTAATTTAGTCCCAAGGTAGATTTTAATCATAAGTGTGAAATATGTGTATAAGCCAAACAACCTAGAAAACCTCACAAAACAGTTATCAGGAATATAAAAAGTATAGAACTTATACATAGTGATGTGTGTGATTCCAATAGACAGCCAACTAGGGGTCGCAATAAACACTTTGTGACTTTTATTGACAATTTTTCTAAGTATTGTTATGTATATTTGATAAAGACCAAGGATGAGGTTTTAGATAGATTTAACAATTACAAGAGTGAAGTAGAAAATCAATTGGAAAAAAAATATTAAAAGATTGAGGTCCGATATAGGAGGAGAATATTCTTGGAATAAACTTGGAGACTTTGTGAGGAACATGGAATTATACATAAAATAACTCCTCCATATTCACCTCAATCAAATGGAGTAATCGAAAGGAAAAATAAAACTCTCATGTACATGGTTAACTCAATGTTATTAAGTAGTAATGTACTCGAGAATTTGTGGTGGTAAGCTATACTCACCGCATGCTTCATACTCAATCGAGTAACAGTCCAACTTAATGATAGAACTCCATATAAGTTATGGAAAGGTAAAGTACCTAATCTTCAAATCTTAAATGTGTTGGGGGTGTATAGCTAAAGTAAACCTACCCGATCCTAAAAGAAAGAAGATAGGACCTAAAACCATAGATGCCATCTTTATAGGATAGTTTCAATCTATAATACAAAATAACACTCAAGTCTTAACCGAGTTACCTCCTGAAAATAAGGCTATAAGTTGTAAGTGGATTTTCAAAAGGAAGTTAAAGCCAGATGGAAGTATAGATAAGTATAAGGCTCAACTAGTAATAAAGGTTTCACCCAAAAGAAAGGAATAGATTATTTTAACACATATTCTCCTGTGACTGCATTTTTAAATGGTAACTTAAATGAAGAAATATATATGGAGCAACCTGAGGGATTTATAGTAAAAGGACAAGAGAATAAGGTGTGTAGATTAGTTAAGTCTTTATATGTCTTAAGCAAGTTCCTAAATAATGGCATGAGAAGTTTGACAAAGTAATCTTAGATTATGGATTTAAAATTAATGATAACGATAAATATGTATATTACAAGGAGAATAATGGAGAAAATGTTATATTATGTTTATATGTGGATGACATATTGATTTTCGGGACAAACTTAGAAATTTTATGTGATATAAAGTCCTACATCTCAATGAATTTTGAAATAAAGGATTTAGGAGAGACATCTGTGATCTAAGGCATTAAATTGGAAAGAACTTCTCGGAGTATCACCCTTGATCAATCTAGTACTATTGAGAAGGTGTTAAAGAGATTTAACTGCACCGAATGTTATAAAGTCTTAACACCATATGATCCAAAAGTACACTTGAAGAAGAATGAAGGTGAACCTATATCTTAATTAAAATATTTTCAAACTATAGGCTCTTTTTTATACTTGGCAAATAAAACTAGGCCTGATATTGCCGATGTTGTTGGTAGACTTAGTAGATATAAGCATAATTCAAGTAAGGATCATTGGATGACGATAGATAGAGTATTTAAATATCTCAAGACTACCATATATTATTCCTTAAGCTATAAAGGTTTTCCAAATATGGTGGAAAGATTTAGTGATACAAATTGGATAACCGATAGTCTAGAAGTAAAATCAATTAGTAGTTATTTATTTCTTGTTGGAAGAACCGCTATATCTTGGACTTCTAATAAACAAACTATTATCTCGAGGAGTACTAGGGAATCTGAACTCATAGCCTTAGGTGCTACTTGTTGTGAAGCTGAGAGGATCAAAGGCCTATTATTATATCTACCTTTAGTAGATAAGCCTATGCCTACAATATCGATACATTGTGATTATAAGGTGGCTATTGATTTGGTGAATCAATCCCATACAAACAAAAAGGTGAATAGACATATACAGATGAGATATAAATCCATGAAAATCCTATTGATTAGGCATGTGATCTCATCAGACTTTGTAACATATGAGAAAAATATTGTTGATCAGCTGACTAATGGTCTTTCTAGGAAGATGGTCCTAAATATGTCGAGGGGGATGGGCTTAAGCCCTAAGGGAGTCACCTACGGAGGTAACCCAACCTTCTGATTAGCTATTTAATCACATGAAGAAAGGTTCAATGGGTAGAAACAATCTGTGTAAGGATTATGTTTTCTTTTACCTTTTCTGATTTTTCGTCATTTTTTTATTTTATTTAATTATTTGATTTATTCTTTTTCTTATGACCTAAGGGTTTTATCTAACCCGACGTAGGTTTTGGCTTGGAAACGAATTCCGACACCATATGCATTGCGTTATATTATCTATTACTGGCCGCGTATGTCTTTATTTTATATGAAAAGTATGTTCGTATATTATATTTTCTAAGGGCACGAATGCTTACTTTCTTCGGAAACATTTTCGTTTCTTGGGATGTTTTGTGTAATTATGTTTTTAAGATATTTTGTCTTAGGGACTTTATTGCAAAAATTCCTTGGGATATTTAGAGAAGGGACATCTTTCCAATTTTTTAGGAATTATTGACATGTGTCACTTTTCCTTAGGGCCACTGCTCATCCCCTTGGTGGTGTGACTTGGAAGCTTGTTTTTGTGATAAGTGTTGGGTGTAGGTTCACCTACTTGTCACCCTTTGGTTAGGACACTTGGAGGTGTGTGATGATGACAAGTGTAGGCTTGAGATTAAGCCTAGTTAGAGTGCATTTGATGGTGACAAATGTAGGGTGAGATTCACCCACATATTGTCCATTGATTCGAACACTTGGAAACCTAGATTGGTGACAAGTGTAGGTGTTGGATTTGACCTTGTGAGGAGCCCTAGGATTGTGATAAGTAGAGGGTGTATGTGTGTGTGTGTATGAGAGGTAGTGTTGGTGTGTGTGTGTTTGACTAACATAGCCATTGTTAATGGAAAAAGGTGGGGAATTTTGATCTTCCTCACTTACCCTATCGCAGCCAACCTGAAACCTCTTTGCCATTTTTAGATTTTGAACCTCTTGCCTTCGGAATTTGATCTCCCACTTTGAAGATCATATCTTCCTCTCTTCTTGATCTAGAACACTTTTTTTCAGTTTTTCATTTTGACCTTGTTTGCATGGGATTCCAGAGGGGTGAATCTTGAGTATGGTAGTTTGAGGAATCCTGAAACCCTATTTTCCATTTCTAAAATTCAAACCTCTTGTCTTGGGAATTTGGTCTTCCACTTTGAAGATCATATTTTTCTCTCTTCTTGATATAGAACACCTTTTCTCAGTTTTTCATTTTGAGTTTGTTTGCCTTGGATTTTAGAGGAACAATCCTCTAGTGAGGTAGGGGTTATACTATGTTTATACTCTTGTTATGGTTTCTTGTTTTCTTTGTTGTTGATATACATTGTATGCATGTAAACTGATATTCTAGGATTGTATTAGATATATTTTGATTATATCTAACATAGGGTGTCATTTTACACAAGGCTTATTTGTGATTATTCACTTGTATTATTGTTGTTATACATAACAGAAATTGAAATTTCTTGTGTAGTTTTGTAGTCGTGACTATGATGTTCTTACATAATTATTGTTCCTAAATATATTTTGATATTTGACTATGTCATTGTTAAATTAGGGATTTAATGAGTACCATATGAGCATGATTAAAATCTCTATGTTGATTACCTTGTAATTGTATTTACCTTATTTCACTTAGTGATGACTTGAAATCACATGATTTTGTTAATGTAACTTTGGTGATTTTATTAAATTATTGTTAATAATTTAATTGCGTAATTAACATTATGTAGTTATAAACTTCATGGAATTGGAATTCATTTCATGCTAGCTTGAATTGATCTCATATATTGATAATGTTGTAGTTACATTTTGTGTAAGATTGGAATCTAGAGATTTCTTTTAATATGCTTATGAAATTCTAGAATCTTTCGTACCTTGATTTTGTTGAGAAACCTATGCTTTATTGTTGTCTAAGTAGAGGTTTAGGCTTGCTATGTTGTGAATGGATTTCCTTGTCTAGCAACCTTGTGGTTAGTGTAGTGAATATTACTTTGTATACTTGACATTCACATGCCATTGTAGCTTGGAGAATTAGAGCATGACTATGTGTGATTACCATTGTTAGTTGTGTATGGAAGTTGTAAAACTAGTAGTTGTTATGACAACTTGATTGATTGTGGAAGTACTTGGGGCAATGAAATGTGATATGGCTGGGGTTTGGCCTTAGTACGGGGGATATGAGTTCTCCCTACAATATAGCACGCATTTAGGTAGCTCTTTGAGGGTTAATGTGACAGCCCAAGTTTTTCAACTCGGTGCGTCAGTGATGAACCGAAAGTTGATACGATAACGGATCCAAAATGCGGAAAAAAAAAGAAGATGAAACCGTAGTCCTTTGAGATATAAATCATCTTTAAGACACCAATGTGACATTCCATGAAGCCACAGAACTCAAAGAAAACGAAAGCGGAAACAAAGATCAAAACGGGCAAAATCTATTAATCAAGGGACAAAATGGTCAATTCACAAATAAAAAGAGAAACTTGACTCTACATAAGTCAAATAAGGTGAATACAACCTAATCTAATCATTTCACAACATTCTAAGAGGTTCTAAGAACTTTGCTAAGAATCCCATATAACGCCCATTCCCGGTTTAAGCAAAAACTGACACTGTCTCACTAAAACATGAATAACTCTCACTGTGATTTGAATCTGAGAATGGCATAGGTACCATTGGAAAGCAGACTCAAAATCCTTGGTTTAGGCTCAAGAATCATCCTATTTGGATTAGAAATGAAGAAATTATAACCATTTGAAGTCGGAATAACAGTATTTAAACAAAACTGAAGAGGCAGCTAAATCAGTGCTATTTCGGTCGACCGAAATGGACAAAAACTTTCCTGAAAACATATTTTTGAGGGGAGGTTACTTCGGTAGATTGAAATAAGGCATCGGTAGACCGAAATATGCCAAAAAAGTGAAAATGGCTATTGGAACAAGTGTTTTACTATGGAATGAAGTTCCCAAGAGCCATCGGTCGACCGAACTAGTATTTCGGACAACCAAAATGACTCGAGATGGTGCTGAATGACCTGTTACGCACAAGAAATGTTGAGGCTTCACCCAAGCCCCAAACCCCAACATAAAATTGGTCCAAAAACAAGATTTTAAGCTATGTAAGCATGCCAACAAGTATACTTTAAGTATTAAAGTGTGTTACAATGGCCTATGGCCTCGTTACATAACATTTATTCCGAATCACATGTCAAACCTCAAAGTTAGGAAAATTACATTTCAAAGGCAAAACTTGGAATTTAAATGCATACACTTGAACTTTAAAGTTTGTGGCCGTAGGCTACAAATCATACATATCAAATAGGTTCCAAATAATGTATCCAAGTACACTTTACATATCATAAAGCAAAAATTACATAATTGAATCTAACTAAGTATTACAACATTTAAAGGTAAAACTCATACATGCTAACACTTGCATGTGAACAAGAATACTTTAAAAAAAATTTCAAATCTCCAAACCACACAAGGCAAGTGCAAATCTCCGAATCTTGAATCATGTACCTGAACAATACCCCCAGTAACTTCGAGGTGAGTAACATAAAGCTACTCGTAGGAAATGAGCATGCATCGACTTGTGTTGGAAAATGAGATACCCCTCGGATCCGAGACACGGGTTGATCAGGCCCAGGCCCAAACCCGAGGGAATATCAAACAATTAATATTTTATAATGAACACGGAATACAAAATAAATTAAAAAATGAAATTAAAGTTGGAAGGAACTAAAAATAGAATCCGTAAAATATTATAATTATTAAAATCCATCAAACCCAAACTCCAAAACTCCATCAGTTTACAACTTAGGAATCCATCTCTAGTGGACTCCTATTAAACATCCAAATGGAAGGTAGAACAACTGTAATAAACGTTCAGAAATAAAACTATAGAGAGAGCCCTACATCGTCGGAAGAGTGAATAGAAACCTCTGCTCAGTACGAACACGTCTAAGCCTGGAACTGTCGTGTACCTGAAAAATAGAAGTGGGTCAGGCCCACGCGCAAGTTCTATACTACTACAATCTAAACAGAGGCCCGATACGCATGTACATCCTAAACAATTCAACAATAGCTAATAGTCCGTAAATATATATATAGTCACACTAAAGGACTCTCACTGGACTACAGGCCGGTCTCAACCTGAATAGAGGTAACATGCTAAAACGCACATGAAGTGGGCATATGTACCTATACCTAAACAGGGTACACCTCCAACCATCGTAGCCAGCTACATATCCCGATGCATATATGCTCCCTAGTCATCGGTCCTGAGGCTCAAGCTCATACCGAGGCACCATAACAGTACATATATAAAATCCATCCAAAATCCCTGGTATTGCCGCTCAACAAGTAGTTGCCATGACAATACAAATCCACGGGACTTAACTTTTAGTTAATCCCATCGTTATTCCAAGTAGGTGGGTAATGGTATCGTTTTAAAAACCAAACCCATCCTTAGTATGCCACCGTCCCATACCGGTGCCTACTTTCCAATCATCCAGTAGTCAATAATACCAATAAATCAAGTATATATCAACTAAATTCCAACATCCAACATTCAATGTTAGCAGTGATAAAATAAGCATTAATAAACAGGGTCACAACAACAACATATACATGCCCAATTTAAGTTGTTCCCTTTAGTCTGATATAAAGACAGAATTAATTAAAACTTTCATTTAACACCTTACAAATGACATACAGATATGTAGGGTATGTATCACAAAATCCTAACCTCCACAGTTGATACTAACTGTGATAATGTAAGCATCAAAACAGTATTCACAGTATGTATGTAGACATGCTCAAATTATAGTGTTCCACAAAACCGATCTAGTGTTAAACTCAAATCCTCCTAGTATTTAAGTTCCAACAGTTGCTATTACAGAAGTTAAGATAGCTATCATTTAGACCCATCCTTCCAATAATTTATACTAGCAGTGGTAAGGAAAAACGTGAACCACAGAACCACAATGCATCCACAAACATACTTAGTCTAGGTTGAACAAGCATACAACACTACTGTAACTACCAGTTTCATAGCAAAACAGATATCATTTTAGTTTGGTTTAATCTTCATTAATCTTGGAATCATTTAAGAGTGCAAAGAGTATGAAGCCTAAGGGAAAGAGTAAGGATAGAATCTTGCCTTAGAAACTTTTGTTCAAAGTTTCAACGTCGTCTTCTTAAAAAATCCCGGCGAGTTCCAAAACCCGGTTACTATTTACAGGTATGAAACACTATTCCCGAACTCAAAATCTGATCTCCACCGTTCAGATTGTGCGACACTAAGTCATGAACCTATCCTCCAAATTTTAGCTCGATCGGACCACGGACGAAGCGGAATCGGATGTTTGATGAAATCTGGGCAGAATGGAAAAAACCTGTGCGACCCAGTTACTGTTCACGAGTACGAATCACTGTTCCCGAGGTCAAACTCTGATCTTCACAGTTCAGATTGTGCGTCACTGAGTCGTGAACCTCTCCTCCAAAATTCAGCTCGATCGGACCACGGACGAAACGGGATCGGAACTTTGATCAAACCTTGGCAGAATGTGAAAAACTGCGTTTTTCCTTCTCCACTTCGACAAAACGTGTGCTTTGTTTAAAAAAAAATCCTACACAGACGTCTACCTTATACTTATAGAGTTTTCCTAAACCCTAGGTTCATTTAAGTCCAACTCACAATCCTAACCGGCCCATCTAATTAACGTAGAAACTTACGACGGCTATAATATAAAACCCTAATTTATACTGTAATTAAAACCCTAGTTAGATGTATTTACCTAATTACCCTATTCACCATTAAATACTTAACAAATAATCTAATTGAACAAAATAATAATTAGTAAACCCAATTAAACCAAATAAGACACACATAAAATAAGACACACATAGAATAATTAAACCAATTACACTTAAACCATTAATGCCAATTAAATAATTAAAACACTAACAAGTAATTCCAATCAAATAACTAAACCAATTACACTTAAATCATTAATGCCAATTAAATAATTAAAACACTAACAAGTAATTCCAATCAAATAACTAAAAATAAATATCATTTAAATAAATTAAATCACCAAAAAAGAAATAAATTAAATCACCACAAAAGAAAACAATTAAGCACCTAATAAAAAAAATAATGACATATAATCAAATAAAATGCACTTAAATAATAAATTAAATAAATACCAAAAATATCCTTTTTAAAATTAGGGGTATTACAGAAAATGAAACCAAACATGCTAATTTTTGAACTGAGATCTCTATTCTTAGAACTGTCATCTTATAAATTAAATTTTGGATATGAAAATACAATTGTTAATGATTTTACAGGCTTTTGTTTGGCTCAAATTGAGTGAATTTTGAAATTACTATGGATTTTCGAAGTTGATGTTAACATGCTGTCAAAACTGTTTTATGAGCAGAATTTTTCATATTTTCTCCTTTCAAACCTGATTTAATCGGTAAGGAAATTTATTGATTTAAATGAATAGAAGAAAAATATAGTCTTTAAGCTTCCAATGGGCTTTGGTTTCATGCAAATTGGTTGAGAATTTATTTTTTTATGAATTTTCAAAGCGACGTACATTTTGTTGGGAAAACATTTTCAAATAGATTTTTGGGCTACTGATTTCCTTAAAAATGTACTTATTAGTCAATGTGATTATTTTATTAAAATGTTAGTATAAAAGTACAGTATGTTAGTTTTCAAACAGCTTTGGATTTAGGTCATTTTAGGCAAGACTATAAATTATTTTTAACTTGATAACACACCTGGTAATATTAACAAAGTTACCTATGTAATGAGTTAACATTCTTTAATTTGAACTATGTAGTTCTCTTAAAGGCATTTTACTCAATTTATGGGAAGCTCATTGGATAATGATTTTCTTTTTTCTTTTGTCATGGTCTAATTATGAAATACAATACCTAAAATGCGTAGGTGCTTCCTTCTGATTTATTTGTTTATTGTAGGAGGTTCATGCTTATGGTTGTTGTGCCTCATTAGAAAACTTGATCTTGGATGTGATTGACAAAGTAGATATATTTCCATTGAACTAATTTCTTCATTCTTACAAACCAGATGTTAGTTAATTGTTGACATTAAAACCAATATTGCAATGTGGATTTATTATTAGTTTTAGAGTAGAGTAAACGGCAAACAGAGGAACTGTATTTCTTTGTTTACTTAACAGTCCATCAGATCGAATTCTTGGTCCAATTTTTATGTTAGCTCTCTCTCTTTCCGGGAAAAGAATTTTCTCATTCTTTCTTACATTTTGTTTTGAAACAACTCTATGTTTTTCAATCATAATGAAGTAACTAAAAGACGTGTTTGATTATTTTATTGGTGCAGGTATTCACTTGTTTTATGGGTGTTGATTCTGAAGCAAAAAAGTTAATATGGCAAGGAGTAGTTCCAAGGAGCATTCGTGACAGTCACAAGATAGTTCGAGTCGTGACAGTCACAAGATAGTTCGAGACAGTCTACATGGACTGATTATTTAGAAAAACATAATACACTCTTCTTTTCTGGTGCTAATAGACAGGAATTGGAGCTCAATGCGGTTGGCCATATATGGATAGAATAGTTGTAAGCGGGTAATATGATAAGGATTTCATGGTAATTTTTTTTTTTTTTTTTTTTTAAATAGTAAAATATATATCTAGTTTAGATTTGTTCTTAAATTGTTATAGGTTAGTAGACAGTATTTGTTATTGATCTGTTTCCGGTTTATGGATCAATTGAGTTAAAAGTGCAGTTGGCTTTGGTTATGGATCTTATGTTTTATGGCTTCAATGGATCTGTGTGTGCCCTGATTTATTTATTCTTAATATAATTTTTCTTTCTTGAGTTCTTTAGTGAGATTCTTGGTTAAAAATTTTCTTCTTTATTTTTAGTTATGTTTGGCTGCTTGGAGTCTTGCCTTGAATGCTTTGGAGGGAAAGTTTTTGCAATTTGAGCTTAGTGGAAAATGCCTTGGTTGTGTTTGTATTGAAACTTTTCTATTCCTTGTACAGATGGTAACAATGAAAGAAACTTTGTAATCTTTAATGAATATAAAATAAGTTTGGGATCGAGTGGAGAAAAGGAATTAAGTTTATAATGGAAAGAGGAAAAAAAGTGGAATTGGACGAGGAAAGATATTAATTTTCACCTCATATCATTTGCTCATTATAATCTATAAGATGGAATTTTTTCTTCAATTTAGTTTACTGCATAAACCAATTTGGTAGCTGCTGAAGCCAAAGGCTTAATGTTGACATATCTTTGGTAAATTATTGATGTAAATGCTTTGGAGGACTTTCTTGGTGGGATATTGAAATAAATTTTTTATTACAATGCTAAGAATTTGTTTAGATATCTTTGTATATTATATCAACTTGTTTTAATTACTTTCTAATTCTTTTTGCATGAACATGATTACTTATCTTGCAGCTCTTAAAGGATCGTAATTACATAAGAAGATCAATCAACGTACTATCCAGAATAACTCGACATGATTTTAGGTTACTATTTGTAATTAGTTTTTTTTTAGGTTACTATCAATAATTAGTTTTTATGCTGTTGAAGACTTTGGTTTTCATTGTAATTAATCTTGAACTAGATTTTACAATTGTTCACTTTCGCATTAATGTGAATTGCAAGTTTAAGAAGAAATTTTTTTTGGCTTATTATGTATTTGTTGTTTATATGCTTGTGGACGGTTGTTTGGTATGTAATTTTATTTGATTGTTATTAGTGTATTAAATGTGAATTTTTACAGGAAAACAATGGACCAAAGCATATTTTTATTTTATTTTTTTTTATAAAAAAAACACTTTCAACAAGGTGCAAGTTGACCTTGTAAATTTTCAAAAAAAATTAATACAAGACAAAACAAGATGTTGTGAATGCGGATAATCACAACGACCATATAATTCTTGTAATTGTCTCCAAGCTACTCACAACATAATTGAAACCTTGTTAAACATATTATCTACAACCTACAAAAGACCTTGTTAATGCTAAATATATTTATAAGACACCATGAAACTTTGTAAATATTATATCCACAACGGGTACACTTCTTCTTTTACAAGGTACCTTGCATCTTGTAAAAGGGATAAACTTTTAACAACATGGGATTCAACAACATACAACTACACGTTGTAAATTACTTTTTACAACGCAAATAGGTCCTTGTAAAAAGTCTTTATTCTTGTAGTGTTAACACATTAAATTACACAATTTAAATACCATAAAGATTAATTATAACCTATTGCTTAATTTAATATTTCCTATCAAATAACAAATCACAAGAGTACAATAAAATTTACATATTTTAAACCCATGTCATTGTTCCCAATCTTTGTAAACATGTTCAGGATCAATTATACTCAAATCAAGGTTATTTGGAACACTTTTAAAGAAAACAGGTTCCCAGAGCTTGAGCACAACCCCCTGTGCTCAAGCATAACTCTAGTACTCGAGTACTGTGCGTTGGAACAGTGTTGTGCTCGAGCACAAAGTTGTGGGACAGTATTTGTAGATATGTTTTTGCCTCTAAATCAATAGTTCAGGTCCGAAAACGTTACTTTTAAGTCCTATATGATCACCAATGATATAAACAATGAAAATATACAAGATCCAATAATTTAAAAACAAGTTTTATGTATTAAATAAAAGAATCCATCAAGTTGAAGAATGAATAAATATAAACATGAAATCCCTTAATTCAATTCATGCATAGCAATTAGTTGTTCTATTTAATTCTCTGATTTAATCCCTAAAGAGAGACTAGAGATTCAAAGGGGAAGATATAGATAAAGAACTTTCCTTACAATTTTTGGATTAAAAATCAACTATACAAACTCTCTGGTCTTCTTCTTTAATTAAGCAACTTTCAAGCTATCTCCGGTCACATTCTTCTTCCTCTTCTCTCTCTCTCTAGATCTCTGCCTCTTTTGTAACTCACGTATATGTAATCTTCTAACTACTATATATATATATATATATATATATATATATATATATATATACACTAACCCACAAATCCTAACCTAAGGCTAACTATAATAATAATAACCCCATACGTATTATTTTACCAATTCAATATCCACATTAAATAATTTAAAATAACCTAATTAACCAATTTAATCAAATAGTCACTTAATCATTTAATAAGAATAATTAGTTAAATAAAATAATTAAAATTTAATTAAAATAATAAATTAAATGGTTTAAAAATTAAGAGTATTACATCTTAAACAATGGATGTTTAAGAGGGGGATGAAAGAACAAATTCAACAGGGGTGCTTGGTGTGGACACCTCAAACGGATGAGTATCTTCTCGGACTGTATTATTAATCAATATTTCGTGAGTTCATATCTTTGCCAGAAGAGAAGCAGTAGAGACAAAAAAAAAAAAAAAAAAAAAAAAAAAAAAAAAAAAAAAAGCGGCGAAACTCAGTTTTATAGAAAGAATCATTCTAAATATTAACCCATTTCTACAACAACTTTGAGTTTTACCTATCTTTTTTTCTTATTTCATTTAATGTCTCTTTTGTTTCTCTTCCAGCAAAGCAAACATATGAACCAACCAAATATTGATTAATAATAGATTTTTATTTATTTTTATTTTTACCTTTTTGAGTAATGTTAGTTTAGGAAAATTTTAAATGGGGAGAAAAGTGGATCCATTCGCAAAGTCGCAATTCGAATTAGCTATGAAAGTAAGTGGGAGATTATTGGGATTTGTACGTCTTGACATAACAAATTCTTACTTGGATTATATGAACATTGTTCCTTATCTGAAATGATATTTATGTATCACACAATTGCAGAATGCGAATGTATTATGTTTCAGTTCATTATGATATTGAATGTATTCACTTGATTGTAAGAGATATTTATATGTATTTGATGGTACTCAATACAAGAATATAAATAGCGATCATAAATAGTTCGTAGTCAGTAATTAAGGATGAACTCTTAATTAATTAAGACTTGAACTGAATCCGCGATATGTTAGATATATTGTAAGAGTCATCATATGCAATTACTCCCTGTCATCGTCATGACATTTGACTCTCAAGTATGAGAGAAATATATACTCTTTTATTAATTAATAATTACTTTAATTCGTTTGACGGAACTTCCAGGATCTCATGATCGACACTTTAGGTAATTATATAATTAATAATTAGATTGTTATTTTTTTAATATTTATATCGTTACTACTTGTATTTATTTTATATTAATTATGTAATTAATATTTATTTTGTATTGATATTGAAGGCCTACTAAATTGAAGATAACATTTTAATTGTATAGATTGAGAATTACACACACACCATGTGACTATAAATACATATATAAATTTGTATTATTAGTTAGCTTATGAGACATCATTAATGTGTGAAACATAAATATTTATTTTTAAAATTTTAAAATATTTGTTCTCGTCTAAATGGAGGCTCCCACAAACTATCCATCCAAGATCTTTCGCGAAGGCATACAGGTGTTTCTTAAAGACAAGACTACCATGATGATGCATCTATTTGGGATGTTAAAGTTAAAGTCCATAGCAACCAGAATTGAACTATGATCAGAATTGGACCACGTTCTCTGGCATGTTATCATTATTGTTCTTGTTGTCCTCTCCTTGATGGGTTAATGGTTTTATTCCTTTTTTAAATGGAGCCTTACTTTATTAAAAGTTTTATTGTCCATTTTTTAGATATTGGTAACATCTGATGAGTTTTCTGTCTTTTATTAATTAATTATTGTATTTTTTATCATTATTGGACCATTTTTTTTTGTTGTCGTCTTCTCATTATTGTTTCTACAATAATGCCTTTATTGTGTCGGCCAACGAGCTTTTGTAATGTGTATACCCCTACTTTTTGATGGGACCATATGATGTGCTAAAAAAACAACAAAAAAACCTTCGAAAAAATCCAAAAGCAATTTATTTACTTTTACTAAGATATTGTCCAAAGCAAGTTATTTACTTTTACAAAACTTTTAATTGTATTTAGAACATCATAAAATACAATATTAATGTCGGTGACTGTCAAGTCTCTTGAGCCCTAAAAGGTTCACAATAAAATAATCTTTAAATTAATTTAGTAATCTTTAAAATTTTGGTGTGACCCATATTATTGACTATCAATAATTAAGTCGTTGTATCAAGTCAAAAGAGATTTCATATGTATGTAAATGCAAGGTAAAATATTACCAGACATGCATTCTTCCGGCCAAAATATATGTGCAAGAATATTATTTTCATAATTTCACACCTTTATTTCATTGCACCTATACATACAAATAGTATATATATATATAAATATATATGGCCAAAATATATGTGCAAGAATATTATTTTCACAATTTCACACCTTTATTTCATTGCACCAATACATACAAATAGTATATATATATATATAATGGGCTCTTATGTTTAGAGAATGACAAAGTTTAACACGACTTTTCAATACGTATGACTCGAACACAATACAAGTTAGGTGAGTTTAGATTGACCTTAAATGAATTCAAATTATAAATGGGTTGACACAATCAATCAATAGTTAATCTTGTCGTGTTTAAGTTGAGGAGTTCAACTCATGTATCCGGTTTTTACTTGTTTAATCAGACGTGTTATAAAAAAATTCTATTTAAATTTCAAAATAACTATCAAAAATTGTATCTTATAATTTTATTTTTATTTTTTTTGTAATTTAGAGATTATTTAGTAATTTAGTTTGATTAAAAATTATATATTTTTAATATTTATTATTTGATTGAAAATTATTAATAATTTAAATAATATAATATTTTATTTTATTAAATACATTTTTATACATAATTTATTTAATAAATAAGTCAGATAGATCATATTCGGGCGCACTTTAGTAAGATACTCGTAGACTTTACAAACACGATTATATGGAATACGAATTGGCTCAGTATTGCTCAATATATATATATATATATATATATATATATATATATATATATATATATAAAGAGGACAAAATTTCATTGCAGAAGTAGAAACATCATGAGTGTATTTTGTAAAAGTAAAGTAAAATGGAGTCCCCCAGTAGAAGTAAAATGGGGTCGACTAGTAGAAAAAAGATCCACCTCAATCATTAGGTTATTGTATCAAGCCAAGGCGGGAATTGATGTGTGTGTGAAGGCGAAGGGAAAATATTGCCAAACGTGCATTCTGTACGCCAAATCATATATGCAAGATTATGAGATCGGAGAAAAATTACGATCAGAAGCAAATGGCTTCTGTTGTAGCAGCGACGGAGAGAAGCTCGGATCAGTGATTCTGGCAAAAATATTAGGTACAATTTTTCCTTTCTTTTCTTGATATATATATATATATATATATTATGCTCAACAAAATAAATATATCCTTTTGCAGAGGTTTTTCAAAACTGACATGAAAATCTTTGAATTTTTCTTACCTTTTGATGTGAGAAAGAAAAATAGTTTTTCCTTACCTTTTGACGTGGATCCCATAAATTTATATATGTGTATATAACATGTTCTGATTTTTGTATATAAGAAGTCTTTATTAATATAAAGAAATAAAGATTAAAGAACAACATCAAAAGGACAGAATTCATATATAATTGCATAATGTATAATAGACCTTTAAATTAATGTACAAATGAGAAAGAGGATAAAGAATAAAAGATGAGTCAAATGGGTATACTCTGATGATAAGGGTGTCATTTTAAGTTCGAATTTTTTATGACATTGAGGTTGACCATATTTTACTATGTCGATTTGTTACAAAAGATGTAAATTAGAAGGGAGACAACATATGGAGGTCCGTGTAATTGGGAAGTAAGTGTTATTTATCCTATTATATTGAGGTTTGATACGGACAACTTTCTTATTTGTCCAGCGATTGAAACATGTCCTTACTTGTTAGTTCAATTTTTCTTTAATTTTGGCAATTAGGTTAACTTTGCAAAGACCCTAATAAGAGTTTGAAACATGTCCTTCCTCATTGCCATCCATGGATTACATGTTAAGATTTATATTATAATTATCATTGAATTCATATAAAATGGCAAATTACACTAACACCTCTTCTGGTTAAGTCAAATATAACGTAGATGAACACCAATTCCTTGTTGGACAAGAGTTTGCCTACCAAGGAATTTTCGTATCAATCCTGCTCAACAACTTCCCAAAAATTGGAATAGGAAACTAATTCATGCATATGCGCAACCGGTTCCTATAAAGTGCAACCACATCCGCTAAAGTGAATTGTTGTTCCAAGTTCCAACCATTCTGCCCAAGCGCAATTGGTTCCACTAAATCGCAACCGGTTGCACTTTTTCATAATGGGATTCTCCACCAGAATTTGAGTCACAACTCTAACATCACCACCATCGTGGACCGCATCAATACTCATTGGAGTTTTAAATATTACAATTGCAATTGTTATTCATTATTTTCGTGTCCTATTTTCTCCAATAACGAAGTTTTTTCTTTATTAATATATATGTGTGTGTTCTAGTCGAAAGGTGAAGAAGAAGTAGGTACTAGGTACTTTGGTCAATAGTTTTATTTTTATATATTGTGATGAGACATGGCGTTATCATGGACCACATCAATACTCATTTTCTTCGATGATGAAGCTTTTTCTTCGTCTGAGTGTGTGTGTATATATATATGTCCTAGTCGGAAGGTGAAGAAGCATTAGGTAGGGGTACTAATTGTTGGTTAATAGTTTTATTTTTAGGGAAAATTATAGAAAAGTGGAGTTTTGAGAGTATTCACCTAGAGATGAAGTCAAAGTCAACACTTTTCAAAGTCATGGATTTTTACCAAAATCTGATGTGGACATGGAAAAACGTTGTTCATTTGTCTAAACTACCTTTAGTGCATTCGAGTACCACTTTTGTGGATGTAAGTACCACTTTTGTGCATGCATGTTCTATTTTTGTGCAAACCAAGTAATCAAAATGGTCTGCACAAAAAGTGGTACCTTTGTGCACGATAGTGTTACTTACATGCACAAACGTAGTACCCTAGACAAGAGTGGTACTTACCTACACAAGTGTGGTGTCCCTAATTACAAGAGTAGTACTTATATACAAAATTGGTATCTCTGTACACAAGAGTAGTACTTACATGCACAAAAGTGGTACTTAGAAATAGTAATGGTAGTTTAAACAAATGAGTAGTATTTTTTCATGTCTACATCAGACTTTGGTCAACACCCATGACTTTAAAAAATATTGACTTTGACTTCATCTCAGTATAAATAAACTCCCAAAACTTCACTTCTCTGTATTTTTTCTTTTTTTAATTTTATTTTTATACAATGAGATGAGACAAGGCATTAATTTAAGAGGTATTGGTTGTTTAATTTGGCCTATCGGTATGGGTTGTACGCATGTTTTGGACATTCACTGCTTTGGACAGTCTAGGGGACTTTCTATATAAAGTGTGGTATAAATCTTATAGGCATTCATCGAGACATTCAAGAGAGCCTCTCTCTTCTTATATATAAAACTATACATACACGGTCTCTCTCTCTCTCTCTCTCTCTCTCTCTCTCTCTCTCTCTCTCTTCTTGTATGTAAAACTATACATGCTTCCATTTCTAAGACCCATTTCCATCACCAATACCACGGAATTAACTACTCTCTCTCTTGTTGATTACACATTGCAGATTGAGTTTCAAAGGAGATAAGAAATGCAGGACGAGTAAGGGAGATCGATCAGGATGGTATTTGCTGAAATCGGTAAATGTGTTTGGGAGATAATCGGTGACCCAGTTAATCGTGAGATTGGTTACTTGTTTAACTATGATGATAATATTAAGAACATTCATGTGGAAGATGAGAAGCTTGGTTGTCTGAAAAAAAGGGTGGAAACGGCATTTAAGGCCGCCACAAGGATTGGGGAAGATACTGAAGATGGTGTCGAGAAGTGGCTTAAAAATGTGGATACTATCACCTCCGAGTTCAAAACGCTTTTGGAAGACGAAGCAAAGGTGGACAAGAGCTGCCTAGGCGGATGGTGCAACTGCAGCTCCCGATACCAGTTTAGCAAAAAAGCAAAGCAGAAAACTGATGAAATTACTGACCTCTATAAAGAGGGCTGCGAATTCCAGATTTTGTCTGGCCCTGCTCTACCACCAGGAAATGAAGCTTCTTCAAGCAAAGATTTTCGCACTTTCCAAACAAGAGCATCAGTCACAGAGGAGATTATGGATGCTTTGAAGGACGACAACACTCACATCATTGGAATTTGTGGAATGGGAGGCGTGGGCAAGACGACACTAGTGAAGGAAATTGGCATATGTGCAGAAGAGAGAGAGCTATTCGGCCAGGTTGTGATGGCGGTTGTTTCTCGAAATCCAAGCGTGACAGAGATCCAAAAGGAAATTATAGCAGACATGCTAGGCAAGAAGCTAGATAACAATGTCAGTGAATCACCGAGAACACAGTTATGGCAAACAATAAAGGCCAGGAAGAAACCAGTTCTGGTAATACTTGATGATGTTTGGGACAAACTTGATCTGGAGGCTGTTGGCATTCCTTTCGGGGATGATCATAGGGGTTGTAAAATTGTGTTAACCACTCGAAGCCGAGAAGTTTGCAATCAAATGGGAGTTCAAAAGATTGTTCATGTCAATGAGTTGCTGAGACCAGAAGCATGGATCTTTTTCAAGGAGATGGCCGGTGAAGCTGCCGATTTGAATCCCAATGCAAGAGATGTATCAGATGAATGCAGTGGTGTGCCACTTGTTATTGTGACAATCGCTAGAGGGTTGAAAAATAAAAATGAGTACGTGTGGGCTAATGCGGCTCGACAACTGAGGAGGTCAAACCCAAAAAACATCCCCGGACTGGAAAAAGCTGTGTATGCCAAATTGGAGTTGAGTTTCGATTATCTGGATAGCGAGGAGGCCAAATATTTGTTCTTACTCTGTTGCTTGTTTCCAGAAGATCATAACATTCCGATTGAAGACTTGACGAGATACGCCATGGCGCTGAGGATGTTTGAAGATGTCAGCACCATTGAAAATGCAAGAGGTAAAGTCTATGCTGTGGTAAGTACCCTTATTGATTCTTTTATGTTGTTAGATGGTTCTAAGAAAGGGTTCGTTAAAATGCATGATGTTCTTCATGGTGTTGCAATATTTATTTCGTCTAAACATGAGAAGTACCGGTTTAAGGTTATGGCTGGACTGAGAGATTGGCCAGACGCAGAAACATTTGAAAATTATTCAGCCATCTCATTGATATCAAATGATATTAATGAGCTTCCTGGGGAGCTACAAGCCCCAAACCTCCAGACTTTGCGACTACAATGCAATTCTCAGTTGCAAATTCCAGATGATTTCTTCCAAGGATCGAAAGATCAATTAAAATTTTTGGAAATGAGCGGTATCCATTTCTTGCCCATACTTCCACCATCACTTCAACCGCTTTCTAATACCCTTCGAACCCTTCATCTAACTTCTTGCAAGTTGGAGGACATATCTATGATAGCAACACTACATAAGCTTGAGATTCTCAGCTTTTGTGGTTCTGAAATTGGTGAAATTCCTGATGATATTGCCAAATTGGCTCATCTCAAACTCCTTGATTTGACCAACTGTGAAAAACTTACCAAAATAGTACCAGGCGTCATATGCAAACTTCCTAAATTAGAGGAGCTATATTTGCCAGAACTTTTTAAGTTCGACAATCTTGTTGAGCTAAATTCCTTGTCTCAATTGGTTTGCCTGCAAATTTTGATTCCAATGGATCTGTTGCATATAGATTTACATGAGCGCGCGAGAGTGTTAACAAGCTTCAACATAATAATTGGCATTGGAAAAGAATATAAGATTCGCCAAGTATACAAACCTCATCCTTATGTATGCATGGGAAGCTTGAGAATTTGCCATGATGGGCCAATACAATCATTATTGTCGGATTGGGTTAAGTTGCTGTTAAAGAAGACTAAGCATCTAGTTTTGGACCACTTGAAGGATTTCAAAAATATCTTCAGTGAACTAAATGAGGAGGGATTCAATGAATTAAAGTCTCTTGAACTCAATTTCCTTGAAGAGACGAAATATCTGGTGAACACAAAGGAGTGGACACCGCAGGTGGCCTTTCGCAGGTTAGAAGTTTTGTCGATTAACACGCTATACGGCTTCATTGAAGTATGCCCTGGCCAACTCCCGGACAAATCTTTCTGCAATGTACGAGAACTACATGTGCGTTTCTGTAAGCACATGCTGAAACTGGTTTCATCCAGTTTGCTAGTAAGGCTAAAAAATCTTGAGAAGCTGTGTGTCATGGATTGTTATAAGCTGGTACATGTTTTTGAAGAGCATGTAGTTAAAGAAGAGTTAGTGTTGCTCTCAAAGCTGAAAGAAATCGATCTACGTCATTTGTACGCGATGACGCATGTGTGGAAGAACGGCCCCCATCAATTTATTAGCCTTTGTAACCTTGAGAAGGTCCGTGTGAGTTATTGTACCAAGTTAACAAAGTTATTCTCTCCAAAGCTATTACGAGGGCTTGTTCGCCTGAAATACCTCCATATTATTCATTGCGATAGTTTGGAAGTATTATTTGGACATGACGAGGAACAAGATACGGAGATAGCAGTCCCTTGCTTGAGAAGCCTCACACATTTAAGGGTGGATAATTGCTATAATTTAAGATGCCTTTTCTCAACCTCCGTCGTTCAAGGTGATCTCGAGAAACTCAAGAATTTGGAGGTATTCTGCTGCAATGCATTGCAATATGTAATCGAGGATAAGAAAGGAAAACAAGAATTGGCTCCAGTTGAGAAGACGATTGTATTCCCTTTCTGGTCCTCGATGTCACTTAAACATCTGTTCAATTTCAAGAGTTTCTGCACCGGACTCTATACTATTGAATGGCCATCTCTGGAAGTGCTGGATATCCAATCTTGTCCCAACATCCAGACTTTTGGTGATGGAGTCCAAGTAACACCCCGACTGAAGGAAGTGAAAGATGATTCAGGGTCGCCAAAGATTGTGATCGATGGGGACCTTAATGACGCTGTGAAAAAATACTTCAAACTGCAGGTACGCATCATTGAGCTTATATAATTGGCTTGCATGCATGGACTGTATAGATTATATATATATATTTCTCTGTGGACACGACACAATTGTTGTGTATGTACGTTCCTCACAGTGGGATGGTTTTTCAGGCATCAGCTCCGGAGGCACCTGGTACCAGTCACTCTTCCCCGTAAGGCATGGCACACTTGAAGACTCGGTCGGTGTGTGATCAGGTTTGTTCTTTGCCAATTCTCCAATCTAATTATAGGTTGCAGTTCAGTATTAGCATTGAAAGTAGGAGCTTGGTGATGATTTCCAACTACCCCTTTCTGTTGCTGAAAGAAAAAAAAAAACGAAGAAAAAAAAAAAAGAAAAAAGAAAAGAAAAGGTATTTCATCTCCAGCAGGCATTTATATATTATTCCTTTTGTTATTATCTTCTTTCTTGTATTGTAGTCCTTTGGTTTGCTTCATTATATTTGCGACCGTGTGTTTATTACTTGTATAAACCAGTATTGTATCTCAGTGGAATATTTTATGTATAAATTTGTTTTTTTTGTTGTTGTTTTAATAAAGTTGTTGTTTTTGTTGTTTTAATAATGTTGTTGTTTTACTAATAAGCATGAAGTTTTTTTTTTTTTTTTTTTCTTTACCTGGATGATTTAGTAAATATGAAGTTAGTTAGTTATGTCGGTCGTATGATGGTTGTTTTTATCCCAAATTGAAGAACTATGGTATATGGAAGAAATTTGAAGTAAATGAAAGAGAAGGAAAACAAAGGACAGATTTAAATCTGTTTGTTTGTTTGTTTTTTTTTTTTTAATATATATATATATAATTTAAGTACAACATGAATTTATAGGGGAATATATAAGATATTTACAAGATAAGTACAACATGAATTTATAGGGGAATATAACTTTTTCTCTCGTATCTCTCTAACCCTTCAGTCGCCGCCCCTTCGTTCTCTCCCTTCTGTTTGCTGCTCACTCCCTCCCATGGGAGTGGGGAGGTGCTGATCTTTGCCACCCACCGCTTAATAAACTCGGCGTGTTGTAATAAGTTTGCTCGATAGGTGGTTTTACGCTGTTTTGCTGCAAAACATTTGGCTGGTTTTTTGGCTTGACGGGGTAGATCTGTTGTTTTGTTTCGGACTAGATTTTTGATCTATGCTGGGTTTTGTTGTTCCCGTCTTTTTGTGCGTGGTTGGGTGGTTTTCCCCAGTCGGTGGCGCCTTATGGATGCAGCCTTGAAGTTATTGCATTAATGATGGCTTGACCTTTAGGTCACTCCCGTTGCGGCTCTTCTTCCGCTATTACATGTTGACTTGTTTCTCAACAAATCTCGAGCCAGTCATACAGGGGAATATATTTCACCTTTTATTTTGAAATGACTTTGATATGAATATGGATCATATGGTCCGACACTTGAAACATATGCAAAAGCTAAACAGATGATCAACTCACAACCTGAAATGTTAGAACATATTACATAATATATGGAGACCCAAAGCAATCCATACCAATCAAGCTGAAGTGCATTTAAATATAAATTATAAAAGCACCTTACTGTAAAAGTAATGGGCATATTGACATTACAATATATGTTCGTGTATATATATATATATATATATATATGCACACACAGAGAGTGAGATTGAGAGAATCAAAGAAATCAAATGTTGAAGCTTCAAAGATGTTGATTGTATAGTCTATAGATTTCACTTTCAATTCACATTTGCTGATTTAATAAATTACCTAAACACAATTTTCAATATGTTCTAAAAATAACTAAAATTTAAGTTAAATTTTTTTTTAAAAATATGCTCCATATTTAATTAGTTCAGAAAAACTCAAATTGAAGTACTACTTCATTTTATTTCAAAATTCACACACGAAATTCCAATTAAAGAAATAAAAATGAAGTAATACTTGCACTAGCGGATTGAATTAGGATTGAGGAATTCCAATGCTAAATAATATATTTGCAAGATTAAAGAAGATAAGTAAACACCGTTAAATTTGGAAAAATTGAGTTGAAATAGAGGGTTGTTTTGGTTTTTTTGAAGAAAGAGAGGTATTTTAGGGTTCTTACAGGGGAGGGAATAGGGATGAAGGGGCAGTGAAGGCACTCGCCATTCTCTCCCCTCTTTCTCCCTCTAAAAAGAAAGAGATTTTACTGTTAATTTATAGCTTGTGGTTGAGGACAGAGGCTTTGTTGCTTTAAGGCTAAAATAGTCGTTGGGTTGGGCCAACTGTACTGGCCCAAATTTATTCTGGCCTATAGTACAGATAAATTTGATTGGGCTTCCTGAGCTATGCTGAAGTTTAGATTGTCCAGACCAACACTATCATGAGATGAGGTGTGAAAATAAAATAAAATAAAATAAAATAGTAACAATTACAATATTAAAATGCTCTTTTAATGTTAAAAATCTTTTTCACATACATGCTAGGTATGTAATGTATTGAGTATTTTAAATTCTAAAATAACCCAAATGTATTTATAAATTTGGAAATTTCGACTTGAATTTATTTTATGAAAATTTTAGTCTTGTATGCTATATATAAAAAATAGCAAAGAGTGTCGTGTAACCTCAACGAGTCAATGGTTATAAAAAAATATTAAACATCAGTTATGTCTTCTAGTTGGGGTGAGTTGTTGTTGTGGGGCTGTTGTGCAGATTCACCATAATATATATATATATATATATTTCTCGAATTGGATGGAAGATGAATTAGTGAAGAGTATTTTTTTATATTTTTTATTTTTTTATATAGTATGTGTATCGGTTTTATAATATATACATCATTCAAATTAGAAGTAGAATTCAAAAACAAAATTTTAATGACTTATTTTTTGAATCTCTATTAATGTAAGTACGCCATGGAACAACTAAGCAAGCATAAAAATGTTGCATCCACGAAAGTGACTTTCACAAGTATTATATGATTAGTACTTCAAGAAATTTAATCAGAAACATTAGTCAAAGCCATTAATATTTTACTAAAATGTTGAACCTGTCACCAACGGCTGTACCTTTCAGAAATCTGTTAATTCAAAAAAAGATTCGATTAAACAGTAATTAAAGACAGACCAAAATTAGATTAGTGCCCAAGACTCACGAAATTGACAGTTATAACCATTATGATTCTTATTATTGTTAAACTTTTTTTTGGTTAAATCTATTATGTCGTCTTGCTTTGGCTGTATTCTATCATTATTGCCTTGTATTTCATAGTAGCTTTCAGTCTTGTTGGAATGTATTATTTTATTTTTATTTATTTATTTACTTATTTTTAAAAAGAAACTTTGGAAGGAGGCTAGGAGCTTTAATGTGCCATTTTAATTCAATCTTAAGAGTACCGTGTATGACATATTTACCACATTGTGTACCAATACTTGCATGATATGAATAACTGGATTTAATAAGATGGAAAAGGATACATTTGTCAATAGGTAACAATTATCGATTGATGCAATGATAGTGAGAATAATTAAAATATTTAAAAGGAGAAAGACTCTTTCCTATTAATATATTTTTTTTAATAAGTAATGGAGTCGTCCAAAAATAAATTCAAACAATATTGTATTATGATATTTAATTTCTTGACACACTGTGTCTCTCTTATACGTATATATGCATGTAGATTGAAACGACATTGATTAAAAAAAAAAAAAAAAACAAACCTTTATTTTATGCTATATATATGAATGCAACAACTTGTGTATATATATGTATACATTTTTTTTTTTTTTTTTTATAGGATCATGAGTTTGGACATGAAAATTTCTTACCAAAATTGAGTTGACTAGACTTCAAGTGTGAATATTATTCAAGGTCAAACTGATTTATACAATCTCTTTTTTCTTTGTAAAACCAAACATCAAAAGAAACCATTAAGAACCAAATTTTCTTAAGGACAATGTTTAGCTACTTACTGATGAGTAGGGTGAAGCTATTCACTCGTATGTGGTCCAATAAAAAAATAACACATCACCTTTAATAATTAAATAATCTACACATTTCTCTCCTTTTTTGGATCAATCATTAAATAAACGTATACAGTGTTTTTAGGTGTAAATTATTTAATTATTAAATGTGATGATTAAAAAATAATAATAATAAAATAAAAATAAAATTGTGATGTGTTATTTAATTACTGGATCACATAGGGGTGAGTAGCTATGCATTATCCTTTTCTTAATAAGTTAGGCGCATCAAAAAGATTTTTCACACGTTTTAACTAGTTTCTCTATACTGACCGAAATGTTAAATGGGAAAATTTATTTCCAATGTGTTGATTATTCTGTGAAATTTTCTTTTAATTTGAAAAGTTTGGGTTGAATTATTCCAAAGTCAAGAAATTTCTCATATATGTGTGTGTGTGTGTGTAATTTCCTTGAATTTGAGTGTGAGTCCATTGACCTAAAGAAGAGCATGTATGTTCTAAGACTATTCAATATATATATATTAGTGTACAGTGGATTGACCCTCTAAAATAGTATTAAGTCAAAGAACTAAATGAATAAATTAACAAATAAAGAAAAAGTGCAAATGGAAAAGGATATATATATATATATAAAAGAAATGTTTAAGTATATTTATGAATAAGAGAAGGTAAGAGTAATCTTCTAAGAGCTAATGATGCATGTTAATTCAAGTATCAAAGGAACTTAGCATAGTTTTTAATCCCATTATATGCACCATTATATATATATATATATATATGTATGTATAATTATTTATTACCCTCACGGATATAGCGGTGTCGACAGACTCCAGGAAGTAAATCCTTAATATTTTGCTTGTCGAATAACACTCCTGACTTGAATGGTGCGTATATTATGGGGCCGATACACACATCCTTTAAAGAAGAAAAAAAAAAAAAAAGTGTATATTTATTTTATCAAAATATTTTTAAGCATTAAAAAATAAAAATTAAAACACAGGAGTGAGAAATAAATTAAAATAAAATAAAAAAAGTGTATTTGCATTGATACCAAATTCATCGAACTCTTCTATGATCATTAATCAAAAAATTAATTTGAAATTACATGTTAATTAAAATAAAATAAGAAAAATTTATTGATAATGATTAGTGCTATACAAACACTAATTTTAATTATATTTTCACAAGCAAATAGTGTTCTTCTTTTAAAGAAAAAGAAGAAAAGAAAAGGTGTAATTATTTGGTACATTCAACCAAATGCAATTCTATGTTAAATTCAGCCGATGTCAACCGTTTGCATATACTTTTCAATGATAGAATAAAGATTTTTCAAATGGACCTGTTCTCATTTTTGTTCTATATAAAAGATCTTTTATTAATATGAAGAACTAAAGGACAACAGAAAAAGGACACAATATACAGCATCTGATAGCAACTACTAAATTAATTTTCAAATGAGAAAGAGGATATAAAACTATATATATATAAATTAGTCAAATGGGTCTGCTCTTATTTCTTCATTTTTAAAATCATTTATTTATTATCACAAGTACAAGTGACAATAATGTATAATATTTTTGTGAAAAAGACTTAAAAAATGACATGTACGATAATAATCATAATATATACACCACTGTGGAGAAAAGAGGTTAGAACCATAAATATGATTGCTATGTTTTTTTTTTAGTAATTAGCATTAATTTTACACTTAAATCACATCTTTCCTTTGACTGTTATGTTTTTATTTTTGAACTATTACAGTATTAATTTTGACAATAAAAGTATGTCTGGTACAGTCTTGTTTTATTTTATACAGTGTCAAAACACTTCGTGAACAGTGACCTAAAACTAAAATATCAAAAATTTATTTTTCTTATTTTGACAACTGTTCATGGCCAGTATCACAACACGGGCTTAACATTTTCATAACAAAACATCGTTACCAAATGGTATTTTCAATTTTTAACGCTCCAACACCAAAAAAGACTTCCTATTTTAACCAAAAACGAAAAAAGGGACCTAATTATACTAGTGTGGAGAAATTTATTACTTGCTGACTGTGGCAAAGATCATTTTGTTTAATTAATCAAAACAAAATACTGTAATAAATATCTTACAAAAAGGTTTGAAGTTATCAACTCTGGCGGCTTCAAGGTTGGTGCAGTTTTCTTTTACCCCAACCCTTAACCCTTAAACAACCACACCCCCCCCCCCCCCCCCCCCCCACTGGCCACCTCTCTCTCTCTCTCTCTCTCTCTCTCACACACACACACACACACACAAAACACGCATATTCACACAGCTTTGAAGATTCAACTAATAAAATAATGAGTAAAGACTGAGGAGGGTCAAACTTCATCCCCCTCGTGTATATATAGCTATAGCTATAGCTATCTAAGAGAACCTCCCTTCATATGTTGCTTTCAATTCTCTAATCAAATACACCTATCAATCCTTTACCTCTATAGTGCTCTCCTTCTCTTCACCAGTCTGGAAACCTTTGTCTTGACGCTTTAGAGTTAAGATCCAAAGCCGTTACGACAAAGATATACAGACGGGTTAATTAATACCGAGTGTATATATATATATATATATTTTGCATTTTTATTGCATCGATCCCCAAAGGCAAAAGAAAATGAAGTTTGGCAAGGAATTTGTGTCACAAATGGTGCCAGAATGGCAAGAAGCATACATGGATTATGACTACCTAAAGACCCTTTTGAAAGAAATCCTTCGTTTCAAAAAAAGAAACACGACGCCATACACACCAAAAGCACTAAAGAGAAGGCTCACACTTTACAGAGCTTTCAGTGGCCTAACAGGAAGAGGAGGACCCAACACGCCCACCAGCTCGAGCCCGGCCGACATGGAGAGCCAAGTCATTCTGGTGAACCCGGTGGGCCGGCAGGCCGACGGCTCCGGACGCCACGAGACCGTGTTCCTCCGGGCTTCAGAGGACGGAGGAGAGTACGAGACGGTTTATTTCAGGAGGCTTGATGATGAGTTCGATAAGGTTTTGAAGTTTTACAAGGGTAAGGTGGAGGAGGTGGTGAAGGAGGCTGAGATGTTGGACAAGCAAATGAATGCTCTGATAGCTTTCAGGATCAAAGTGGAGAGACCTCAGAGATGGTTCGATAGCTCGGCCGAGATGACTCGTCTTGCTTCCGACGTTGCTGCTTCAACAGCTCAATTATCGGCTTCCACTCCGATGTCAGCCAGAGCAAGCAGTAAGCAAACGCCATTCTCTAACAACTTATTTTTCTAAAAATATGAGTGTTAAAACCTTAAAAAATGACGATTCTTTATAATTAGGAGGGCCAAATGGGAATCCGTGTTACTGTGCATTCAAACGGAGCCTATATGGGTCATATATCAGGCAGGACCCACATGATTTGTCTGAATGCATCAGGTGATGGAAAATCCTTCCCGAAGAACTAAATATATATATATATATATATATATATATATATAGGGTTAGAAGTTAGACTAGGTGCGGAGAGTCGAATCTGATACTCTCAAAATCTACCGAAAGCACTAATCACTGTGCTATCGAGACATCTATAAATAACTAAATATATAAAGTTTCTGATTGTTGTCACGAGAGCCCTCTCTGAATAACATTCGTAATTCATTACTCTTTATACAATTAAAAGTTGGACATGAAACTGTTTTGATCTCAAGCTTAAGAAGTGCTCTAAGTTTTGAGGTTGAAATACACTTTTTGTTTTTGTTTACATAATTACATTTGAATGAATCTTAAATAAGTGTTTGATGATTTACCCAAATGGAGTGGTCTAGCTAGCCTCTTAGTTACAAGTTTGTACAAATCCTTATAATTTGCAGGAAGAGTTCAGATGGATGTAATAGAAGAGGATGACTCGAACAGAGGAGAAGATGAATCTAGTGATGATCATCAAGATGGGAAGGAAATGAAAAGTATCAACAAAAAAGTTGAAGAAAAGAAGCCAAACAACATTAGAGCCACTAGACCAGCTCGATTAGAGATACTCAACCATGTGAAAATCAACAACACTCGCGAGACTCCTCGTTCAACCATCAAAGCTTTCCTCAAAGTTCCTAATCAGACTGAACTCAGTTTCAGTAGGGAAACTCTAAAGAAAGTCGAAGATCAACTCAAGCGCGCTTTCATCCAATTCTATCAAAAGCTTCGCCTTCTTAAGAGCTACAGGTAACATATAGTATATGAAATTCAATCACAAACTTCGGTTAATTTCCAATTTTTTTTTTCGGTGGTCTAATTATATATTTGATTCTTCTGCTAATTAATAAACAGCTTCTTGAATATGTTGGCATTTTCAAAGATCATGAAGAAATATGATAAGGTAAAATCTTCTCAACTCAACAATCTTTGTATATTACATTTGTTTCACTTAAAGAAAACTATGCTAAAAATGGAAAATCCATTGCATTCTTTATTGTAGATAACTTCAAGAAACGCATCAAAACCTTATTTGAAGATGGTGGATGACTCTGACCTCGGTTCTGATGAGGTGAGCTTTATTTATATATTAAGTGAAGGATAGTCTCAACACCAAATATATTCGAACTTTAGTCTGTTAATTCAAGATATAATACAATGTGTGTGCGAGTGTGTGTATGTGTGAAAAAATGAATTTTTGTCCAATGCACTTTGTCTTTAAAATGGTTCACTCTGCTGATCTATTCTCTATATGGCATTAAATATATAGGTTGCCAAACTTATGGATAGGGTTGAAGCTACATTCATCAAGCATTTCTCCAACTCGAATCGTAGCAAAGGAATGAACGTCTTAAGGCCAAAAGCAAAGACAGAAAGGCATAGAACAACATTTTCCACAGGTAAGACTTCAAACAACAATATCTATATATGATCCATTGATTCTTATCAGAGTTGTTCATATTAGAGGAATTGCTTTTCCCTTACAAAATCCTCTGTTTTTGAAAAAATTTAGGCGTTGTCGTTGGCTGCACAGTCTCTCTCATAGTGGCACTTGTTTTGCTTGTTCGTGCTCGCAATATTATAGAAAAAGAAGGGCAAAAAACATACATGGAAACTTTGTTTCCACTTTACAGGTAATTCATAAAGAAATCAAGGCCATTGAGCTATCAGTTTATTATGATAGATTTTAGCTCGATGCAGAGTCATTTAGTAAGTGAAAACTTACACAATGCTCAACCACCTTTGCAGCTTTTTCGGATTCATTGTCCTTCACATGCTTATGTATGCTGCAAATATATTCTTCTGGAGGCGATACCGAGTCAATTATTCATTCATATTTGGTTTCAAGGAAGGAACTGAGCTGGGTTACCGGGAAGTTTCCCTCATCAGTTTTACTTTATCAGTGCTAGCATTAGCCGGCGTGCTTGCTAACCTTGATATGGAAATGGATAAGAAAACCCTAGATTACAAAGCATTCACAGAGCTTGTCCCTCTGTTATTACTAGTGGTAAGTAGCTTGTTAATTTCACACAGCCTAGCTCTTTGCATTGTCTCACTTCCAAAGTAAGCTTTAAACTGAACCTATTTCTGTATCTGCAGCTTGTGATTGTCCTAGTGATCTGCCCCTTCAATATCATGTATCGAGCAAATCGCTTCTTCTTTCTCACATGTTTGTTTCACTGCATCTGTGCTCCTCTCTACAAGGTAAAAGAATGGTGGAGACTTAATAGGAAAAGGTTTAAGAATTTCAATAATGCATTCGACTAATCTGTGATTTTTTCTTCCTCTTCAGGTGACACTGCCAGATTTTTTCTTGGCAGATCAGCTAACTAGTCAGGTACATAAATGGTCCACACAATGCTAAGTTTCAATCACTAATTATAACTTCTTGATTGAAATGGTACTTATAAGTGTCAATTTTACTGTGCTGTTTCAGGTTCAAGCAATTAGAAGTTTGGAGTTCTACATTTGCTACTATGGTTGGGGAGACTACAAGCACAGAGATAACAGTTGCAAATCAAGTGCTGTTTACAACACTTTCTATTTCATAGTTGCCGCGATTCCATATTGGTGGCGCCTCCTTCAGGTACCTCTCCCTTTCCGTATTACCATCCATCTTGAAGGTTTTTCTACGAGTTAATTTCGAAGATAATTAGAAAAAAATCGAACTTAATCTCCCATTTGACCTATTTTGCTCCTTTAATAAAAAACTACAACTTATTTCATTTAGTTATCTAAAAACAGTTCTTAAGAACTCAGAAAACAGAAAATTGTTTTCAGAAATTGTCAACCAAACAGACTTTTGTACAGTTTGGTGAAGCACGGCCTAATGTTCTTCCCAATTTGACTGAAACTGTGTTGCACTAAGTACTATCTAGTCTTCATGCAATCAGAGGTGCCTAAAATGGTTTGTTTCCTTTTCAGTGCCTCAGGCGCCTGTACGAAGAGAAAGATGGTATGCAGGGACTCAATGGGTTGAAATATTTCTTAACAATCGTAGCCCTTAGTACAAGAACAGCGTACGCTCTTAGCAAAGACGTGTACTGGAAGATGGCAGCCTGGGTATTCTCTGTCAATGCTGCAGTCTTCAGTGCATATTGGGACATTGTTTTGGATTGGGGGCTTCTTCAAAAGAAGTCTGAGAATCGTTGGTTGAGAAACAAGCTTCTTGTCCCACACAACAGTGTGTACATTGTTGCCATGGTGAGTAGAAAGAACGAGCCAGGACATCTAGTACTCTTTGATTATGTTGATTAAAAAAAAAAAAAATTCTAACATAATTGATGAAATATGCAGGTCTTGAATGTGTTGTTGAGATTTGCTTGGCTGCAATCAGTGTTTGATTTCTCAGTTTCTTTCATGCATAGAGAAACCTTAATAGCAGTTGTTGCTGCCTTAGAGATCATTCGTCGTGGCATATGGAATTTCTTCAGGTAATTTAAGTTAGGATTTTAATTTCTTCACATGTGGGCCATGCGGCCTTCTGTTAGAAAGGGTCTAACTTTTATATTTAAATCCTTCAACATATTTGTTCATTAATATTCAGGTTGGAAAATGAACATCTGAATAACGTTGGCAAGTATCGCGCATTCAAGTCAGTACCACTACCTTTCAACTATGATGAAGATGATGACAAAGATGAGTAGAGCAACAACAGTGTGCAAAGAACCAACCAAAAAGAGTGAAGTACAAGAAGAACAGATGAAGAAGACAAATAACAGATAGACATGTTCGGAATGTGAATGTAGCCTATTTTGTTTTTCAAATTTTCAATTGTTTTGGGTGGATTCTTTGTAAATGTAGATCTTGACAGTGAGAAGAAGTGAATCCAATTCATTTGTAACACTCGGTTACCCCACAATTCATTGTCTCTAATGTTGCAAAAAAACTTACAGAAAACCTAAAACAGACCCTCAGACTAAAAAGGGCTAGCAAAAGTCACGAAGCTCCCACCGCTACAGAATCTAAGGAGGGTCAGATCTACGCAGTCTTACCTCTACATATGGAGAAGCTATTTTCCATTTCAAAACCGTGACCTTCAAGTCACAATGGAGCAACCTTGCCTGCCCTCAACTTGACATTGTTTTATGCATCAACCAGCATTCCTTCAAATTCCAGTAGTGCATCAACCTACAAATTGTGATTTTCTGACTGTATCTATTACATTTGGAAAGAGAGAAATAGCCGTACCTTTTCAGGGAAGCATTCTTCCGCGGAGATGATTAAGAAGCAAATTGATGAATGTATTCCAAGTCCTCTCCTTTCTAAAAAAACAAATTCACTGATTGTAAAAGTGCTAGATCAACCACTGCTGCGCGGAGTCTCCCTAGCCGGCTAGCCCAGTGCCTCCCATTGATCTTGCTTTTGCCCTGTTTTCTGTTGCTCCAATGGCTGTTTCAAATTGCTGTTGCAGCAACGGTCAATTAAGTTGGGTTGGGTTGGGTTTTATATTTGTTGCCTTTGGGCTTGTTCGGTTGTTGGGCCGTATACAGTATTTATCTAACAAGCAACGAACAGCTGTTTTGTGCTTGTTTGCACTTCCTTTTCTTATTCATTTAGGTTCCGTTTGTCCGAACATAAAATATTTTTCATTTTTCATTTTATGGTATTTAGTTGTCGTAAAATATTTATTAATAAAAAAAAAATTAAAATTTAACAAAAATAAGTTATTCATCAATTTTCGGCAAGCTATTTTACAGGTTCCAGACTCAACCTCAACCTCAACATTTGCCCAACACCGAAAAAAAAATAATAATAATTAATTAAAAATAATAATTTACCCAAAAAGAATATATATTTTTCCAAAAAAATATTTGATGCTCCTTAGGCACTAACATGTAATATGGAACACTTTGAAGCAATAATAATGAATGAGAAGTTAAAACGGAATAACCAATAGAGTGATAAATACGTGACGTGACAGAAATTCTTATCATCACAAATGAATTTAGAATTGAACTATTAATGTTCAACTACTGCGGTTATCAATTAACCAAATAAATGTAATGTCTTCATTTTCTGTCATCCTGTAGTGGAAATAGAAGAAAAGATTTGACCAGTTTGATAACAAAAGTATATATTACAATAATATATATTAAAATATAACGCAGCCAATCTTTGTTACTCTTTTTTAATTAGTCAATCTTTGTGAATCTTCTTCCATTAGTTAGAACTTAGACTTAATGATTTATTACCTACCCACAAATCACTTTTAAGAACATTCAATTAGCAACTAATAACATATATTTCTTTTCGGTGAGTGGGAATAAAAAATTATTCAAAAAGGTCTGTCCTCATTTTTGTATTCTTTGTTTTTTTTTTTAACACCACCTGATTTTTGTATTCAGAAAGTACAAAATTGCATGGGCATATATAGTATAATACAATACACCACGAAATTAATTAATGATGCAAATGGCAGACAAGATAAGAATGATTCAAATCATATAAGCCTGCTCTGATTTCATCATTTTTAAAATTTCTTTACCCTTTTTAGGCATTTACAAAATCCATATAAACTGAGCTATACAAATTAAGGACTTAAATAATCAAATGAGCATGTTCCGATTTCTTAATTTTCAACGTCACCTCTTTTCCAAGGGGTCGATTGTGATGATCATATGGACGGATTTGTTGTGGGTAGGTGCGAGATACTGATAGACTATCACACTGACAAATTACGAATGCACAATTCCACATCGCCTGAGAAAGGGAAAAGAGAAGTGCTTATATGTAGGTGTGTCACTTCAACTGGTATGAGACCTTTTGGAGTAAAGTTCAAGAACAAAACATGCGAGCTCATATCCAAAGCGAATAATATCATACCAAGTGGTGGAGTGGGTCGTTACACAATCCGTAAACCCTCGGCAATTGAGTTGCAGCTAATCATAAAACCATGGCCTTTTAGGGCATTGTACCTACTGACTACTTTACCAAATGGGTTGAGGCAGTGCCCATGAAATCAGTGCACCAGGAAGATGTGATTCGATTTATCAAACAACATATTATTCATAGATTTGGGATTCCAGAATCAATCACAACTGATCGAGGTTCAACCCTTATTGCTAAAGAAGTGCAGAGTACGGGATCAAGTTCCTAAATTCAACCCTGCATTTTGCACAAGGAAATGGTCAAGCCAAGTCATCTAATAAGATGTTAAAAGACATCATTGAAAAAATGGTGGAAGACAACCCTAGGGTGTGGCATGAACTGTTATTAGAAGCACTTTGGGCATACAGGACTTCTCAGCGGTTAAGCACAAGTGTAACTCCATTCATGCTCACCTGTGGTCATGATGCAGTTTTGCCCATGGAAGTGACTGTGCGATCAATGAGATTTACATTGCAAAATAATTTAACTCCTACGAAATACAATGAATCTATGTTGATCGAATTGAAAGACTTAGATGAAGTAAGGTTAAAGGCTCTCGACCACATACAAGTTCAGAAGAGATGAGTAACAAGGGCATATAACAAGCGTGTTAGGGCCAAAACCTTCAGCGAAGGTGATTTAGTTTGGAAGACTGTCCTCCCAATAAGTGTGAATGATCGAAAATATAGAAAAATGGTTGCCAAATTGGGAGGGTCCATTTATGGTTTACAAAGTCTTAAAAGGAGGTGCATACCATTTGCAAGATCTTGACGGGGAGATACACCCCCGGCCAATTAATGGCCGATACTTAAAAACTTATTATCCTACAATGTGGGAGACGATGGAGAATGAAGCCAAAAATGGTTAAATAATCAAAAAAACATAGAGACATGCATTTCATTCATTGTTCCATTGAGTACAAAGTTAATAAGAGTTCACATATCATTTTCTTTGCAGATAAATAAACTGACTCTTGAGCTCATCCCACTCCTTCTTAGACATGGCCACTTTTTCATCCTCTTAGGCCTTCTCAGTCCTTAGCCGAGGAATTTCTTTTGAGACCGATACACTTTGTTGGTCAATTTCCACATTCTTTTCATAAATCTCCTTTATCTGAGCAGCGAGTTCCTCTCTTAATCGAGCATTCTTAGTCAACTCCAGCAGCGAGTTCCTCTCTTGATCGAGCATTCTCAGTCAACTCCAGCTTGAAACGTTCCATCTCCCGTTCGATTTCTGCTATTCTCTGGGTTCCCTTCACATAAGCTGATTGCAAGGTACGAAAATGGGAAACATTTTCCTTCGCTTGATTAGTCAGAATTTTTTGCTCTTGCAACTTTTCATTGATCGTGGATGATAACTCACCAGCCTTCTGCAAGGAAAGCTGAAAATCAAAAGCAAGAGTCGGGAATCGGCTTTGGACAGATTGAAGATAGTTTATCTGTTCTTGACTTAAGTCATGATGATCTACTAGCACAGACATAGCATCGGTCACATCAGTAGCTAAACTTGGCATCTCAAAGAGGTTTCGGGACACGATGGCAACTAGTAATCTTTTTGCTCCCTCAATATCTGGTAGATGACTAGGAGGTGTAAGCGCGATAACTGACTCACTCGTCAAGGGATCTAAATCGAACCCAACCTCTACTTGTGAGAAATAGGCATCAAAATCATCGATTGTGCCATAAGTTTGAAGGGGTAATTGAAGCTGAGAACTTGAGCCAACCTGCGAAGGAAACGAATTTAGTAAAGCAAGTCGAGAATTGAATGAGAAGATAAATCATAAATACTCTAGGAGAGGAGTCAGTGCCTAGGACACTGGCTAACACTTCACTAGTGCTGTAAATATATGTAGCAATGACCTCCTTAATACGTTTTTGAACAATCCCGACCTGATTGGAAGATTTGCTACTGGCCGTAGTTGACATATTCTCAGTAACAATCGTTACATTCTAATTACCACCCATTGGCTGAGATCCTAAGGACAAGAAAATGAAGCTAAATTAGAGAAGAATTAGTGAGAAGGATAAAGCCAAAATTTTGGTTTTACTGACAAAAAGAAAATTTCACTTCAAAATACGCATTGGTCGACTGGCCGGAGCCGATGTATTTATGGTGGCAACTGTTGAATTTCTCGTGACACTTAAAATCCGGTGAAGAAATGGAGTTCAATCAAATGACCAGAAGGAAGAATGAACAGAGAGTTGCTTTTTAAATTCTTTAGCGGAGGAAACGTGATGAATGATGGTTTGCAGGGCATTCGGAAAAAAGGCTTTCTTTGTTCTCTGTTGAAGTTTAATTTGTCTGAAATAACATTTTGGAGATGTGATTTATAGGCGCAGGAAGTTGTTCAAATCGTTTTACTCCATGGGAATAGTTTAAGTGACTCTAAGATTTTCAGATTTAGGTCTGCTGCCAGAAAGGGAAATGTCTTGTCAGACACCTTTGAGTACCCATGGGGTAATGCATTTTCAGCTTAGATATTCCTTGAACCCAATGGTTTGTACTTATTTGAGCACGTGAATCTGCTATAAACCAACTACGTCTACATTAGTTGTTTGCTGTACACAACTATATCTAGAGAGATTTGCATTGACCCCCAACCCAGCCCTCAAAATGAGACAACAAAGTCCATTCACGTGCTCAAGTATATGTCTGTACCAATCTTTGACTTACAATTTAATTTAAATTATTGGTCAATACCCATTAAAAAATGGGTTTGCATGATAGTTGTTTGCTGAAAGATGCTGCATGATGTATATGTACACACAAATTTTGTAAGTCTGCAATAGAAACAAAATATGGAGCAAAATAGAATTTTATTAATTTATGAATGTGGAGTACAGTCCTTTGTAATATCTTTTACAAAAAAAGAATGGTCCTCTGATTCGATCTCCTTGTTTTTGGTTGGTTGGATCCAAGGGCTGCACGAGCTTGTTCTTGAATCACTGTGGAATTTGATGAAGAACGACACGTTGTTGGATGTGCTTGATGTTCTTCGCTTTTGGGTTTCGATTCTGAATTTGTGTCTGAATTCTGAGTCTCTGGATTTCTGAGTTTCTGAACTTCTGAATTTTGAATTTGTGTCTGAATTTGTAGACTTCTGAATTCTGAATCTTCCACCTTTTTCTTCCTCCAGGCCTCTATTTATAGGCTTCTTGGATTAATAGGATGATGACACGTGTCATCTCCTGATAAAGATAAAACTATAACTGGGCCGGGCCGGTTATATTGTGATAATTATCCTTAAAGATAATTATTCAAAATATATTTTATTAGGAATAATTATCGTTTCATTTAATTATCTGGGCTGGGCTAGTTAAATAATTTAAGTGGACCAAGCTTGGTAAAATAATTTATTTAAACATTAAGCCTATATTTAATGGGTCTTTTCGTTAAAACCAAAGTCCACTAAATTTTAGTGTCTACAGTATAAAGTAAGTAAATATATATATATATATATATATATATATATATATTAATATTTATATATGTATATATCTACAAGCGACCAAGGAGAACGACGAGGACTTATATTCCTCCTTAATCTAATCACATTGCGACTGTTATTGCAACAGATACTGTAACTGCAAACCAAGATTCACGTGTGTAGTCTAAAATTTGCCCAATACAGTACAACACATGCAAGAGACTGTAAAAGATCCGAACTCTTTAAACCCATGCCCTCTCTCTCTCCTAATTAATCCAAATGCACGTTGTAGGCCCTCTCTCCCCCTCTCTCTCTCTCTCTCTCTCAAATATTTCGACCAAGTCACCATACGCGTCCTTCTGTCCTTTGTCTAAATAGTCTTCACATAGTTTTTAACCTATCATTTACTATTGAATTGTAAGCGTACCTATTTTTTATTTATTATTGACTCACTCACTTAAATTTAGACATCTAAATAATTCAACTTTAATGGACAAATTTGAACGATTTAATGAGTTTGGACATAAATTGTCACCCCTATATTTATTTAACAAGTAACAGGTAGCTATGTTATTTATCTAACACGTATTTACTTATGAAATGATGAATGAGAAGTTAAAATATATCTCAAATAATAATACTTTTATAGCAGCTTCACTTGTTTACTCTCATTTGTAAAACTATTATCCTTTATCTCAAATAATAATACTTTTATAGCAGCTTCACTTGTTTACTCTCATTTGTAAAACTATTATCCTTTATCTCCGTGTTTCATTTCTACCGAACAAAATCCTCCTCCTCCCTTCTTACCAAACCGGTAAAAAACTTTGGTGCGACTGAAACCGTGGCCATCACAAATTAAATTACAGTTGGAATATTAATATTCAACTACCACCAATGTCAATTAGCCAAATAAATTTAGATAGTTAGATAGCAAAAGTATATATTAAAATATAAGGCAGCCAATCTTTGTTAATCTTTTTTAATTAGTTGCTTTTATATACTAATACATAAAATATGAGGGAGCCAACATTTGTTAATCTTTCTTAATTAATCAATCTTTGTTAATTTTTTTAATTAGTTAGAACTTAGACAAAATCATTTATTACCCACCCACTAATCACTTTTAAGAACATTCAATTAGCAACTAATAACATATATTTTCAGTGAGTGAGAATAAAAATTTATTCAAAAAGATCTGTCTGTTGGGGCACAACGGAAACAAAAGAAAGAGAGAAAAATAATTCAAACCACAACACAAGATATATACGTGGTTCACTCAAAATCAGAGTTATATTTATGAACGAGAAGAGATTCACTATATATGTAGAGATATTATAATAGTAGAGAATTTCAACACTGGACCATGCACACAAACTCTTGACCGAGTTCTCCGTATACTCTACGAGATTCCCTCTCGACATTAGTGTTCACTCTACCAAACTCGTAACTCACCCCTACCATCAACGTACTCCCTCATGAGGTTACATCTCTCTCAACAATAGCCTAAGTGTTTATTTATAGAGTCACATATCCAATTCCTTTGTGGATAAGGATTACAATTTCTTCGGGCCTAATTCATGTCTCTATAAGAAATTACCATAAAAATACATTCTAAAATAGAAACTAATAATAATGAGAATTTGAAACATAATTTTTTACAATCTCCACCTTGGCTCAAATTCCATTACGTCAATCATCACTTCTCTTGGCAATTAAATCTGGATAATTCTCTACGACTTCAATCTTCTTGATTGTATTGCAGAACTCGAATTATCCCTACTATACATTGCTCAATCAATCAAAACCTCAAGGCTCCACCTTGGCCACTCAAGCTCCATGCTATGTAACCAAGTTGATTGACTCCAGCTATAACTGAAACCCGTTGTAACACATGTTGAGACTTCTTGTGTTTTCTGGATCTCCTTCACCTTTAGCTCTGATACTAGTTATTGGGGCACAGCAGAAGCAAAAGAAAGAAAGAAAAACAATTCAAACCACAACACAAGATATATACGTGGTTCATCCAAAATCAGAGTTACATCCATAGACGAGAAGAGATTCACTATATATGTAAAGATATTACAATAGTAGAGAATTTCAACACCGAACCATGCACACAAACTCTTGACCGAGTTCTCTGTGTACTTAACGAGACTCCCTCTCGCTATCAGTGTTAACTCCACCATCAACGTACTACTTTATGAGACTACATCTCTCTCAACTCATCTATCTCAACAATAGCCTAAGTGTCTATTTATAGAGTCACATACCTAATTCCTTTGTGCATAAGGATTACAATTTTTTAAAACCCAATTCACGTCTCTATAAGAAATTAGCATAAAAATTACACTCTAAAATAGAAACTAATAATAATAAAAATTTGAAACATAATTTCTAACACTATCCTGATTTTTGTATTCAAAAAGTACATAATTACATACGCATATATAATAACACAATACACTACGAAATTAATTAATGATGCAAACGGCAGACAAGATAAGAATGATTCAAATCACTGCTTTGATTTTCATCATTTTAAAACTTCTTTACCCTTTTTAGGGGTGTACGCATCAAATTCGAACAAAATTAATATAAAAGAGTTGATGCACATTTGAAAAAGAATCCGGTCCAAATAACAATAATTCAAACATGCTCATTTCTTCATTTTGAACTAACAACATCTTTACCTTTTTTTATGAAAAAGTGACAATATAAAATGATGTGGTCTACATATTCTCGAAGTATTTTATTGATGTGACTGGACAACAAATGGACAGTGAAGATAAACCACTGCATTAAATTATTAACGTATGCCTATAAGAAAGTCGTTGGAAGCAACCTAGATACAGATACAGACACCAAAGGAAATATATAATATATAAATTATCAAACAAAAAAATACAAATTGTAAAAGTTGAAAATGAAATTTCTCAAAAGAAAACAGTTTGTCAACTTTGACTGATTTAAAATGTTGGTCAAAATCCCACTCTTTTTGGCCCACCTCCCTCTCTCTCTTCTGATTGGTCCAAATTCACGTTTTGAGCTCCCACTAAGATCCTATTCGATGTGTTGTGCAGGACGGATTCCAACTATGTTGGCTTAAATAATAAACGTGTGTGATCTGTTGCACATGTGAGCACTCACGCGAACGTTATTTGAAGCCTGTTCATGCGGTACAATGTTCGAATCTGCAATAATTGGATCTGTTCGGCCAATGTGGGTGGATGAATTCCATTGCATATTGTAACTGTGTTCACATCATGATTTATCGTATCTTTCCGTTCTTAAATTTTTGTTAAAAAAGACAAATACTTTTAAATATTTCATGAATCAACCGATTTGATTAATTTATATCTATATTAATTCAAATTTATTACATTGTTACTCCAACCGTTACAGTGACTGTGAGCCATGACTCACAGCAGTACATGACAGTGCAGAGGATCGGAACTCTTTGGACCCCTGCCCTCTCCCTCCTGATTGATTCAAATGCAAGTTTTGGGCCCCACCTCTCTCTCTCCACCCCTAAGAGATTTAGAAAAAAGCCACATGAGTGTCCCGATGTCCTTTGAATAATCTAAGATAGCTTTCAAGATTGTATGGCTAATGATAAATGGTCCTTTCTTCATTTATATATATATCTAGCTACCCAATAAAGCTGTCTCTCCAGTCTCACCATTAATGTACATTGTTTCCATTAATTTCTCACCCCCATAACTCTTCTTTCTTGCTCAGTTAATTAATCATCTCCATAGACACTTCACCAGTCCTTTACTTGATCCATACCATTCCATACATAGATATAGATATAGATATATAAAAGCAAAAAATGAAGTTTGGCAAACAATTTGTGTCACAAATGGAGCCGATGTATTTATGGTGGCAACTGTTGAATTTCTTGTGACACTTAAAATCCGGTGAAGAAATGGAGTTAAATCAAATGACCAGAAGGAAGAATGAACAGAGAGTTGCTTTTTAAATTCTTTAGCGGAGGAAACGTGATGAATGATGGTTTGCAGGGCATTCGGAAAAAAAGCTTTCTTTGTTTTCTGTTGAAGTTTAATTTGTCTGAAATAACATTTTGGAGATGTGATTTATAGGCGCAGGAAGTTGTTCAAATCGTTTTACTCCATGGGAATAGTTTAAGTGACTCTAAGATTTTCAGATTTAGGTCTGCTGCCAGAAGGGGAAATGTCTTGTCAGACACCTTTGAGTACCCATGGGGTAATGCATTTTCAGCTTAGATATTCCTTGAACCCAATGGTTTGTACTTATTTGAGCACGTGAATCTGCTGTAAACCAACTACGTCTACATTAGTTGTTTGCTGTACACAACTATATCTAGAGAGATTTGCATTGACCCCCAACCCAGCCTTCAAAATGAGACAACAAGGTCCATTCACGTGCTCAAGTATATGTCTGTACCAATCTTTGACTTACAATTCAATTTACATTATTGGTCAATACCCATTAAGAAATGGGTTTGCATGATAGTTGTTTGCTGAAAGATGCTGCATGATGTATTTATATATGTATATATCTACAACCGACCAAGGAAATCGTCACCGATATTCATCCCGAGTCTATTATATCGCAATTGTTATCCTAACTGATATAGTGACTGCGAACCATAACTCACATATATGTGGTCTAAAATTCGCCTAATATAATACAACATGCGCTGTTCTATCCTTTGTCTAAAAAGTCTTCACATAGTTTTCAACCCACCATTGACTATTAAATACGGGTACTTATTTTTTACCCATGATTGACCCACTCACTTAAATTTGGATATCTAAATAATTCAATTTTAATGGATAAATTTTAACGGTGTAATGAGTTTGGACATAAATTGTCACCTCTATATTTATTTAACAAGTAACATGTAGCTATATTATTTATCTAACACGTATTTACTTATGGAATGATGAATGAGAAGTTAAAATATATCTGAAATAATAATATTTTTATAGCAGCTTCACTTAAACGTGTTTGCGACTGAAACTCTGGCTATCACAAATTAAATTACAATTGGACTATCAATATTCAACCACCACCAATGTCAATTAGCCAAATAAATTTAGATAGTTAGATAGCAAAAGTATATATTAAAATATAAGGCGGTCAATCTTTGTTAATCTTTTTTAATTAGTTGCTTCTATATACTAATACATCAAATATAAGGGATCCAATATCTGTTAATCTTTCTTAATTAATCAATCTTTGTTAATCTTCTTTAATTAGTTAGAACTTAAATGTAATCATTTATTACCCACCCACTAATCCCTTATAAGAACATTCAATTAGCAACTAATAACATATATTTTCTGTGAGTGAGAATAAAAATTTATTCAAAAAGGTCTGTCCTGATTTTTGTATTCAAAAAATACATAATTGCATGCGCATATATAATAATACAATACACCACAAAATTAATTAATGATGCAAATGGCAGACAAGATAAGAATGATTCAAATCACTGCTTTGGTTTTCATCATTTTAAAATTTCTTTAGGTGTATGTAATGAATTTGAACAAAATTAATATAAATTAGTTGTTACTAATCCGGTCCAAATAACAATAATTCAAACATGCTTATTTCTTCATTTAGACTAACATCTTCACCTTTTTTATGGAAAAGTGACAATATAAAATGATGTGGTCTATATATTCTCGAAGTATTTTATTGATGTGCCTAGACAACAAATGGACAGTTAAAATAGACCACTGCGTTAAATTATTAACGTGTGTCTATAAGAAAGTCGTTGGAAGCAACCTAGATACAGATACAGACACCAAACACATAAAAAGAACTTTGAAAACAAAGGAAATATATAATGTCGGTTTGGCTGGGCTTTTTTTTTTTTTTTTTGTAACTTCAAAATGGGTTTTTAAAACGTTTGGTAAAATTTTTAAAAATAAACTTTTAAAAAATCTCCGTAATTTAAAAATTCGATTGACCAAAGTCAATAAAATATGAAACTTCCTACAAGTTATACACTTTTTCAAAGTAATAAATATAAAATTTCTATATTGTTCATTATTTAACCTATTTCTATTTCTGAATTTCATTGCAAACTTTTCTTTTCTCTTTTTGTATCATATTCTTCATTCGTTCTCTGCCCAAAAATAAATATTAAATTTTAAAATGTTGAACAAAATTTCAGAGATCTTTACTAAAAAAAATATTTTTGAAAAACGATTCAACAAAGAAAAAATAATGACACCAAGGAGTTGAGGAAAAATTACTGTCGACTCCCATTTAACTTCAAAGCCGAAAGAGTTCCAGTATTTATGAACTCTTATCTAAAATTCAATCCTATGTAAAATTCTAAATAACTTTTATTTCTCACAATGTATATATACACACACACACACAATATATATATATATATATATATATATATATATATATATATATAATTTTTTTTTTTTAAGGCTACCGTTCCACTGTTAAAGTAATTTATTTGTTGCCATCTCTCTCTTTCATTTTATTTTTCTTTCCTTTTCTTTTTCCACAATCTCTTTCAACTTTTATTAAGGAAAAAAAAAAATTCCAATCATGTAGATTGGGTAAATTTGTATACCTTGATCATCACTATGTCAATTAATCATTGATGCATCATAAGTACTTTAATTGTTTTGTGTTTTTTTTTTTTTTTTTTCCTTCCCCTATTTGTACATCTTAAGTCAACTCTATACTATTATTCATAAATTATTAAGAATATAATTGTCAAATTAAATTATATTGATAATTAAAAGAACTTCAAAAAATTCATCTACTAAACAATTTTTTTTCTGGAAGTTCTCCCATATAGGGCCATAATATATAAATTATCAAAAAAACATACAAATTGTCTAAGTTGTTAACGGAATTTCTCAAAAGAAAACAATTTGTCAACTTTGACCGCAGCATCCAGTTGGTCAAAATCCCACTATTTTTGGGCCCACCTCTCTCTCTCTCTCTCCTGATTGGTCCAAATTCACGTTTTGAGCTTCCACTAAGATCCTCTTCGGTGTGTTGTGCAGGACGGATTCCAACTAGGTAAGAGATTAAATAATACTCTTTCAATTGTGACTCATTCACAGTTATCAATGTAGACATTGTTTTTTTTTTTTTGGAGCGGAGGAAGTAAAAGTGTGTGATCTAACATTTGTCCATCTCAATTGTTGAACAAGTGAGCACACGCACGAACATTATTTGAAGCCTGTCCGATGTGGTACAATGTACAAACCTGCAATAATTTGATCTGTTCGGCCAATGCCATATGGTGGATGAATCCCATTGCATATTGTAAGTGTGCTCACCTCATAATTGGTAATACCGTCCAGTTTATAACTTTTTTTTAAGGAATAGATACTATTAAACATTTCGATGAACTAGTCGATTTATATCGATATTCGTTCTAATTCATTACATCACGATTGTTATTGCAACTGATACCACGATTGCACAGTAATACAACAAGTACATGAGACCGCAGAGGATTGGAACTCTTTGGACCCATGCCGGCCCCCTCCCTCCTTAAATTGATTCAAAAGCAAGTTTTGGGCCCCACCTCTCTCTTTCGCCCTAAGAGATTTAGAAAAAGCCACCATGCGCGTCCCTTTGTCCTTTGTCTGAATAGTCTCACCTAGCTTTCAAGATTGTACACCTAATCATAAATGGTCTTTCCTCTTTCATTTATATATATATATAGCTACCCAATAAAGCTGTCTCTCCAGTCTCTCACCATTAATGTACATTGCTTCCATTAATTTCTCACCCCCATAACTCTTCTTTCCTGCTCAGTTAATTAATCATTTCCATAGACACTTCACCAATCCTTTACTTGATCTATATATAGATATAGATATATAAAAGCAAAAAATGAAGTTTGGCAAAGAATTTGTGTCACAAATGGTGCCAGAATGGCAACAAGCATACATGGATTATGACTACCTAAAAACCCATTTGAAAGAAATCCAAGATTTCAAGCGAAGAAACAGAGCACCATCAACACCCAAAGGCCTAAAGAGAAAGCTAACACTTTACAGAGCTTTCAGTGGCCTAACAAGAAGATCCAACAACAGTCCCAAAAGCCCAACAGCACAACCAGACATTGAAAACCAAGCCATTCTGGTCAATTCGGTCAGGGAAGGAGGTTCGGTGGCCGGGAGACACGAGACGGTGTTCCTCAGGGCGGCGGAGGAAGGCGGCGAGTACGAGATGGTGTACTTCAGAAGGCTGGATGATGAGCTCAATAAGGTGTTGAAGTTTTATAAGTCTAAGGCGGAGGAGGTGGTGAAGGAGGCTGAGGTGTTGAACAAGCAAATGGATGGTCTGATTGCTTTCCGGATCAAGGTGGAAAAACCTCAGAGATGGTTCGACAGCTCGGCGGAGATGGCTCGTCTTGCTTCGGATGTTGCTGCTTCTACAGCTGCATTATCGGCCTCCACACCACATTCAGTTAGAGGAACCAGTAAGTACTGAGTTTCTTGTGATGATAATGTTATTTTGATGTGTCATTGTTTGAAAAAATGCTTACAACACTTTTTCACATTTTGGATGGTTATTAACACGAAAACACACCTTCATATTTATTCATTAAATAAACAAGCAAAGTTTGAATAATGCTTCACTTGACTGGCTACATTCAGCTAGAGCCTGCCTGAGATTGACAAAATTTTGAGAGAGACTTAATATGTTGAAAATAAATTTAATTATGTTGATAAAGTTAGAATCGTGTCTTGTTTGCACTTGTAGTTGACCATTTCTTTTTTAGCCAAAAAATTAAACCTCGAGTTTAAACTCTAACTTAATAATGAGTCGGGGATTCATTACACGAGCTACGACCTACATGTATATATGTGGTTGCCTCCGTGAATTTTTTTTAATTTTTTTTTAGTAATAGATCCTTGTAATTTTTTTTTTTCAATTATATACCCATAAAATATTACTATTGTCTCCTTAAATTACTAAAATATATATTAGATTAAACCTTCACCCTCTTGTTGCTAATCATTTTCTGTGCTTACAATTATTAAATGGTTCTTAACCAAGTGCTTCTATTATACACACACAAAAGAAAAGAAAAAAGAAGGTGGTTTAGAATTAACCAAACACCTTCTAGCCTTTCAAAAATTCATAATTATCCTTGATGTGCAGGAAGGACTTTCATGGATATAATAGAAGAAGAAAGGTTGAGCAGACAGGGGTCGAATGAATCCGGTGATGATAAAGAAGTAATTGAGATGAAAAGTAGCAACCAAAATGTTCAAGAACAGAAGCTAAACAGCATCAAGACAACTAGACCAGCTCCATTAGAAATACTTGACCATGTGAAAATTAACAACACTAGTGAGACTCCGCGTTCCACCCTCAAAGCCTTCCTCAACGTTCCTCATCAGACAAAACTGAATTTCAATAGTGAAAATCTAAAGAAAGTTGAAGAACAACTTAAGCAGGCTTTCATCGAATTCTATCACAAGCTTCGGCTTCTCAAGAGCTACAGGTAACAGGTTATTCAATCACAAAAGTTTTATTAATTGGCTTGCTTTATTCTGGTCTGATTATATATTTGATGATTCTTCTGGTAATTGATAAACAGCTTCTTGAATATGTTGGCATTTTCGAAGATCATGAAGAAATATGACAAGGTATGTATCCTCTATTGAAAACTCCGATGCTTCTTTCCATCTCAACAATTCGTTTTACGTTTGCTATAGTTAGAGCAAGTTAAGTTGAACTGAAAAATCATTTGTATTCTGTTGCAGATAACTTCAAGAAATGCATCAAGACAATACTTGAAGATGGTGGATAACTCCTACCTTGGTAGTTCTGATGAGGTGAGATCATTTATCAAGTATTGGCCTCTACATCAAAGACGTTAAAAATTTGGTTTGGATGAGTAGGACGGAAAAGAAAAGAAAGGAAACGATAACATTAATTATGAGAAATAAGAAAACAAATGATAACTTAATCATTCATTCGCGTTTGAATAAGTCATGATGAAAACGAAAAGAAATGATAATAATATAACCCATATTTTTGTCCGGAAAGATAAAGAAATGAAACTATCTTATTAAATGTACTATTTTATTTATTTATTTATTTTTATTTTTACAATTTTAAAGTTTCTAGACCAAACATGAAAATAGCTATTCCTCCATTTCTTTTCATTCCAATTCCATCAATTCAAAGCAGAATACACTATATAGATATATTATAAGAATCAACTTGTTCAGTACCTTGTAGTTCAAATAACTAACTTTCATGATCTGTTTTGTGCCAGTGTAGGTTACTAGACTTATGGAAAGGGTTGAAGCTGCATTCATCAAACATTTCGCCAACTCAAATCGCACTAAAGGAATGAGTGTCTTAAGACCAAAAGCAAAGAAAGAAAGACATAGAGTAACATTTTCCTTGGGTAAGATTTCTACGATAAAAAATTCCACAATTCTTATATAAATTTGTATTGTAGGATTGCTTTTGCCTTTGAAACCCTCTCTGTTATTTACCTTCCTTTGAATCTTTCTACATTGGAAAATTTTCAGGTTTCTTTGCTGGCTGCACAATTGCTCTCATACTGGCACTTGCTCTGATTATACGTGCACGCAATATTCTTGACAATAAAGGAAGAACCCAATACATGGAAACAATGTTTCCCCTTTACAGGTAATTTATTAGGAGCTGCCTCAAATGATTCTTCTTATTAGCTTTGCACTCAACTCAACACTAATACTATCCTGAACTACCTTTACAGCTTGTTTGGATTCATTGTAGTTCACATGCTTATGTATGCTGCAAACATATACTTCTGGAGGCGTTACCGAGTCAATTATTCATTCATATTTGGTTTCAAGGAAGGAACTGAGTTGGGTTATCGAGAAGTTCTCCTCCTGAGCTCTGCTTTTGCAGTACTAGCACTTGCCAGCGTGCTTGCGAACCTTGATATGGAAATGGATCCAGAAACACTTGATTACAAAGCAATCACTGAACTTGTCCCTCTGGGATTAGTGGTGGTAAGTACTAAGTAATCGCGATTTTTTTCTTTCTCCTACTTCCAAATTGAGCTTAAACTGAACTTTTCTCGTCTTCTGCAGCTTGTAATCGTCGTATTGCTTTGCCCCTTCAACATCATATACCGATCAAGTCGCTTCTTCTTACTCACATGTGTGTTTCACTGCATCTGTGCCCCTCTCTACAAGGTAAAATTAAAGATAGGGGCAAGACTTTTCAGAAAAGATTCAAGATTTCAAAGTCATTTTTTCTAAGCAATGATTTTCTTTCCTCTGCAGGTGTCGCTTCCTGATTTTTTCTTGGCAGATCAGCTAACTAGTCAGGTGTGTATATGGCCTATGTACTGCTAAGCTTCAATTGCATTCGACCTCTTGCTTGAAAAATAGTTTTAAGTGTCAATTGTTGTGTCACTACAGGTGCAAGCAATTAGAAGTTTGGAGTTCTATGTTTGCTACTATGGTTGGGGAGACTACAAGCTCAGAGAAAACAGTTGCAAAACAAATGATGTTTTCAACACTTTCTATTTCATAGTTGCTGCAATTCCATATTGGTCACGCCTTCTTCAGGTATGTACTCCATTACTTGGAAAACAAATGGTGTTTTCAACACTTGTTTTAATTTTAATTATTAGAGTGACTGAGGTTTAAGTACAGGGCCTTCAAAACGCCCCTCACGTGTGACCCCTACTGTAAAAACTTAAGCTATTAAAGACAGTGTAACTTTAATGTTTAAATCCTTCAACAAAGTTCAAGTACAAACTACTAACTATTGTAACTAAGAAGTTGAATTGTCGGAGAAAACACTGTATTCTAAATGCTATCAAAGGTTCCTAAAACAGTTCGTGTTCTTTTCAGTGTCTCAGGCGCTTGATAGAAGAGAGAGATGTTACGCAAGGACTCAATGGGTTGAAATACTTCTCGACAATTTTAGCAATAAGTGCAAGAACAGCATACACACTCAACAGAGGCATGAGTTGGAAGATAGCAGCCTGGATTTTATCAGTCACTGCAGCAATCTTCGGTACATATTGGGACCTCGTTAAGGACTGGGGGCTTCTACAACGGAATTCTGATAACCGTTGGTTGAGAGACAAACTCCTTATCCCCCATAAAAGTGTATATTTCGGGGCCATGGTGAGCAGAATAATTAACAATGAGATTTACTCTATGGTTTTTTTTACTCTACATTTTTTTTTTAAGCAAACACACGCCATTATTCACAATACGTCCCTACTGGGAGCCCTACTCTCAACCTCCCCCTTTTGGGACACGGATATCATACCATTGGACTAGACGCCCTTTCGTAGATTTACTGTTTGTTGTGTCAACATACATTCAGTGAAAATTCTAACAAATTCTAACGAAGTTAATGAAATATGCAGGTCTTGAATGTACTGTTGAAATTTGCCTGGCTGCAAACAGTGTTAAATTTCAGAGTTCCTTTTCTGCATAGAGAAACCATGATAGCACTTGTTGCTGTCCTTGAGATCTTTCGTCGTGGCATGTGGAACTTCTTCAGGTAAATTGGTGCCAATACCACAATTTTGATTATTTCGGTTTATAATCCTTCCAACTTTTGATTCTCTTTTTACTGATGATTGTTTCATTTGGTTGATGAATCAGGTTGGAAAATGAACATCTGAATAATGTTGGCAAGTATCGCGCATTCAAGTCAGTTCCACTACCTTTCAACTACGACGAAGATGAGAACAAAGAAGAGTAGAGTTTTCACAACATTGAAAATGAAGCCACCAAAAAGAGGAAAAGAAAGTCAAGTAAATACTAAATAGGCATGTCTGTGAATGTATTAGCCATTCTTTGTCCAATTTTTTGAGTAATTCTTTGGATTTTAGATCCAGATAGTGAGAAGAAGTGAATTCACTTTGTACATGACATTCAATTAATTCAAACCTACAGATAAATAACCCTCACATACATGAGACAATGATCATAACATTCTTCAATAATTTCATTTTTGCCTCATTTGGTCATTATTCAAAGCTGGAAACAGCTCCTTACATCCCATCCTCATAGTCGACCTCGCAATGGTAGAAAAATGGAGCACCCCCTCTTGTCTAATAGTTATGATCACGTACGTGACAGTTAACTGTAAACCATTTTAATCGAGAGTCACGTTTTGAATTTAAACTTGCACCGCTCAAGTGACTAAGTTGCGATTATTCTTCTTCTTTCTTTCTTTCTTTCCGCTTTCTCATAGATCTTTCCAAAAAATAAAACTAATCTACACATACCTCTCTTCCTAGTGATAGAACGTCAAATGCACTAATAAATTTGTCTAATTTACTAAAATGCCTTAAAATTACTATGGTAAATGACTCTAGTACCATATGTATGTGTGTGAGAGAGGAGATAGACGAAGGATAATGTAAGAATTTTAATTTATTTCGTACATGACAATAGTAAAATCCGTCATTTACATGCGTTGACTATAATAAGAGGGAGGTCCATGTAAATTTGTTTCATTAAATTACCCTAGCCAGAAGTAGGCATTAATTTTTTATTTGGTTCAAGCTTTACATGCATTCCCAATGAACCAGGACTAAACAAACTCTATGACCCTACACAATAAATAAGATATATCTTAAAGGTCTGACCAAAGAAGTCCGTTAATACAATTGAACAAAATTGTGTTTCTATTTAATTTGTTAACGAACATAAGCCCATTCAACAAAAGGCAGTCAATTTTTTGTTAATCTTTTAAAATTAGTTTGAAGTAATAATTTTTTCAAGTGGGTTTGTTTGCTGTGATTTTTGTCTTTATTTTTATTTTTATTTTTTTATTTTTTTATCAATAAAAGAGTCGTGCTAGATCCCAGACACTCGGTTTCACCGACACTAATGCTCAAATCAAACCGACCCATATGAATAGTAAGTGAGACCCACACAAATCCAGACAAATAGTCACGAGTGGCAAGTGAGATCTACACAAATCCCTAGGAATAATCATAGAACAACAGTCGCAACAAAAAGGAGTATTCTTAATACGTAGTACAAGTAAAGAACAACAGCAAAAAGACAACAAAAAATTAAAAAATAATATAAAGAAATAAAGAACAGCAAAAGGATAGACTATATATATATATATATATATATAAAATTGCATGTGCATAATACACCATTAATTTAATGATAAATTTAATGATACAAATGAGAAACAGAATGAGAATGATTGAAATGGGAATGAGAATGATTGAAATGGGCATGCTCAACTGCTCTGATCTATTCATTTTAAAACTTTACCCTTTTATTTTTGCAAGTATTAATAAATTTTTTAGACTTGTCTATTCATCAAGTATTTTATTGATCTGAAGGTGACAACAAGAGAACATAGTGGAAATAGACCATTGAATTAAGGCCTAATTTGGTGTGGTGGAATGGAATACAAAGAAAGTGAAATTGAATGGTTTTTATTCCATTCTTGTGTTTGGTGTCTAATTTTAAACTTGGAATCGTCATTCTCCACCATTCTTGGAGAATGGTTATTCCATCAAAATCATTCCACCTTTTCACAAAAGGAATGACCATTCCATTCCAACTTTAGAAAAATAAAACTAAAAAAATATTAAAAAATAAAACCTAACAAATTGCAAACCCACGCATCACCATTTCCTCCATCAAACAAACCGTCGGCATCATCACATCCTCTGCCAAACCCACCGCCGGCATCATCACCTCTATCAAACCCACAGCTGGCATCATCACATCCTCTGTCAAACCCACCGCCGGCATCATCACCTCTATCAAACCCACCGCCGGCATCATCATCTCCTCTATTAAACCCACCGCCGGCATCATCACCTCCTCCATCAAACCGACCACCGGCATCATCATCTCCTCCATCAAACCCACCGCCTGATCTTGAATTTCAAAGTGATGGACCAAGACACAATAAAAAATCAAAAGTAGATCTGAAGCTTTTTTGTTTTTTGGTAAGTTAAAAAAAATAAATAAAAAAAATAAAAAAAGAAGATCGGAAGCTTTTTCGTAATACTTTCCAAATCTGTTTACATAAGCTTTTTCATTGATTTTGTGAAAGAATTGCTGAAACCATTCTTTCCAAATCAGATCCGTCCTCACCCGATCGCACTGAAGTTTGTAAATCGGATCACCATTCTTTCCAAATCGGATCACCATTCTTTCCATCGTCTTTTCTCGCCCCAATCTCCAACACCTCACTTGCCCAGTTTCTACTTTCTCTCTCTATCTATTACCCCAATTTCATTCTTACATACCTATTTCTATCCACTAGATTGGAAAAAATTTGATGTTAATTTTTTTTGTTATTTTTATTTATTTATTTATTTTTATTTATTAATGATAAAGATAATTTGGAGAAAACAATATAAATGATGAATAAGGTAAAACATTATAAATTTAATCCATTTTTATTTTTAGTCCAACCAAACAAATAAATGGAAATTATTATTTTACTTTTATACATTCCATTATATGTTTGCAATTAAACAAGAGAATGTGAATCATAATTCCTACTCTATTCCATTCTCATTCCATTCCCACCTCTATTCCCATTTCATTCCAATTCATTCCACCACACCAAACTAGTCCTAATTGTGCATATAAAATTAAAGAATATATAATATAAAAATAACAAAACATGACACCGTTAAAATTGTCATGACCCAACAAACGAAAGTCTCAAACTTACTGTATTTATATAAGTAAGAAATGAAGTGATTCTGACGTTAGTTAATTTATTCAGTTTTATATTATTATTTTTATTAAATCATATAAAAATAATAAAAGACCGAAGTATTCATTGTGAATTTGTGATTTGGTCACTTTAAGATGTAAAAGTGTTTGTTAGACACTAGTGATTGTAGTCACGTATAATAGCTGAAGATTGAAGAAGAGTGAAGAGGACTAGAGGAGTGCTAGTGATAGGCCTTAGCTTGTTTTGATAGTCGAAAACTGATTGCGGGGTCCTTCTATCACACACACACACACATTTATATATATAGTTACCCAATAGAGTTGGGACATAGTTTCATGCATATCGTTATGATGTGCACTCATCCTTCCCATTGCTTCCACTAAGGAGTTCACATGTGCCTGAACTACTGCCATTTCATCCACAAGGCCTAATGTAGAACTCTCAGCCTAAACTGGCTGATGTCCTTCCTCCAAATCTTCTTCAGTGGCTATGGCTTTAGAGTTCTTCATAGACCGTGGTATTTTTGCTTTTTTAACACTACCCAGCTGGGGTCCCACCGGGAGTGCAAATTTATGTTCGCGCATTTTTTGGCTCACAAGGCCGATGGAGTTTGCAGCCGTGCAAGAGAATGTAAATACTCAAAAAATGATTTGAACACCAAACTATCTCTTTTAGTGGCTGACTTCAGGCGATTGTGCAAGAGAGAGAATATAAAGAACTCTCGGCTAGATTCTTTTTCTGTCTTGATGCAAGGACTTTTTATAGTAGTGTTTAAAAGAAAAGAAATGCAATATAAAGTAAAGAAATTAAAATGAACTGATTAAATTGAAATGGTCTTTTAAAGAAAATGGCTGAATTGAAATGGACTTTAAAAGAAAATGACTGAATTGAAATTGCGTGGAAAGTAAAGAGTGTAATGAAATAAGATAACTGAATTTAGATGATTGAAATCTGATCAAAGATTGTCATTGAACTCAATTGAATAAAACAAGTTAAAGGATAGAAATAACATAATTAAACATTGCAAGAGAAAAACAAGTTGCTAGAATTTAGATTTTTTGAATGGAAATTGCCATTGGACAAAAGAATTGAAGATTGATAAATGACGTAATGTCAATTGAATTTAATATTAATGTTTTGTGGGTAGTGCTAGACCGTTTGGAAATAATTACAATTCCTTTATTTATAGAAGTCTCAATCAACTTATTCTCCTAACTATTTGTGGCAAAATCTTCTCTTCTTTGGTTTTCTTCCCTTTTTAATTTAAACTGAGTTAACACTTGGTGTATTTGAACTTCCTTATGTCAAATGAGAGCCTCCCTTTTATGTCTCAACTATACTTCCTATAAAATTGGAATACATTTGTTTGCCTTTCAATTAAGCCCTTCACTTTTACATTAGTAACCTATTTTGAAATAGCCAAGTATTAGTTGCTAAAATTTAGCAACTACCTTTTATGAGTCTGGCAGTTGTCTCTTATTCGAAATGGCCCAATCTTTGACATAGTGTCAAGGGCACTTGTCACTTTTTTACTCGTCTATGTCGTTACTTACATGGTTACCATCTTTCAGAGTTTGCCTTCTTCTTCCAACCTAAATTCCTATTTTATATGAATTTAGTTGTCTAATTTTATTTAAACTCTAGCCTTTCTTTTTCATGTTAACAACCTATTTTGAAAATAGTCAAACATAGGTGATGTATTTTAGAACCGCTATATTAACTAAGCGGCCAAATATATTTCCATGTGTCACCCTTTTGCGTGCTCTTGATAGTTTCAATTGGCCAATTCTTATGACATTATGTCGAAGTACTTGTCACTTCTTCGTTGGTCCACGTCATTGCTGAGATAGCTGCCAAGTTTTGGTGCCAACAATATCTTATCAGTAAAACTAATTACGGTCAAATCCCTAATTTTCTCTGATGTATTGTATTATATATATATATTGTAATGTCTTGAATTTTTCTGATTTTTTTTGAATTTTTATTTGAATTATTTTTTGTACCTTATTTTGCATGACATACACGCGGGTCGCGAGGGTCGTTTTAGTCATTTTCTTGAGTCTAGAATTTTAGAATTTGTAATTTTAATTAATTTTAGTCATTTATAAGTGACGGGTTGCATTTTAGAATTTTCGAAAGCCGAGACGATTTCTGGGTTCGGGAACCTCTCCCGGTTTTGCCATTTTATGTGAGGGACATTATGGACTTTTCACTAGCATGTATATTTATGTGTATCTATTTTGGTGGGAGTTATTTTAGGGACTTAGATGACATTGCAATAGAAGGCAATGGGCAAAAGAGTAACTAACCAAAAAGTGTTATCCACCCAAAATGTGACAAATGGCAAGCCAATGACCACAAGGTCAAATATTGACCATACCATCACCTTCCTCCTCCTCCATTTCGGTAAAATCCCTTTTCTCTATAAAGTTTCATTTCTCTCTCTATATCTCTTCACACATATTGTGAGTCGTACGCTACGGAATATTTAGAAAGTTTTGATTATTTTAAAAACAGATCTTGTGTTTTTCTAACTTTCTTTATTTTAACAATTAATAAATTAATATCATACAATATAAAATAAAGCAAAGTAAAGTTAGAGATGACACCAGGATTTTTAGCGAGGAAACCCCAATTGATAAAATACGTCAATTGTTTGCATTGAAAAAACCTTGTGGACTGTGTAGTCCAAAGTAAACCAATCCACTATGCTTGAAACAAAGTACACTGAACTTTGACTCTGGCTTACACCTTATCGTTCTACCAAACACCAATTGTTGACAATCCTTTGGCTTTGCGACTCCCCGTCCAACGGCAACTTGACCTCAGGCTTATGCTTGATATTTGTAGAAGAGTAGCAAGTAGATTAGACAACACTCCACGAATGCTTCAACCCTTTCAAAGTGTGAATGCTATTACTTTTGTTCTTTAATCGTCTGTGTAAAAACCCGAACCTGTCGGTCCGAACCGTTAACCGGGTCCTTGCCCTGACCCGAGGTCAACTAGGTCATATCGTCCCTTTCCTGTGGCCAACACTATCATAAAGGTCAATCCAGTTTTCAAAATGCCTTAGAATACAACCTTTTAATAAAAGTCAAACAATGCATGTCAAAGGGGGTGATCAGCCGGCTAATAGCCCTTCACCGGCAGGTTGACTGGGCAGGTTCGGTCGGCTGACCTACAGGGTTGGCCGGCTGAAATGACTTCAAAACTTGCATGCTCTCAGGACTGCTACAGTGGGGGCATCAGTCTGCTGATGAGGGGGATTGGTCGGCCGAAACTAGGTTCTTCACAACCAAAATGCACTGTCAGCCGGCTGATGATCCTTGTCAGTCGGCCGACAAGCCCTGGGATGCTGTTGTGTGCAGCCTCAAACCTCAAAATGCTAAGTCCCTTTGCAAGCCATCCTATGCAGAAACCTGATTTGCAACAAGTCCAAATTCACGGCAAAAGAATAGGCAACAATTTTAAGATTTTCAAATATACATAGCTTGCCCCATTCATCATGAAACATTTACATGGTCTCAAATTTACATTAATTACAATCAAGTGTCTTAGTCACAATACATGTCCATGGTTTGCAAAATAAATACTTTTTACTATAGTTTGAGACTTTACAAAAAAGTAGTGAATACACAAAAGGTGGTAAAAATAATTTTCTAGTCCTCTTTAAGTTTGTAATGGGTCTGCATCTACTATCTCCTTTCTAAGCCCTGAAAATGTTAAATATAAGGGGTGAACAAATTGCTCAGTAGAAAGTGTCTAAGACACACTTCTTATTTCCCCGTGAATCTTTACAATAAATAGAAAATGAAGGGGGGTGGGATCATGTTAATTGGAAGAAATACCACAATAATGACACTAGAAATAATTCGAGTCATGAATGAATTATATCATTCCATAGGATGCAATGTCATGTCATGTCATGTCTCTCCCCAATTCCCAAAACAAATCTGCTTTACCATTCCAAATTGTTAATGCAACCTGACCCATAACACCTCTATGGCATCACGAAGAGAGGTTTGGCTAACAATCCCCAACCACATGGCACCTCTATGGCGTCGTTTGGGCCTAGGTAGCTCAACCTCCCTCTAGATAACATTAACCCCACGGACCACTAGGCACCTCCTAGGCATCCGATTTTCAAAACACTTTTCAAAACACTTTCTCCAAAAATCATTTCATTTGCTCTCAAAACATTTTTCCCTTTTTCCTTTCCCAATGGATGCGCAAATGCTTCATGCTTCTATCATAAATTCAACTATAAAATTTCATATAAGCGACTCAAGTAAACTCAATTAAATTTCTAAATCTTATAGCTCATGCTTTCACACATCCTTGATTTAGCATAATAAGCACATAAAAATAAGAATATCTCACATAAGCATGCTTATTCACAACCCACTAACTATCATAAAGTCACACATTCCATATATATCATCTAGAGCAATAATAAAAAAAACGGACAACACAAATAAGCATGCTTCACAACAATTAAAGAGAAATTAACTCACAAAAGTATAAGAATTTTGTGGATTAGAATCCTTTACCTCAATCTAAGCCAAAATTCCCAAATTGTGCCCTAGATCCTGAATCTCCTAGAGTGTACTAAACATGAAATTGCTCCGATCAACTTGTAGATCTCGTCGTAAGCTTCAATTTGACGCAAATAGCACTCAAAAATACCAAGTATTGAGGGAGTAATCAAGATTCAAAGTTTGAAGCAAAAGAAAAAGAGAAAAAAAAGAAAGTGAGAGAGTGAGAGAGAGGAACCAGTGGGAGAGAGAAATAATATGAGGCCAAAATGCCTCTTTGCCTATCTTAAAGCTTAAATGTGGGTCCCACCAATTTTATTTTTTATTTTTTCTTTTTCTTTTGTTTTCATTTTACACCACATAAATACATACACATATTAAATCACATCCATATAAAACACATCAAATACAATACATAAGATGCAAATGGGCCTAACTAAAATCCCCGTAAGTAACAAGTCCGGTCGCGGGTCCCACACAGGACCGTCCGGCCCGAAAAACTGAAAAAAAACAAAAATGATCACCCTTGCATTTCAAAGAGTTTTGGACTCAATGAAATACTCCAAACAACTCTCGGACACAACCGGCACACTCTGCAGTACCCGGTACATAAAACGGTAAAAGACGAAAATGCCCTTGCAACAACAAAAATTTCAGAAAAATAGAAAATGATGAAATTCAGAAATATCACATTCTACCCTCCTTAAAGAGATTTCGTCCTCAAAATCTACCCTCTTTATAAAGAAGGCCCACAACCACACATTCTCCAAGAACACCTCACAAAACCCCGAGACTATGAACTCACTGACATTATTGCCTTTGATACCAGATGTCACCAGGCAATCACACACCACAGCCACAAAACACAATGTTCACCACCCTATGAGGGTACTTATTACTCACAACATCAGAACACGAGACTAACTACGCCATACATCCGACTCTCAACGGATATTAGTCCACTCTACACTGCTACGCAAGACCCCGAAGTCTAAAAGAAAAACGGACTCTAGATCACCAAACATGATAATATCCAATCTCAACTCCTCCCTAAAAGGACACACAAACTCCAGACAAAGAACCCCATCCATCTCACAATCAAGCTCAACTCTGATCTACACATCTCTATCAGACCGAACACTCACTACCTAACATTTAACTACATTATTACATACCCGTACAACGACCACCAATCACACCAAGCGGCAATCACTAAACTTATCATCCTCAAGATGACTAAATAATGAATCTCCCAATAACTACATAATTATGAGTCACCAAATCAATAAAGCATATTATCTCGTGCTCAGGACTTAAATCCTCAAAACAAGATCTTTAAGAATCAAATGGATTGGACACTTGGTCCCACCTAACACACATCGTCATCCGAGATAACTTCCTGAATCCACACCACCACACTAACACACACCCAATGTAATACCCCTAAGTTTAAAGGATAGTCCTGGTATTTATTTAATTGTTTAATTGCATTTTTAATTTATTTAATTGGTAATTTATTTGTTTTGTTTGTTTGAATTAATTGTGAGTTTATTTAATTGTTATTTAATTGCATTTTCTTTTGCTTTAATTGATTAATTGATTAATTGTTTTTATTTTAATTGGTTGATTATTTTCGTTAATTTTATTTTGATTGCATGGTTTATTTTAATTGATTTAAGTTAAATGTTTTATTTATTAAACTAGGTTTCTAACATTTTTTTACAAGTTATGTATTTAGCCGACATAGTTTATAAATTAGGTTTGTGTTCTATAGGCCGATTAAGGATTCAGTGTAGGGTTTGGATTGGACTTAGGTTTTGTGTAAATCTATAAATATGAGTATTAAGTTCTGTCTAGGGTTTTAGAATACAAAACCTTGTTGCATGACTGTAGAGGCAGAGAGAGGACAGAGGAGGTTTACAGTAGGTGGTTTCGCCGGAGAATTTAGGAGGAGGACGGTCTGAGACCTAAAGGCAATTTCTAATCCTACTCTATTACATTGACTTGTGTTCTTTGCATGTCTAATGCAACTCTAAGAACGTATAAGCATTAAAAGTAAACTGGTTTGCATATCTCTGTTGTTTTAAAACTGAACGTAGCCATGAGTTATCCTGCTTGCTTTATGATCTTTCGTGTTTAACTCATAAACTAATTCATAGAACTGGATGTATAATGCATGTGAATTGATATAAACAGAGTTAAATCAGCTTGTAACACACTGGAAAGTATTAATCTGGTTTGTATATTTAGGTTCGTCTGTAACGGTATATGGTTACATGTTTCGTTTTTGCTTGTTTTAATTCTTTCTTGTTGAACTTTATTCTAATTAGAGTAGATCTAGGATTAATGGTTTTTACAATATCTGGGACACTGAAACTTAGTTTTATTCAGTAGAAATCATTAGAGTTAAGGACTGATCAAACTAGACGTCACCGGAGAAGACATAGTTGAAGAAAAGAAGCAGAGAGGAAGAGAGGGGGAATGAGACGGCTCCCCACAAGGGTGGAGCCGGCTCTAGGGCACTTGGAGGCGGTTCCACACCTTGTGGAGGTGGCTCCAAGTAAAGGAGAGTAGGCCCCCTCTTTTAAGGGAGCAGGCTTTTTCTAGTTTTTTTGTTTTTTTGGTTTTTGGCTACTGTTTGTGCTACAAGGCTTGGATGTTGGTATTTTTAGATTCTGGTAGGAGGTATAATAGGGGCTTTCAGTAGTTCTAAGGCCATATTAAAACTTCCAAGGGTTGGTTAACGTGGATTAAAATGCTAGTGGTTATAGTGGAACAGTACATAAATCGTTAGATGTAAATCTGGTTACTGTTTTTGGAGATGAAAAGGTTTAATTGCTTATGATTTAATTTGCAGTTTACAGTGGATGGTTACACCATACTAGTCATGGAACAGTGGTAGGAATAATCATACTTAAACTTTAATCATTGCAAGTTACGGATTAACTGACGTATAGAATTTAACGATCTGCTTCAGTTAGTGTTGGTTTGGTATAAAAGTAAGCATATGAATTTGTATATTTTGTCATGCTTTCTTGGATTTATATTGATGTTTATATGCATGTTATAAATCATCAATTATTGGATCTTGGAAAGTTGTATGTATAAGCCTGCTAAATTATAAAATTTTATCATTCTTAACATGGTACAATTGATGCTTATATTTAACAAAATATTATCAATTGTGGACTTATGGAATAGTTGGTCTTTACTCATATATCTGTATTGTCAACTACTGGATGTTAGATTACATGCACCAGTATGGGACGGTGGCATGCCTAGGTTTGGATTAGTTTCAAAATACTAAATCCTACCTATACGGAATAAGGGAATGGATTTCAAAATAAATCCTACTTATACTTAAGTCAAAGAAGCTGCACAAGCTGAATGACTAACTGGATTGCTTATTATATTTGTTAAGTCAAAGAAGCTGCACAAGTTGAATGACTAACTGGATTCTTTATGAATAGTTAAGATCGGACTTTAAATATATTTTTATGATACCGCGATATGAGCTTGAGTCTCAAAGTCATCGGTTAGGGGGCGTATATGCAGTAGGATGCATAGCTGGATATGAGAGGTTGAGGTGTACCCTATTAGGTCTAGGTACTCATGCCCACCTATGGGTGCGTTTGCGCATGTTGCATTCTATTCAGGTTGAGACCCTCTCCATAGTCCAGTGAGAGTCCTATAGTGTGAATATACATACGTACGGACTATTAGCTATTGTTGAGTTGGTTAGAATGTATATGCGTATCGAGTCTCTGCTTGGATAATAGTAGGATATAACTTGTTTGTGGGCCTGACTCACTTCTATTTTTCAGGTGTTTGACCGTTCCAGTTGTAGGCTTGATCGTGCTGAGCAGAGACCATCACTCACTTTTCCAACGACGTAGGACTTCTCTCGATGGTTCACTTTGGATGTTCTTGTGGTAGTTTCATTTCAGTTTGGATTGTTATTAGGGGTCCATTAGAGATGGATTCCTGAGATGTTTAAACTATTGAAGGTTTTGGATTATTGGATTTAAGTATTTATTTTTAAAGGATTATATTTTAGTTTTCTTCCGGCTGTTAATTATTTCTTATTTCATTTTGTATTCCGTGTTCGTTTTAATATATTAATGGTTTGATATTCCCTCGGGTTTGGGCCTGGGCCTAATCAACCCGTGTCTCAGATCCGAGGGGTATCACAGTTGGTATCAGAGCACTCTAGGTTCAAGTGTCTCTAGGATTCTATCGTATAAGACTTCCGCGTAGCGTTTTCTCTTGATTAGAGCTTAAGTTGAGGTTTCATTGTATTCCTTTACGATTCGGATTAAGTAGTTCTGATGTCTTTTCATTCCGTGTTAACAGATGGTTAACACTAGAAGGGGACAAAACTTGCAAGGGAACAGGCAACAGAGGAGAGCTGCACGTAGGCAATAGGAACGCCTACAGCATCAGCAAAGGGAGGAGGAGGAGCAGCTAAGGCTTGGGTTTCAGGATGATGATGATCAGTCTTAGGAGGAGCAGGAGGAGGTTCAACAGACTCTGGATCAGGGAAGAGATCCAGAGTTTCCTCCTCACATCAATGACCTCATTGCTCGGGCTATAGAAGCAGGGGTAACAGCTGCACTTCAAAATCAGCCTTAGGTACAGCCGGTACCGTTACCAGCACTAGTTATTCAGACTGATATTTGGAAGAAGGCCAGGAGTTCTTTCACAAAGGGGAGCCCACCTGAGTTTACAGGCTCGACCGATACGAGAGCAGCTCACCAGTGGAAACAGGACATCGAGTGACGTCTTCACTTGGTTCAATGCACGAAGGTTCAGAAGTAGATGCTTGTTACCTTTAAGCTAGTTGGGGATGCACTGCAGTGGTGGGAGTCAGTTACCACCATAGAGGAGAGGATGACATTGACTTATGATGAGTTCAGTGCACATTTTGAAGAGAAGTACTTCCCTTATGCAGTCAGGGCAGCTATGAAGACTGAGTTTCTTAATCTGCAGTAGAGGAACATGACTGTAGCGGAGTATGAGCAGCAGTTCACACGCTTGTCTCTTTTTGCACCGGAGGAGGTGGATACAGAGGAGAAGAAATGCAACAGTTTTGTTAAGGGACTGATATGGTCTATCAAGAGAGCTATCACAGGTAGTCCAGCCTATCCTACATATGCTCAGGTGGTAGATGACGTTTTACAGCAATATCAGTTGACCGTGGACTTCAGACAGGCCAAGGGTGAGAAGCGGGGTGGTAGAGACTCTGCGAATCAGTCAGCTAAGAAAGGGAATGGGAATGGTCACCGATTGAACGATAAGGGCAAGTTCCAGGGACAACAGCCTTGGAAGAAGCAAAATGGTGGTTCAGATGCTCCCAGGGATGTGGCACCTATTCAGCGACAGCATAATGGGGGATCACAGGCAGGACAGGGTCAGCCACAGGCTAACCGACAGAGGAGGCCATTTGGTACTTTCCAGGGTAGTTGCTATACTTGTGGAGAGTATGGTCACACTTCCAGACAGTGTCCTACAGCCAGACAGGGACAGAGACAGGGATAGGGACAGCATGTACAGCAGGGGCAGAGGGCGCCAGTGCCTCTACCAGCTCCACAGGCTCCACGGATTCAGGGACAGAAATATCCGGCTTTACCAGTGCTGCCGCAGCCTCAGGGACAGGCACCGCAACAGTTACATTATGGCAGGGTATACAATCCCATGCCACAGGATATGCAGGCACCTCAGGCTGTTGAGGGTAAGTTTTCTATTCGTGATTTACTTGGACGCGTGTTATTTGATACGGGTGCTATACACTCATTTGTAGCTAGATCTTTTATTGCTTTGTCTGGGATGACGACTCGGGTATGCAGTAGACCACAGGGTATTTCTACACCGTTAGGCGATACAACCATTCTTCATGAGAGTGATGGGCCTGTGACACTAGATATTGGTTGACTTAGATTTCTAGCCAATTTATTGGTCCTGGACATGCACACTTATGATGTGATACTTGGGATGGATTGGTTATCTCACTACCATACCCAAGTTAATTGTTTTGATAGGTCATTGTGGTTACCATACCTGCTCAGGACATGTACGTCGTCGCTATGCCGCTTTCTAGCGGGGTCACTAGCACCTATTTGTTCCATATGGAGGAGGACACGGATGAGGGTACTACTGTATCATTGGATAACATACCAATTGTACAAGATTTCCCGGATGTATTTTAGGAGATTCCAGGGTTGCCGCCTAGTTGAGAGATTGACTTTATGATAGACTTAGCTCCAGGCACTACGCCTATTGCTAGGGCACCATATAAGATGGCACCAGTGGAGATGCGAGAGCTGAGGGATCAGATTTGGCAATTACTTAGCCTGGGTTTTATTCGTAGGAGTACTTCACCCTGGGGAGCACCGGTTTTATTTGTGAAGAAGAAGTATGGTTTGCTCCGCCTGTGTATAAATTACCGGGAGTTGAACAAGGTTACTATTCATAACAAGTATCCGTTACTCGGGATTGATGATCTTTTTGATCAGTTGAAGGGAGCTACGTACTTCTCTAAGATTGATCTGCGGTCTGGATATCAATAACTTCGGGTTCGAGAGCAGGATGTTCTAAGGACAGCGTTTTTCACTAGATATGGGTCTTATGAGTTTCGGGTGATGCCGTTTGGGTTGACTAATGCACCAGCGGTTTTCATGGATTTAATGAACAGAGTCTTTAGGGCTTACTTGGATCAATTTGTCATTGTCTTCATAGATGACATTTTAATTTACTCGAGGTCAGAGGACGATCATGCTAGACATCTTTGGATAGTCTTGCAGACGCTTCGTGAGCACCAGTTGTATGCTAAGTTCGAGAAATGTGAATTTTGGTAGCGGGAGGTGAAATTTCTGGGTCATGTGGTGTCAGAAAAGGGAATAACGGTGGATCCGACCAAGGTGTCAGAAAAGGGAATAATGGTGGTTGAATAGGGACAGCCTACTTCACCTATTGAGATTCAGAGTTTCCTCGGTTTGTCAGGATATTACAGGAGGTTCATCTAGGGGTTCTCAAATATAGCGGGACCACTCACTCATCTGACTAGGAAGAGTGTACGGTTCGTATGGGATGAACATTGTCAGAAAGCTTTTGATGAGCTGAAGACTAGGTTGACTTCTGCACCGATTTTGTTTACCCCACAGATCAGGATAGAGTATCTGGTCTACACGGATGCTTCGTTGCAGGGTCTTAGATGTGTTTTGATGTAGGAGGAGCGACCGATTTCGTATGGATCTCAGAAGCTTAAGCCTCACGAGCTTAATTATCCAACACATGATTTGGAGTTGGCAGCTGTGGTCTTTGCCTTATGTATTTGGAGGCTGATGCACTCAGTCACCGACCTGTTGGTAGTCTTTCCATTTTATTCAATACTAAGTGGAATGCGTTAAAGAAGGTGGATGAATTGTCGGATGCTTTCATGGCTTGCATAGTAGTTACACCTTCTATATTCACAAAGTTTTGAAGGCACAACTCACCGATCAACAGTGCATTGACAAAGTTACAGAGATAGCTTCTAGAGAGGTTCCATTCTGCTATGTTGGGACTGATGGAGGTTTGAGGTACAAGGGCTATTTGGTGGTACCTTCTACTGATGATTTGAGGAATGGTGTGATGACTGAGACTCACCACTCTGAGTTTTCTGTTCATCCAGGAGGACACAAGATTTATCAGGATATAAAGCGGCAGTTTTGGTGGGCAAGTATGAAGAAGGACATTGCTCTATTTGTTTCGCAGTGTAGTACATGTCAGATGGTTAAGATTGATCACCAGAGGCCGCCAGGAGCTCTACAGCCACTGCCGATACCAGAGTGGAAATGGGAGAACAATTCTATGGATTTTGTGGAAGGGTTGCCAAACTCCTTCAAGGATCACAATTCCATTTGGGTTATTATGGATAGGTTGACGAAATCAGCTCATTTATTGCTTATTCGCACTGACTTCATTTCAGAACAATTGGCGAGGCTTTACATTTCAGAGATTATAAAGTTATATGGAATTCATTGTCTATTATATCGGACAGGGATTTGAGCTTTGTATTAGGATTTTGGAAGAGTTTTCTACAGGCGCTGGGTGTAGAGTTGTATCTTAGCACTGCTTATCATCCTCAGACTGATGGATAGATTGAAAGGGTTAATCAAATCGTGGAGGATATGCTTCGGTCGTGTGTTCTTGATTTTAAGGGCCACTGGGAGGATTATTTGCCACTTGTGGAGTTTGCATATAACAATAGTTTCCAGAAGACTATTGCTATAGCACCATTTGAGGCATTGTACGGCCGACCGTGTCGATCGCCTGTTTGGATCGTGTGCATAACGTGTTCCATGTTTCCGTGTTATGGAAATTTCTTTGAGATAAGGATCGATATCAGCATATCGATGTTGGGGGAGATTGAGATGCAGCTGGATGCAACTTATTTGGCACCACCGTGTCGTATTATCGATCGTCGGGATCAAATCCATCGTAATAAGGTTATTCCTTTGGTGCGCGTTCAGTGGAGTCATCACAATGAGGCTGAGTCCACGTGGGAATGGGAGGATGTCATTCGCTGGCAGTTTCCTGAATTATGGGAAGAAGGTAAGAGCAAATTCCGAGGACGGAATTCCTTTTGTTAGGGGGGAAGAATGTAATACCCCTAATTTTAAAGGATAGTCCTGGTATTTATTTAATTGTTTAATTACATTTTTAATTTATTTAATTGGTTATTTGTTTGTTTTGTTTGTTTGAATTAATTGTGAGTTTATTTAATTGTTATTTAATTGGATTTTGTTTTGCTTTAATTGATTAATTATTTTTATTTTAATTGGTTGATTATTTTCATTAATTATTATTTGATTAATTATTTTGATTGCTTGGTTTATTTTAATTGGATTAAGTTAAATGTTTTATTTATTAAATTAGGTTTCTAACATTTTTTTAGAAGTCACGTATTTAGCCGACATAGTTTATAAATTAGGTTTGTGTTCTATAAGCCGATTAAGGATTCAGTGTAGGGTTTGAATTGGACTTAGGTTTTGTGTAAATCTATAAATATGAGTATTAAGTTTTGTCTAGGGTTTTAGAATACAGAACCTTGTTGCACGACTGTGGAGGCAGAGAGAGGACAGAGGAGGTTTACAGTAGGTGGTTTCGCTGGAGAATTTAGGAGGACGATGGTCTGAGACCTAAAGGCAAGTTCTAATCCTACACTTTTCCGTTGACTTGTATTCTTTGCATGTCTAACGCAACTCCAGGAATGTATAAGGATTAAAAGTAAACTGGTTTGCATGTCTCTGTTGTTTTAAAACTGAACGTAGCCATGAGTTATACTGCTTGCTTTATGATCTTTCGTGTTTAACTCATAAACTAATTCCCATAACTGGATGTATAATACATGTGAATTGATATAAACAGAGTTAAATCAGCTTGTAACACACTGGAAAGTATTAATCTAGTTTGTATGTTTAGGTTCATCTGTAACGGTATATGTTTACATGTTTCATTTTTGCTTATTTTAATTCTTTCTTGTAGAACTCTGTTCTAATTAGAGTAGATCTAGGATTAATGGTTTTTACAATATCTGGGACACTGGAACTTAGTTTTATTCAGTAGAAATCATTAGAGTTGAGGACTGATCGAACTAGACGTCACCGGAGAAGACATAGTTGAAGAGAAGAAGCAGAGAGGAAGAGAGGGGGAAGGAGACGGCTCCTCACAAGGGTGGAGCTGACTCTAGGGCACTTGGAGGGTGCTCCGCACCTTGTGGAGGCGGCTCCAAGTAATGGAGAGCAGGCTCCCTCTTTTGAGGGAGCAGGCTCTTTCTAGTTTTTTCGTTTTTTTGGTTTTTGGCTACTGTTTGGGCTACAAGGTTTAGATGTCGGTATTTTCAGATTCTGGTATGAGGTATAATAGGGGCTTTCAATAGTTCTAAGGCCATATTAAAACTTCCAAGGGTTGGTTAACGTGGATTAAAATGCTAGTGGTTATAGTGGAACAGTACATAAATCGTTGATACAAATCTAGTTACTGTTTTTGGAGATGAAGAGGTTTAATTGCTTATGATTTAATTTGTAGTTTACAGTGGATGGTTACACCATACTAGTCATGGAACAGTGGTAGGAATTATCATACTTAAACTTTAATCACTGCTAGTTACGGATTAACTGACGTATAGAATTTGACGATTTGCTTCAGTTAGTGTTGGTTTGGTATAAAAGTAAGCATACGAATTTGTATATTCTATCATGCTATCTTGGATTTATATTGATGTTTATATGCATGTTATAAATCATCAATTATTGGATCTTGAAAAGTTATATGTATAAGCCTGCTAAATTATAAAATTTTATCATTCTTAATATGGTACAATTGATGCTTATATTTAACATAATATTATCAATCGTGGACTTATGGAATAGTTGGTATTTACTTATATATCTGTATTGTCAACTGCTGGATGTTGGATTACATGCACCGGTATGGGACGGTGGCATGCCTAGGTTTGGATTAGTTTCAAAATACTAAATCCTACCTACACGGAATAAGGGAATGGATTTCAAAATAAATCCTACTTATATACTTAAGTTAAAGAAGCTGCACAATCTAAATGACTAACTAGATTGCTTGTTATATATGTTAAGTCAAAGAAGCTGTACAAGCTGAATGACTAACTAGATTCTTTATGGATAGTTAGGATCGGACTTTAAATATATTTTTATGGTATCGCGATATGAGCTTGAGTCTCAGAGTCATCGGTTAGGGAGCGTATATGTAGTAGGATGCATAGCTGGATATGAGAGGTTGAGGTGTACCCTGTTAGGTCTCGGTACTCATGCCCACCTATGAGTGCGTTTTCGCATGTTGCTTTCTATTCAGGTTGAGACCCTCTCCATAGTCCAGTGAGAGTCCTATAGTGTGAATATATATACGTACGGACTATTAGCTATTATTGAGTTGGTTAGAATGTATATGCGTATCGAGTCTCTGCTTGGATAGTAGTAGGATATAACTTGTTTGTGGGCCTAACCCATTTCTATTTTTCAGGTGTTCGACCGTTCCAGTCGTAGTCTTGATCGTGCTGAGCAGAGACCATCACTCACTCTTCCGACGACGTAGGACTTCTCTCGATGGTTTACTTTGGATGTTCTTGTGGTAGTTTCGTTGCAGCTTGGATTGTTATTAGTGGTCCACTAGAGATGGATTCCCGAGTTGTTTAAACTATTGAAGGTTTTGGATTATTGGATTTAAGTATTTATTTTTAAAGGATTATATTTTAGTTTTCTTCCAGCTGTTAATTATTTCTTATTTCATTTTGTATTCTGTGTTCGTTTTAAAATATTAATGGTTTGATATTCCCTCGGGTTTGAGCCTGGGCCTGATCAACCCGTGTTTCGGATCCGAGGGGTATCACACCTAATACCATACTTTCACTATTCGTGATAACTCAAAATAATCATTGACCTTTGACCGGACATCGTGCTAAAGGGGGATTGATTCCGGAGAAATGGTTGGCCAGGCCATTCTCATCCTTGATCCGGTCTTAATACAGACATAGTTCTTGTCCTCAGGTTCACTCCTTAAATGCAATCTTACACAGTCCACAAAACAACAATGAGATCCACTCACTATCCATCCATCACTATACGTAACCCCAACAACTAAGCAATCACATACCAGCTCTAAAAATCTCAATCATGCCTTAATCACACAATTATAACAAGTTAAAAGCAACACGACACCAAATGTCACAACCATCAACCCGTACAAAAGGTCTCTAATTTCCTCATAACACCCACACCAGATAAACGACCTCATAACATTATTCGATTCAGTTCTTACTTCTTCAGAACACACAATACACCCATCTCATGCCTGAAACCTCAAAACTAAAGTCAATCACTCCTATTATTCCTCAATAAAATCACACATTCTCTCTCTCTAGTTGCTGGGCACTCAATAATACCAACACTTGTCCTCAAGACCCTACTCAAATCAAACGTCAATAAAAACACCCGAACACATGACTCACATCACATTACCTAATCATCCTCAACTGCCGTTTACGACATATTCCCTAGCCATTACCGTTAGTACTAAACACTGGAAACACAATCCCTATTCGGCAACCCGTGCCTTACATTCCACCGGTCAAAACCACTCTCAAAACAAGCACTACAAAACCCAAGATGACACACCCCAACCCGCTTAAAAGGTTACAATTAAAAATAAACTATAAATCCACCTTGCAAGTTCTAAGAAAATTAAACCGTTACTTACAAGTCCCAACATTAACTTCTACTACAATATTTACATTTATACAAAAGACGTTCCTTTGTTATTTTTCCCAGTCACACATCAAGATTCTAGACCTGGCAGTAGCAACCCAACCTGATACCTGAAAAATATAGATATGGAAGGAGTGAGCTTAAAGCTCAGTAAATGCAACACTATTACATCAGAGTAATATAAACAAATATTATCTGATACCTTCAATTAAACTTCATTAACATATTACAGGTATTAAAATATAGTACTCTCCTTTTAGGCCAGAGTATGGACCTTATATAGTATAGTATTCTCCTTCTAGGCCAGAGTATGGACCTTATTTAATATAGTACTCTCATTCCAAGCCAGAGTATGGACCTTATATAATATAATAATCTCCTTCTAGGCCAGAGTATGGACCTTATATAATATATTCATATTATATCAACAATCCTCATTTCATATAAACATTCTCAATACACCAATTATCACATTCAAATATAAAACTTCCAGTGAGTACATTCACCTTGACTACTTTCCAATTTATTCACTAATCCTTTGGTATTGTTGAAGTTGTCTGCTCTTTCTCCTTGCCTGAACAAAATTATAATCACATCATATCCATGTCTAAAGAGAAATAAATAATATTTATCACAACCTTCATAATAAATCCCAACTTTTGTATACAATTGTAACTAAAATTTGGGTCTAATATTAACTTCCAACTTAATACTTTGAATGAAAAAAATCATGGTATCAATTCATTCGTGGCAGCCATTACTAAGTATATAACTAGTTAATTGAATTGATTACTAAAGACAAAACAATGAGATTATTTATCTAAACTTGGAAGTAAAAACTTCTTTATCATGTACTGCTAGTGTACAAAAGTCAAATAACTAATAATTCATTCTTCTCTCTTTTCTCTTTCTTTCTTTCTCTCTCTTTAGCTACTTCTTCCCAAAACACTTCAATGGTGCATTTAATTAACTACTACCAGTCTATGGTGGCTGATAATTCACAACTCCACTAACTAACAATTATCTTAACTTGGATTATTTAGTAATTGAATTAATCAAGTGAAATACTTCGAGATATATACAAAATCCCTAAGCCAGATATACTTATTTCTAAAGGAATTTAATAATAATCATCACTTCAAAAATAAATCTCAACTTGTTTAGACAATTTAAATGGAAATTCAAATTTTAAACCTTTAGATTAAAATTCCACACAATACTTACAATTCGCAGCAAACTTTGTATAATTTAAAAGGAATTTACAACCCACTAAAAGAAAACTAATGAATACATAGAATTCCTTCCAAGAACAGTTTATCACCTCAACTACAGGAGCTTTTCCGGCAACCCTTTCTTTTCTTCTTTCTTATCTTCTTTTTCTTTTCTCCTACTATGGCCGAAACCCCCCTTTGTTCTATTCCTTTTCTTTTTCCCGTTTTATTTCAATATAAATCTTATTTAAAACTCTTCAACTTACACATGCATAGGTGCATTGTGTGTGTGCTGGCAGCTAATTTCTTTCTAGAAAGCTTGGAACATCACCTCCTTTATAATATAATAATATATGCATATACTACTCAAACAACAAAACTTATTTCAAACCTTTAATTCAACTTAATATAATATTAATATATATCTAGAAACTTCAAGCACCAGTGAGGCCAAGTGTGGAAACCTCCACATATATCTTCATTTAATATTATATATTGTGTATTTATATATATATATAATGTTATCACCTCATGGGCACACCCATTTACACTTACAGTCACCAAACACACACACACACCACCTGGTATCAAACACACCCACACACAGCTTCGGTACATACCCATTTCATGGTATTCCACCAACGCAAATGTATCATTCCTTCCACTCCTATTAGTTATATTCTTAATATTATTTCCAATTGAGCTATAATTAGTAAGCTTGATACAAAATGTAAAATTCACAAAATAAACTACTCCATATAATATTCATATATAAATTATGTCAAATTAAAATTAAATTACGCTAACCAAATTAATTTTGTATCGAAGTATTATAATTCTTCCCCCCTTTAATTAATTTCATCCTTGAAATTAAAATGCATGAAACATACTGAACAAATGGGGATATTGCATTCTCATAGTTTCCTCGCTTTCCCAAGTCGCTTCTTCAACCGTGTGACTTCTCCACAATACCTTTACCAATGATATAGTTTTATTCTGTAACACTTACTCCCAACGATCCAACATCTGTACTGGTTCCTGTACATAAGTCAAATCTTCCTTCAACTCTATTGGTTCTACAACTAAAACATGAAATGGATCTGATATATACTTTCGAAGCATAGACACATGGAAAACATCATGCAATTTGGATAATTCTTCCGGTTATTCCAAACAATACGCTACTGCTCCTATCCGTTCCAGAATTTTATACGGTCCAATGTACCTAGGACTTAATTTACCCTTTTTTTCAAATCTTATAATACCCTTCCTAGGAGAAATATGAAGAAAAACAAAATCACCAATTTCAAATTCCAAATCTCTTCTTTATCACACATCTATATAACTTTTCTGTCTATCTTGTGCTACTTTCATACGTTGCTGAATTACCTTCACTTTTTATGTTGTAAGTTTAATTAATTCTGGACCCAATAACTTTCTTTCACCCACTTCACCCCAACACAATGGAGTTCTACATTTTCTCCCATACAAAGCTTCATATGGTGCTATCCTAATAGTAGATTGATAATTATTGTTATAAGCACATTCAATTAACGGTAAATAGTCATCCCAACTACCTTTGAAATCTAGCACACAAGCTCTCAACATATCTTCCAAAATCTGTATAGTTTGTTCTGACTGCCCATCCGTCTGCAGGTGAAAAGCTGTACTAAACTTTAAAGAAGTTTTCATGGCTTCATGTAAACTACACCAAAATCTCGAAGTGAACTTCGGATCCCTGTCACAAACAATAGAAACTGAAGCCCCATACAAACATATGATCTCATCAACATACAAATGAGCATATTTCTTTATAGAATAAGTAGTTTTCACAGCCAGAAAATGAGTTGATTTCATCAATCAATCAACTATCACCTAAATAGAGTCATGTCCCTGTTTTGATCTTGGAAGTCCCGTCACAAAATCCATGGTTACATGCTCCCATTTCCATTGTGGAACTGGTAACGGCTGCAACAGCCCCACTGGTTTCTGATGTTCAGCTTTCACTCGTTGACATATCAAACACTTTGTTACAAATTCTGTAATTTTACGCTTCTTATTGTTCCACCAATAGTATTCTTTCAAATCCCTGTACATTTTAGTACTCCCCAGATGCATAGCATATATAAAACTGTGGGCTTCATCTAAAATATCTTTCTTCACAGAAACATCATTTGGAACACAAATGCGACTTTTAAAATACAAAATCCCATCATCCCTAACTATAAATTCAGTTGGCATACCTTCTTGGGCTTTTCTTCTTTTCTTATCCAGGAATACATCATGAATTTACAACTCTTTAATTCAATTTAGAACCAAAGGTCTCACTATAACATGTGCAAACAATGCTCCTTTGTTAGTAACTTTCAATTCAACTCCTATCAGTCACAATTCCATAATATTTGCCACCTGTGCATACTGTACACAAGATAGTCTCCCTGAAGACTTCTTACTCAAAGCATCTGCAACTACATTGGCTTTTCCAAGATGATGGTGAATATTACAATCATAATCTTTGATTAATTCCATCCAACGTCTCTGTCCCAAATTTAAGTCCTTATGTGTAAACAAATACTTTAAACTCTGATGATCTGTAAATATTTCACAAATTTCACCATATAGATAATGCCTCCACAATTTTAAAGGAAAAACAATAGTAGCTAACTCCAATTCATGTATAGGATAATTCAATTCATGATTCTTCAATTATCTAGAAGCATATGTAATTACCTTACCATTCTGCATCAAAACACATCCCAGACCCTGATGTGAAGCATCAGTGTAAATCACAAAACCTTCGCCACCACACGGAATAGTTAACACTGGGCTGACGTTAACTTTTTCTTTAATTCTTCAAAACTTGTTTGGCATTCTTCACTCCATACAAACTTTACTTCCTTCCGGGTCAACTTTGTTAATGGCAATGCGGTACTAGAAAACCCTTGGATGAACCTCCGGTAATAACCTGCTAATCCCAGAAAACTTCTGACTTCTGTAACATTAGTAGGCCTTTCCCATTTCACCACTGCTTCCATTTTTGATGGGTTAACATAAATACCATCCCCAGATACTACATGCCCTAAAAATACAACTTTAACAAGCCAAAACTTACATTTGCTGAACTTAGCAAAAAGTTATTTTTCCCGTAAAATCTGTAACACAATTCTTAAATGCTTTTCATGTTCATCCACACTCCAAGATTATATCAAAATATCATCGATGAAGACAATAACAAAAGAGTCAACATACGGATGAGATACTCGATTCACTAAATCCATAAACACCACTGGAGCATTGGTTAACCCAAAAGGCATTACCAAAAACTCATAATGGCCATATCGAGTTCGAAAAGTAGTTTTAGAAATGTCACTATCCTTTACTTTCAACTGGTGATATCCTGACCTCAAGTCAATCTTAGAAAATACCTTTGCCCCTTGCAACTGATCAAACAGATCATCAATTCATGGTAATGGATACTTGTTTCTGATAGTTACTTTATTTAACTGTCTGTAGTTAATACACAACCGCATAGTACCATCCTCCTTCATAACAAATAACATCGGTGCACCCCATGGTGAAATACTGGGTCGAATGAAGCCCTTATCCAGTAGATCTTGCAATTGTACTTTCAACTCTTTCAATTCTGTCGGTGCCATTCGACACAGAGCGATAGAAATTGGAGATGTTCCCAGTACTAACTCAATGGTAAAATCTACTTCTCTGTCCACTGGAAACCCCGATAATTCTTCTGGAAACACATCTGTGAATTCCCATACCACTGGTACATTTTCAAGTGCCACCTCTTTATTTTCAGTATCAACCACATAAGCCAAGTAACCCTGACACCCTTTCTTCAACAACTTTCTGGTTTATATAGCTGAGATAAGACAGTTTGGAATAACATTTCCTTCTCCGGTAAATCTGAATTCTGGCTCCCCTGGTATTTGAAATAGAACTTTTTTCTAAAAACAATCTATTAAAGCATGATACGTAAATAGCCAATTCATACCCAAAATGATATCAAAGTCACACCCAACGGTATCAAATTCACCTTTAATTGTCTATCCCCCAATTGTAATACGCAATCCCGATATTCATTTGTAACCACCACCACTTCCCCTATTAGTGTAAAAGTAAACAATTTACTATCTAGTGATGAAAGTGGTCTACCCAAATGCATAGCAATAGATGATGCAACAAATGAATGGGTGATATTATAGAATCCATTTGTTAAACCTTTTTATGAGAAATATTTTCCTCCAATTTACAGAAAAGAGAAGGAACGGGAGTTTATTCTCTTAAAACAAGATAGAATGTTCGTAGTTGATTATGAAGTTAAGTTTACAACTTTATTGAGGTTTTCACCCAGGTTTGTACAAAATGAAGAAGATAAATGTACAAACTTCTAGGATGGTTTAGAGACGGCTATTAAGTCCAGAGTGTCAGTGTTTGAGGAAACAGATTACAACAGACTTGTGAATAAAGCCATGATTGCCGAAAGAGATGTGAAAGAATTGCAAGAAAGAAGGGAACAATACAAAAGAAATAGATCTGAGCCATCACAATCAAGAGGAGGTGAAGGAATTTCAAGTCCGAAAAGTCAAAGGTCGTGGTATGGAAGGGGAAGGGGTAGTGAATCTCAAGGGCAGACATCAGGTAGTGGAAAAGGTTAAGGGCTTTCTGAAAAACAATCTGTACAACAAGGTAGCTTTGGAGGACGTGGTACTGGCATGGGGTGTTTTCAGTGTGGAAGGGAAGGTCACCAGAAGAAAGATTATCCTGTGTTGAAAGCAGAAGAGTGCTCTCATTGCCATCAGCCGGGTCATCGGAAGAGAGATTGTCTTATGTTGACAAGAGTGACCTCAATGGGTAGTGTTACAAGTTTTGGTAAAGGTTTTCCATAGGGGAGCTCGTTAAAAGGAGGTAGGGGAGTTACAAGTGGTTCACAAGCCTAGGGAAGAGTGTTTGCTATGACACTTCAGGATGCTCAAGCAACTCCAGAAGTGGTGACGAGTACACTTTTTATTTTAAGTAGAAATGTTACTGTGCTTATTGATCCTGGCTCAACCTCTTTCTCTCCTGGAATGAGCAATAAATGTTTTGTCATGTCCCACAAATAACTAGCTTTATTTTTTAACATAAGTGTAGCTAAGTTTACCTTATGGTCTTCTGCTACACCCATCACTGCAAATATCGATTCCATTCTTCTTACCTACCCCTCTGCTTTTTTTGGTTTGGTAGTGCCTGAAAATTCTGAGGGTGTTAACTTGATAAACCTCTCATAATCTGAGCCTTTCTTTTCTTTCTGTTGTCTTTCTAGCCTTTCTTGTATCATCGTTTGACTTGCCATAAATTGTTTGTTTTATTCTGCCAAGTCTGTTATAGCCTTTTCCATTTTCTGTATACCAGTTAAGTACTCCTGTTCTCTTCTCATACCACCCTAAATAGGTTGTTCCACTTCAGCCTCAACAGGAACATAAGAGGTTTCTTCCTCGATTCTATGATAACCACTTCCTCCTTCCATTACTTTTTATCTGCAATGAATCTCAAATATAATAACATATATATGATACATAATCACCACATATATCTATTAGTATAAAATCAAGTCAACTCTACTACACACTTCTTACTGCCACTGCCAGTCTAGACTCTTATTACCTCCAGAACCTAGAAAACCTAGGTTCTGATACCAAAAGTTGACACACCCCAACTCAATTTAAAATATTTAAAAAATTAAACAATTGGATTGTACCTAACCATCAGTATTAACCTCATATATACATGACGTCATCATATATTAGAGTGCCTACTTAAAATGTTACAATTAAAAATAAACTATAAATCCACCTTGCAAGTTCTAAGAAAATTAAACCGTTACTTACAAGTCCCAACATTAACTTCTACTACAACATTTACATTTATACAAAAGACGTTCCATTGTTATTTTCCCCAGTCACACATCAAGATTCTAGACCTGGCAGTAGTAACCCAACCTGATACCAGAAAAATATAGATATGGAAGGAGTGAGCTTAAAGCTCAGTGAATGCAACACTACTACATCAGAGTAATATAAACAAATATTATCTGATACCTTCAATTAAACTTCATTAACATATTACATGTATTAAAATATAGTACTATCCTTCTAGGCCAGAGTATAGACCTTATATAGTATAGTACTCTCCTTCTAGGCCATAGTATAGACCTTATTTAATGTAGTACTCTTGTTCCAGGCCAGAGTATGGACTTTATATAATATATTACTCTCCTTCTAGGTCAGAATACGGACCTTATATAATATATTCATATTATATCAACAATCCTCATTTCATATAAACATTCTCAATATATCAATTATCACATTCAGATATAAAACTTCCAGTGAGTACACTCACCTTAACTACTTCCCAATTTATTCACTTATCCTTTGGTATTGATGAAGTTATCTACTCTTTCTCCTTACCTGAACAAAATTATAATCACATCATATCCATGTCTAAAGAGAAATAAATAATATTTATCACAACCTTCATAATAAATCCCAACTTTCGTATACAATTGTAACTAAAATTCGGGTCTAATATTAACTTCCAATTTAATACTTTGAATGAAAAAAATCATGGTATCAATTCATCCGTGGTAGCCATTACTAAGTATGTAACTAGTTAATTGAATTGATTACCAAAGACAAAACAATGAGATTTTTTATCTAAACTTTGAAGTAAAAACTTCATTATCATGTACTACTAGTGTACAAAAGTCAAATAACTAATAATTCATTCTTCTCTCTTTTCTCTTTCTTTTTCCTCTCTCTTTAGCTGCTTTTTTTCCCAAAACACTTCAATGGTGCATTTAATTAACTACTACCAGTCTATGGTGGCTAATAATTCACAACTCCACTAACCAACAATTATCTCAACTTAGATAATTTAGTAATTGAATTAATCAAGTGAAATACTTCAAGATATATGCAAAATCCCTAAACCAGATATACTTATTTCTAAAGGAATTTGATAATAATCATCACTTCAAAAATAAATATCAACTTGTCTAGACAATTGAAATGGAAATTTAAATTTTAAACCCTTAGATTAAAATTCCACACAATACTTACAATTCGGAGCAAACTTTGTATAATTTAAAAGGAATTTACAACCCACTAAAAGAAAACTAATGGATACATAGAATTCCTTCCAAGAACAGTTTATCACCTCAACTACAGGAACTTTTTCCGGCAACCCTTTTTTTCTCTTTTTTCTTATCTTCTTTTTCTTTTCTCCTATTATGGCCGAAACCCCCATAAATCTTATTTAAAACTCTTCAACTTACACATGCATAGGTGTATTGTGTGTGTGCTGGCAGCTATTTTCTTTCTAGAAAGCTTGGAACATCACCTCCTTTATAATATAATAATATATGCATATACTACTCAAACAACAAAACTTATTTCAAACCTTTAATTCAACTTAATATAATAATTAATATATATCTAGAAACTTCAAGCACCAGTGAGGCCAAGTGTGGAAACCTCCACATATATCTTCATTTAATACTATATACTGTGTATTTATATATATATAATGTTATCACCTCATGGGCACACCCATTTACACTTACAGTCACCAAACACACACTTACCACCTGGTATCAAACACACCCACACACAGCTTCGGTACATACCCATTTCATGGTATTCCACCAACACAAATGTATCACTCCTTCCACTCCTATTAGTTATATTCTTAATATTATTTCCAATTGAGCTATAATTAGTAAGCTTGATACAAAATGTAAAATTCACAAAATAAACTACTCCATATAATATTCATATATAAATCATGTCAAATTATAATTAAATTATGCTAACCAAATTAATTTTGTATCGGAGTATTACACAAGACTCCACCTCCCTCTGTGGAAGTGAGTCGACCTATTGAACTAGGACCTCTACTGATGAACTCTAACAACATAACAAACCACACACTAGTCCGTTTACCCATGGACGCGCACAACACCCAAATGGAGAACGAGACTCACGACAAACGACACCTTTGCCAGGGCTAGAACAAACGGAAAGGGGTAACGAACCTCGCTTTCTCACAAGAGACTGACAACTCGCACTTGAATGCACCCGACACCCTGTCACACGCTACACGCCAATCGTCCAACCATGGACACCCAATCTCACCTGAGATGAAATGAACTCCTTACACACAAGGAAGAGAACTAATTGGAAATATGTGTGGGGCTACGACCTCAATTCTAGGCGATCTCACCACAAACGGACTGTCAAACACTATCACACAAAAACCTTAAATACGATACACCACGACACCTATGCTAATCAAAACCAATTAGGCAAGAACATCAATGCTCCCGGCACACAAACACTAGAAACAACCACAGTACGTTGGACACCGTGTCTCGTTCTACCTAGAATCAGTCACTTCTAAATGACAACCTTTACGTCATAAAATGATACTTTACCACCTAATACATCTCTCCCTCCCCAAACACACTGCCTCGATCACCATGCACACAAGACCTGTGAGCTCAGTCACAATGACCCACTGACTCATCAAAAGGAATGGATGCTTTTATGGCAACACTGCTCTCACTGACCGCAAAAACTAAGCTACCCACCATTACCTCGGCTGATACACAACCCAATCACCTACTTGACAACACACAACAGACAACTCACAATCTCTAATCCATCCTCGGATCATTCCTGAAACCATTAAGCTCGTCAGTACCAAACATCACGCCAGAATACCTCTGCTACCAGATCAGTAAGTCACTACTAAGGGATTCTTCCTCAAACATCCTTAAGATTATCCCAACATAACAAGAGAATAAAAATTACTCTCGATACTCTCCTACAATGACCAATATTCACTACCTAAAGAGTCTACATACCGTAGTGCCATGTTAGCAAATCGTCAAAACAAAAATGGGCATAAAACCCATAATACTCAACACCTAACTGTCACCTCGATACCATCAATGATGCGATCAATCACCAACATTTAATTGGTTACTCTGATCATTCTCTCCAAAACAACGTATATATTCAGCTAAAGAAACTTTATGTCTAAGCGTCAACATCACTACCCCTCATCTTCACCGCTCCTCAGAACTCATTGGCCCAGACAAAATAATCAAATGGAGCTACCAACTAGACCTATGAAATCACCCTCATCCCAATCATTCTAATCATCAGTCCCTCCCTTTGAATCCTTAAACAACAAGCACTACCCCCTCATACTCCAGACGCAACATAGAGTTCAACTCCAGTCCACAACTTTCAACTCCCAAAACATAGTCCATTTGGTAACACAACACTTACCATCGATCACTTCATCCGCAACAACCGGGCACTTCAATGACCTCAAACAACTCGTCTTATAGTGCAAACCTGCTCTACACAACTAAAACTAGCCACTATACACCACCTCAAGACTCTCTAGAGAACCGTACCAACTTAGAACTCCGCTCTCTGACCGAGCCATGCAATCGACTCACCGAGAGTCAATTACCCGTAACACGCTCCTGTAGCTTCCCGAAATGAGAATCACTCTCGACTAACAAGTCTCTCAGACATACTCTTACATGACCACAAAATGATCCACATCCCGCAACCGGTCCTATGTCACCCTAGACCTACGGAGTACAACAAGTCCCCTTAACAATCAAAACCAACATGCTTCCTTAGACCGTACCAGAATATCCAAAATGCACGTCTATAACCCATAGACTATACTCGTGTCTTAAGCAACCCCCTATCATACCCACCACAAACCGGTTTAAAAAGAACCACCATACCAAACCATGACCCAAGTCACAAACACTAGTCTCCTAAGGTCATACCTTTCTCCCTTAAAACCCTCACTCGTACACTTGACCTCTATGGTCATAGGAACCCATCCACCAATGCATGAAACTCACACACAACAAAGACACCATGCCATGAAATAAGAACCCACTCTAAAGTCGTGCTCTAAGCACCACACAAAATACAACTAAAAAGATCAAAATAACCAAACACCAAATAGCTCAAGCCATGAGCTAAAAGAGCAAGCCATTCATCCGATAAGAACCAAATAGTTCAATTTACAAGCCAAAACCGGCACTCAAACAACTCTGGAGCAACCGAGCTCCCCGCCTACTCAAGTTAAAACTTACACAACCCTCAGTACCGTGACAAGTACTCTACCGTACTAGCAACCATCCCAATGCTTAACCGTATAAACACATAAGAATAGAGATATATATATTTATACAAAATGAATGAAACCCACAATACCATACGAAACATACTTGCACCTACCGTATTTATTATTTTCCTTACTATCACTAAAACGAAACTGCACACACCGTGCCTATCACTTGCCGTCACCACAATCCTTATACTTGTCATCTTATCATAATTAACATGCCTTCACATAACATGTACACTTCATTTACATTTACTGGCAATTTAAACACGTAAGTACTTAGCAAGTAGGCATGCTTTCAAGACTATAAACACATAAGCAAATAACAAGTAAACATGCTTCTCAAATCAATAACACTTTAACATGCAATACTTTTAAATCAATTCCAGTCGCGCTTAGGTCAACCCTACTCGTCGTCCTTAGGTATTTGAACAAAACGTTCTGATACCAAATTTATAATGACTCGAACCAGTGGGTCCGAACCGTTAACTGGGTCCTTGCCCTGACCCGAGGTCAACTAGGTCATATCGTCCCTTTCCTGTGGCCAACACTATCATAAGGGTCAATCCAGTTTTCAAAATTCCTTAGAATACAACCTTTTAATAAAAGTCAAACAATACAGGTCAAAGGGGGTGATCAGTCGGCTGATTGCCCTTCACCGGCAGGCTGACTGAGCAGGCTCGGTCGGCTGACCTACAGGATCGGCCAGCTAAAATGACTCCAAAACTTGCATGCTCTTGGGACTGCTACAGTGGGGGCATCGGTTTGCTGATGAGGGGGATCGGTCAGCCGAAACTAGGTTCTTCACAGCCAAAATGCACTGTCAGCTGGTTGATGATCCTTGTCAGCAGGCTGACAGGCCCTGGGATGTTGCTATGTGCAGCCTCAAACCTCAAACTGCTAAGTCCCTTTGCAAGCCATCCTATTTATAAACCTGATTTGCAACAAGTCCAAATTCACGGCAAAATAATAGACAACAATTCCAAGAATTTCAAATATACATAGCTTACCCCATTCATCATAAAACATTTACATGGTCTCAAATTTACATTAATTACAATCAAGTGTCTTAGTCATAATACATGTCCATGGTTTGCAAAATAAATGCTCTTTACTATAGTTTGAGACTTTACAAAAGAGTAATGAATACACAAAAGATGGTAAAAACAATTTTTCTAGTCCTCTTTAAGCTTGTGATGGGTCTGCGTCTACTATCTCCTTTCCGAGCCTTGAAAATGTTAAATATAAGGGGTGAGCAAATTTCTTAGTAGGAAGTGTGTAAGACACATTTCTTATTTTCCCGTGAATCCATTCAAGAAATAAAAAATGAAGGGGGGTGGGATCATGTTAATTTCGAAAGAAATACCACAATAATGACACTGGAAATAATTCGAGTCATGAATGAATTATATCACTTCATAGGATGCAATGTCATGTCATGTCATATCTCTCCCCAATTCCCAAAACAAATCTGCTTTACCATTCCAAACCGTTAATGCAACCCGACTCATAGCACCTCTATGGCGTCACGATGAAAGGTTCGGCTAACAATCCCCGACCACATGGCACCTTTATGGTGTCGTCTCGGCCTAAGTAGCTCAACCTCCCTCTAGATAACATTAACCCCACGGACCACTAGGCGCCTCCTAGGCGTCCAGTTTTCACAACACTTTTCAAAACACTTTCCTCAAAAATCATTTCATTTGCTCTCAAAACATTTCCCCCTTTTTCCTTTCCCAATGGATGAGCAGATGCTTCATGCTTCATGCTTCATGCTTCAATCATAAATTCAACTATAAAATTTCATATAAGCTACTCAAGTAAACTCAAGTAAATTTCTAAATCTTATAGCTCATGCTTTCACACATCCTTGATTTAACATAATAAGCACATAAAAATAAGAATATCTCACATAAGCATACTTATTCACAACCCATTAACTATCATAAATAAACACATTCCATATACATCATCTAGAGCAATAATAAAAAAATGGACAACACAAATAAGCATGCTTAACAACAATTAAAGAGAAATTAACTCACAAAAGTATAAGAATTTTGTGGATTAGAAATCCCTACCTCAATCTAAGCCAAAATCCCCAAATTGTGCCCTAGATCCCGAATCTCCTAGAGTGCACCAAACACGAAATTGCTCTAATCTACTCATAGATCTCGTCGTGAGCTTCAATTTGCCGCAAATGACACTCAAAAATACCAAGTATTGAGGGAGTAATCAAGATTCAAAGTTTGAAGCAAAAGAAAAAGAAAGAAAGTGAGAGAGTAGGAGAGAGGAACCAACGGGAGAGAGAAAGAATATGAGGCCAAAATGCCTCTTTGCCTATCTTAAAGCTTAAATGTGGGTCCCACCAATTTTCTTTTTATTTTTCCTTTTTCTTTTTCTTTTGTTTTCATTTTACACCACATAAATACATACACATATTAAATCACATCCATATAAAACACATCAAATACAATAACTAAGATGCAAATGGGCCCCACTAAAATCCCCTTAAGCAACAAGTCCGGTAGCGGGTCCCACACGGGACCGTCCGGCCCGAAAAACTGAAAAAAACAAAAATGATCACCCTTCCATTTCAAAGAGTTCTGGACTCAATGAAATGCTCTAAACAACTCTCGGACACAATCAGCATACTCCGCAATGCCCGGTACACAAAACGGTAAAAGACAAAAATGCCCCTACAACAACAAAAATTCTGAAAAAAAATAAAAAATGGTGTAATTCAGAAACATCACAGTCTGAATTCGATGTAGAAGTAGATGTGCTTTTATCTTTCAATGTAGATACAACTGTATGATCACAATCAGGATTTGAACACCACAACTCTAAACTCACTATGTGTTTATGTTTATGTGTTCTCGAAAGATAAACAGAAAATTCTCTAAGAATTTCTGAAACAAACAATCTTTTTAAGGCTTTTAAGAATGATAACTTGATAGTGCAAAAGCCGTGAATAAATCTATGTGTATGACATGGTTTATATAGAGGTTTGCAAAGTCATATTCCTTCTGAAAATAAAGGTAATTTCGTACATAGGACTTTGAAGGAAAGTTGGATAAAAAAGGAATCAAACAGAACAAGGAAACTGAAAATCTTTTGCTGTCAGAACTTCTGGAACCTGTTCCTAAATCTTGGTACCAGTTCCCAAAGGATAGAATGGAATTTCTCGAATTTCAACTTCTTGAACCGGTTCCCAAATTCAGGTATCGGTTCCCACTTGACAGAATCCAATTTAAACTTGGATTTTCTGTTTTTGGAAACTTTGGAAATATACCTTATAGGTATTTGGGTCTTAAGTGGGAAACGATGTCCTAATGTGTTGTTATTTCCTTTTCGATGATCAACAGTACTTTTTTCTTCTGAACAACTTTTGAATTCCGTAGTCGATGTAGATTTTGATATGGTAACTGAAATTACAACTCGACTAGGACTTGTTATGTTAACGAAATATGCCAATTACAAAAATATATCTCACACATATGTCTATAATGTCTTCCATATTTTCAAGCCTTGATTTGGAGAGGTTAATGTGAGATTTTGAGCATGAGCAAGAAGGAGAAATTGGAGATCTTGGCAAGAGCTTCAAGTTGAGGCCAATATTGCAAGGGTGTTTAGGGATTTCGAACTTAGGGTTGGCATAAGGGCATGTATGGCTAGCTTATTTGAGGTAGGGGTCTCTAAAATGCAATTCCTTTGGTGTTAGTGAATTATATCTCTTGTAAGTCCAATATGACATGCTAAATTGTGAGGTTTGCTTATAGTTATTAAGGTTCTAAATATGTAAAGCATGGTAGTGTAGTTTTTTTTGCGTAACAATGTGTTGACATGCTTGCTAAATGAATTATTGCAAGATAAATGCTTGAATTGAAGTATTACATGCTCTACATATTTATGATGTTATGTATGCCTTTAATGTGTTATAATGTATGCCTATGTGAGTTATTGTGGAATAGTTGGTTTAATTGACATTGCTTATGTACTATATGCGTAACTTACCACGTTTGATGATTTGAAAACATGATACATGATGTGTTAGTTATTTTCCCCAAGCAAGAAATGTGACGGTAGTTTAAATGTATTAGATTTCATAGCATTAAAAAGTATGCAACATTCATGCATGGCATTGGGAAGGAAAAGGGACAAAGGTTTTGAAAAGAAAAAGTAAATTTGTTTTGCGGAAAATGGTTTTGAAATGAAAGAATTTAGAAAGTTGTTTGCAAAAACCGGTCGCCTAGGAGTTGTCCGTGGCATTAATGGGACCTAGAGGGAATTAGGGAGACTGTCCTAGTGTGGTTGAACTACCTAGGCCCCAAATGGCACCATGGAGTTGCCATGGGCCGAGTTACATTAACGGTTTGGAAATGGTTGTGATTGAAAATGGTTTTGGAAATGGGAAGCAACATTCCATTTCATTGGCATTGCATTGCATGACATTGCATTTGAGGATTTTGTTGGACTTGTTTTGATAATTTGATACTTCCCCTAATGAGCATGATCCCCTTCTCTATTTCCTATGCTTTGCGTGGGTTCACGAGATTATTAAGAAGTGAGTTTTAGGCACCTTCTAATAAGCTTTATACTCACCCCTTATCTTTAACATTTTAGGACACGGAAAAGAAATAGTGGGCGATAACCCACCAATAGCTTAGTTGGGTTACAAGGGACTTGATCATTTATTTGAGATCAATGTGTGACGGCCCAAGTTTTGTAAACCCGATACGTCAGTGATGACCAACAGATGACCTGATAACGGATCCAAAATGCGGAAGCGACAGGTGAAACAGCGGTCTCTAGAGATACAATGCGTCTCTAAGACACCAATGTGACCTTCAATGAGGTCATGGAACCCAAAGGAAAACAAATGCGGAAGCGTCGTTTCAAAAACGGACAAAAAGGAACCTAGGGGCAAAATGGTTATTTTACAAAAAAAGTGGATTCAAGTACTATCGAGCATACCACTGGGAAGACAATGAAAAACTAATCATGATGGACTCAAGAATTTCATTATTCGGATTCCGGACGAAGGAGAAACGACAAAACAAAGAAAAACGAGCAATAAAGCTAAAAGGGGTAAACTGGTAATTATCTAGAAATATCTGGGTGCAACCAAGCACACCGTTGGATAGACAATGAAAAATTAATCAATTTAAAAAAAAAAAATCACTTGATTTGGAGTCCGGATGAGGGAGAAAGGTTAAAAACAAAATCGATGTCACGGCGGCCCGACGAAGGCCGTGACAGCTACAGTGCCGTCAACCCATTACTGCTGCAACTGAGAGTAAAAATGGGCATCTAAACGGACTTTTCTGGAAAAACTCAAAGAAGAAACCCCCCCTAAAATCAAGTTTCCTACCCCGATAGTGGACGGAAACAAAAAAAATAATTTGTAAAATGCCCAGAATGCCCCCAAGAAAATCTGGTGAAGGGGGTAAAAATTTCTCCGAACTGCTGCCCAAAGAAAGGAAATAGGGCTTCAGGAGGTTTTTAAATTGCCTAAATTGAAAATGCAATCTTAAAATAAACCCAAAAGACCCCCGGAAGTTTCGGATCGGTCGCCACACTTTTCAAAAAAAAGTCGATGAATAGTACCAAGTATATTTGCACTAAAAATCTGCAAAACCTGGTAGCAAGGATTTTACGGACAAATATGGATTTTTGAGGGCCAATATGGCATTTTATGGAAAAACACAAAGAAGAAACCCCCCTCAAAATTGAGTTTTCTACGTGAATCTTGAGGAAAAATGAAAAAAAATGCATTGTGAAATACCCGAAATGCCCCTGGAACAGAATAGGGTAAAACTCCCTTAAAATGCTACTTAGAGTTTTTGTTTCATCAAGGATGGTGTTGTTTGCCAAAGTGAGTATGCAAGTGCATGCAATATGATAAAATAGATGTACCAACATGGCCTAAATCCTCTTTACATTCCATTAACAAGTTTTAGCATATAAAGCCTTCATAGTTGATAAAAATACATTTTCAAGCAAAATATGGCACCAATTGAATACAAGTGCAAATATAAACTTGCTTGGCCCTTGGCCTCATGTCCTACATGTCAAATGCATTAAAAGGAGTGTACTTATGTACACTTTACATACGTAGAATCAAAGAATACAAGTTTGATACATAAAGCTACCAAACGATCCAAGGCAATGAAATCTTCAAGTCTTGAGTCCTATACCTGAAATATACCCCAGTAATGTAGGGGTGAGTAACATAAAGCTACTCGTAGGAGATGAGCATGCATCGACCTAGCATTTTACAGTTTTATCACCTTAGGGTGAAACATGTTAAAGGGGCTCATGCCACCTAACGTCTATGTCAAGTGAGACTCAGGGATCATCCTAAGCTACCTAGATCATTTCTAGTATAGTCACACTGTTCATGCAATTTAAATAACATAGAAACATGTTATACAAAGCAACTAGATATAGATTCTCAAAGTCTTCAACTTGAAATCCAAGATACGAAAACAACAAGAGTGGGTCATGCCACCTAATGTTTATGTTCAAAGTGAATCTATAGGATAATTCCTAAACTACATTTGAACATCAAAACACAAATTATGATATCGATGCAATTTAACCAACATTGGAACTTTCAATACAACGCTTAAAGCATGATTTCTCAAAGTTAACATCTTACAACTTAAAATGGGAAATCAAACAAAGAACAACAAGTTACGATATCATCTAGTTATTAACTTGAAATGAAATACGAAATCAAATAAAGTGGATACTCGGACGTCACGCCGGATCAGACCGACAACATAGTTACTTTAGGGTTACTAGCCCATGGGTAACCTCCTTATCTGCGCACTAGACTATATAGAGGGACAATCCCCCGTACTAGAACCAAGTCCTAGTCGTAGCCAAACAACGACATCCCCAAGTTTCCAAAATCAACAAATTGTGCAACAACGTATATATATCAACATGTATATACAAGATATCAACCATTTACTAAGTACAACCCAAATTTTGGAAACATATGCAATACATGCTCAAAGTCTACAACTACTATGGCATGAAAGATGTCAAATACAAAGTGTGCAATTCCTTACACAAAACAATAATATATTCAATAAGGAAAAACATATTCTCATGAATATAAAAGTAATAACTATGTTATCCAATACTCAAAAGTAATCAAGTGAACATACACCAAATCCAAATCCATGATTTAAATATAAAAATAACTTCCAAAATGCAATTAAATCCATGGAGTAATAAAATAGAATTTAATTAGACATAAATAGTTAAATTCTCTAAATTCCAAGTTAATCCCAAATAACCTTAATTATATATATTGAAGGACATGTCATGGTCATCACATATATAACATCAAATGACAATTTAAGTGATTAAAGCACTTAAAATAAAATTAATCAAGCTAATTAATTAATTTCTTCTAGATTTTTAAACAATTTCAAATGCCCTCAATTTAATCCATGTTAGAGAACATGCCAAGGCCTATTTAAATACCACATTACAACTTGATTTCATACTTGATACAACCATGTGAATTAAACTTTCACTAAAGATAAATATTAAATAAAAGTTGTAATTCTTAATCAAATGAGCCAAATTTAATATATGGTAACCAACATAGCCTAGCATAATTTCCTAGCATGTTACAATTCAATTCCAAGTCATACATATCCTTGAGCATTAAATCCTTTACAAAGAAATTAATTAAAATTAAATTCCAAGATTTATACAAAACAAGCATACAAGTTGTATAAGCATATATAATCATCAATACAACACAAATATAATCCTAAGACACCCCCTACCTCAATTTGAGATGAAAATCTCAAAAGCCATGAAAACGAAACGGCTCTGAATATGACGAAACTCCTAGGTTTTGCCGGGGACAACAAGATCTATATGAATCTTTAAGAAGCCCTATGAAAATCCAAACTTGGCCTAAATCCCAAACTCAAAATTTGGTCAGAAATGGTTTCTAATAAGGGGTAACGGTAGAGCACGACGAGGCAAGCAACAATTGCAAAGGCCGAAGGATTTTCACTTAGGAAAAGTAGTTTAAAGGAGAAGAGAGAAGATGGCAGCTCCATGGGCATCCATGGCTGCCTTTGGTCGTGCAAGGACAGGAGGAAGAAGAAGAAAATCTGATTTTTCTTCTTTAAGGCACCTATTTATAATAAATCACAAAAAGTGCCCCGAAAGGGCCCCGCCGGATCCGGAAAAGGGGATTTTGAGCAAACGCGCTCAAACGGCAAAACTCCGTGAACGAAAAAGATTCAAAATGAGAAAATATGAACAATGGATGAAACAACATCAAAAACTGAGTTCCGACCAGAAAGTTATGCCCCGAACAAGTTCGGCGGCAACGGGATCCAGAAACTCTAAAACTGGAGAAAATTGACCAGAACGGAATTCTATGAATTTACAAGTCAACAAAAAGTAAAAATGAACCCCGTACGAGAATCCAGGCTCCAGACGAGACATTTTGCAATAACTTTCGTTAATTGCACAATGGCCCCTACAAAAAGGGTTAACTGCGAAATTGCCCTACAATGAAAATATCTTCCAAAAGATATTTTCTTAGATGCCCCCGAAATAAAATATCTTCAAAATATATTTATGAAAAACACCCCAAGAAATGAAATTAATTCCAAAGATTTATGTATCCATGCCCCTATGGGCACCGGGAGTAATCAGAGTACTTTTTTGCAAAAATAAAGATACGTATTTCGTGGAAACCACTCACGATAAGGATGCGTGAAGTCAAAAACCAACTTCGAGTACAAGAAGTGAGGTTGTGCCAAAAACTGACAAATGGAGATAAGACGAAATAGGAAAAATGACAGAATAGGGAAAAGACGAAATAACGCATAGTGTCCAAAAATGAAAAATGCGAAAATGACTCGGTCCTTAAAGGAAGTTGTCAATTCACATGAAAGAGTCTCAGAAACCAATTATGAGCATTCGAGATGACACTAAGTGATGAAAAACCATCCACAGAAAAGAAAAGACAACGGAAAAAATTTATCCGCAAAATTTGAGCAAAAAGGGAAAAGGAAGAAAATGACCGGGTCATTATAACCTTCCCACCTTAAAGGAATTTCGTCTCCGAAATCCAGCCCCAACAAAACAAAAGGCAAAATTAGGATAACTACGGAGTACATCTCCGAGTACCCCAAACAACATGGAACGAAAACAACCCCAAGGCTGAAAGACAACGCTCAAGCCAATGACATTTACACCCACGTGCTTACCACTGGACAACCTCTCAAAAGAAAAATGACCGCACGGCCACACGACAAGTCAAAGGTCACTCACAGAATCCAACGCCAGACAAAGGAACTGAAGATAACAACCGTAAGTATATCTCCTGATGAACCATCATACCGATCCAAAAATAACCCAAAAAGAACTCTAAGATCATCACAAATCAAATCAAAGTACAAAACAAGGACAACGTGGCAGTACGAATAGCGACCAGAACCCGCTCACACTTACTCGTCAGTAAGGTAGCATGACAGTATAAGGCACTAATTCATAACCTACCCCCCACTAGGTCTACCCATGAAACCTCTCGATACAAATGACATCAATGTTGTGAATCATCATTACCAAAAGCACTACAGGAACCAGGCATCTTATGAGAGTTGGGGTAGCTAATCCCAAAACTCTGACAACAATATCATAGACACCGCTAAGCTTAAGGTCCTAAGTCCTCAATACAACAAAATCAACAACTCCAACGCCTCAAAATACTCCTATTAACAACCTCAATCAAGAGTCCAAAGTCTAACAAGCAAAACATCATCTCCGAAATCCCAAATATCATCCTGAAACAGATCAACTATGAAACCACACTGAAATCAAACATCAGATCAAAATCCCTACTACGGATGACCAAATCCTCGAAATACAAGTCCACTAAGTGGTACACACATCAAGTCCTGACAACCAAAGTCACAAAACAAATCTCTCAAAACCGTGCTTGGCATCGCCAAGCTAAATCAAAATCCTTTAATTTCAATTCACAATCAATCACCGGAACTACAATTCCTCAAAACTATGCCTAGCCATAGCTAGGACGAGAAAACTCTATAAACAAGCCAAATCCAATGGCGATCTTCCAAAACTTCTCCTAAGGGTCAACCACATCTAGGTTTCCAAAAACCAAAACAAGTCTCCAAAGGACATTCTTAAAAGAGTAGCGAGTTCACCTCACGAATTTAATAAATCCTCAATCAATTGGACACAAGTCTCCGAAAAATAATCTCACACCAATCAACTCACTCTAAGTATCACAACTTCTTTAACAACCACGGTAAAACTCCCCAAGGAAAGACACGAAGGAAAGGAAACCACTAGTCCTAAGAAGGATAACACCACGACTTCACCTCTAAAATGAATGACAACAAGGTCAAAGACTTCACCCCCTACATGAAAGTAAGTCGACCAAAATCCATCAAATCCTCGCTAAAGACTCAAAACGACAACGATGATCCTTACGGACCAACCAACCCCAAAACTACGCACAAGGAGACGAAGAGAAGAGACTCACTCTTTCTGAAGTCCCAACCACGAACTAAGAAAGAAGAGGAATCCCATTCTCCCACTTCCCACCTTAAAGAAATGGACAGCTCAAGACCAAACAAATGTGACAACTCCTCTACAAGGAATCTCACAACAGAATCGTACACACTACGTATGACTGAGGGAAACAAAAAGGAGAATTAAACACGGAAGTCATGCATTTGATAAGGAATGCAACGACCAAATAAATAAATCTACTCACCTAGATAAAACCAAAGGTACATCCGGCGCGTCTCCACGTAAGCACAAAAGTCATGTCACAAAAATGCAGTAACAACATGGCATCCTTAAGCATATAAAGAAGGCATGCTAAAGCCATATAACAAGAAAACAAATGTGGATAGACCTCCACCTACTTATGCATCGCAATAACATAAATCATACTACTAACATGGTAATAAATGAAACTGTAGAAAACAAAAGTGATGCAACAATGAACCCTATGGACATCGTGTCCTAGAGTGTCTAGAGTGTCTAGGTAGAAGGAATGATCGGCCCTAGCCATAATTGTCTCCAAAAATCAACGCAACAACAACCTTTCTCAAAACAAACGTGAGTTCTTACCACAATGATAATACTCTAACAATCCATCTCTGAATCTAAAGGTAACACCACAAGTGACACTAATAATGCAACGCTCTCTCTACCCAAAACATCAATCAATCGACTTGATCCCAAAAACGTTATCATACAAGGAGAACTTAAATGAAATGGTTACTCTAGCCATACAATCAGACAACCAAATCGATCACTATTACTGTTCCCTAAAACAACAATCATCATTATTGATCAAAACGACTACACTTGTCGGAATAAAACCCAACGTTGATTCCATCCGAACTGCACTCGTAGCTTGCCAGTACGATAGCATGACAGTGCTATGCACCCGCCCACAACGTACCTGCCCACGAAAATTGCAATCTCAGAGGAACCTTCTAAAACAACTAAGGATCCCAAAAGGTCCAAAACCTAACTATGGCCTAAAATTAACAAATCCAGTACTACGGTTGTGCCTAATGGCTCACTCCACTAGAGCCTAAACAAAAGGTGTCGCTCCACCTACCTCAAAACCAACTCTAGGTCAACAACAACCCAAACTACAATACAACCGTGACTACAATCACCATCAACCTCAACTCGTACCTCAATGACTAATCCTGTGTCTTGCCAAATATGCAACACAGTTATATATATGCGAATCTAATCTAGCATACATTATATGTCATGCTCTTTATATTGGAATCAAAACAAGTTAAATAGATAGCATACAACGTATAGCATATAAGTACCTAAACATGTTATTAAACCAAAACATGTTATCATGAAGCATATAAGCATGTAAAACAAAGCAACAAAAATGTGATATGCACCCAAAGCCCGTCGTCCCAAGGTATTCAAACCTGGGAGCTCTGATACCACTTGTGACGGCCCAAGTTTTGTAAACCCGGTGCGTCAGTGATGACCAAAAGATGACCCGATAATAGATCCGAAATGCGGAAGCGACAGGTGAAACAACGGTCTCTAGAGATACAATGCATCTCTAAGACACCAATGTGACCCTTAATGAGGTCATGGAACCCAAAGGAAAACAAATGCGGAAGCATTGTTTAAAAAACAGACAAAAAGGAACCTAGGGGCAAAATGGTCATTTTGTAAAAAAAGTGGATTCAAGTGCTATCGAGCACACCACTGGGAAGACAATGAAAAACTAATCAGGATGGACTCAAGAATTTTATTATTCGGATTCCGGATGAAAGAGAAACGACAAAACAAAGAAAAACGAGTAATAAAGCTAAAAGGGGTAAACTGGTAATTATCCAAAAATATTTGGGTGCAACTGAGCACACCGTTGGATAGACAATGAAAAATTAATCAATTTCAACAAAAAATTCACTTGATTTGGAGTCCGGATGAGGGAGAAAGGTTAAAAACAAAATCGACGTCGCGGCGGCCCGACGAAGGCCGTGACAGCTACAGTGCCGTCAACCCACTACTGCTGCAACTGAGAGTAAAAACGGGAATCTAAATGGACTTTTCTGGAAAAACTCAAAGAAGAAACCTCCCCTAAAATCAAGTTTCCTACCCCGATAGTGGACGGAAATAAAAAAAATGCATTGTAAAATGCCCAGAATGCCCCCAAGAAAATCTGGTCAAGGGGGTAAAAATTTCTCCAAGCTGCTGCCTAAAGAAAGGAAATAGGGATTCGGGAGGTTTTTAAATTGCCTAAATTGAAAATGTAATCTTAAAATACACCCACAAGACCCCCAGAAGTTTCAGATCGGTCGTCACACGTTTCAAAAAAAATTGATGAATAGTACCAAGTACATTTGCACTAAAAATCTGCAAAACCTGGCAGCAAGGATTTTACAAACAAATATGGATTTTTGAGGGCCAAGATGGCCTTTTCTGGAAAAACACAAAGAAGAAACCCCCCTCAAAATTGAGTTTTCAACGTGATTCTTTAGGAAAAATGAAAAAACGCATTGTGAAATACCCGAAATGCCCCTAGAACAGAATAAGGTAAAACTCCATTAAAATTTCTACTTAGAGTTTTTGTTTCATCAAGGATGGTGTTGTTTGCTAAAGTGAGTATGCAAGTGCATGTAATATGATAAAATAGATGTACCAACATGGCCTAAATCCTCTTTACATTCCATTAGCAAGTTTTAGCATACAAAGCCTCCATAGTTGATAAAAATACATTTTCAAGCAAAATATGGCACCAATTGAATACAAGTGCAAATATAAACTTGCTTAGCCCTTGGCCTGATGTCCTACATGTCAAATGCATTAAAAGGAGTGTACTTATGTACACTTTACATATGTAGAATCAAAGAATACAAGTTTAAAACATAAAGCTACCAAACGATCCAAGGCAATGAAATCTTCAAGTCTTGAGTCCTGTACCTGAAATATACCCCAGTAACGTAGGGGTGAGTAACATAAAGCTACTCATAGAAGATGAGCCTGCATCGACCTAGCGTTTTACAGTTTTATCACCTTAGGATGAAACATGTTAAAGGGGCTCATGCTACCTAACGTCTATGTCAAGTAAGACTCAGGGATCATCCTAAGCTACCTAGATCATTTCTAGCATAGTCACATTGTTCATGCAATTCAAACAACATAGAAACATGTTATACAAAGCAATTAGATATAGATTCTCAAAGTCTTGAACTTGAAATCCAAGATACGAAAACAACAAGAGTGGGTCATGCCACCTAACGTTTATGTTTAAAGTGAATCTATAGGATCATTCCTAAACTACATTTGAACATCAAAACGCAAATTATGATATCGATACAATTTAACCAACATTGGAACTTCTAATACAACGCTTAAAGCATGATTTCTCAAAGTTAACATCTTGCAACTTAAAATGGGAAATCAAACAAAGAACAACAAGTTACGATATCATCTAGTTATCAATTTGAAGTTAAATACGAAATCAAACAAAGTGGATACTCGGACGTCACGCCGGATCAGACCGACAACATAGTTACTTTAGGGTTACTAGCCCATGGGTAACCTCCCTATGTGCGCACTAGACTATATAGAGGGATAATCCCCTGTACTAGAATCAAGTCCTAGCCGTAGCCAAATAACGACATCCCCGAGTTTCCAAAATCAACAAATTGTGCAACAACGTATATATATCAACATGTATATACAAGATATCAACCATTTACTAAGCACAACCCAAATTTTGGAAATATATACAATACATGCTCAAAGTCTACAACTACTATGGCATGAAAGATGTCAAATACAAAGTGTGCAATTACTTACACATAGCAGCAATATATTCAATAAGGAAAAATATATTCTCATGAATATAAAAGTAACAACTATGTTATCCAATACTCAAAAGTAATCAAGTGAACATACGCCAAATCCAAATCCATGATTTAAATATAAAAACAACTTCCAAAATGCAGTTAAATCCATTGAGTAATAAAATAGAATTTAATTAGACATAAATAGTTAAATTCTCTAAATTCCAAGTTAATCCCAAATAACCTTAATTATATATATTGAAGGACATGTCATGGTCATCACATATATAGCATCAAATGACAATTTAAGTGATTAAAGCACTTAAAATAAAATTAATCAAGTTAATTAATTAATTTCCTCTAGATTTTTAAACAATTCCAAATGCCCTCAATTTAATCCATGTTAGAGAACATGCCAAGACCTATTTAAATACCACATTAGAACTTGATTTCATGATTGATACAATCATGTGAATTAAACTTTCGCTAAAAATAAATATTAAATAAAAGTTGTAATTCTTAATTAAATGAGCCAAATTTAATATATGTTAACCAACATATCCAAGCATAATTTCCTAGCATGTTACAATTCAATTCCAAGTCATACATGTCATTGAGCATTAAATCCTTTACAAAGAAATTAATTAAAATTAAATTCCAAGATTTATACAAAACATGCATACAACTTGTATAAGCATATATAATCATCAATATAACACAAATATAATCCTAAGACACCCCCTACCTCAATTTGAGAGGAAAATCTCAAAAGCTATCAAAACGAAACGGCTCCGAATCCGACGAAACTCCTAAGTTTTGTCGGGGACAACACGATCTATATGAATCTCCAAGAAGCCCCATGAAAATCCAAACTTAGCCTAAATCCCAAACTCAAAATTTGATCAAAAATGGTTTCTAATAAGGGGTAATGGTAGAGCACGACGAGGCAAGCAACAAATGCAAAGGCCGAAGGATTTTCACTTAGGAAAAGTAGGTTAAAGGAGGAGAGAGAAGATGGCAGCTCCATGGGCATCCATGGCTGCCTTTGGTCGTGCAAGGAGAGGAGGAAGAAGAAGAAAATATGATTTTTCTTCTTTAAGGCACCTATTTATAGTAAATCACAAAAAGTGCCCCGAAAGGGCCCCCCGGTTCTGGAAAAGTGAATTTTGAGCAAACGCGCTTAAACGGAAAAACTCCATGAAGGAAAAAGATTCAAAATAAGAAAATATGAGCAACGGAAAAACGGCGTCGAAAACTGAGTCCCGAGCAGAAAGTTATGCCTCGAACAAGTTCGGCGGCAACCGGGTCCAAAAACTCTGAAACTGGAGAAAAACGACCAGAACGGAATTCTATGAATTTACAAGTCAACAAAAAGTGAAAATGAATCCCGTACGAGAATCCAGGCTCCAGACGAGACATTTTGCAATAACTTTCGTTAATTGCACAATGACCCTTACAAAAAGGGTTAACTGTGAAACTGTCCCAAAATGAAAATATCTTCCAAAAGATATTTTCTTAGATGCCCCTAAAATAAAATATCTTCAAAAGATATTTATGAAAAACACCCCAAGAAATGAAATTAATTCCAAAGATTTATGCATCCATGCCCCTATGGGCACCGGGAACAACCAGAGTACTTTCTTGCAAAAGTAAAGATACGTATTTCGTGAAAACCACTCACGATAAGGATACGTGAAGTCAAAAACCAACTCCGAGCACAAGAAGTGAGGTTGTACCAAAAACTGTCAAACGAAGATAAGACAAAAATAGGGAAAATGACAAAATAGGGAAAAGACGAAATAACTCATAGTGTCCAAAAACGAAAAATATGAAAATGAGTCGGTCCTCAAAGGAAGTTGTCAATTCACATGAAAGAGTCTTAGAAACCAATTCTGAGCACTCGAGATGACACTAAGCGACGAAAAACCGTCCACAGAAAAGAAAAGACAGCGGAAAAAATTTATCCGCAAAATTTGAAAAAAAAAAGGAAAAAGGAAGAAAATGACCGGGTCATTACAAATGTGTGTATTACCTTTTGTTGTAAATTATATTTAGTGACATTGTGTATCTAGTTCATGGTTGGAAATGGTCCTGAGACCATCCTCTTGTATCTTGTGGTTTCATTTTGATTTCGAAATCCATGTAAGCCTTGAGGCCATATTTTGATATATTATGGACTTGTTTAAATTCAAATGATGCAATGGACTCATTTATGATTTTATTTGAATGTAATGATACCTAGTTGTGTTGTTTTCACTATCAAATGAATGATTTGGGTCAGGTTTGGACTTTGAATAAGGTCACCAAGGGACCAAAGGGGTGCCTATATGCACAAGTTCACAATTTTAAGCTTTCTGGGGCATTTTTTAGGGTTCGGGTCATCTTCAAGGGGTGTATTTGGTTCACAGTTGGGCATATTGCCCCGTCTTGAACTGGTTCAGGGTCCTTGAACCGGTTCAAGTCCCCCAGTGCACCTTTTGGCTTTCATAGTTTGACAGCTTGGATCATTTGACTTTGTGCGGTCATAAATTCTTCATTCTGAACCCAAACAGGGTCATTCTTGAGTCCATTTTCAAGGATTTTGAGTCAAATTTCCAATGATACCAACCTCATTTTCAAATTCCATTCATGCTAAGAGATATGGTTGTTTTAGTGAGATAGTGTCGAGATTTTCATTGAACCGAGTATGGGCACTTTTGGGAAATCATTATTAATGACCGTAGAACCTCCCGAATTTCATAGAATGACTAAGAAGATCATTATAAACTTTATTTGACTAGTTTAAGGTTACATTATCCATACTTATTGTAAAATGACTATTTTACCCCTAGTGTGTCATCGGGTTCAAGTAAAGACCCGGTTAGCGATTCGGACCCCCCGGGTTCGGGTCATTACATATATAATCCCTTGTTTAAATCGCACACAAACACACACATATTATATAAGTAGCGATGTTTTTGCGTGTTGGGTATCTTTTTTCTTTCATTAAATCCCTAATTCTCTCTCTTTGCTATTGTAATCAATTTCATCATCCACTATTTTGTTCTTCTTTTAAACCCATTAATGCTTGATTCAATACCTAAATTGCTTATCAATGGAAAAATCAACCCATCCATGCACTACCGTGACTCCATCAATTCCTCACTCATTCGATTCGTATGCCGCGGAAGACAGCCGCGTAGATCCGAACATGCACGCCATCGTCAATGAGTAGTGGACCATTGCTGGTTTGACAACGCTTGAAGCTTTTCCCATTTGGGTTTGACTGGAGTCTCTGTGTTGCTTTGTCAACATTTTTGAGTTGTTGATGCTCTCTTGTTGGTCTTGAATGGAGTTTTGGCATGGTTGAGACCTAGAGAATTTGTCAGTATATTTCGGCGAGCATCAAGTTGGGTGGGTGATGTTGACAGTAACTAAGGTTGATTAGTATTATCGGCGGTGAGTTTGTTCTGGCAACTAATTACGTTGGCGTTTTCGTGACGATTTTCAGAAGTGGATGAGAATAAAATGAAGCCAATGACTATAATTTGCCAAAGTCAATGGCTAAAAATTTCTGCAACAACAAATCACAGTAGCCAAACCCAATTGTAAAATTCATACCCACAAACTTGATTATTCCCAGCCACCTTTCCTTTTGCCGGAAGCGCTTAAAAGGACCCAAACTTCTCTCTGGCCGCCGTCCTCATCACAGCTACCATGCCTTCACCGTCGATTTTTGGCATTTGCTCGCCAATCAGAAGCTTTCCATCACTGCCTTCGCCAAAACTCGTAGCTGGAAGCTTTCTCTGGTCATAGGGCCCTGTTTGTGGGTTGGGTTAAATAATTTAGAGAGAGAAAGTGAGCAGAGGAGATAGATGGAGGGTAAATTGAGCATTTTACTTAATTTAGTATATGACATCGGCATTATCCATCATTGACTAACGTTGACTCTAACATAAGGGAGGTCTGTGTTGGATAATTTCATTTTTAGGATGGTTCAAGTAAATTTCAAACCAGGAGAGGTCCCTATAATTATGGCAAACTATATGTGATGTATGTGTAAATTATCCTTCTTAATTAGTAAATCTTTGTTAATCTTCTTAAATAAGTTAGAACTTAGACGTAATCATTTATTACCCACCCACTAATCACTTATAAGAACATTCAATTAGTAACTAAGAGCATCTCTAATGGTCTCTCAAATGAGTTCTCAAACTCAAAATATAGCAGGTGGATGAAAATAACGCACTCCAATGACCTCTCAAAAGACCTCTCATATTTTGAGATTCTCAAATGTAGCGGCTCTCAAATAGCCTCTCAAACTCAAAATAGAACAAGTAGATGAAAATAGGCACTCCAATGGGCTCTCAAAATATGAAATGATTCTTGTGTCAAAAAATACCATTTTGGATGAAATGCACTATTGGAATATAATTACAAAAATATAGTATTTTGACATTGTAACTCTTCTCAAAATATAGATTTAGTATGAAAATATAACATTTTGCATTGAAAATGTTTTAATAACATATATTTTCAGTGGGTGAGAATAAAAATTTATTCAAAATGGTTTGTCTTGATTTTTGTATTCAGAAAGTACATAATTGCATGCGCATATATAATAATACAATACACCATGAAATTAATTAATGATGCAAATGGCAGACAAGATAAGAATGATTCAAATTATATGGGCCTGCTCTGATTTTCATCATTTTAAAACTTTGGGTAAAGTACACTATCACCCCTTGAGGTTTGCTAAAAGAACACACAGATAAAACTTAGCCTATTTTAGGACAATGACACCCCCTTTCTGAAATTCCAACCAAACAAAGCCTTAAATCTTCTGAAAAGATGAAATTTCCCCTTAATAATTAAAATCAGATTTATTATAAAAGATCAGATATAGTAAAAAGACTCCATTGCCCTCACAGCCACAAATCGACTATCTCCCTGGATCTCCTCGCCCTTTGCTTGTCAGTCTAGCTGCAAGTAGCTTCTGGCTACGCAGGAGCACATCAGAAAAAGAAGCTTTACTACCCTTGCTCCGTCCGAAACGCCACTGACAAACTCACCTCTGTAGCCAAAACCACTCACTCTCCATTTCGTATTCCAAGCAGAAAACCTCTCTCCCATTGAATCTTCTTTCCGAGTAAAAAATGGCAAACTCGTCGCCGCCAGATCCATTTTCCAAGCATCGTCTACTGTGACCTCAAACCCAAGAACGACAGCTCGTCGCCGCCGCGTGTGTGTGGATATGTGTGTGTGTGTGTGTGTGTGTGTGTGTGTTTTATCAAATTCGTAGTCAAGGAAAAAGCGTCGGATTGAAGAGAGCAGATTATAATATGTTTAGTTATAGAATTATAATCTAAGATTCCCACATCTAATTTATGTCACTTTCTTTCAATCTCATTAAATGAGAACAATTTGAAACATATGAATCGCCAATACCACTCACAAATTCACAAGTCAATTGCACATTATTGTCGAAATCTTAGAATATATTTAGCACGAGAAACATCTGATTTGCCTATTTGCTTCTTTCACAGAGTGTCTGAGTATGAATGTTTAAGAAGTCCTTTAATATATATAAAATACATATTATATAGATGAAGGAAGAGAGAAGGGAGAGATGAGAAGAAAATAAATGGGTTACTTAAGGTTATAAAGGAAATTTCAACATTTAAATGGGTCAATATAAAAGTTAAACGGTAAAAATGTCAATTTATTATCATTGGGGTATCTTTGGTAACTTTATGAAACTTTAAAGGGTGTCATTATCTTAAAATAAACTAAGTTTCATTTGTGTGTCCTTTTAGAAAACCTCAAGGGTATTAGTGTACTTTATTCTAAAACTTTTTTTTTCCTCCTTTTAGGGCACAGTAATAATGCTTTGCAATTGGGGTATTAATTATATCATGCATGCATTAAGCAAGAATAAAATTAATATAAATTGATTGACATAAATTAGGAATCACAATTCAAAAAGAATCGCGTATCCCCTATCCGTATAACAACCATTCGAACATGCTCATTTCTTCATTTTGAACCAACATCTCCACCTTTTTTCTGGAAAAGTGACAATGTAAAATGACGTGGTCCGTATATTCTCGAAGTATTTTGTTGATGCGAAGAAGACAAGACAACAAATGGACAGGGGACTTGGACCACTGCATTAAATTCTCAACGGTGCCTTAAAGAAAGTGGTTGCAAGCAACCTAGATACAGATACAGACACCAAATAGATATATAGATACTGACACCAAAAAGTTTAAAGAGCTTTGAAAACAAAGGAAATATAATATATAAATGACAAAAAATATACAAATTGTCAAAGTTGTCAATCCAATTTCTCAAAAGAAAACAACTTGTCAACTTTGACCCAAGAATCCTATTGGTCAAAATCCCACTTTTTGGGCCCACCACTGTCTCTCTATCCTGATTGGTCCAAACTCAGAGTTCGTCCTACTTGGATCATCTAGAGTTTACTGTACATTGTATCACATTGGACGGATTCCAACTATGTGAGCGCATAGATGGTAAATGTAAGTGATCTGACAATCGTCCATCCCCATTGTTGCAAGTGTTAGCATTCACACAAATGCTATCTGAAGTTCGTCGATGCGGTACAATTTACGAATCTATAATAATTAGATTTGTTCGTCCGATGCGGCATAATGGATGAATCCAAGCTATTTCATGTTATAAGGGTGTTGACATTATGATTCGTCGCATTATTCGACTCATAATCAATTTTTAAAGAACTGATATTGCACCGTAATTGTTAGTGCAATCGAGACTACAATTACGAACCATAACATAACATGTGTATGATCTAAAATCTGTCTAATACAGTATAATGCGTCCGAACTCTTTGGACCCATGCCCTCTTTCTTCTCATTGATCCAAAAGCAAGTTTTGGGCCCCACCTCTCTCTCTCCCCCTAAAAGATTTAGACCAAGCCACCTTGCACGTCCCGTCCTTTGTCTTAATGGTCTTCAAGATTGTACCGCTAATAATAGTAGCTGAACACTGAAATGGTCCTCTCTCTTTCATTTATATAGAGCTAGCTACCCAATAAAGCAGTCTCTCCAGTCTCTCACCATTAACGTACACTGCTTCCAAATTTCACCCCATAACTCTTCTTTAATTCTTGCTCAGTTAATTAATCATCTCCATAGACACTTCACCAATCCTTTACTTGATCCATACCATTCCATATATAGATATAGATATAGATATATAAAAGCAAAAAATGAAGTTTGGCAAAGAATTTGTGTCACAAATGGTGCCAGAATGGCAACAAGCATACATGGATTATGACTACCTAAAAACCCATTTGAAAGAAATCCAAGATTTCAAGCGAAGCAGAGCACCATCAACACCCAAAGGCCTAAAGAGAAAGCTCTCACTTTACAGAGCTTTCAGTGGCCTAACAAGAAGATCCAACAACAGTCCCAAAAGCCCAACAGCACAACCAGACATTGAAAACCAAGTCTTTCTGGTCAATTCGGTCAGGGAAGGAGGCTCGGTGGCCAGGAGACACGAGACGGTGTTCCTCAGGGCGGCGGAGGAAGGTGGCGAGTACGAGATGGTGTACTTCAGAAGGCTGGATGATGAGTTCAATAAGGTGTTGACGTTTTATAAGTCTAAGGTGGAGGAGGTGGTGAAGGAGGCTGAGGTGTTGAACAAGCAAATGGATGGTCTGATTGCTTTTCGGATCAAGGTGGAAAAACCTCAGAGATGGTTCGATAGCGCGGCAGAGATGGCTCGTCTTGCTTCGGATGTTGCTGCTTCTACAGCTGCATTATCGGCCTCCACACCACATTCAGTCAGAGGAACCAGTAAGTACTGAGTTTCTTGTGATGATAAAGTTATTTTTGATGTGTCCTTTAGTTCGAAAAAAATGCTTAAAATTTTTTAAATTTTAAATTTTTAGAGTAGATAGCTATTAACACGAAAACACACTTTCATATTTATCCATTAAATAAACAAGCAAAGTTCGAATAATGCTCGACTTGACTGGCTGCATTCACGAACATGTTTGTGCCAGAAGTAGCTCTTTGGGCACCTAGATCATGTGTCGTAGCATGCTGTAATTTTTCAATTTAATTAATTCTATCTTCAATGTGTTTCGGTTAGATTTAATATGTTAAAAATAAATATAATTGTGTTGAACGTATTATTGGCTATAATCGTGTCTTGTTTGCGGTACTTGTAGTTCACCATTTCCTTTCTAGTCAATAAAGCTCGAGTTTGAACTCTAACTCAAGAATGAGTCGGGATTCATTAAATGAGTTATGACCTACATGTATACGGGGTTGCCTCGGTTAATTTTTTTTTATAGTAAAACACCCTTCTAATTTTTGTTTTTTTTAAAAAAAATTATATATACCCATAAAATATTACTATTACTCCCTTAAATTATTAAAATATTTGATTTAAACCTTCACCCCTCTTGTTGCTAATCATTTTCTGTGCTTTCAATTATCAAATGGTTCTTAACCAAGTGCTTCTATTACACACACAAAAGAAAAGAAAAAAAGAAGGTGGTTTAGAATTAACCAAACACCTTCTAGCCTTTCAAAATTTCATAATTATCCTTGATGTGCAGGAAGAACTTTCATGGAAACAATAGAAGAAGAAAGGTTGAGCAGATCACAGGGACAATCGGATGAATCCGGTGATGATAAAGAAATAAATGAGGTGAGAAGTAGCAACCAAAATGTCCGAGAACAGAAGCAAAACAGCATCAAGACAATTAGACCAGCTCCATTAGAAATACTTGACCATGTGAAAATCAACAACACTGTTGAGACTCCGCGGTCCACCCTCAAAGCCTTCCTCAATGTTCCTCATCAGACAAAACTGAATTTCAATAGTGAAAATCTAAAGAAAGTGGAAGGACAACTTCAGCAGGCTCTCATCGAATTCTATCACAAGCTTCGGCTTCTCAAGAGCTACAGGTAACAGATTATTAAATCACAAAGTTTTATTAATTGGCCGGCTTGCTTTATTCTGGTCTGATTATATATTTGATTCTTCTGGTAATTGATAAACAGCTTCTTGAATATGTTGGCATTTTCAAAGATCATGAAGAAATATGATAAGGTATGTATCCTCTATTGAAAACTCAGATGCTTCTTTTCATCTCAACAATTCGTTTTACGTTTGCTATAGTTAGAGCAAGTTCAAGTTGAAATGAAAAATCCTTGGTATTCTCTGTTGCAGATAACTTCAAGAAATGCATCAAAACAATACTTGAAGATGGTGGATAACTCCTACCTTGGTAGTTCTGATGAGGTGAGATCATTTATCAAGCACAAGATAGGCCTCCACACCAAAGAGGTTCAAAATTTCATTTGGATAAGTAGGATGGAAAAGAAAAGAAAAAAAAGAAAATAATTACATTAGTTACAAGAGAAAAGAAATGAAATGATAACTTAATCATTCATTTGCGTTTGAATAAGTCATGATGGAAACGAAAGAAATGATAATAGTAACTCATACTTTTGTCTCGGAAAAGATAAAGAAGAGAAAAGAAATGAAACTATCTTATTAAATGTACTATTCTAACCTTTTGCATTGCAACTTTACAATTTTAATGTTTCTAAACCAAACATGAAAATAGCTATTCCTCCATCAATTCAAACCAGAATACACTATATAGATATATTATAAGAATCAATTCATGATCTATTTTGTGCCGTTATAGGTTACAAGGCTTATGGAGAGGGTTGAAGCTACATTCATCAAACATTTCGCCAACTCAAATCGCACTAAAGGAATGAGAATCTTAAGACCAAAAGCAAACAAAGAAAGACATGGAGTAACATTTTCCTTGGGTAAGATTTCTACCATAAAAAGTTCCACAATTCTTATATAAATTTGTATTGTAGGATTGCTTTTGCCTCTGAATCCCTCTCTGTTATTTACCTTCTCTTGAATTTTCGTACATCGGGAAATTTTCAGGCTTCTTTGCTGGCTGCACAGTAGCTCTCATACTGGCACTTGCTCTGATTATACATGCACGCAATATTCTTGACAAGAAAGGAAGAACCCAATACATGGAAACAATGTTTCCCCTTTACAGGTAATTAATTAAGAACCGGCTCAAATGATGCTTCTTATTAAATGCAGTAAAGCTTAGCGCGCAGAGCTTTGCACTCAACGCACCACTAATACGATCCTGAACTACCTTTGCAGCTTGTTTGGATTCATTATAGTTCACACGCTTATGTATGCTGCAAACATATACTTCTGGAGGCGTTACCGAGTCAATTATTCATTCATATTTGGTTTCAAGGAAGGAACTGAGTTGGGTTATCGAGAAGTTCTCCTCCTGAGCTCTGCTTTTGCAGTACTAGCACTTGCCAGTGTGCTTGCGAACCTTGATATGGAAATGGATCCAGAAACACTTGATTACAAAGCAATCACTGAACTTGTCCCTCTGGGATTAGTGGTGGTAAGTACTAAATAGTTAACTAAATTTACGCCACTTTTTTCATTGTCCTACTTCCAAAGTGAGCTTAAACTGTACTTTTCTCGTCTTCTGTAGCTTGTAATCGTCATATTGCTTTGCCCCTTCAACATCATTTACCGATCAAGTCGCTTCTTCTTACTCGCATGTGTGTTTCACTGCATCTGTGCCCCTCTCTACAAGGTAAAAAGATGGTGGCAGACCTTTCGCAAAACATTCAAGATTTCGAATCATTTTTTCTACCAATTTGCTAGTGGCCTAGCGGTACCAAGCCCGTACTTCTCAAAGAGAGGTCAGGGGTTTGAGCTTCCGTGAAGGCACGTGTGTGAGTACGCAGGGAAAAAAAAAAATTAAAAAAAAAAAAAATAATCATTTTTCTAAGCAGTGATTTCCTTTCCTCTGCAGGTGTCGCTTCCTGATTTTTTCTTGGCGGATCAGCTAACTAGTCAGGTGTGTATATGGCCTATGTTATGCTAAGCTTCAATCACATTTGACCTATTGCTTGAAAATTAGTTTTTAAGTGTCAATTGTTGTGTCAGTGCAGGTGCAAGCAATTAGAAGTCTGGAGTTCTATGTTTGCTACTATGGTTGGGGAGACTACAAGCTCAGAGCAAACAGTTGCAAAACAAATGATGTTTTCAACACTTTCAATTTCATAGTTGCTGCGATTCCATATTGGTCGCGCCTCCTGCAGGTATGTACTCCATTACTTGGAAAGCATATGGTGTTTTCAATAGGTGTTTCAATTTTGTATTATTTGAGTGACTGTGAGGTTTAAGCACAGGACCTTCAACCCACCCCTCACGTGTGACTTTAATGTTTAGATCCTTCAACAAAGTTCAAGTACAAACTACTAACTATTGTAACTAGGAAAAGTTGTCGGAGAAAACACTGTATTCTAAATGCTATCAAAGGTGCCTAAAACAGTTCGTGTTCTTTTCAGTGTCTCAGGCGTTTGATAGAAGAGAGAGATGTTACGCAAGGACTCAATGCGTTGAAATACTTGTCGACAATTTTAGCCATTAGTGCAAGAACAGCATACACACTCAACAAAGGCATGAGTTGGAAGATAGCAGCCTGGATTTTATCAGTCACTGCAGCAATCTTCGGTACATATTGGGACCTCGTTAAGGACTGGGGGCTTCTACAACCGAATTCTGATAACCGTTGGTTGAGAGACAAACTCCTTATCCCCCATAAAAGTGTATATTTCGGAGCCATGGTGAGCAGAATAATTAACAATGAGATTTACTCTTCATTTTTTTAAAGCAAACACACACACACCATTATTCACAATACGTTCCTAGTAGGAGTCTTACTCTCAACCTCCCCCTTTGGGACAGAGATATCATACCATTGGACCAGACGCCCTTTGGTAGATTTACTGTTTGCTGTGTCAACGCACATTCAGGGAAAATTCTAACAAATTCTAACAAAGTTGTTGAAATATGCAGGTCTTGAATGTACTATTGAAATTTGCCTGGCTACAAACAGTGTTAAATTTGAGAGTTCCTTTTCTGCATAGAGAAACCATGATAGCACTTGTTGCTGTCCTTGAGATCTTTCGTCGCGGCATGTGGAACTTCTTCAGGTAAATTGGTGCTAATACCACAATTTCGATTATTTCAGTTTATAATCCTTCAAACTTTTAATTCTCTTTTTACTGATGATTGTTTCATTTGGTTGATGAATCAGGTTGGAAAACGAACATCTGAATAATGTTGGCAAGTATCGCGCATTCAAGTCAGTTCCACTACCTTTCAACTACGACGAAGATGAGAACAAAGAAGAGTAGAGTTTTCACAACATTGAAAATGAAGCCACCAAAAAGAGGAAATGAAAGTCAAGTAAATGCTAAATAGGCATGTCTGTGAATGTAGTAGCCATTCTTTGTCCAATTTTTTGAGTAATTCTTTGGATTTTAGATCCTGATAGTGAGAAGAAGTGAATTCATTTTGTACATAACATTCAATTAATTCAAATCTACAGATAAATAACCCTCAAATACATGAGACAATGATCATAACATTCTTCAATAATTTCATTTATGTCTCATTTGGTCATTATTCAAAGCAGGAAACAGCTCCTTACATCCCACCCTCCTAGACCTTGCAATGATAGAAAAATGGAGCACCCCCTCTTGTCTAATAGTTATGATCACGTATGTGACAGTTAACTGTAAACCATTTGAATCGAGAGTCACATGTTTTGACTCTAAACTTGCAGTGCTCGAGTGACAAAGTTACGATTCTTTTTCTTCTTTCTTTCCGCTCTCTCATAAACCTCCCTTGCGAATAAAACTAACTTACGCGTACCTCTCTTCCTAGTGATGGAACGTCAAATGCACTAATAAATTTGTTTAATTTACTGAAATGCTCTAAAGTTGCTATGGTAAATGATTGTAGTACTAAATGTATATGTGTGAGAGAGGAGATGGAGGAATGATAATATGAGAATTTTAATTTATTAAGTACATGACAACAACAAAATTTGTCATTTACATGCGTTAACCTTAATAGAAGGGAGGTCCGTGTAAATTTGTTTCATTTTTAAGAAAGATACGAATAATTTATCAAACTATATAAAAGATGCCTATAATTATGACAAACTATAAAAGAGGTTAGTGTAAGCTTGACATGCATTCCAAATAAACCCAAGACTAAGCAAACTCTATGACCCCTACACTTGAAATAAATTAGATATATCATTTTAAAAGGTCTTACAAAAGAAGTCGGTTAATACAATTGAACAAAATTGTGTTTTTATTTAATTTGTTAACGAACATAAGCCCATTCAACAAAAGGCAGTCAATTTTTTGTTAATCTTTTAAAATTAGTTTGAAGTAAAAATTTATTCAAGTGAGCTTGTCTGTTGTGATTTTTGTCTTTATTTTTTTAGTTTTTATTTATTTTTTATCAATAAAAGAGTCATCCTAGATCCAGACAGTCGTTTCACCGACGCTAATGCCCAAATAAAGCCGACCCATATGAATAGTAAGTGAGACCCACACAAATCCAAACAAATAGTCAGTCACAAGTGGCAAGTGAGATCTACACAAATCCCTAGGAATAGTCCGAACAACAACAGTCACAGCAAAAAGGAGTACTCTTAATACGTAGTACAAGTAAAGAAGGGTAAAGTGGAAAAAACCTTCTGAACTTTACTCTCTCTACCTAAAAACCCCCATAAATTATTTTTTTTATAATTAATTTCTTGAATTATCAATTTTTTTGCAAAATGTACCCACTGGTGAAGTTCTGTTTGATTTCTTCAGCCAATTAGGCGCGTAATGCCCACATGCCAGCCATATATCTTTAAAATGACAAAGCTACCCTTATACTATTAAATGTATAAAATTAAAATTGAAAAAAAAATAAAAATTCCAAAATTAAAACCAAACCCTATCTGAATTTCACCACCGCCCCTCAACCACATTCTCTTTCTCAATATCGCTGTCGCGACCTCATCACCGCTATGAACCTGCTGTCGTCGCCGCCACCGCTGCGAACTTGCAAGCAGCGCGCATCTCCATCTCCGGTGCCGTGCTCTCACCCTAAATCTCCTCTAAGACACCGTTGCTTCAGCTATGGCTGGAATATCACCAAGTAGCAATCAAGTATAGAGTTGATGGTGATGGCGATAACTGTGAGAATATTGTGATGGTGTTTCGACGACGACAAGACCCACCGACGTGATGTCTGTTGCAGCGGGAAGTTTTATTTATAATATGGGTTTGGCCATTAGTTGAGAATTTTACAATTGGGCTTGGTGAGTTTGTTATCGTCGAAACAGCCTGTTGAGGAGTCAACGAGGATGGGAATTTTGAAATTGGGTTTGGTGAGTCTGTTACTCAATTTGCAGGCCGGACGTGGTCAAGAAGGCTATAAAACATGGCTTCTCTGTTGAGGAGTTTTTCGGGCATGTGGGAGGTAACAAAAAGAACCCCTAGTTGGAAGAAATCAACAAGGACGGGAAGCGGTCCAGGTTTCGATCAATGAACTGGTCGTCGATGTCATTTATTTAAAGGTAGCAATTGCCATCAAGACATGGCTCCCCATAGCGAGTGGCGACCGGCGATGGTGATGGGTTGTCTTCACTTTTGTACTGTAAATGACGAACAATTGTCATCAAAACATAACTCCGAAAAACGAGTGGTGACCGGCGATGGTGATGGCGATGGCGATGGCGATGGATTGTTTGCACCTTCCTACTGTAAATGGCGATGGATTTTTATTTGGGGTTAGGGTTGAACTGGCAGATTGGGTTTCAAATTGGTGTTCTGAGGAAGTTTAGGTTTAGCAAATTGGGAAGCAGATAGGATTCCGGCGAAACTCCTCATCGTCGCCTCGCTACTGCATGCGCCTGCTGGTGCACTGTAATTATCCCCGGAAGAAGGCAGAACAGGTGGTCGTTGCACAGGTCGCATGTTTAGTTATACAAAAATGAGGGGATGGGGGTTGATAAGATGACGTGTTGTACAATTCTAATTGGTTCTTGAGATTTTGGCTGACACATCAGCAACACAAATATTTGTGAAGTATTAAAACAGTGTCGTTTCACTAGAGGGTATATTCGTAATCCTCTATTTTTGGTACCAGAGATCTCATCATTGTCCTCAGCTGCAACTTTTTAATAGTTCAGGGGGGTACTTGTTAAATCAGGGGGTTTTGTGCAATTGCCTGATAGTTCAGGGGGGTTTTGTGCACTTTACCCAGTAAAAAACAATAGCAAAAAGACAACAAAAAATAAAAAAATAAAAAATAATATAAAGAAATAAAGAACAGCAAAAGGATAGACTATATATATATATATATATATATATATATATATATATAAATAAATAATTGCATGTTCATAATACATCATTAATTTAAGAATAATGATAGGGAGATCGATGAATTAATCCCGAATAAGTGTTGAATCTAACATGTTTTTGTCCACCTCATTTACTTAAACAGTTTTCAAAAATAATTATTTAACACGTCATAAAAATGACCAATCACGTCAAATTTGATACTAATTCGGTGATTTCTTTTCATTTCCCCTATCATTACTCTTAATTTAATGATATAAATGAGAAACAGAATGAGAATGATTGAAATGGGCATGCTCAAATGCCCTGATCTATTCATTTAAAACTTTACCCTTTTTATTTTTGCAAGTATTAATAAATTTTTTAGACTTGTCTATTCTTTAAGTATTTTATTGATCTGAAGGGGACAACAAAAGCACATAGTGGAAATAGACAATTGAATTAATTATGCATATAAGATTAAAGAATATAGAATATAAAAATGAACAAAACATGACAGCGTTAAAATTGTCATGACCCAACAAACGACTAAAGTCTCAAACTTACTTTATTTATGTAAGTAAGAAATAAAGTGGTTCTTAGTTAATTCATTTAGTTTTATATTATTTTTTATTATTAAATCATATAAAAATAATAAAAGACCGAAGTATTCATTGTGAATTTGTGATTTAATCACTTTGAGATGTAAAAGTGTTTGTTAGACACTAGTGATTGTAGTCGCGTATAATAGCTAAAGATTGAAAAAGAGTGAAGAGGACTAGAGGAATGCTAGTGATAGGCCTTAGCTTGCTTTGATAGTCAAAAACTGATGGCAGGGTCTTTCTCTCTCTCTCTCTCACACACACATATATATATAGCTATCCAATAGAGGTGGGACATAGTTTCATACATGTCGTTATGACGTGTACTCATCTTTCCCATTGCTTTTACTAAGGAGTTCACCTGTGCCTGAACTACTACCATTTTATCCACAAGGCCCAATGTAGAACTCTCAGCTTAAACTGACTGATGTCCTTCCTCCAGATTTTCTTCAGTGGCTATGGCTTTAGAGTTCTTCGTAGACCGTGGTATTTTTGTTTTTTTAACACTACCTAATTGGGTCCCACTGAGCGTGCAAATTTATGTTCGCGCGTTTTTTGGCTCACAAGGCCGATGGAGTTTGCAGGCGTGCAAGAGTATGTAAATACTCAAAAAATGATTTGAACACCAAACTATCTCTTTTGGTGGCTGACTTCAAGCGATTGTGTAAGAAAGAGAATATAAAGAACTCTCGGCTGGATTCTTTTTCTACCTTGATGCAAGGACTTTTTATAGCAGTGTTTAAAAAAAAGAAAAGAAATGCAATATAAAGTAAAAAAATTAAAATGAACTAGTTAAATTGAAATGGTCTATATATGTGTGTGTGTGCGTGTGTGTTGGGAGGGGGGGTAGTAAATTTTTAGAAAAGAAAAGAAAAGTCAAAGTAGGATTTTTCTTGGTGGGATCCACCATTAATGCACATTTGTATGGCCAAGAGGCCATTTGATCTCTCATTTTCTCTCTCCCCGTCAAAGCTCCATCTCCTTCATTATCATTTATTTTTCTTTTCCTTTTTGCTTCAAGCTTTAGACTTTGATTTCTCTTTCATTTTTTAGAGATTTTTGGTGCCGTTTGCGGCAAAACGGAGAGCTCGGCGAGATCTTCAAGTTGATGTAAGCAATTTTATCGTTGGCCAACCATAGAATTTTCAAAAATTGGGCTTGGAATTCGGGTTTTTGCATCCTTTGAGGTAAGGGTGCTCTAATTTACAATTTCTTGGATTTCTTGTGAAGTTTTCTTTTAATTAGACTCTATGGATACTTAAATTTAATTTTTCTTTATTATGTTTGTTGTGGTTGTTGGTATTTAGATGATAAAGTCATGCTAGGTGTTAAGTGAGCTTAGAAATATGATTAAACCTTCTGTGATGAATAAGCATGCTTAGTGTTGGTGTATTATATGCCTATGTTTTCAAATTGCTATGAAAAATGATGTAGTACTTATAACAATGAATGATTGTATTTTATGCTTTATCTATTTAAGTTGTTGGATATGCTAATTGAAAGTATGTAAAATGCCATAATTTAGAAAATATAAGAATGTGATATTGTGTGGGAATTCATATTTTAAGCATGCTTGAATAATATGGATGAAATGTAGGAAATTTCTATATTGTCATAGAATTGAAGGATTTGCATAGTTCATGCTTTATCATTGGGAAAATAAAAAGGGAAAAGTTTGTTTTAAAAACAAATGAAAATATTTTTGGGGAAAAGTTTTCGAAAGTGTTTTGAAAACCCGTACACCTAGGAGGCGCTTAGTGGTCCGTGGTATTAGTGTGATCTAGAGGGGGGCTAGAGAAAGACTCTAGTGTGGTTGAGCTACCTAGGCCCAGACGACACCATGGAGGTGTCATATGGTCGGGGAAAGCTAGCCAACCCCTCATTCGTGATGCCTTGGAGGTGTCTTAGGTCGGATTGCCCTAACAGTTTGAAGGATTGAAATGGTATCGTTTCGGAAATGGGGAGCAACATTGCATAGCATGGCATTGCATTGGCATACATTGTACATTTGGTGGTTAGACGACTTGAGTATGCATTGTTGGTATTATCATTGTTTGCTTGTTTTCCCCGAGGCATGACCCCACTTACTTGTACTCTATTCCTTATGTGAATTCACGGGGTCATAAAAAGTGTGTCTTAAACACTTCCTACTAAGCTTATGCTTACCCCTTTAATATTTTTTTTCAGGACACGAGAAGGAAGTGGCGGACGATGCTCTTCTAAAAGTTTTGATGGGCTAGTGGACTGTTTTGGCATATTTTGTAGCTATGACCTCAAATTTTTTTTTTTTTTTTATAAGCCTTGGGGTGGCATGTATATTATGTATCGACCTTGGAATTGACCATAGTGCCCTTAGACGACCTCAGGTTCGGGTTAGGACTCGGTTAGCAATTCGGACCCTCAGATTCGGGTCGTTTCAAATTTGGTATCGGAGCTTTAGGTTCGAAAACCTAAGGACGACGGGTAGTGGCTTGCCTAGAGGGGTAGAAGGTTGACCTGCGTTGATTATTTGTTGGTGTTTATGTACTTGTTATTTTATGAAGCATGGCTACGTGCTACTTGTTTATAAGTTTACATTTTTGAAGGCATACCCATTTGCTAAGTGCCTGCATGTTTAAATTGTCGGTATATGTAAATGAAGTGTTTATTGTTTTGAAAAGCATGTTTACTTGTTACTTGTTTATGTATTACGGTGTTGAGATACATGCTTGCTTGCTAAATGTTCACATGCTTATGTGTTTAAATGTTAAAGTATGTGTTACATGGCCATGTATGCGGCATAATTATATGATCTAATCGTATAAACGAAATATGAAAGTAATGGAAAGTATGTTAATTATGATAAAGTGGCAAGTGGTAGGCACGGATTGTGTAGCTATTTTTTTATTTATGATATTGTGACGGGTAGTCGGGCATGGTTTATGCCAATATGTTTTATATATATGAAAGGATGATGACTAGAAAGTAGGTGTACCGTTAAATTTTAAATAAAGAGACACGATTGTATCATGGTAAATGGTACAATTATTATTTATATGTTTATGTGTGTATACGAGGTTGAGTATGAGATAGTTATTAGTATGGCAGAGTACTTGTTGTGGCATAGATGATAGTTTGAGTTTTTACCTGAGTAGGTAAGGAACTCTGTTGCTTCAAGGTTGTTGGGTGCCTGTTTTTACCGAATGAAGGGCGTGGATTTTTAGCTCGTGGATTGAGCTATTCGGTGCGCGGTTATCTTAGTCTTTCTATTGCTTTCATAGTGTAGTGCTTAGGGTACGACTTTCGAATGATTGCATGTGGTAAAGTGTGGTGTCCAGGGTGAGATGTATGAGTTTCAGGTGTTAGTATATAGGTTTTATGACCGGAAGTGTCAGGTGTATGATGTGACATTTTTGTGAGGAATGTATGACCTTAGGAAGTTAGTGTTTATGACTTAGGTCGCGGTTTGGTGTGGAGGTTCCTTTCGAACTGGGTTGGTTCTGATTATTGTAGGAACTTGTTAGACTTTGTAAGTCAAGGATGGTGTAGGCATAAACCAGAGTTATGCCAGTGCCGGGTGACCAACTAGTATATGTGGTTCATTACGTGATTTTACAAGAGTATGTTTCAGAGACTAGTTAGTTGAGGAGTGATTCTTATTTCGGATAACTATAGGAGTGTGCCGGGTAATTGACTCTCGGTGAGTTGATTGCATAGCTCGGTGGATGAGCGGAGTTATAGGTCGTCATAGTTGTCGAGAGAGTCTCATGGTGGTGTATAGTGGACAATTTTAGCTGTGTAGTGTAGGATTGGACGATAAAGCAGGTATTATGCAGTCATCGGTATGTTTGGTGGTTGCAGATGAAGTGATAGATGGTAGGTACTGTGTTACCAAATGAACTGTGCTTTAGAAATTGTAAGCTGTGGACTGGAGTTGAACTTTACGTTGCGTATGGGGTATAAGGAGGTAGTGCTTGATGTTTAAGGATTCAAAGAGATAGACTGATGATTGGAATGATTGGGACGAGGGTGATTCTGTAGGTCTAGTTGGTAGCCCCATTTGACTTTTGTCAGGATCAAGAATGTTCTGAGGAATGGTGAAGAGGAGAGGTAATGATGTTAAACCAATGGTGTGAAGTTATCTTACTTAGGCATATAGATTGTTTTGGGAAGAATGGTCGGAGTAGTCGATTAAGTGTTAATGACTGATTGTGTTGTAAATGGTTTGAGGAGACATTTGGATGTTGAGCATTCTGGTTTTTGTGCTCATTTATCCTTTGGGATTTGTCGGAATGGTATTGCCGTATAGAGATTCTTTTCTAGTGGCAAGTAGTGGATGTTGTGGAAGGCATCGAGAGTAATGTTTATTCTTTTGTTATGATGGTGTTATAGGTTGAATTGCTTGGTGGTGACTTGGTGATATAGTGAGATACAAGGTTTGAGATGTCATTCGAGTATAATGGTAGTAGAGGCGTTATGGCGTGATGTTTAGTATTAATGAGCAGAATCGTTTGGGGTATGATCAAAGGGTGGATTGGGGAATATGAGTTGTTGTTGTATATTGTCAGGTAAGTGATGGGATTATGCACCAATTGAAGCGATTGTGGTCGGCTTAGTCTTTAGAGCCAGAGAGGACGATGTTACCAGATAGACACCTTTTTTCTTTTGACGAGTTAGTGGGTTATTGTGACTGAGTTTAGTCACGAGTCGGGTGGGTACAGTGATTGAGGCAGTATCGTCTGGAAAGGTAGTGATGGAATAAGTGGTAAAGTGTCATTTTATGCCATAGGGCTTGTCATTAAGGAGTGACGGGATGCGGTGTCCAATGGGTTGTGATCATTTCTAGTGTTGGTATGTTGTGAGCATTGATGCTCTTGTTTGATGGTTGTGTTGTGAGTTGTATCTTAGTACTCTACGAATGGGAGGTAGGGATCTGATTAGTTTTGGTTAGCATGGGCGTTGCGGGTATCGTATGCGAGGTTTCTGTGTTGATAGTGTATGATGATCCGTTAGTGGCAAGGTCGCCTAGAATTGAGTTCATTGTTCCGTACGGGTATCCATGTGGTTCTTCTCTTTGTGTGTAAGGAGTTTAGTTCATCTTAGGTGAGATTGAGTGTCTATGGTTGGACAGTTGGTGTATAGCATATGACAAGGTGTCGGGTGCATTCAGGTACGAGTCGTCAGTCTCTTGTGAGAGCGGGGTTTGTTACCTTTTCCGTTTGTTCTAGTCCTGACAAGTACGTCGTTTGTTGTAATTCTTGTTCTCCATTTAGGAGTTATGCGCGTCCGCAGATGGACGGACCTATGTATGGTTTGTTACGCTGTTAGAGTTCACCGGTAAAGGTTTGGTTGTAAGAGTCGACTTACTCCCATGAAGGGAGGTGGGGTCTTTGGTTTTTGTGGTGCTTGTTCTGAGAGTGGTCTTGACTAGTGGTGTTTGAGACATGAGTTGCCGAATAAGGATAGTGTGTTTCTGGTGTATGGTACTAGCGGTGATGGCTAGGGGTGTGTCGTGAACTGTAAGTTCAAAGATAGTTAGGTGATGTGATGTGAGTCATGTACTCGGATGTTTGTACAGGCGTTTGATTCGAGTAGTGTCTTGAGGATAAGTGTCGATGTCGCCTTAGAACTACGTGATTAAAGAAAGCGAATGTGGGATTCTGTTGAGGAATAATGGGAATGATTGATTTTGATTTTGAGGTTTCAGGCATGGGACGGTCGTATTGTGTGTTTTGAAGAAGTAAGAATTGAACCGAATGATGTTATGGAGTCATCTACCTGGTATGGGTGCTATGAGATCATTTGAGAGTTTTTATGCTAGTCGATGATTATGACGTTTGGTGCTGTGTTATTACTAGCTTGTTAGGGTTATTTGATTAAAGTATGATTGGGATTTTTAGAGTAAGTATGTGACTATTTAGCCGTTGTGGTTACGTAGAACGATGGATTAATAGCGAGTGAATCTCATGGTTGTCTTGTGGACTGTGTGAGAGTATATTTGAGGTTTGGACCTGAGGATAGGAATAACATCTGTGTTGAGACCAGATTGATGATGAGAATAGCCTAGCCAACCATTTCTCCTGAATCAATCCCTCTTAGCATGATGTCGGGTTAATGGTCAATAATTGTTTCAATTTGTCAGGGATAGTGAGAGCACGATATTGCGCGTTGTGTCACTGTGACAGTGTGGATTCGGATGATTTGTTTTGGGTGACGAAGCATGTTAGGTAGTTGATAAGCGCCGAATATTACATATTCAAGTGCCCTTTCTTGCATTAGTTAAGTTCATTATTAGAGGATAATGTACAATTTTAATTCAGTTGTGTATTTCTTTCTGATTTCAGGTATTTTTCCCGAGAATGATCAAAGAAGTGATTTTGACAACTTTCTGTTGAAATACGTGTGCCGTGTCGGGGAGTTATCTTCGAGACCTAACCTCTTCAGTCGCCGTTTTTGTGAAGTTCGTGGCTTAGTGTTCATAGTGGAAGCCGCGTCAGTGCTCTGGCTCGAAAAGGCTTACGAGAAGCCTCGATTTAAAGCTGCAAATGGCAAGCTCCCACGGGCGCTTGCCAATCCCCCTTCCTCTCTGCCAACTTTCGCGAGCCCTTGATCAGTGCCCGCGGAAGCCCCAGCGAGCCACCATGGGAGTTTGTCGCGCCATCGCAGGCGCCCGCCAAACATACCAGTGCCCTCTTCGAATTTGCAAGCTCCCGCGGGCGCCCGCTGATCTGCAGAAGGCAGTTCAACTGCCCCTGATTTCCAACTTTCTGGTTCCCTTATCCTTCTTTTGTGTGGTCTAGCTTCATGCAGAGGGGAGAGCTTGGGATTTGGAGTATGGGGAGTAGGTTTTGAGTGTATAAAGAGGAGAAGCTTATTATTTTGGATATATCTCATATTTTTGGTTAAGTTATAGAGAGAGAAAGTAGTATTCTTGAGGGGTTTGGAGTTTTAGCTTGTTGGAGGGCAAAAATGGAGTTCTTCTTCATCTCTTCCTCTCCCTTCATTGCTCCTATGGGTAACTAATTCCTATCTAGGGAGGTGATGAAGCCCCATTTTGTAAGCATTGCTATGTTTTGATTTATATTTGGGGTATAATGTATATATGTAACTTTTCTATGAACTGGAGCACTCCATATGATGTAATGAATCTCATTATCTATAAATGATCATTTTGGGTCATATATCTTGTCTTAGATTGTTTTTCTCTCATGATTATATTGCTACATTTTTATAGTGGCAATGGAGATGAGTTCATGGAAGTGTTTTTATTGGCATTATATTTAGGAATTTTGATAATCTATTGCTTAGGGTTTTCCTTTTGATAGATTCTTCTTGATTTCTATATCATGTGCTCTTATTATGAGATTAAGGGCTTGACAATTTATGGCTTGGTGATCATGTCTAAGGTTGCATTCTAGTTTAGGTAACCAAAACATGTAAGCCTTGATAGGTTATTCTTGTATCTTGATTTTATATATTTCTTGAAGGTAATGTATCAATGTTGTGTTGTTGCATTCCACGGTTATATATATATGTATTTCCCCAAGTAAATCATTTCCTAGCATACTTATTGATGGGTAGTGGATTCACTTCCCTAGTCCCTTTTTAATTGTCTTTGCCTCTTTACTTCTTAGCATTAATGTTTTATGCACTTTTCAATTCATAATCTTAGTGACAATCTAACAAATCCTCTATAACCCCCTTTATCATTCTAAAAATGACTCTAGACACCTAAGTTGCCATAAACTAGCAGTCCCAGTGGTTCGACTTACCCGACCAATAGCCCTATTTTATAATGATTTGTGCTATTGCAAAAGGGTTGAATTATAATTGATAGTACAACCGATCAATTTTTGGTGCCGTTGCCAGGGACTGCACACGGTTTAGCAACCGAAGCTCTAGGGTTAATTTTGGTTTGATTGTCAATATTGTGATTTGTGAATATTTCTTATACGGTTTTGACCATCTTGGTGTTGAAAGTTATTTGTGAGATTCTAGGGACTTGATGCTCACCGAGGGAACGCTAACAAATTTGTAAGTCTAGAGGACTCCAGGTAAGTCTCTTGGCCTTCTAGTTTCGAAATTGTTAATATTGTGCATGTGTAAACTTGGTGAGAGTTAAGTTGTGAAGCCCTTGTTAAGGCTATTTTCTTGTTTATTTTCAATTGTAAAGCATCGGTCCTTGTTGTGGCCATTTAATTTCTGTCTTGATAATTGAGGAGAAAGGGAACATCGTATGTGGAGTTTATGATGATGATTTATTGTATTGATTGTGGGGTGTGTTGTTGATGTTTGGCCGTAGATCACTCTCCCTACCAACTCTAGAATCGCCAGTTGATATAAATTCTCTTGAAAGAACTCTTAGACGAACCCTTAGGGAATCTTCTCATATAAGAGAGCTTGAAACTGAATTTAACACAATGGACGAAAATGTAGGAAATGTCAGAAATGAGGGGATTAATAATGATAGGGTCAAAATTCCAAATGTGGTTCCCATGACTCTAAGGGACCACTTCATCCCTACCACTTATGATTCTCCCTCTTGCATAGTGATGCCAAATATTGAGGCCGCTCAATATAAAATTAAATCTAGCACTATCCAAATGCTTCCATCTTTTTATGGCTTTAAAAATGAGGACCCTTATAAGCACCTTGATGAATTCCTTGAAATATGCTCTACCATCAAGATGAGGGGCTTTCCTGATAATGCTCTCCAATTGCATCTCTTCCCATTCTTATTAAAAGGGCAAAATATTGGTTGAACTCCCTTGCTGCCAATTCCATCACCACATGGGCTCAACTGCAGCAAGAATTCTTAAAGAAATATTATCCAGTGAGTAAAACCAATTTAATGAGGCGTTCCATTCTTAGCTTTTCACAAAGCGAAGGGGAATAACTCTATGAGACTTGGGAGCGATTTCAAGACCTCCTAAGGAAATATCCGTACCAATTAATTCCAAAATGGCAATTGGTGCAAGCCTTCTATGCTGGGTTAACCAACCCACATAGATTCATGGTTGACTCATCTTATGGAAGGATGTTCATGTCCAAAAGTGCGGATGAGGCATGGACCTTACTTGAAAATTTGAGTGAAAACTTATTGCAGCATAACTTTCGTAGTGCTCCAACCTCAACCAATACAAAAAACACCAACCCTTGTCAACTAAAAATGCTGAGGGAGGAATCCTCCCAGGTGGATGCCATAGCTCATAAATTCTATCAATTGATGGCAACACATCTCTCCCCCTCTTTGTCTCAAAATTCGGTAAGTGCGGTTTGTGCATCATGTACTAGTCCATTCCATCTCTCAGAAGATTGTCCCACACCGGAACAATTTCCTAATTCCAATCAAGAATAAGCAAATGCAATGCTCTCAAGGCCTGGAAATAATTCATATTCTAATACTTACAATCCCGGATGGAGAGATCATCCGAATTTCTCGTGGAGGCAACAAGCCCCACAAAATTCAAAATTTCAAAATCAAGGGCAACAAAATCAGCCCTCTTCTGAATTTCAAAATAGGCAATTTCAGGCCTCCTCAAGCTACCGTCCTCCATACAATCCAAATGTCTCCAATCAACCCCGTGTGTTCCCAACTGATGAGATCGTGGCTGTAAACAAGCAAATGATGGAATCATTGAATTAGCAAATGATGGATTCCAATAAGCAACTCTTGACATCTTTGCAACCCACTCTCCAAATGGTTCATTCTCATACTCAGTCCATAGCTAAACTTGAGAATCAAGTGGGACAAATAGCTAACTCCATGAATCAATTGCTCCAAAAGGACAAGGGTAAGCTTCCCGCTTAACTATTTGAAAATCTTAGAGGGATGCATATGTTGTTGACAACAAGGTTGATGGAAATAAGGATGAGAAAAATTCTCCTTCGAAAAATCCAAATCTAAGTACCAGCTCTTCTAATCCAAATCTTACTCATGAAAATCCCAAGTTTGTCACCCCAAATGTGAAAACTTCTTATGAGCCTAAAGCTTCGTTTTCTCAACGTCTCCAAGAGTCGACACATATTGGGAACAAGAATTTCAAAATTCAAGACATGTGGGAAGTTTTCAAGCAAGTAAAAATTAACTTGACTCTCTTGGATGCTATAAAGCAAATCCTTCCCTATGTAAAATTTCTCAAGGATTTGTGCACTCAAAAGCGCACTTCCAAAAATCATTTGCCAAAGAAGGTGAGATTAACTGAAAATGTGAGTGCAATCATTCAACACAGTGCTCCTCCAAAGTATAAGGATCCGAGCACTCCAACTATCTCGTGTGTCATTGGCGACAACAAGATAGAAAGGGCCCTCCTTGACTTAGGAGCTAGTGTAAATTTGATTCCATAGTCAGTTTACTTACAGCTTGGGTTAGGAGATCTAAAGCCAACCTCCGTGGTCTTGCAGCTTGCCGATAGATCGGTCAAGCACCCACGAGGCATTCTTGAGGATGTCATTATCAAAGTGGATAAATTCTACTTTCCGGTAGACTTTGTGGTTCTTGACACGGAACTGGTCCATGACCCAAAGAAGAATATTCCCGTGATCCTCGGTAGGTTATTTTTAGCTACGGCTAATGCTTCAATTAATTGCCGAACCGGGGTGATGGATATCACCTTTGGAAATATGCAAGTCAAGCTCCACATCTTCTATACAACTCAACATCCTTCCGATGAAGATGATTGTTTCCTTATCGATGTGGTTGATGAAGTGGTCAAAGAATCCCTCCCCTTCATTCTAAGCAAAGATCCTTTGGAAACTTGCATGTCTCATTTCGACTTCTCAAACTTTGATATTGACCAATCAATCTAAGAAGTAAATTCCTTGCTTGACATTAATGTTGTCATGGATACTCCTCCTTGGAAAATTTCAAAAGAACCGCTTCCTCAACTTTCTTGTACTCCTCCGGTCCCTTCCTTGGAGTCTCCTCCACAACTTGAACTAAAGCCGCTCTCGGCTCACCCCAAGTATGTGTTTCTTGGTGCAAATCAAACTCTTCTGGTAATCATTGCTTCTGACCTTTTAAAGGATCAAGAAACTAGCCTTTTAGCGGTGCTACAAGAGTACAAAGAAGCTATTGGCTGGGCAGTGGCTGATTTGAAAAGAATCAACCCTTTTATTTGCATGCATCGCATCCATATAGAGGAGGATGCTAAACCTTCTAGAGAGGTGTAGCGCCGGTTGAATCCCAACATGAAGGAAGTGGTCATGAAAGAAGTGATCAAGCTATTTGATGTAGGAATCATCTACCCTATCTCTGATAGCAAATGGGTGAGTCCCACTCAAGTTATTCCTAAGAAATTCAGCCTCACCATCGTTGAAAATTCCGCGGGAGAGCTCGTGCCACAAAGCACCACCACCGGGTGGCGTGTGTGCATCAACTACCAGAAACTTAACTCTACCACTAGGAAGGATCATTTTCCACTCCCATTCATTGATCAAATCCTAGAGAGGCTAGCCGGCCAAAGCTTCTATTGTTTCCTTGATGGTTATTCTGGCTATAACCAAGTGGCAATTGATCCACAAGATCAAGAGAAGACCACATTCACATGCCCCTTCGGAACCTTTGTTATAGACGAATGCCTTTTGGGCTATGCAATGCACCGACCACATTCCAAAGATGCATAATGTCCATATTTTCGGATATGGTTGAAAAATTCTTAGAGGTATTCATGGACGATTTCTCCGTCTTTGGATCCTCCTTTGACTCGTGTCTCTAAAATATATCTCTTGTACTTCAAAGGTGCAAGGAAACAAATCTCATTCTAAGTTGGGAGAATTGTTTTAGGACATGTCGTTTCAAAAAGGGGAATTGAGGTTGACAAAACCAAAGTGGAGTTAATCTCTAATCTCCCTCCTCCAAATTCGATCCGTCAAATCCATTCCTTCCTTGGACATGCCGGTTTCTATCGTCGCTTCATCAAAGATTTTAGCAAAATCTCTCGGCCCTTGTGTAATCTTCTTGCCAAGGATGTTCCATTCAATTTTGATGAAGCTTGTATGGAAGCTTTCATGAAACTACGCACTCTTCTCTCATCTGCCCCAATCATGAAACCGCCTAATTGGTTTCTTCCATTTGAGATCATGTGTGATGCATCCGATTATGCATTAGGTGCGGTTTTGGGCCAACGTGTGGAAAAACTGCCATACGTCATCTATTATGCTAGCAAGACTCTCTTCGATGCTCAGTTAAATTACGCCACCACTGAAAAAGAATTACTAGCTGTGGTATATGCCTTGGATAAATTTCGTTCCTATCTTCTTGGATCCAAGGTTATTGTCTTCTCAGATCATGCCGCTCTTAGGCATTTGCTTGCTAAAAAAGAGACCAAACCCTGTCTAATTCGATGCATACTCTTACTTCAAGAGTTTGACATTGAAATTCGGGACAAAAAAGGGACCGACAATGTTGTCGCAGACCATCTCTCTCGTTTACTCATTGAAAAATCTTCTGAATTTGCTACAGTCCGTGATTCCTTTCCGAATGAGCAACTTTTTCAGATTTCCCATTCCAATCTCCCTTGGTATGCGGATATTGTCAACTATATAGTGATAGGCAAAATTCCTTCCAATTGGTCCAAACAAGAGAAAGACCAGTTCTTCTCCCAAGTTAAGCATTTCTGTTGGGAAGATCCGGAGTTGTTCAAATATTACCTCGATCAAATCATCCGGAGATGCATTCCCGACAATAAAACCACAAGTGTCCTAAATTTCTGCCACACTCTTGCTTGTGGGGGACACTTTAGTGCCAAAAAGACTTCCGATAAAGTCCTTCAAAGCGGATTTTATTGGCCATCCTTGTTTCGGGATGCATACAATTTCTGTAAATCTTGTGAGCGATGTCAACAACTCGGATCCATGTCCCGGAGGGACATGATTCCCCTCACTCCCATCTTAATCATAGTAATTTTTGATGTGTGGGGGATCGACTTCATAGGACCATTTCCATCTTCTTATAACTATGAGTACATCCTTATAGCAGTGGATTATGTTTCCAAGTGGGTTGAAGCCGAAACTACCAAAACCAGTGATCAACTTCATTCAGTCCAACATTTTTAGTCATTTTGGTACGCCCGGAGCAATCATTTGTGACGGTGGAACTCATTTCCGAAATCGTTACCTTAAATCCGTCGTCTCCAAGTAGTCCGTCCTTCACAAGGTTGCCACACCTTACCATCCTCAAACGAGTGGTCAAGTAGAAGTATCTAATCGGGAGATTAAGCACATCTTGGAAAAAACGGTTCAACCGGACCGCAAAGATTGGTCAGTAAGACTAAACGATGTGCTTTGGGCTTACCGGACAGCTTATAAGACACCCATTGGCATGTCGCCATATCGACTTGTCTTTGGCAAGGCGTGTCATCTCCCCGTTGAACTAGAGCACTGTACTTATTAGGCCATAAAAAGGCTTAACTTTGATCTCAAACAAGTTGGCTCTACTCGTAAATTGTAACTCAATGAACTTGAGGAACTTCGAAATGATGCGTATGAAAGCAAAATCTATAAGGCAAAGACTAAAGCTTTTTATGACAAGCATATTGTCAAAAATTCTTTTGCCCCCGGATAAAAAGTTTGGCTTTTCAATTCTAGATTGAGACTCTTTCCCGGTAAACTCCGTTTACAGTGGGATGGTCCATATGTCATCACCGCCGTCTTTCCTCATGGTGCAGTCGAACTCCAAGATCCTACCAATGGATCTCTCTTCAAGGTTAATGGCCAACGGTTTAAGCCTTACATCGATGGCATAGTCCCTTTTCAAAAAGTTGAGAAAGTCTTATTGACGGACCCAATCTACGAGGAATAGTGCGCCATGCAACGCCTGGCTCGTTTAGCTATCGACAATAAATTTAGCATTCATGGAAGAAATTCTTCCATTTTCTGAGCTTTCTTTTTCCAAGTGCCTTGTTCCACAAATATTCCGGGAATTCGCTAAGTTTAACCAAAATGTGCACCTTTCCTGAATTGACTCATCTTGCATTCCATGGTCCCATTTAGTTTTCTTAGTCGTTTTCATGTATCCGTACCACGTCCGGAATTATTCCTGGTCATTTAAGCATTTGGCTCATCTAATCCAAACATTTAAATGCCTTTCGGATTTCGTGACTCTCCCTTGGGCCGTTGATGCCAAATCTTGTTCCGGTATTCCTGCAAAGCAACTAGAATCCTCCGCAATTCAAAAATCCATATTCAAGTTATTTTTCGATCCCACACCGGGCCTTGCAAGACAAGCTTAAGCTGCACAAGGCAGCTGCAGAGAGGCTCCGCGGGCGCTCGCCGCGCCACCTCGGGCGTCCGCCAAATTGGGTAGTGGCAAACCAACCTGCGCGGGGCCCCGCCAAGCCGCGCGAGCCCCTGCCATCAGTCCTTGGGCACCCGCCACCTTCGCTGGTAAGGTTTTAAATAGGCTTTCAAGCCTATTTTTCCCTCTTTTATTCTCCCTTTAACCCTTCCTTCTCTCCACTCTCACCCTCAGCCCTTTCAATCACCTCTCAATCCCTCTCTCACTTCAATCCCATTAATCTCATCCCTTTTTATCCATCCTCATCCTTCATCCATCTTCCTCATCCTCATCATCTTCCATCCCAAAGCTCTAATAAGAGAGCTTTTGGTTCATCAACTTGGGGTAAGTTTTATTCTCCCTTTCTTTCAATTTGTGAATCAATGGAGGACAGGATTGTTTTGTGGAGGATTTGCAATTGTTTGGGGTTGTGTTTTGTTGATTGCAGGTTAAAATTTTAGGGTTTTTGCATTTCTAACCTTATTTTTGCTCTCTTCCCAATTCTGCTGCACACCAGGTGTTCGTAGAAATTCCCGAACCAGCTTTCTTCATTTCAATGGCTCCTAAGGTTATTTCCAAGCGCGCTCGTTCATCCGAGGGCCCTTCTAATGTTCTTCCGACCCCAAATTGGGCTGAATGGCCAATTGAAACCGAAGCCCGATTCAACATTGCAAATACTTCCGAGAACAATTTGGAGACTGCATGGTCCGTCCGCGAATTGAGGGCCTGTGGCCTCGCCTCTCTTTTCAAACCGCGCGCTCATTCTTACTACCCGCGTGTGGTCCGTCTGTTCTACTCCAACATGTTCCACTCATGTGAGGATCCGGACAAACTCAAAACCACCATTAATGGCTATGATTATGAATTCGACCTGGATGACCTTATTATGGCTATGGATTGCCCCTTGGTTTCGCCGGTGGATGAGGCGGGCCTCTCCCTTTATGTTGAAGGTCCCGATCAGCTTACCTTAGCGAACATTGTGGGAGAAATTTGTTATGGTCAATTCACCGGCAACAGAACCACAAGCACCAATAAATCTTTCTTACCATGCCAGCTATGGTTTCTCGATTTGGTCCTGGCCAAGAACGTCTTACCCGTGCCAGGCTTTTCTGAGCGTAAGGGGGATTTTCTGAAAACCCTCTATTATGCTGAAAAGGAGTGTTGGTTTTGTGTCCCATAGCTTGTCTAGGACCAATTGCTAAAAATCTACAATGAATTAATCTTGGTTCGGTCGTGCACCACCACCACCTGGGTATTCCCATTTCCATACCTTATTACAAGGTTGCTTAAAAATGCGGGGTTCCGAGCTCCACGTGGTGAGCAGAAAGAGAAAGATGTGTTGAACTTCAACCTTGGGGTCTGGAAGTCCAAAACAGCTTAGCTTCAGACATCCCGTCAGGTCCGCATTGGTGGCGAGTTGGATTGGGGTGCTCCGGCCCCCCCTATGGCTCCTGCTCCTCCTGCTCCTGATACCCCCGCTTCTGCAGCTGCCCCTTTTGTACCACCGCCGGATGTCATGACTCACGCCTACTATCTCGCCTTGAATGCTCGTTTCGATGCCTTTTCCTTGCACTTTGATGCTATAGAGGGTGCCATCCAGAAGACTCAGGAGAATCAAGAGATTTTGCAGGCTATGCCCTAGTCATTGATTGACCGTGTACCTGCCCCACCTGGTGCTTCCTCCTCTACTCCAATGGTGGAGTGATTTTATGTTTTTCGTCTTATTTCAATTTTCAGTAGTAATTTTTAGACTTATTTTGGGCTGTGTTTGGCATTTGCTTTTCAGTTTTTCTTTTGCACTTATAACTGCATCACTTTTGCTACTTTGCATGGCTTATAATTTTTAGTCGAATAAATTGAAGTTATTTTCATTGAATTTGGATTCATATAATTCTTTCCTTGTATAGATATCTTTTGACAAGTTTTTGAAACCAAGTTTGGGGGCATGCTCTTGGAATTCACAAGCTAGCCTATATTTGCACCGCCACTCCAATCCTCTCAACTTGGTACAATTGTTCCTTTCCCCCTTTGTTCATTCTCTCTGCTTGTCCCTTGTCTTCTCACATGGGGGACAATATGACATTCAAGTTTGGGGTGCATGTGCATACTATTACATTTTGGTGCATGAGCATGTTATTGCAATTTTGATATTTTTGCTTATTTGATATGCTCGTAAGTTAATAAAATCATATTGTTTAAAGGGAACTTTTTGAAGGTTGAAGCATGTGCTTAATACTTTGTGTATAGAAGCCAAGACAAATTTTTTTTGAAAATAAAGAAACTTTTGAATTAAGCATGTTGATTCATATTCGGTTTGTATAAAAACTTCAATTAAATTTTCGTCGGATTTCATACTCTGTTATGCTTCACATTGCATATTTGCACGCCGGAAACCTAATTGTGAGGTATGCAACCCAAATTGACCCTGATTGGGACTCAATGATCTGAATTAATGACCCTAATGAATGGATATCCTTGGCATAAGTCAAAAAAAAAAAAAAAAAATCAATGACCAGTTGAAGTTCGTAGCCTTTCCAACTCGAGTTATTAAGCCCTAAGAGTGTTTCTACATTTAGCACTCTAAAGCCATCTGGCTTGGGAGTTGTTGGCCTAACACTTGTTACATGGGTTGGTTAGAAAGCTTAAAGAACTTAGACATTGCACGGTTGTTCAAAAATAAATAAAGATGGTTCGTCGAAATTCGTAGCCTTTCCAATTCGAGTTATTAAGCCCTAGGAGTGTCTTTACACTTAGCGCCCTAAAGCCATCTGGCTTGGGAGTTGTTGGCCTAACACTTGCTACGTGGGTTGGTTAGAAAGCTTAATGAATTCTTGACATTACACGACCATAATAGGTGATCTTTTGAGTTGATCAATAAAATTGTCAATAAGCAACAAAAGTTGTTCAGTTAATAAAGTTATACCTTGGAGACCTCATTTACAAGGAGATTTAAGGATGTGAAAATGTGTTCTTGAGATTGGAAAAAGAGGGTAAAAGCCACATATTAGGAAGCCGGCTCACTTTCACTGAAGTTAGAGTTCATGTTATTCAAGAGATGACAATTGAAGTGTTTATATAGACCTTGATGATTGATGCATTTAAGTTGAACTTGTTTTGCCATTTTTTGTGTTAAGGCTTCATATATGCAAGGTAGTCTGCCTAATATCTATCTTCAAAAAAAAAAAATTTATGTACCAAATCATAGTTGAGCTTCGTCGATATTTTTGTTTCATGATTGATGCATGTGTTAGCATTTCATTGGTCGCCATTTGCATTAAGCTCTTTGTCTTGTTTTGCTAAGGGACTAGCAAAATGTAAGTTTAGGGATGTGATAAGCGCCGAATATTACATATTCAAGTGCCCTTTCTTGCATTATTTAAGTCCATTATTAGAGGATAACGTACAATTTTAATTCAGTTGTGTATTTCTTTCTGATTTCAGGTATTTTTCCCGAGAATGATCAAAGAAGCGATTTTGACAACTTTCTGTTGAAATACGTGCACCGTGTCGGGGAGTCATCTTCGGGACCTAACCTCTTCAGTCGCCATTTTTGTGAAGTTCATGGCTTAGTGTTCATAGTTGAAGCCGCATCAATGCTCCGGCTCGGAAAGGCTTACGAGAAGCCTTGATTTAAAGCTGCAAATGGCAAGCTCCCGTGGGCGCCCGCCAATCCCCTATCCTCTCTGCTAACTTTCGCGGGCCCTTGATCAGCGCCCGCAGAAGCCCCCGCGATCCACCGCGGGCGCCCGCCGTGCCATCGCGGGAGCCCACCAAACATACCAGTGCCCTCTTCGAATTTGTAAGCTTCCACGGGCGCCCGCCAGCGCCTCGCAGGCGCCCGCCGATCTGCAGAAGGCAGTTCAACTGCCCCTGATTTCTAGCTTTTTGGTTCCCTTATCCTTCTTTTTGTGTGGTCTAGCTTCATGCAGAGGGGAGAGCTCGGGATTTGGAGTATGGGGAGTAGGTTTTGAGTGTATATAGAGGAGAAGCTCATTATTTTGGATATATCTCATATTTTTGGTTAAGTTCTAGAAAGAGAAAGTAGTATTCTTGAGGAGTTTGGAGTTTTAACTTGTTGGAGGGCGAAAATGGAGTTCTTCTTCATCTCTTCCTCTCCCTTCATTGCTCCTATGGGTAACTAATCTCTATCTAGGGAGGTGATGAAGCCCCATTTTGTAAGCATTGCTATGTTTTGATTTATATTTGGGGTATAATGTAAATATGTAACTTTTCCATGAACTAGAGCACTTCATATGATGTAATGAATCACATTATCTATAAATGATCATTTTGAGTCAAATATCTTGTCTTAGATTGTTTTTCTTTCATGATTATATTGCTACATTTTCATAGTGACAATGGAGATGAGTTCATGGAAGTGTTTTTATTGGCATGATATTTAGGAATTTTGATAATCTATTGCTTAGAGCTTTCCTTTGATAGATTCTTCTTGATTTCTATTTCATGTGCTCTTATTATGAGATTAAGGACTTGATAATTTATGGTTTGGTGATCATGTCTAAGGTTACATCCTAGTTTAGGTAACCAAAACATGTAAGCTTTGATAAGTTATTCTTGTATCTTGATTTTATATATTTCTTGAAGGTAATGTATCAATGTTGTGTTGTTGCATGCCACGGTTATATATATATGTATTTCCCCGAGTAAATCATTTCCTAGCATACTTATTGATGGGTAGTGGATTCACTTCCCTAGTCCCTTTTTAATTGTTTTTACTTCTTTACTTCTTAGCATTAATGTTTGATGCACTTTTCAATTCATAATCTTAGTGACAATCCAACAAATCCTCTATAACCCCCTTTATCATTCTAAAAATGACTCTAGATACCTAAGTTGCCATAAACTAGCAGTCCCAGTGGTTTGACTTACCCGACCAATAGCCCTATTTTATAATGATTTGTGCTATTGCAAAAGGGTTGAATTATAATTGATAGTACAACCGATCAGTAGTACCAAGTGTTTGGTATACGATTTACGGTTCGATCATTAATTATTGAAGATTTTGTTTTGAGGATTTATGACCTGGGTACAGAATAATTTGTTTTATTGTTTTGGTGATTTATGATTATGTAGTCGTTGGGAGATTCATTATTTAGTCATCTTGAGGATGATAAGTTTAGTGATTGCCGCTTGGTGTGGTTGGTAGTCGTTGTACGGGTATGTAATAGTGTAGTTAAATGTTAGGTAGTGAGTGTTTGGTCTGACAAAGATGTGTAGATTAGAGTTGAGCTTGATTGTGAGATGGACGGGGTTCTTTGTCTGGAGTTTTGTGTGTGTCCTTTTAGGGAGGAGTTGAAATTGGATATTATCATGTTCAGTGGTCTAAAGATCGTTCTTCTTCTGGGCTTCGAAGTCTTGTGTAATAGTGTAGAGTGGACTAATGTCCGCATAGAGTAGGATGTAGGGCCTAGTTGGTCTCGTGTTCTGATGTCGTGAGTAATGAGTACTCTCATAGGTTGGTAAGCATTGTGTTTTTATAACAGTGGTGTGTGATTGCTTGGTGACGTCCGGTGTCAAAGGAAATAATGTTGGTGAGTTCATAGTTTTGGGGTTTTGTGAGGTGTTCTCGGAAAAAGGGTGTGGTTGTGGGCCTCATTCTTTAAGAATGGTAGATTTCGAGGACGAAATCTTTTAAGGAAGGTAGATTGTAATGCTTGTAATTTATATATATATGTGTGGTAGTAAATTTTTAAAAAAAGAAAAGAAAAGTCAAAGTAGGATTTTTCTTGGTGGGACCCACCACTATTGCACATTTGTATGGCCAAGAGGCCATTTGACCTCTCTTTTTCTCTCTCCTCGTAAAAGCTCCCTCTCCCTCATTTTCATTTCTTTTTCTTTTCATTTTTGCTTCAAGCTTTAGACTTTGATTTCTCTCTCATTTTTGAGAGATTTTTGGTGCCGTTTACGGCAAAACAGATAGCTCGGCGAGATCTCCAAATTGATGTAAGCAATTTTATCTTTGGCTAACCATAGAATTTTTGAAAATTGGGCTTGGAATTGGGGTTTTTGCATCCTTTGAGGTAGGGGTGCTCTAATATACAATTTCTTGAATTTCTTGTGAAGTTTTCTTTTAATTAGACTCTAAGCATGCTTAAATTTAATTTTTCTTGATTATGTTTGTTGTGGTTGTCGGTATTTAAATGATAAAGGCATGCTACGTGTTAAGTAAGTTTAGAAATATGATTAAACCTTTTGTAATGAATAAGCATGCTTAGTGTTGATGTATTATATGCCTATATTTTCAAATTGCTATGAAAAGTGATGTAGTAATTATGAAAATGAATGATTATATTTTATACTTTATCTATTTAAGTTGTTGGATTTGCTAATTGAAAGTTTGTAAAATGCCATGATTTAGAAAGTATAAGAATGTGATATTGTGTGGGAATTCATATTTTAAGCATGCTTGAATAATGTGGATGAAATGTAGGAAATTTCTATCATGGCATTGAAGGATTTGCATAGTTCATGCTTTATCATTGGGAAAGTAAAAAGGGAAAAGTTTGTTTTAAAAACTAATGAAATTTTTTTTGGGGAAAAGTTTTTTAAAAGTGTTTTAAAAACCCGAACACCTAGGTAGTGCCTAGTAGCCCGTGGTGTTAGTGTGATCTAGATGGGGGCTTGAGAGAGACTCTAATGTGGTTGAGCTACCTAGGCCCAGACGACGCCACGAAGGTGCCATGTGGTCAGGGAAAGCTAGCCAACTCCTCCCTCGTGGCGGCTTGGAGGTGCCTTGGGTCGGATTGTTCTAACGGTTTGGAGGATTGAAACGGTATCGTTTCGAAAATGGGGAGCGACATTGCATGGCATGGTATTGCATTGGCATACATTGTACATTTGGTGGTTAGACAACTTGAGTATGCACTGTTGGTATTATCGTTGTTTTGCTTATTTTCCCCAAGCCATGACCCCACTTACTTGTACTCTATTCCTTATGTGAATTCACGAGGTCATAAGAAGTGTGTCTTAGACACTTCCTACTGAGCTTATGACCACCCTTTTAATATTTTTTTCGGGACACGAGAAGGAAGTGGCGGACGGCGCTCCACCACAAGTTTTGATGGGTTAGTGGACTGTTTTGGCATATTTTATAGCTATGATCTTAATTTTTTTTATCACTATTATTATTTTTTTTACAAGCCTTGGGGTGGCATGTATATTATGTATCGACTTTGGAATTGACCATAGTGTCCTTAGACGACCTCGGGTTCGGGTAAGGACCCGGTTAGCAATTTGGACCCTCGGGTTCGGGTTGTTACAAAACGGCTGGATTGAAATGAACTTTAAAAGAAAATGGCTAAATTGAAATTCCGTGGAAAGTAAAGAGTGTAATGAAATAAGCTAGCTGAATTTAAATGATTAAAATCTGATCAAAGATTGTCATTGAACTCAATTGAATAAAACAAGTTAAAGGATAGAAATAGCATAATTAAACATTGCAAGAGAAAAGTAAGTTGCTGGAACTTAGATTCTTTTAATGTAAATTGCCATTGGACAAAAGAATTGAAGATTCATAAATGACGTAGAGTCAATTGAATTTAATATTAATGTTTTGTAGGTAGTGCTAGACCGTTTGGAAATAATTACAATTCCTCAATTTGTAGAAGTCCCAATCAACTTATTCTCCTAACTATTTGCAGCAAAATCTTCTCATCTTTGATTTTCTTCGCTTTTCAATTTAAACTGAGTTAACACTTGGTGTATTTAAACTTTCGCGTGTCAAATGGGAGCTTCCCTTTTATGTCTCAACTATACTTCCTATAAAATAGGAATATATTTGTTTGCCTTTCAATCAAGCCCTTCACTTTACATTAGTAACCTATTTTGAAATTGACAAGTATTAGTTGCTAAAATTTAGCAACTACCTTTTATGAGTCTGGCAGTCGTCTCTTATCCGAAATGGCCCAATCTTTGACATAGTGTCAAAGCCACTTGTCGTTTTTTTACTCGTCTATGTCATTACTTACACAGCTACCATCTTTCAAAGTTTTCCTTCTTCTTCCAACCTTTATAGGAATTTAGTTGTCTAATTTTATTTAAATTCTAGTATTTCCTTTTCATGTTAACAACCTATTTCGAAAATAGTCAAACATTGGTGTTGTATTTCAGAACTGCCATATCAACTAAGCAGCTAAACAAATTTCCATGTGTCACCCTTTGCATGCTCTTGATAATTTCAATTGGCCGATTCTTATGACATCATGTCGAAGTACTTGTCACTTCTTCTTTGGTCCACGTCATCACTGAGATAGTTGCCAAGTTTTGGTGCCAACAATATCTTAGTAGTAAACTAATTACGGTCAAATCCCTAATTCTCTCTGATGTATTGTATTATATATATTGTAATTTTTTGAATTTTTTTGAATTTTTATTTTAATTATTTTTCGTACCTTGTTTTGCGTGACACGCGGGTCCCAAGGGTTGTTTTAGTCATTTTCCTGAGTCTAGAATTTTAGAATTTGTAATTTTAATCAATTTTAGTCATTTTATAACTGACGTGTTGGATTTTAGAATTTTTGAAAGTCGGGACGATTTTCGGGCTAGGGAACCTCTCCCGATTTTGCCATTTTAGGTGAAGGGCATTTTGGACTTTTCACCAGCATGTATATTTATTTGTATCTATTTTGGTGGGAGTTATTTTAAGGACTTGGATGGCATTGCAATAGAAGGCAATGGGCAAAAGTGTAACTAACCAAAAAGTGTTATCCACCCAAAATGCGACAAATGGCAAGCCAATGACCATAAGGTCAAATATTGACCATACGATCACCTTCCTCCTCCTCTATTTCGGCATAATCCCTTTTTCTCTATAAAGTTTCATTTTTCTCTCTATATCTCTTCACACATATTGTGAGTCGTACGCTGCGGAATATTTAGAAAGTTTTGATTATTTTAAAAACACATATTATATTTTTCTAACTTTCTTTATTTTAGCAAATAATAAATTAATATAATGCGATATAAAATAAAGAAAAGTAAAGTTAGAGATGACACCAAGATTTTTAGCAAGGAAACCCTGTTGAAAAAATACGTCAACTGTTTGCATTAGAAAAACTTCGTGGACTATGTAGTCTAAAGTAAACCGATCCACTATGCTTGAAACAAAGTACACTGAACTTTGACTCTAGCTCACACCCTATCGTTCTACCTGTGATAACCCTTAGATCCGAGACTCAAGTTGATCAGGCTCAGGCCCAAACCCGAGGGAAATATCAAACAATTAATACTTTATGAACACAAAATATAAATGGAAATAAAAAGAAATAAATAATAACGGCTGGAAAGAACTCTAATTGCAAATCCTTAAAATAATGATATAAATATCCAAACTCCAAAACCTCCAATTAATTAACAACTCGGGAATCCATCTAGTGGACCCCTAATAAAAATTCCAACTGTAAAATGAAATAACTGAAATAAGATCCAAAGCTAATAAGTAAGCAGTCCTACGTAGTCGGTGGAATAGAAGTCTGTATCTGCTCTGCACAACCAAGCTCTAATCCTGGAACTGACGAGCACCTGAAAATAATAAAAGAGTGGGTCAGGCTTACATGCAAGTCCTGATCTACTACGATCCAAACAAAAATCCAATACACAAATACATCTTAGATGGACTCAACAATAACTAGAATAGTCCATATATGTATATATTACACACTATAGGACGCTCACTAGTCCAATAGGTCTGTCTCAGCCTGAGTGGAGATACCATACAAATCGCACGTTACGTGGTTATGTGTACCTAGACCTACCAGGGAACAGCAACCACTGTACAGCTATCCATCCTAGACGATATACGCACTCTAACCATGGTCATGAGACTCAAGCTCATACCATGGCATCATAACATAAATATATAAAGTCCGTATCCTCCTAATACAGAATATCATCCACCGGATATAGTGGCTTGGTATCTGTATAACAATTCATCCCAGAAATCCAATTAGGTCATTCAGTTATTTACTGACCTGACACTAACAGAAGTCGGACTTAACCTTTATTGTTAATCCGAACCTCAATCCAGTTTAGGTAGGCTTAGTTTCTAAACTAATCCGTACCTAGTATGCCACCGTCCCATACCGGTGCATACTATCCTCCATTTACCACAGTTGACAAAACAGTTAAATAGTTATCAACCACCTTCCAAAATAAGCACAAATATAATTTAATATGTGTAAAACTGAATCATGCATCCAATAACAGATTTAGAAAACAAATCCCAGTCCTTTAACTTGACAGAATCCAACTATGAAATTACCTCCTCCAAACAGTGTCGTAACAGATAAGATTTATAATAGATTTAATTGTCAGTTAATCCCAACTAAGCATACATGTAATTAAATAATAGCATGCTTATAACAGAGCTACAAACATGATTTAAATACCTAAGAATATGCAGAGAAATCAAATTTGCAAATCAGTCTACAATACAAGTCAGTTGCACAATGTAATTAAATAATAGCATGCTTATAACAGAGCTACAAACATGATTTAAATACCTAAGAATATGCAGAGAAATCAAATTTGCAAATCAGTCTACAATACAAGTCAGTTACACAATCATCCACATACAGACCCTTGTTCAAACTTATGTTAATTCTGTCCTCAAATTCTGAATGTAAGCATGCTTCACAGTTATTTTATAAGTCTTACACAATATATTAAATCACCCAGAAGCCTTTAAACAATTTTAGAACCCTCAGTCTCAGCCAAATAGACCATTAGAACTCAATATACACTATATTAAGAGAGAGAGAAGGCTCTGAGTTTCAGAGAGCCTTCTCCAAACAAGGAGAGCCGGCTCCCCTTCCTTGGGAGCCGGCTCTAGATAGATGAGAGCTGGCTCTAGATAGGTGAGAGCTGGCTCTCACCCCTAGAGAGCCGGCTCTTGTGTTTTGGGAGCAGGCTCCCTCTATTTTTTGGAGCCTGCTCTCACCTCTAAGAGCCGTTGTTGCGTCTGCGTGTGTCTTCTCCGACTCCGGTGATTTCCAGTCTTTAAAAATAGTTTCATTACAGATTTTAAAGTCCTATCCTCATCTCAAATTGATCACAATACAGAGATATACCTCCATGAATTTAATTACAGACCAAAATTTAAAGTAACGGCAACCATATAAAACTGAACTTGAAATCAACTGAGAAACAAACTTAATTCAATGATGATAAACCTGATTTAACATATTTAAACAATGTAATTAAACTTAGTTTAAATTCCTGAAGTCCACTAAGCATGCACAGAACACAAATTCCTAGGAAAGAGAAAATCAGAAACTTACCTTTGAGTTTCAGATTTGAAACTCTAATTCCACAGTTTTTGTTTGATACGTTTGTGTCCTAAACTGCAAGTCTGCTCCTCAAGTACTTTGGTTCAACCCAAAAACACCTCGTCGAATTATCCTTGAACCTCTCTGGTAACCTTTCTAGTTTTTGCTCTCTATTTCTTTCTACCTTTCACTCCGGGAATAAGGTTTGTTTCAACCCTAGGCAGAACGTATACATGTATATATATAGAACTATAACCCTCAACCCTAATTCTAATTGTAATCTAAGAATGAAACGGATACCATAATTAATTTAATACTAAGTCGGCGACACCTTGAAACCTTAAACCCTAAGTCACGATACACAACGTAAATACACAGTTATCAATTTAACTAATTAATTAAAAATAAGTAATATTATTAATAATGTAGCAAATAATAACCGTAATAAAACAAATAAAATCCAACTAATTAATTAATGAAGCTAATTAAACAATTACAGAAAATAAACAATCAACACAATTAAATAAGCATTAAATAATTAACCAATTACGCAGATAATCACAAAACAAAGCAAATAAATAAAAAAAACAAACAAAAAATGCAATAGAAGAAAAATGAAAATGCTGAGACTATCCTTTAAAAATTAGGGGTATTACACTACCAAACATCAATTGCAGACAATTCCCTGGCTTTGCGACTCCCCATCCAATAGTAACTTGACCTCAGGTTTATGCTTGATATTTGTAGAAGAGTAGCAGGTAGATTAGACAATACTCCATGAATGCTCCAACCCTTTCAAAGTGTGATCGCTTTTATTTCTGTTCTTCAATCGTCTGAATTCGATGTAAAAGTATATTTGCTTTTATCTGATCGATGTAGATGCAACTATATGATCACGATCAGGATTTGAACAACACAACTCTAAACTCACTATGTGTTTATGTGTATGTGTTCTAGAAAGATAAACAGAAAATTCTCTAAGAATTTATGAAACAAACAATCTTTCTAAGGCTTTTAAGAATGATAATTTGATAGTGCAAAAGCCGTGAATAAACCTATGTGTATAACATGTTTTATATAGAGGTTTGCAGAGTCTTATTCTTTCTAAAAATAAAGGTAATTTTGTGCATAGGACTTGGTAGGAAAGTTGGAACAAAAAAGAATCAAACAGTACAAAGAAACTGAAAACCTTTTGCTGTCAGGACTCCTGGAACCGGTTCCCAAATCTTGGTACCAGTTCCCAAAGGGTAGAATGGAATTTCTCGAATTTTAACTTCTTGAACCGGTTCCCAAATTCAAGTATCGGTTTCCACTTGACAGAATCTAATTTGAACTTGGATTTTCTGTTTTTGGAAACTCTGGAAATATACCTTATAGGTATTTGTGTCCTAAGTGGGAAACGATGTCCTAATATGTTGTTCTTTCCTTTCCGATGATCAATAGTACTTCCTTCTTCTGAAGAACCTTCGAATTCCGCAATCGAAGTTGATTCTGATATGGTAACTGAACTTACAACTCGACTAGGACTTGTTATGTTACCGAAATAAGCCAATTATAAAAATATATCTCATACATATGTCTACAATGTCTTCCATAGTTTCAAGCTTTGATTTGGAGAGGTTAAGGTGAGATTTTTAGCATGAACAAGAAGGACAAGTTGGAGATCTTGGCAAGAGCTTCAAGTTAAGGCCAATATTGCAAAGGTGTTTGGGGATTTCGACCTTTGGGTTGGCATAAGGGCATGTATGGCTAGCTTCTTTGAGGTAGGGGTCTCTAAAACTTAATCTCTTTGGTTTTAGTGAATTATATCTCTTTTGAGTGCAATATGGCATGCTAAATTATGAGGTTTGCTTATGGTTATTAAGGTTCTAAATATGTAAAGCATGATAGTGTAGTTTTTTTTTTTTTTTTTTTTTTTTTTTTTTTTTTTTTTTTTTTTTTTTTTGTAACAATATGTTGACGTGCTTACTAAATGAATTATTACAAGATAAATGCTTGAATTGAAGTATTACATGCTCTACATATTTATGATGCTATGGTTGGGTAGTTGATGATATACATGTTTTATATGCCTTTAATGTGTTATAATGTATGCCTATGTGAGTTATTGTGGAATAGTTGGTTTAATTGACATTGCTTATGGACTATATGCGTAAATTACCATGTTTGATGATTTGAAGGCATTATACATGATGTGTTAGTTATTTTCCCCAAGCAAGAAATGTGATGGTAGTTTAAATGTATAGGATTTCATAGCATTGAAAAGTATGCAACATTCATGCTGGCATTGGGAAGGAAAAGGGACAAAGGTTTTGAAAAGAAAAAAGAAATTTGTTTTGGGGAAAATGGTTTTAAAAGGAAAGAATTTGGAAAGTTGTTTGCAAAAACCAGTCGCCTAGGAATGACCTAGGGTCCTTGGCGTTAATGGGACCTAGAGAGAACTAGGGAGACTGTCTTAGCGTGGTTGAACTACCTAGGCCCCAAATGGCGCCATGGAGTTGCCATGGGTCAAGGATAGTTAGTCAATCCTTCTCTTGTGGTGCCATGGAGTTGCCATGGGCCAAGTGACATTAACGGTTTGGAAATGGTTGTGATTGGAAATGGTTTTGGAAATAGGAATCGACATTCCATTTCATTGGCATTGTATTTGAGGATTTTGTTCGACTTGTTTTGATAATTTGATATTTCCCCTAATGAACATGATCCCCTCCTCTATTTCCTATGCTTTGTGTGGGTTCACGAGATCATTAAGGAGTGCGCTTTAGGCACATCTTACTAAGCTTTTTGTTCACCACTTATCTTTAACATTTTAGGACATGGAAAATAAACAGCGGACGACAACCACCACTAGCTTAGTCGGGTTGCAAGGGACTTGATCTTTTGTTTGAGATCAATGTGTTTATTACCTTTCGCTGTAAATTATATTTAGTGATATCGTGTATCTAGTTCAAGGTTGGAAATGGTCCTGAGACCATCCTCTTGTATATTGTGGTTCCATTATGATTTCGAAATCCATGTAAGGCCTTAAAGCCATATTTTGATGTATTACAAACTTGTTTAACTTCAAATGATGCAATGGACTCATTTACGATTTTATTTGAATGTAATGATACCTAGTTGTGTTGTTTTTACTATCAAATGAATGATTTGGGACAGGTTTGGACATTGAGTAAGGTCCCCAAGGGACCAAAAAGGTGCCTATATGCATAAGTTCACAATTTGAAGCTTTCTAGGGCATTTTTCAGGGTTCTGGTCATCTTCAAGGGGTGCATTTGGTTCATGATTAGGCATACTGCCCATCATGAACCGGTTCAAGTCCCCCAGTTCACCTTTTGGCTTTCACAGTTTGATAGCTTGGATCATTTGACTTCGTGCGGTCATAACTTCTTCATTCCGAACCCAAATAGGGTCATTCTTGAATCTATTTTCAAAGATTTTGAGTCAGGTTTCCAATGATACCAACCTTTTGTTTAAATTCCATTCATGCTATGAGATATGATTATTTTAGTGAGACAGTGTCGAAATTTTCATTGAACCGAGTAGGGGCACTTTTGGGAAATCATTATTAATGACCGTAGAACCTCCCAAATGTCATGGAATGACTACGAAGATCATTATAAACTTCATTTGACTAGTTTAAGTCACATTATCCATACTTATTGTAAAATAACCATTTTACCCCTAGTGTGTCCTCGGGTTTGAGTAAGGACCCGGTTAGCAATTCGGACCCCTGGGTCTGGGTCGTTACATATATAATCCCTTGTTGAAATCGCACACAAACACACACATATTATATAAGCAGTGATGATTTTATGTGTTGGGTATCTCTTTTCCTTCATTAAATCCCCAATTCTCTCTCTTTACTACTGTAATCGATTTCATCGTCCACTCCTTCATTCTTCTTTCAAACCCATTAATGCTTGAATTCAATACCTAAATTGTTTATCAATGGAAAAATTAACCCATCCATGCACTACCGCGACTCCATCAATTCCTCATTCATTCGATTTGTATGCCGAGGAAGATAGCCGCGTTGATCTGAACATGCACGCCATCGTCGATGAGTAGTGGACCATTGCTGGTTTGACGACGCTTGAAGCATTTTCCATTTGGGTCTAACTAAAGTCTCTGTGTTGCTTTTTTTATGTTTTTGAGTTGTTGATGCTCTCTTGTTGGTCTTCAATGGAGTTTTGGCATGGTGGAGACCTAGAGCCTTTGTAGGTATATTTTGGTGAGCATCGAGTTGAGAGGGTGATGTTGACAGTAACTAAGGTTGATTGGTATTATCAGCGGTGAGTCTGTTCTGGCAACTAATTACGTTGGCATTTCCGTGGTGTTTCCAGAGGTGGATAAGAATAAAATAAAGCCAATGACTGTAATTTTCAAAAGTCAATGGCTAGAAATTTCTGTAACAACAAATCATAGTAGCCAAACCTAATCGTAAAATTCATACCCACAAACCTGATTGTTCGCAGCCACCTTTCCTTTTGCCGAAAATGCTTAAAGGGACCTAAACTTCTCTCTGGCTGCCATCCTCGTCACAGCCACTGTGTCTTCACCATTGAAATTTTTGGCATTTGCTCACCGATCAGAAGCTTTCAATCACTGCCTTCGCCAGAACTCGTTGCTGGAAGCTTTCTCTAGTCGTACGGCCCTGTTTGTGGGTTGGGTTGAATAATTTAAAGAGAGAAAGTGAGCAGAGGAGATAGATGGAGGGTAAATTAAGCATTTTACTTAATTTAGTACATGACATCAGCATAATCAATCATCGACTAACGTTGACTCTAATAGAAAGGAGATCTGTGTTGGATTGTTTAATTTTTAAGGGAGGTTCGAGTAAATTCCAAACCACAGTAAAGGTCCCTGTAATTATGGCAAACCATATGTGAGGTATATGTAAATTATCCTTCTTAATTAGTCAATCTTTGTTAATCTTCTTTAATTAGTTAGAACTTAGACGTAATCATTTATTACCACCCACTAATCACTTATAAGAACATTCAATTAGTAACTAAGAGCATCTCCAATGGCTTCTCAAATGGGCTCTCAAACTCAAAGTATAACAGGTGAATGAAAATAAGGCACTCCAATGACCTCTCAAAAGACCTCTTATATTTTGAGATTGTCAAATATAGCAGTTCTCAAATGGCCTCTCAAACTCAAAATATAGCAAGTTGATGAAAATAGGCACTCCAATAGGCTCTTAAAATATGGAATGATTGTTGTGTCAAAAAATAGCATTTTAAATAAAATGTACTATTAGAGCATCTCCAATGCTAAATGTCATTTCGGGCTACCAAATTTATATTTTGAGGGGTGCTACAGTGTCAAAATACTATATTTTAGCAATTCTGCTCCAATGGTGCATTTAATCCAAAATGCTACATTTTAGCAATTCTCAGCCTCCATTGAACCAAGTCCAACCCACTTCTAGCTTTCCAATCCTACTTTAACTCTGACCGTTGATTTCCAAATTACCTTCCCATCTTAACTATTCATTGCATTATATCCCACATAATATTTTTAGGGCAAATCATTTCAGCCTCCCCAATCACCTCCATCTTTATTCTCGTTCTTAACTTTGAACTTACCCTCTCTCTCTCTGCAATTGCAAACTACAAAATCTACAAGAATCAGAAGTTCAAAACCCATATATTTCAGTTTATCTATCTATTTACAAGAATCAAAAGTTCAGAACCCACGTCGGCATATCATTTCAGTTGTTCAAAAAATCAAAACCCATATCCTTCAGTTTCAATCGCCTGCTGTTCCAGTTCGGGTTTGCCGTTCGCAAGCTTCAGCCGTTGTCTCTCAGCTCTCAAGCTTGCCCCTCTTTCTCTCTCTCTCTGCAACTGCTAACTTATATGTATGGGTTTTAAAAATTGTGAATCATTATCATACATGTATATATATATATATATATATATATATATATATTGTATATATAACAACACTTACATGACTGATTTCAAATTCAGGGTTTCAAGAAATAGGAAATTGGAGGATTGAGGAAACCATTTGGGTTTGGTGCTCTGATTTGTAGTGCTTACAGAAGATGCATCATTCTTACAAGCATTGTGAGAGGACTGAGTTTTGTGGACAGCTGTTAAAGACTTGGTTGAAGATTGTGATGATACAGATTTCTTGGCCACGTCTTTTGGGTTTGGTGCTCTATTTTCTGGAGAGTTAGATATACAAACATATATATAGAGAGAGAGAGAGATTGAGGTCAGATTTTGCAAATGGCAATAAACTTGTCATTGCAGATAAGAGGGAGAGAGACGACAAAGGAATTAAGAGACTTGCCAAATTTTTTTGGCAACTATTAGATTTGAGAGTGAATTTGAGAATTTCAAATTTTGAGAGCTCAAATGAGAGCCCATTGGATTTGAGAGCTCAAATGAGAGAGCATTGGAGATGCTTTTAGAGTATAATTACAAAAATATAATATTTTGACATTATAATTCCTCTCAAAATACAAATTTAGCATGAAAATATAACATTTTGCATTGAAAATGCTTTAATAACATATATTCAAAATGGTTTGTCCTGATTTTTGTATTCAGAAAGTACATAATTGCATGCGCATATATAACAATACAATACACCATGAAATTAATTAATGATGCAAATGGCAGACAAGATAAGAATGATTCAAATCATATGGGCCTGCTCTGATTTTCATCATTTTAAAACTTTTGTACCCCTTTTAGGCCACAGTAATCGTGCTTTGCCGGTATTAATTACATCATGCATGCATTAAACTTGAACAAAATATAAATTGATTGATATAAATTACGAATCAAAATTCAAAGGGCCTGTTTAGTAACGCTTTTACTTTCTGATTTTTATTGCCAATTCCTAAAATTGTGAAGTAAAAGTAAAAATTATGTTTAGTAATATAATTTTACTTTTTACCTTTTAGAAAGTACTTTCAGAATTAATAAAGGAAAGAGAAAGTGAGGATTTGTTACTTTCCCTACTTTCTACACTGTTCACAAGAAGTGTTTTCTCTACTGTAGCATTATTTATCAAAAAAAAAAAAAAAACCCCAAAAATTATTATCACCAATTGCTCCACACTGCCACCCCCAACCATAGCCACCGGCCTATCGCCGCCGCCATCACCTCTACCCACCTCCCCCCCACCATAGCCATTGTCACAACCATCTCTCTCCTCTCTAATACCCATCAATAATATACCCAAATCAACTTGAACCAGTCACATAAAGACGAATCAGAGAAGGCGAAGTTGAACCTACGAAGAAGTTGGCCTGAAGACGAATGTTCATCTTAGTCTAATGGAAGACCTTGACTACTCTGATCTCCGAAATAAAGTTCAAATCCACCAACACCAATTCTTCACAATCTACACGAAATGGACGGAGTTCTCGCGGCAGGCGGCGGCGGCGGCGGCGGCGGTCCGTCGCCGTTCCTACTGAAGACGTACGAGCTGGTCGACGATTCATTGATGGACGAAATCGTGTCGTGGAGTTCAAGAATGAACAACTTCGTTGTGTGGAACCCTCCTGAGTTCGCTCGTCTTCTCCTTCCCACCTATTTCAAGCACAACAACTTCTCAAGCTTCATCAGACGGCTAAATACTTATGTAAGTCAATCCCTTTGTGTGTGTGAGAGAGTTGAATAGAGGAGAGAGAAAGAGACAAAGAGGAGGGCGATGAGAGAGACTGAGATGTGGTTGGGATGAAGTGGGTCTGTGGATGAGTGGGGCGATAAGAGAGACTGAGATGTGGTTGGGGTGAGGTGGGTCTGTGGATGAGTGGGGGCGATGAGAGAGACTGATGATATATATATATATATATATATATATATATATATATATAAAGCAAAATTAAAATTATAGTTATTAAACTTGTTTTTTAATTTTTTACTTTGCAAATATTGAAAGTATAAAAAGTTAGTAAACATAATTTTACTTTATATCTCATCTTTATGAATGAAAATTATGATTTTACTTTTGAAAAAAGTAAAAGCGTTAGCTTTCGGGTCCAAAAAGAATCGCGTATCCACTTCCCGTATAACAATAATTCAAACATGCTCATTTCTTAATTTTGAACCAACATCTTCACCTTTTTTTCTGGAAAAGTGACAATATAAAATGATGTGGTCTATATATTCTCGAAGTATTTTATTGATGCGAAGAAGACAAGACAACGAATGGACAGGGGAATTGGACTACTGCATTAAATTCTTAACGGTGCCTTTAAGAATGTCGGTGGAAGCAACCTAGATATAGATATAGACACCAAATAGATATATAGATACTGACACCAAAAAGTTTAAAGAGCTGTGAAAATAAAGGGAATATAATATAAAAACGATAGAAAATATACACATTGTCAAAGTTGTCAATCCAATTTCTCAATAGAAAATAATTTGTCAACTTTAACGAAGAATCCTATTGGTCAAAATCCCACTTTTTGGGCCCACCTCTCTCTCTCTCTATCATGATTCGTCTAAACTCAGAGTTCCTCCTACTTGGATCATCTAGGGTGTATTGTACATTGTAACACATCGGACGGATTCCAACTATGTTTGCGCATAGATAGTAAATGTGAGTGATCTGACAATCGTCCATCTCAATTGTTGCAAGTGTTAGCATTCACACAAATGTTATCTGCAGTCCGTCGATGCGGTACAATTTACGAATCTACAATAATTAGATTTGTTCGTCCGATGCAGCATAGTGGATGAATCCCAACTATTGCATGTTTTAAAGGTGTTGACATGTATTATTCGATTCGTAATCATTTTTTAAGGGACTGATACGGTTAAATACTGCCATGAACCGATCGGTTTAACCGATTTACACCGATATTCGACCGAGTTTATTACACCGTGACTGTTAATGTACTCGATACAGCAATTGTGAACCATAACTGACATGTGTATGATCTAAAATCCATCCAATATAGTACAATACGTAAGGAGATCGGAACTCTTTAGACCCATGCCCTCTCTCTCCTGATTGATCCAAAAGCAAGTTTTGGGCCCCACCTCTCTCTCTCCCCCTAAAAGATTTAGACCAAGCCACCTTGCGCGTCCCCGTCCTTTGTCTTAATGGTCTTCAAGATTGTACCGCTAATAATAATAGCTAACACTGAAATGGTCTTTTCTTTCATTTATAGCTAGCTTCCCAATAAAGCTGTCTCTCCAGTCTCTCACCATTAATGTACATTGCTTGCAAATTTCACCCCATAACTCTTCTTTAATTCTTGCTCAGTTAATTAATCATCTCCATAGACACTTCACCAATCCTTTACACATTCCATATATAGATATAGATATATAAAAGCAAAAAATGAAGTTTGGTAAAGAATTTGTGTAGGACCCACTCAAGACACGTGAGGTGAGAGACCATTTTAAATTTTTACTCTTTAAGAATTTAATGAACTTGACGTGGTTTTACCACATGAGATTCGGTGATAATTCGGGGATAACCATTCGGTTTCCCTATCACTACTCTAATTAGATTTGTTCGCCCAATGAGGTGTAGTGAATGAAACCCAACTATTGCATGTTGTAAGCGTGCTCACTTCATGGTTCACCGTCTTATCCGATTTGTAATCATTTTTTAAGGGATTGATATCGTTAAATACTTCCATTAACCGGTCGATTTGGCCGGTTGACACCGATATTCGACTGAGTACATTACACCGTGACTGTTACTACAATCAATAACACAATTGTGAACCATGACTTAAATATGTATGATCTAAAATTTGTCCAATACAGCACAACACGTTCATGGGACCGGAAATGGTCTTTGAGATTGTAATGTTTTACGGATATATATATGTTAAAGTTATTTAGTTTTTTTTAAATTAAAAAAAAAAAAAAAAAAAAAAAAAAGTAGTGGGCCCCACTAACATTTTAAACACCATATAAGGCCTAATGGCTATTAACCAGATCCATTTTTCTCTCTTTGCATATCTCTGTCCAGAAGCTTCCCTTTTCTTTTCTTTTCTTTCTTTTTTTTTTTCTTTTTTTTTTTTGTTACAATTTCAAGCTTTGATTGCTCCTTCCATTCTTGGAATTTTTGGGTGCCGTTTGCAGCAAATCGAAGAGTACGGCGAGATCTACATGTGAGTACCAACAATTTCAGTTTTAGTGCTCTCTAGGGATTTTGAATTTGAGACCCATTTTGGGGCTTTTTCTCAAATTTGAGGTAGGGGTGCTCTAATCCACCAATTCTTGCATTTCTTGTGAATTTTTCCCTTTAATTTGACTTTAAGCATGCTTAATTTTAATTTTTTGTAACTATGTTTGTTAGGGTCATTTATATTGATGGTGATAAATGTGTGTTATATGTTAATTGGGTTTATTAGTGTGATGATTTTTAACTTGTAAATAAGCATGCTTAGTGTTGGTTTGTTTTCATGATTTCAATTGCTATGAAAATTTATATTATAAGTATGGAAATAAATTTGTGAATTGTTAATTTAAATTACTAGTAAAATATGGAATGAGAATATGAGTTGTCCATTTTTAGTAACTTATTAATTTATTTGAAAAAGTATGTGAAAACTTTATGGTTGAATTGATGAAATGTAGCATGAAGCATTTATGCATCTATAGGGAAAGAAATACGGGAAAAAATGTTTTAAAATAAATGAATTTGTTCTTGGGAAAATATTTTTTTTTAAAGGAGTTTGCGAAAACCGGACGCCTAGGAGGCGCCTAGTGGTCCGTGATGTTAGTGTAGTCTAGAAGGGAGTATGGTTGAGCTAATTAGGCCGGATGAGACGCCTTAGAGGTGCCTTGTGGTCGTGGATAGTTAGTCAACTATCCATTCGTGACACCTTGGAGGTGCCTTGGGTCGGATTACACTAACGGTTTGATTGTTGAAACAGAATTGTTTCAGAAACGGGAAGCGACATTTGCATAACATTGCATTTCATGACATTGTGGGAAAATTTGTAATATGTTGACATTTGCTAGGTTCTTGTTGCTATGGTTGAGATTATGTTTTCCTCATGGTATGACCCGTTCCTTTTTGCCCATTCTTTGTGTGAAATTCACAAGGATATAAGAAATGTGTCTTAGACACTTCCTACTGAGCTTATGCTCACCCCATTATTTTTAAACATTTTTCAGGACACGGAAAAGTGGTGGAGGACGACGATCCACCAAAGGTTTAGACGAGTTTGAAGACTTATTTTATTTTGTTATCTTTTGTATTAGACTCTAGTATTTTGTAAATGTAATCTTAACTGTTTTGAGAAACTTTAGTTTAATCAGTATAATTTTGTAAGTTATGGACTTTAAAACTTTAGCTACATTTATGGTCTGTAACTTGTTGTAATAGGACTGTTCCTTGTTTGGATGAGATGGAGGAAGGGAATTTTTGATATGCATATAATTATTTTGGGAATGTGATGTAATACTTGTATTGTGCGTTGGGACAAGATAGGTTATTTTTAAGGCCCAGTGAAGCTATTGCATCTTTTTATGTATTTTAACAGGTTGTTGAGGAACATTTTCTGCAGAGGTCATGCCGAAATTTTTTTTATTATTTTATTATTATTATTTTGGTGTCTTTTGGGTCGTTACAAATTTGGTATCAGAGCGATGGTTTAAATACTATTAGGACTATGGGTAGAGGCCTACCTAGGATTGCATGGGGAGTTGAGTTATTTGTTTACTTGCTTAATTGCTTACGTGATTGCATGCTTATATGCTTATGTGTTAAGGTTTTTAATTATTTGAAAGCTATGTTTAATTGTTTAATAGCTTACATGATTACGTGCTAGGTGTTTAGTGTTGTTGTATATTATTAGCATGATTATGTTTATCATTAGTTGGGTATTCTAGGAGTATGAAAGGTGCTTATGTGTGTCCATTCTTCTTAAGTCATTCATGTGAGGACTCCGTTCTCGTGCGTATTTCAGCGTCATCGTAATTGATTCGTTTCCTTTTTCTTATAGCGTCATGCCACCAAGAAAGGATCCCGGGGAAAGTTTTAGCTCTAATCCCGTGGAAAGGGATGAGGTGCAAATTGAAGATGATATCTTGTTACGTGATTTGGTCCCACCAAGAGGGGGACAAGCGAGGGGGACCGTTGATCCACCTTTTCAGATAAATGAGGAATAGTTGCAGTTGGCCATTCAGGCCACTCTTTTCAAAGCATTTCGGCCGACAGGAGCATCATCGTCACAGTTTGTGCCACCACTGGCACCACTATCACCACCACCACCTCCAAAGGCAAATGAGTTAAATGATACTCTTTATCACATTGCGAAGTTTGTGAAATTGATGCCAACTCTGTTTGAGGGCGGCATAGATCCGCTTATTGCAGATAGTTTCATGGATAGGGTGGAAAAGCATATTAATGCCACAAATTTGGCAATGGACAAGTTGAAGATCACATTAGCGAGTTACAATTTTATTGGTGATGCTGAGATATGGTGGAAGACCATTTCACACACGCATGATTTGGATACTATGACATATGATACTTTCAACAAGTTGTACTATGAGAAGTACTTTCCGGCACCTAAGTGGAGGGAGCTAAAGAAGGAGTTTGATGGGTTGAAGCAAGGAAACATGACAGTTACAGAATATGAGAACAAGTTTACGTCACTTTTGAGGTTTGCACATGGGATTGCTAATGATGAGGAATGAAAGATAGAGAAATTTGTTGATGGCCTTGATCTTACTATCAGGCCAATTATAGCTGCCTCAGAACCGACAAAGTACGCAAAAGCAGTGCGAAAGGCCTTAGTGGTTGAGGCAGAGAGAAAAGACAGTAAGGCTATCAGGGAGTCCTACAAGCGCAACAGGGGTATGAGTACTTTCTCCGAGGGTCAATCAAGTAAGAAGCAGAAGCATGAACAGTCAAGATTCAAGGGACAGCAGCCAGTCAAATCCGTACCCACAACTTCAGTATCCATGGGGTCTTCTAGACCGAATGTTACTTGTTTCAGATGCAAGCAGCTAGGACATTACAAGTCCCAATGCACTCAAACTCAGGTAGCTCAGGTGACTTGTTTCAAGTGTGGGTAGCCAGGGCATCACAAGTCTCAGTGTACTCAGATTCAAGTAGCGTCTGGTGGATGTTTTGGGTCTGGCTAGCAGGGCCATAGGGTGAAAGATTATCCACAGCGGGGTAGTGGTTTGGGTAGAGATGGAGGTTCACAGCAAAGGCAGATGCAGTCTACCACAGTTCAGTCAGGGTTTCGACCGCCACCACCACCTCAGCCATCTCAGCCAGCTTTGTCAGCCCAGAGTTCTCGACCTAGTATGGGAGCTTCTTCGAGTACACCCACTCAGCAGTTTGGTTATCAGGAAGGCGGTTATTAGGGGCAGAGGACCCAGGGTTGCATGTTTACACTCATTCCAGCCGAGCCATCATCCAGTCCTTCAGTTGTCTGGGGTATGTTTCTTGTGTCCCATTCTTGGGCTCGTGTATTGTTTGATTCTAATGTTTCTTATTCATTCATTGCTTCATCATTTGCACAGGCATTGGATTTAGAGGTCAGTCAGTTAGACAAACCGCTTTGTATTGACACGCCTATCGAGGGTTCAGTTGCTCTTAGTAGAGTTTATAGGAGTTGTTCCATCACGATTGCCAGACGTGTTCTTGAGTTCGATCTCATCCTTCTCGAGATGACAGGATTTGACGTCATTCTTGGGATGGACTGGTTATTGTCCTTCAGAGCTGCTATTGATTATTTCAGGAGTAGAGTTTCAGTGTGTACCCCGGATGGGGATTGTTTCTGTTTTGTGGGAGATCGGTGTGATCCTTTCACTCATTCATTTTATGGTGTTAAGGATCGGGATCGGTAGACATTCTTCTTGGCTAACCTTTTTGCCGATGATAATATGGAGTTTTGTGGGGTTGATTATCCAGTGGTTGTGCGTGACTTTCTAGATGTGTTTCCGGAGGACTCGACTGAGTTACCTCCATACCGAGAAGTGGAATTTGCTATTGATTTGATGCCTGGTACCGCGCCCATCTCTATGGCACCGTATCGTATGGCACCGATTGAATTAGAAGAATTGAAGAAGCAACTTGATGATTTGAAAGTGAAAGGCTTCATCCGACCGAGTGTGTCACTGTGGGGTGCACCGCTCTTGTTCGCTAAGAAGAAGGATGGTTCTTTGAGGTTGTGCATTGATTACCGGAATTTAAATCATGCCACCATTAAGAACAAGTATCCTTTGCCAAGGATAGATGACTTATTTGATCAGTTGAGGGGAGCTAGTTATTTTTCGAAGATTGACTTGAGGTCAGGTTATTATCAGTTGCAGGTTAGAGAAAAGGATATTCCAAAGACCGCCTTCTATACGCGGTATGGACATTATGAGTTTCTTGTTATGCCCTTTGGCTTGACTAATGCACCAGCGGCATTCATGGATCTAATGAACCGTGTCTTCTACGATTACTTGGATCAGTTTGTGGTAGTTTTTGTGGATGACATTCTTGTGTATTCACGGACTCGGGAGGAATATGAGGTCCATTTGAGTATAGTGTTGTAGATTCTACGGGAGCACCGTTTATACGCTAATTATGAAAACTGTGATTTTTGGCTACAAGAGGTGAAGTTTTTGGGACATGTTGTCTCGGAAGGTGGAGTTTCAGTTGATCCTTCAAAAATAGAGGCAGTTCGAATTGGGAGCGACCCAATAATGTTTTTGAGATCCGGAGTTTCCTTGGCATAGCGGGTTATTATCGGAGATTTGTGAAGGATTTTTCCCATTTGGCAGCTCCTATAACCAGATTGACCCGGAAAGGGATCAAGTTTGCATGGAATGAGGCATATGAGTCATCTTTTTAAGAGTTGAAAACAAGGTTGACTACGGCTCCAGTGTTGGTGATCCCCGAGCATGGCTTGGGTTATGTGATCTATTGTGACACCTCACGTGATGGTTTGGGTTATGTACTGATGCAGGATGGTAGAGTAATGGCTTATGGGTCTCGACAGTTGAAAATTCATGAGCTTAACTACTCTTAAGACGGTCCAAGTTTTTCAACCCGATGCGTCAGTGATGAACCAAAAGTTGAAGTCACGGAACTCAAAGAAATAACCGAAAGCGAGAGTTAAAACAAAAAGGGTCAAAGGTACCCTATGGAACCAATGACGGCCAAAGGAACGAGATCTAGTTCAAACTAGACTACGTACACCATTAAATAGCTTAAACAAAATGAACAAAGTCCTGTGGGAACAAACAAATGGAGTTAACAAGCCTAAGCAACAAACCAAACAAAACCCATAAAACAGCCCCATTTCAGTCGGCTGAAATGGAGCTTCGGTCGACCGAAGTGAACCAATAGAAGAAGGGAAATGACCCTTCATTTCGGTCGACCGAAATGACAAACCGGTCGACCGAAATGACAAACCGGTCGACCGGTTTGTGGCTCGAGACTAAAAATGGCTACTAAAATTGAGTTTTTACTGTGCAATCAAAACCCAAAAGAGCATCAGTCGACCGAAACAGGTAAAAAATGTGAAAATGAACCTACTATGCACTAAAACTGAAAAAGAGACTTTAAGTCTCATTTAAATCCCCCAAGGCATAATCAATTTGCATTAAATGCAAGTGTGTGATGATGTGAACATACACGCAAGTGTAATATGGCATTTTAAACATGCTACAATGGCCCATGGCCTTATTATAAATTATTTACAACATTTGACATGTCAAGTTAGAAAAATTACATTTCATAGGCAAAACTTAAACATGCTAACACTTGCATGTGAACAAGAATGCTTCTAAAGAAACTTCCATTCTGCGATTCACCTAAAGCAAGTACAAATCTCCAATCTTGTATCCTGTACCTGAAATATGCCCCAGAAGCTTTGGGATGAGCAATATAAAGCTACTCGTAGGAAATGAGCATGCATCAACCTAACGTTTTACAATTTTATCACCTTAAGGTGAAACATGTTAAAGGGCTCATGCCACCTAACGTCTATGTCAAGGGTGAGACTCAGGGAGCATCCTAAGCTACCCTAGATCATTTCCAGCACAAATCACATCATTCATGCAATTCAAACGACATAAAAGCATGCTATATACAAGGCAACAAGATATAGATTCTCGAAGTTATCAACTTAAAATCTAAAATATGAAAACAACCAAAGTGGGTCATGTCACCTAACGTCTATGTTCCAATGAATTTATAGGATCATTCCTAAGTCACATTTGAATAATAAAATATGAATCACAATATCTATGCAATTAACCAACATAGATGTAATACCCCCGGATTTCCGGATGCAGGTTGGCTAGGCCCACGCCCGACTACCCGAGGATATCAAACAAATTAGCAATAAATGAACACAAAATACAATTAAGATAACACGAAGAAATAAATGTTGCTGAAAAGAATCTAGAATGATAATCCAAAACTGAAAACCTCATAATAAAATTTTATAAATAAAGTATTAATCTGATACATCCAACTTTTCCAATTCTAATACAACTCGGGAATCCATCTAGTGGACCCCTTGTAAAACCAACACTGAGAAACGAATCACCGAAAAGGAATCCAATGCTACACCATGCAGGAACCACCTATGTCGTCGGTAGAGTGAGTAGTCATCTCTGCTCAACACGAACGAGCTCTAAGACCTAGGACCATCCGTTACCTGAAAAATAATAGTGGGTCAGGCCCACGAACAAGTTCTATCCTAACTACAATCCAAACAGAGACCCGATACGCAGATACATCCTAGATGTCTCAACCATATCTATATAGTCCGTAATAGATAAATATATATCTACACTACAGGACTCTCACTAAACTATGCTGAGGGTCTCAACCTGAATAGAAGGCAACATACAATACGCACCTGAGTGGGCATGACTACCTATGCCTAACAGGGTATACCTTAACCAACATAGCTAGTTACGTATCCTACTGCATATACGCACCCTAACCGTCGACTATGAGACTCAAGCTCAGATCGCAGTACCATAATAATATATGAAAAATCCGTTCACATTCATCCATAAGAAATCTAGTAAGTCGTTCGGCGTATTCAACTGCGCCAACTAGGTTTGATCACGGTTCGGATCAGTTCGGTTTGGGGATAAATCCCAAGCCGAACCGGTCCCTACGGATTGGTTAAAACTGAAACCGAACCGATCCATGGGGGTATTCAATCCGAACCAAACCAATCCGTGAGTTAACGGATCGGATTGGATCGGTTCCCCGGATTGGGCTGATTGGACTTTTCAAACAGCCCATTCAATTATAGCCCATTATCAAAATTTATGTATTCAATCTGCAACAAGATTTATAACAGCCCATTCAATTATAACAATTATAACAGCCCATTCAATTATAACAATTATAACAGCAATAGATTTACTAAAATTTCAAAATATATTTGGCACATATAAATACCACCACAAACTTAAATTACCTAATAACAAAAAAAAAAATTATAAATCATCCGGAAGTGAAAATAATATTACAGTACCAAATATAAATTATCTAAATAGAACAAAACAAAATACTTAAATAGTAGCCCAGTAGCTCATTAGCATAAATAAATAAATAAATAATAGCACAATAAAACATCAAACAACAGTCTTGACTAGCAGAAAAACAACTCTGAAAATGGCAGCAAGCAAGGCTAGCTTTCAATCTGAATCTGAAACCGTAGTCACATTTACAAAATAACATAATTTAATTAAAAATCCACAATATGATATTTATTTATAAATTGAATAAAAATGTATCAAATTGTTAACATTTACCAGAGTCGTATTGTTCAAGTTCGTCCAACTTTTCTACAACATCAATTGGTATTGGTGAAGCCCGTAACCAATCTTTTGTACAAATTAAGCATTCCATAAGCTTTAGAGTTAAAGAACTATGGAATTGATTAAGCACACGACCTCCAGTGCTAAAAGCGGACTCCGAAGCAACAGTAGAGACTGGAACAGCTAGAATATTTCTTACAATTTCAGAAAGTATTTTATACCTACTTCCGTTCACCTTCCACCAATTCAAGATGTCAAATTCTGAAACCACATCTTCACAAGCTTCCTCCAAATATTTTTCCACTTCCGACTTAGGAGTAGAACTTTCTTTTTGTATCTTGCGCTTCATTACAAAGAGGAAAAATCATCTTCTACATTTCCATCATCAACTCCCACCTCATTTGCAATATTACTTGTTCCACTACAGCTTGAAGTAAATGCATGAAACTTTGCATATTCACTAAAAATGCGGTTGAATGTATCCATTACCTTCTTCCTAAGATTTTCAACCATTTCAAGAGAATACAGTTGGGAATAGCAAAATTCCACAAATTCCAATTTATAACGAGAATCCAATACAACCGCAAGCACCACCAACATGTTCACTTTTTCAATACTTCCCCAATATTTGTCAAATTTAATTTTCATTTTTGATGCCATATTACTTAACCAAATATCGGAACTCTTTGACCACGTATTTAACGACTTTTTAATTCCCAACACTTCATAGAAAATATCTATTGGAAGTAACATACAAAGATCCGGAAAGCTTGTTAGTGGCGTCATAAAATTTTTTAAAAAAAACAATCAAAACTCGAGCATATTCCCAATCAGTACTAGAAGGAGCTTTATTATTAACTTCCGGTATGAATTGAATATCATCATCTTCTAACCTTCCAAAAGCCTTTTGAAACTTTACGGCCACCTCTAACATAAGGTATGTGGAATTCCATCTAGTTGAAACATCTAGGCACAAATGTGACTTAAATGTTATATTCTCCCTCTTCACACATGCTTGAAAACGCTCTCCCCGTTGTGGAGAACTCCTAACATACTTTACAGCCTCACGAATTTGAACTATTGAACCATTTACATCACTCAAACCATCTTTCACAATCAAATTCAATATATGTGCACAACACCTCATATAAAAACATTCACCACCTAAAAGGAAAGAGCCAACATTCCTAGCAAGCTTCTTTTCTTTCAAATATGCAACCGCAAGATCATTTGAACTAGCATTATCAACCGTGAGTGTACACAATTTGTCTATACCCCAATCAAGCAAACAAGTCTCAACTGCACGACCAATTTCCTTACCCTTGTGACTAGGTATTATACAAAAATTCAGAATTCTTTTGTGTAAGGTCCAATTCTTATCAATGAAATGAGCCGTGAGACACATACAAGAAAGATTTTGAATTGACGTCCATATATTAGTGGTGAAACAAATTCTTTGATTAAGTTGATTCACTAAGGTTTTCAACCTCTTTTTTTTCGATAGCATACAATTTTAAACAGTCCTTAACCACAGTAAAACGTGACAACAATTTGAATTTTGGTTGCAAGACACTAAGAAAATAACGAAAACCTTCACGCTCAACAAACTTGAAAGGTAATTCATCAATGATAATCATTTTAGTAAGTGCTTGTCTACACAACTCCTGATCAAATTTCCACTAGACCATGAATAAGATGCACTACAATAGTTGCATTTCACATTACATTTTGACTTAGTACAGTTAAGGCTTTTCTCTTTTGTGAAATGGTCCCAAACATCAAATATGAAACATTTTTTGGTAGGACATACCTGCGTGTTTAAATCATCATCATTGGTGCCAGCAGCAGTAACTTCAGGCCTTGGAACATTTTCTGCAGTTGTCATCTGCCAGGAAAAAAAATTGTTACAAAAAATTAGTGGAAGATTGCCATAAAGTAATTATAATCTACTGATGAAACAGAAGTACTTGATGATGCAGTTCCTTTAGAAGTATCAGTCAAATATTAAAATGTGAAAGATGAAAGGAACTGGATGAAATAAAGGACAAATTGAGTTTAATTAGTTCTGTCAAATGAAAATACTTTAGTATCACAATCTTACACATTTAGTTAAAAGGATTTATTTGAGTTATAAAAAGGTGGTTGGTCAAAGTCCAACATTTCTACATATTTAAAAACACATATATAATCAATGGCTACTATTCTTTCTTGATTGTGAAACACAGAGAATTCCCATGAAAAAAAGGTGATAGAAAATAAAAATTACAATAATTTACTTCATACCAAATAGTACTTAATTCATCCAAATATTAATATATATGAAACATAGTTGTCATTCTCAGACAGATTTCCCAGTAACACTTTGACAACTTCACAAATTAAGAACATAGATGAACAAAATCAACCAAGAACCCATTTCCCAAAGCTAAAAAAAAATCCCAAAATCCCAAATCAAAGATGGATCAAATCCTCCTTTTCTGCAACACTTGGAACATTCTTGGCTCCTTATTTTTTTATTGTTTTTTCTAAGAGAACAGTCAAATACTAAAGTATTCTCGAATAGCCAAAAACATCAGGCATCAAGAAGACAGCCAGAGACAAGGGCCAAAGGATGAAAAAATGGGAAAAAAAAGATATGTGACTAAAAATCAAAGGCATGAAGAACAAAAAAAGACATCCAGAAACAAAAAATGGAAAAAAAAAAAAAAAAAAAAAAAAAGAAGGATAAATATAAATCTAAAGTTCAAATAATCACATATTAAGTAGATCCATGTAAAAACTGTTCAGAGAAGAGGAGAATAAGTAGATTCATTCAAAAATCTTGTGAACTCACCGGAAAAGAGGTAGATCCAGTCGAAGAGGTCGCCGTTGCTTCGATACACCGAGGTCTCCATTGCTTCGAATCAGGTGAACGATGGTTAAAAGGTGTTGGATTGAGAGACGAGAGATTAGGAGGCAAGAGATTGGGAGAGGCGAAGAGGGTGAAGAGAAGAGGCTGACTGGCTGAGTTAGTGAGGGAGGCGTAACTTGAAATGTCGTAATGAAGAGATGAGGCTGAGACGCTGAGTTAGGGTTAGGTTAACATTAAAAAATAATGAATAAAGAAAAAAAAGAAAAAAGAAAAATGATATATCATTATATTGTATATATATATAATATACTAATATATTACTTAGTAACGGTTAACGGTTCGATTTTCCTAACGGTTCGGATTGGCAACGGTTTGGTTCGGATCGGTTAACGGTTCGGATCGAATTTCTTAGGGTCCAATCCGTTAACCGAACCGCGGACACCGGATTGCAAATTTTTCAAACCATCACCGAACCATGAGATCTGAAAACCGAACCGAACCACATGGATTGGATTGGTCCAGACCGGATTGACGGATTATTTGCTCACCCCTAGCGCCAACTCATATATATAAGGAGGATTTTATTTAACAACCCGTACCCTTATTCCAAAATAGGTAGGACTGAGTATTTTGAATCAGTCTGTCCCCAGTATGCCACCGTCCCATACCGGTGCATACAATCCACAAAATCCATATAATTGATTGAACAGGTAAAACTGTTCACCAATTAAGATCCATAAGGTAGGAATTAGCATTTTAAGCTAAACCATACCTAGTATGTCACCGTCCCATACCGGTGCATACAATCCTCCATATCCATGTAAATTGTAACATATACATAATAGTTTAGCAATTTACAGTCCAAAACCATTCCAAATAATTGCAGAAGAGTATTTAGTATTTCAGCAATTTAAATCCAAGAGTTAAACCATATAGTTGCAGGAAACAATTAATAATTCAGCAACTACCATCCAGAGCATGCATAGATCAAATCTAATATATCAATGACTCTATCATGCATTTAAAATAAATTCTATAATCATATTATAGTCTAATAAATCGGTACATTAATTTAAGTAATTTAATTCCTTCCATCAGGTAACAGCGTACTAAGTTGTATACTTGTATTCTGTCTTATCTTTTAGCACAGAGCCTTCTCTTTCTCCCTTTGAGCCTTCTCCTTTGCTTCCTATTCCACCTGCATAATTGCATCTCTTATGCACTGAAAGCTTATAACAATACCTAGATTGCATGTTAATCATCTTAGTTTACTTCCCACACAGTTCCAGACTTAAGAATCGTCCACACAGTGCACCCAAAAAACCCACAATCGAACCAAACAATGCACAAAACTGCTTCTGTAAAAAAATAGGATCACAGAGCCTTCTCCAAAATAGTGGAGAAGGCTCAATCTGCCTAGAGCCGGCTCTCCCACAAGGGGGAGCCGGCTCTCCTTGCCTAGAGCCAGTTCTCTCCCTTTTGAGAGCCTCGACTTTGTTCCCTCTTCGTTTCCAACCATCTGCCTCATCTCCGGCCCTTTCCTACCCCTCTGTTCTTCCTTAAAACTTATCCTCATTGTCTAATATATATACAATGTTAATCCCCAGTCCTTAATTTACCACAGTATAAGTTAATATAGTGAAATAAAACAACGACCAATTTAATGCTTTGAAATAAACAACGAAGAACAGAGTTGTAAGAATTATTTTCAGACAATATGCACATACACAGATGATCTAATTAACATATTCCAAGCATGTAAGATTCAATTAAAATTCAAATACAATCCTAGAGATCATCAAAGGATGCACAGAACACAGGCAAAGGGAAAGAGACAGAATAGAACTTGCCTTTCGATTTCGGTTTGAAACCTTTCAACATCGTCTTCTTTCTAGGTTTTCTGGTGACCTTAGTTGCCGTTGAATCTCCTCTAATGCTCTTGGTTTAACCCCATGAGCAATTCAGTCCTTTCTCCTTGGTCCAACCTTTAATCCATAACTGAAATCCTAACGAAACTCTCTCTCTCTCTCTCTTCCTCAGAATACCCTCTCTGTTTCTCTATGTCTCTATATACGAATAGGGTTTTAAAAAAACCCCTTGCAAAATTATCACAGTATATTTCTAGGCATCTATAAAACCTACGTCTACTTATATTCAGAGATGGAATCCCAACTAAACCCTAGTCGGCCAATTTTGTTATACGATTTAAAACCCTAAAATTTATAATACACCTTAAATAACGATAATATTATAATTTAATTAATAATAATTACTAATTATTAACCTAATCCACATATACATATATACCCATATATACATGTATATACTTCCATGGGTAAATACTGTACCCATTTACACTATCCAAAAGTCCGTGAATCCTAACCAAGCCCAACCTTGTTTTAAACATAAATAAATAAAACAATGCATTTAATTAAACATTTCAAAGGCCTCTTAAGTATATAATTCAATTACAACAAAGAATTCAATTAACCAATTAAACATTCCAACACAACAACTAATCATTTAAATCAAAAAAAAAATAATTAAACACAAAATCAAATAAACACACAAAAATGCCCTAAAAAATAATTTAAATTCCAATTTTATCCTTTTGAAAACTAGGGGTATTACAATCGATGCATGCTATACCAAGCAACAAAACAGAGATTCTCAAAGTTATCAACTTGAAATCTAAAAGTGTGAAATCAAAAAGTGGGAGACTTGGACATCACGCTTGGAATTCTGCCGAGACCTCAACGGTTATTCTGAGCATTAACCAGCTGGGAAGACCACCCTAGTGCGCACTATCTAAATGGAGAGAACTCATACCTCCCGCACTAGAGCCAAACTCTAGCCATATCACAGTAACAATGTCCCAAGTGACTCCAAAATAAATAAGTTAACAACTTATATACGTATTAAATGAAACACGAAACTATCTTCATGCACAAGTAGGATGAAACCACACAATACATGCTCTAAATCCACAACTACTATAGGATGACAAATGTCGAATCTTTAGAGCGTGATTCGTTACGCACTATAATAACATCACATGTCGAATCTTCAGTGCGCGATTTGTTACACGCTAGAACAATATAATTCAATATTGAAAGCATAACTTATAAATCCTTTACAAGTCTAAAATCATGCTTCAAACATACTACCAATGTTATATACATGATTAAATCTTCAACGCAATAGAAACGGAAATTAATTACATAACCTAATTAATTTCTCTAAGTTTCAAGTCTCGATTTAATGATCCCTAATTAACACATATTATACAACATAGCATGGTCATTACATTTACCACGTGAAAAACTTAATTAGGTCATTAAAACAATAGGATGGAATTTAATTAAATCATGATAATTAAATTCCTAGATTCTAAAACAACATCCAAAGGTCCCAATTTAACTTATGCTAGTGTGCAAGTCCTAGTCATCGCAAATATCAAGTTAAAAACTCAATTTAAGCCAATGGACCCATTAAATAGATTTTAATTAATTCTTTTAATTAAAATCTCTAAAATTTCATACTCATCCAAATGCTCTCAAATTCAAGTATGTTAAACAACATGCCATGACTTAATTTAAAAACATATCATAAGTTAATTTCATGCAAGGTACAGCCATAAGAATTAAACTTTCACCAAAGATAATTATTAAATAAAAATTCCAATTCTTATTCAATTAATTTCTAAGTTATACATCATCATGAGAATTAAATCCTAACCATAGAAATTAATTAATTCTAGGACTTAAACAAAAGCATGCATATGAGTTGTATAATCATGGAAAACACTCCATACAACACATATAAAATCCTAAAACATCCCCTACCTCAATTTGAGATGAAAATCTCAATTCCCCACCGAAAGAAAAGTGCTCCAAATCCGACGATACCGCGGGGTTTTGTCGGGGACAACACGATGAACAAGAATCTCCAAAAAGCCCCATGAAAATTACAATTTGACTTCAAACCCAAACTCAAAAAATGGTCAGAAATGAGTTCTAATAAGGGTGAAAGATAGAGCACGACGAGGGGAACAATAAATGTTAAGGCCGAAGACTTTTCACTTAGGAAAAGTGGATCAAAGGAGGAGAGAGAAAGTGGCAGCTCCATGGGCATCCATGGCTGCCGGCCAAAGAGAGGAAGAAGAAGAGAAAATTCTAATTTTTCTTCTTTAAGTCCCCTATTTATAGAAAATCTCAAAAAGTGCCCCAAAAGGGCCCCGCCGGGTCTGGAAAAGTGGAATTTGAGCAGACACACTCAAATGGCAAAACT